>NW_027526361.1:161890625-162505499 GCF_048455015.1 Haemaphysalis longicornis | reverse complement strand
GCAGGCAGTGTTTGTATTGAGAAGTTCCATGTAGTTTCATTTGGCAGAATTCTTCTTGCGCATCCGTACTCCGAGATATTGAACTGCGAAGTTTAATTACCGTTCGCATGATTAGGCATGCTAGACAGTGACGACTGGCGCAAAGCTCCTCCCCTTTGTTCTGTTTCGATTGCGGTTGTGAGTACTGCAGATTCCGAAAACGCCAGCCAGGACTGAAAGGGCGCCAGTTGTCACTTTTTCTTATGCCTCCTCCGCGTTGTCTAACTAAACACCGTACACAGCAGGCCCGTCACAAAAGGGAGGAGCTTTGCGCTTGTCTTCACGGTCTTGCATGCGAATCATGCGAACGGCAATTAAATTTCACGGTTCGTCATCTCAGAGTACGAATGCGCTAAAAGAATTCCGTCAAATGGAACTTCGTGGAAACACAATTGCCTCTAAATTTTCAATACAGACATGCCTGCTTACTGCAGCCGCTAAAAAGTTAATTAAACAATTGAAGTTAATTAAGCCACGGACATCTATATTTACCAACTCACAGTGTGTTTCCCTTTGGTGCATAACCTCACTGTAGCGGTGGTCTTCACGTATATCTAAGCGTCTAATTTTAAAAATAAATGTCGACTTAACTGTGATCACATTGTATATAGACAGATGCAAAATATATTACGCACAAATACAGGCGTATAAATATAAATACACTAACCCCCTCCCTCCTTCTCTCATAGAGGCGCTCATGCATAGGTGCAGTAGTGGTGGGGACCATTTTTTCATACTTTGAAGTTGGGATCATTTGTTCATGGAGTATTTGTTCCGGGACCATTAGTTTTCGGGGCCATTTGTTTCGCAGCCAATTGTTCCGGGACGATTTGTTCCGGGACCATTTTTTGTGGGACCATTTTTTCCGCAACCGGGCGTGGTATAGTACCGGTGGGGGTTGCTGTTGTGCAGCATCAACGTATACCGTGTCCGAGGAGGGGAAGGGAGTGCTGGGCATGGTACAACACCACCTAGATAGTCTAGGTGGTGTTGCATGGTATCGTGCTCGCGCCAGGCGACGGTTTGTGTGATAGGTGAGGTGCAGGTGCGACCTGCACCTTTCTCGTTTCTGCCGCGCAACAGAATTGCCGCGCCGTCCGGGCGCCTGGTTGTAGCTTACGAGGGCTCTCCTACTTAGGTTGGTTTCCGAACAAATGCCACCAACATCTCCTAAAGTTATTCTCTTTCTCTTTGTGTATGGAGGGGGGTGGGGGCGCACAGTTTATCGTGTACGACTGGGCGCTGGGCTGACCTGCAGACCTTCGGCGACCGTCGACAGAGTCCCGAGCGAAGGCGTCCCTGTGTCTAGACAGGGGGACAGCTTTGCAAAGGAGTTTGGGGGGGGGGGGAGGGGGGAGGGGGGAGGGAGGGAGGGAGGAGGCGAGGATACACGGCGCGCCAGCCGCAGCCTGTATGCGCGAACAAGCGCTGTTTCGAATATGCGTCGGTGTCGCCGACTACGAGAAAAGGAAAACAAAAAAAAAGCAAGGGGTGGGGATTAAGCAGGCGCCGGCTTGTAGGCGCCGCCGAGGGTAACAAAAAAAAAAAGAAAACTTCGTAGAGCGAAAGAGGAGGTGGGATCCCCCACGACAGATACCAACGGCATAGAAGCGCGGTTACGCGAAGAATGGACCCAAACTTGGGACATAATTGCAGTACGCGGCGTTGCTCAGAAATGTACCGTGCTTTTGATCAGTTGAGCCATGTTAAAAATACTGGTTTTACTGTTAAATTTGAGGTTGTGAAGGAATTATAGTACAGCGTGACGTCGTTATAACAAAAGCGTGTAGGAAGTTGCCAGATAATTCTAAGGGTGTAGCTGTGGCAAAACTGCAAAACAAGAAAATGTTAGTTGTACTTGCACAGTGCTTGCGATATATTAAACATTTAAAATTCTAATATTTGTACAGTAGAAAGGTCTAAACAAAATAAATAACAACTGTGCGGCCGCTGCAAATATTTTACTTTGTCAATGTGTCTTTTTTACGCTGTCCGTTTTCTTTACCGATTTCAACAACTTATTTTTTACCTCTGCAGGAACCATTTCTTTACCCTCTGGTATTCTTTAAGAAAACGTGTAGTGAAAAGTTTTAGTTTTATCTCTGCCATAACTGAACTTGCTTGTGTAGTATTTTTTTTCTTTTTCGTCCATACTGTACGTGTTTGAAATTGAACGGTTTGGTTCATATTTTGCTTTATACTGTCATTTTACTACCAACTAATATTGCATTAACAATATAATTTGCCAATAGGTTTTACATTTATTTGCATTTTTAAAAACAAATCTTTTCGTTTTTAGGCGAAGCTTTCTTTGCCTGGCTGATGGAGACCATTTGCGAAAACGCACGGCAGGAAAGCCAACGTTTTGACGATGATGATGGTGGCGGGTGAAGTGAAAGGAGTTTGAACTTCAGCGATCAAAATGCACGCCTCAAAAGCTTCGCGTTTCAACCTTAGTTGTCGTTAGACAAATGACATTTGAGTTTTACAACAGCGAATGCTGTTTAAAGCTGGTGGTTGGGCCGGCGAACCTGCGCAGAAAAACCTCGCCGAGCAAGGACGTCGTCGTGCGCGCCGACACCGCTCGACCTTGTAGAAGGCTCTGCCCCAGCCTGCCAGTCATGGAGAACTTTCAGCGGCAAGTTCGGAAATCCATGTGAGATGCAAAAGTCTGGTCTATAATGAAGGGAGAGATGGTGCAATAGAAGGAGAGCGCCACTCCCAAAGACTAGCAAGCGCGGTGCGAAAGCCGCTACGCCGCTACTCGAGAACGGAGGAGACGACTTTGGTACAATCCCAACTATCGCGCCGGTGAAGCAGCAGCGAAACGTCCGATACGGAGTTTCGAGCTCACGTGCATTGTACATACATAATGACCGAGAGTTCATTGCTCTTTTGGGGCTAACCACGACACCACGCAGAGAGCTTGACCGTGTCTCGAAGCATAACCAAGCAAAAAACTTGGCCGAGCCTCCAACCATAATGGGGGATAAACTTAACCGAACCGAAAATAAGTCGGGTGGGGCCGCCAGTTTCGCTGTTTGTCCACCCTGCGCGCAACTACAGTGCGAAGCTGCTCCATTTTTTGATATTATTCTGCATTAGGCTGTTAGCGTAACTTGAGCGGGTTTTCGCATGTGACCACCGTTATGTAAAAATACCCTTTCACAAGGGAATTTATTGAATTGTAAAACAATAAAGAAGTAAATAAAAGTCGCGGGTTTTGTGAGCAATAACTATGCGTTCCTGATTTCTTTGTGTGTGCATATACAGTAATCCCTCGTTATAACGAACTCAGCGGGACGGCGAAAAATTTCGTTATAAGCGGTATTTTGATATAAGCGACCACCCGAGAAAACTAAACTCGTTGAGCTTTATTTGCGCCACAACTGCGAGGAATCAAAGCACAATGTATTCTCTGAAACACAACTTTATTCAGGTGCAAGGAAGGCAGTGAGCTTTGACTGTTTCATGTTCTTGCTGGGCGCGAGCAACCCCTTCTCCAATGTGACCAAGCAGTGACTGGCGTCCGCACGCCTCGCAGACTGCAGAGCGAAGGAAGAGGACAAGGCTGTGGCCGCTTTTACAGGGGGGGTGGGGGCGTCAAGGAACGCTACGAAAGTTTCGCGCTGGAAAGCGCCGCAAATTCCACAGCTGGAATCTGAGGTTGTGTTTGTTGAGCTCAAAAAACGATTACCCGCTCATTGGAGTACACAGCACAATCATGAAAACTGACCAGTTTTAGGGGCTCTGCATGATTACTGGGCAATTTTTTCCCGAGGTGTGCAGCCGTGAAGTTTGCAAAACGAGTTTTTGGGCGCCCCGCTCTCGACGACACTTGTTCGCGCACCGTCGCGTCTACGCCATGAGCCAATGTCTAGGAAGAAAATTCAATCACCCTAACACGCATATCGACCATTTGTCTTAAATCGGATGGCGCAAAACGAGTATGCCGCTGGGTCATCACTGCTCGGCGACGCCTCCGCTCGCCACTTCACTCTAAGCAGGTCCGGCTCTTCATGCGCTTCGAGTAATGCTGCCTAAAATGCATGCGTTTGGGTTGGGACCAGAAGAAATTTCGAATAAAACGATATTTTGAGTAAAGCGATTTTGTTATAACGAGAGATTACAGTATATGTGCGCGCGCTTATGTTTTGTCCGCGTGGTTTTACCTCTCTCCTGTGGACTTCCTCTGAACAATCAGAGTAGTCATCAAAGATAAAGATGTTAATTACATTTATAGAGGGCTAAGGCAGCCTTAATTTACGTGGCCGGTGTAGCTGCTCACAGGGTTTGTGTAGATATTCCGTCAATAAAAGCTGCCTCTTCTGTCCCGCCCTATCTCGCGTGGTGAGCATTAGGCCTTTATTTTATTTTTCTTATTTTGATTGTGTCGACGTCCCAGTAGGGTTCCCAGATTTTCACAAGCATCAATGCATTGATTTTGTTATGAGCGGCATTCGCCTTTTTGGCTGTCTACCGAACGAGTTCTCTGGGCATAGAATGCATACTTCTTTGTGCTAGAATTTAACTCTCATTAATGGGGTCTCACGTTTTCTGAAGTCTCTGTACGGTTATTATATCCACCTGTCTTAATACGCCACTTTCAACGAGGTAAACTTCGCTTTTGGGAAATGAAAACAAAAAAATTCTCGCAAATTTTTCGCAAGCCATGAATCAAAGCTTTTCAGGACTTATGTAACCTAGTTCGTTCACGCTCTATAAAACAAAAGAAACACTGCAAATTCTGACAGCGGTAGCAAACATAAAAAATGCGGCTTCTCTCCGCCATGTCGTAACAGCGCAGTTAAGAAGAAAGACGAATGGTGAGAAAAGCACGAACCGTAGTCTTCAATTACTTTATTACGTTTAAGAATAATGCGCCCCAAGACATGCGCAAAACATCCCCCTCGCGAGGGGCACGATCAAATGCAGAGCATTTCCGCGGGGGGGGGGGGGCGCCTGCAAGTGGTATGGGTTACGTATTGGTTGTTGTTGTAATTGTTGTCTTCAAGCGTAGACATTGTCGATGAAGTCGATGGGGAAACGTGACACGTGCCGTGAACCCCCTGCCGCGGCTATGACGCAACGTGGAGCGGCTATGACGCAACGTGGCGCGGCTATGACGCAACACAATACAACACAATCCACTTTAATCCAATCCAATCCAAATCCAAACCAATCCAAGCCAAGCCAATCCAATCGAATCCAATCCAATGCCCCTCGCGAGAGAGTGTTATAGCGCCGAAATTGCGCCACCACACGAACGCGTGATGTTGACGTCACGATCACACCACAGATATTAGCGACCGGAGTGCGCGCGAAGGACATATGTGGTTTAAGCGCGAACCGACCGCGCCGAGAGAGCGCGATGCGAGCGCCCCCACCTGTTCTTGCACGCGAAGCGACTGTTGCTGAGCGCGAACCCAACGCGGCGAGAGAGGGTGTTGCGCACGTCCCCACCTGTTGTGTGCCGGAACCGAACGCGGCGAGAGAGGATGTTGCGAGTGGAGAGAAGGGGAGGAGGACGCGGGGGAGAGGGCGCACCTGTGGCCGACGGTTGAATGAGTCAAGGGTATAAGCCGCGTTCGTAACCTTCCATTCTGTGTCGGCTTTGTGGCGCAGTGGGTAGAACACCATGTTCCTTGCGTTCCGCCCGCAGAGTCGTGGGATCGAAACCTGGCGCCGGTAAGTATTTTTTTTTTGTATAGCGTAGGGGGAGCGATGCGGACTACGACTACGGACGTCAACGCGGGTGACATCGTGAGTTACTGAAATACTCTGCATTTAAAAAATGATCCGTTCGGAAGGAAAACTAAGTAAAGCTGCTGCCATCTTTCAAAGCACTGGCTAGCGTGTGCGATTAATCCTATCGCTTAGCGCGCTATCCGCGGCACTAAACTTTCTCAATCAATTCCTTCCAGACAGCCCTCCAAACAGTTTATTCCAAAGAGCAATCCAAGCTAGAACAGGGCTCACAGCGGGGATGTCCACTAAAACTGGTAAAATACCGCCACGAAAGGATAGAAAGATGGAAGCAAGGTGTAGCAAGGCGGGCTTGGCCTTGAGCGCCGTTGATTGAGCGCCGGGCAGAAGAGGCGGAGGAGGCAGGCGGCGCCGTCGTGTCGCGGCGGCGTCATGATGGCGACGATGGCGACGAGCTGCCGGGCAGCCCCCACCCTACCCCTGCCCCCCACATTTTCCCATCCGCAAGCGGCGCCAGCCTGCCGCACAGGAGCACAGCTTGATCCTAAACTACGCCGTCACGTGTTCATTTGGAAAGTTTCCGCGGAATAAGGGGAAGGACGGGAGGGAGGATCGGATTCAGTAGCACCCCTAAAAAGCTACGCTTGAGAATACTGACGCTTCATCCACCAGGAAGCGTCTGGAACCATTTTGTTTCTGTCTGCAGTGCTGCCACCTCTCCCAACGAAACCGCTACTGGTTGTGACGGGCAGAGTGCGACCGGGTGCTCTAGTGTCCGCGCTGTAGAGTAAAAGAGAAAGGAGAGGCGCCCAGGCTGCGCCAATGTGTAAATAAATATCACGTGGCGCCGACCGACCAATGAAAATGCCGGCGGCACACAATAATCAGAGAAAAGAGTGCCGCTACTCTAAAAGCCTTTATTTAGTAACGTTAGAATTAACCGGGCAGTCGGCACCATAGCACCGCACATTGCGCGCGTGCACCCGCCACTCGCGATAGGCGAGCGGGGCTCACTACTTGCGAGTAGTGAGTGCACTCGCACTCGTGAGTGGTGAGAGCACTCGCACTCGTGAGTGGTGAGTGGGGCTCACCGCGAGTGGAACTCGCACTCGTGAGTGGTGAGCGGGGCTCGCCGCGAGTGGCACTCGCACACGTGAGTGGTGAGCGGGGCTCGCCGCGAGTGGAACTCGCACTCGCGAGTGGCGAGTGGCGCTCGCCGCGAGTGGCACTCGCACTCGCGAGTGGTGAGCGGGGCTCGCCGCGAGTGGAACTCGCACTCGCGAGTGGCGAGTGGCGCTCGCCGCGAGTGGAACTCGCACTCGCGAGTGGTGAGTGGCAGTTGCGAGTGGCGAGTGGCGCTCGCCGCGAGTGGCACTCGCACTCGCGAGTGATGAGTGGCGCTCGCCGCGAGTGGAACTCGCGCTCGCGAGTGCCGAGTGGCGCTCGCCGCGAGTGGCACTCGCCGCGAGTGGCACTCGCACTCGCTAGTGGCGAGTGGGGCTCGCCGCGAGTGGCACTCGCACTCGTGAGTGGTGAGCGGGGCTCGCCGCGAGTGGCACTCGCACTCACTCGCACTCGCACTCACCAGCCCACAATCATGGCGAGGCTCACTCACCACTCACTCATGAGTGGTGAGTGGAGGGTGTGTGAGTGCACTCGTGAGTGAGTTTGCCGACCTATGGCCAAGCACAGGCAGCAAATGGGTGCACTGCGGCACTCAACTGCGAGCGGTACCCGCGCCACGCCCCCCCAAACATACACACACACACACACACACACACACACACACACACACACACACACACACACACACACACACACACACACACACACACACACACACACACACACACACACGCACACACACAAACACACACGCACGCACGCACGCACACACACGCACACACACACACACAATATTGGGACGGGGTCATCCCAGCTAAATCACCACTGTTGCGACGTTGCCCTGCTCAGTCCGCTATCGGAACGGCACACAGTAGAGCGACGAAGTAGTCAATTCGACGGTGATTTGAAGCAGTATCTATATACAATACATACAAAGGTAGCAAGAGCGCTACATGGCTCGGACAAAGGCGGTAACACTTCTCAACTCAGTGCCTCCGATGAGATGTCGCTGCACCACAGCTGCTTCCGGCCTGATGTTATACCCCCGGGGGTGCCGTTGCAGCCACGTGCCGTTCGAATCCCTCCAATGGGGACTATCACTGGCCGCAGTTTGAATCCGGCGAAGGCAGGCGAAGCGACTGCGTCAGCCGAGCTGTCACGGTAGGGAAAGGGATGGCGACTCAGCGGCGCCGTCTCCAGGTGCTGCTTTCTGCGTGTCTGCCGGGGGTCGTTTTTCCAAGGCATGATTTGGTCCAGCCGTCGTGATGGGAAAGTGAGAGCAGACTCGGTGGAGCCTTTCCCGCCAAGTTGCGGCACGCCTGCCGCGGGCGGTTTGACCTAGGCGCGAATCAACTCCGCCGTCGACACGTCGCCGAGTGCAGTGAATTTGTGTCGGGCACGCTGGCCCCACACAGACACGCATACAATAATGAGTGGTTAAAGTCAGACCCGTCTGGGTTTTGCCCTGGCTCTTAACGGAAATAAACATCACGGAACGTAGCGCCCCTGTCCTGTCCTTTTCCCGCGGCAGGACCTCCTTCTTGGGCTTCTCGCGCGCTAGCCGGTTTTCGTTTTTGTGTTTATATGTTATATTGCGGGTTGGCGGTGGCGGCAAGGGGTACGGTTGCGCAATGTTCGCAGCATGCGGAACAGTGGTGGCAGCGTCTTTCTTTGGCTACTCGAGCGCGACAATGTTGGCCTGTCTGTCTGTCTGTCTGTCTGTCTGTCTGTCTGTCTGTCTGTCTGTCTGTCTGTCTGTCTGTCTGTCTGTCTGTCTGTGTCTGTCATAAAGATAATTTATTGCAACTTATATCCCGCCCCGCTGTATACATTGCAGCTTCCTGCCCCGTACGTTTTTCTTGCAGTACTTGCAGCGATAGGTCACTTTGCAAAATCCTTGCTAGTGCCGATGTAATCATAGTGGTCCTTCAAACTCTGTGGCATACTAAAACCTTGCGCTATCACTAGGTCGTCCGCTGAGTGCGCGTTACAGGCAACCATAGCTGAGCTTACAAAAAATCGCCAGCGCCACGCTTTTTCACTGACCTCCACGGTCCTAATCCGCATACTGCGCATTCCTTGAATTTTGGGCCTTTTATATCGTGGTGACCGCTGTTTCCTTGTTTTTGTTACAACTGCTCCTCCGGGAATTTGCTCTGTTTCCTCTTACCTCGCAAAAGAACAACACCAAATAGAACAAAAGACCACGTTAATCGTACAATGATCACTTATCGTTTTTCAGCTTCAATAATGTCATTTAATGGCAGTGGTAATCTTCTACAGGGTGTCAGAGGAGTAATTTTGAAGTCGGAGAAAAAGTGCTCAACAATCAGTCACTCCAAAGGACTACTCGCCTAGCAGGTGTGGCGAAGAGCTACCGACGATGATGCAAGATTGCATAATGCAACATTGCGTTAACCGTAACTGGGGCTATTGGTTGGATGTAGCCGATACGATCGACGGAACATCGTGCCCTACTATTATTTATTCTCTGCAGCGTGCATCCAGGCGTGGTTTGACCTCGCAAGACAGATGAGAACTTATTCTCACTGATAAAGGAATTTTCTACACGCTATTGAAATCAAATGCAAAGAATGACAATCGTAGAAAGAAATACCCGCTGCCTAAAGTTGAGCAACACGATGTGCCTCGAGAGCGCCAAAATATTTGCAAACTTTGGTCCCCTGTTCAAGGTTACTGTTGTCTAAATAAGCATTGGTGGAGCTTATTTGCACTGCACCAAACGGTAACGATGATATTTGTAACAATAATACTTAAAGATGATAAAGATGATGTCTGTGTAATGATGATAGTTACCACTTTGAATAATTGAGGAGATTAGTAGAAACATTGTTGAATACTATTAAATGTTAGTGCATATTATGTACAAGGAAATACAGGTGAGTACAGCTTGAGTAGAAATGAGTACTGTCAGTAAGCTCGGATGATTCAGAGAATTTCAGCGCACCGAGAAACGAAAACGGACGAGCAAAGCTGCCGCCGGAAGACACGCAGAAAACCGCAATTTACGGCCACGGCAGCGCCGGCAAGTCTGATTCCCACAAGAGCACAACGCGCCCTGGACTCCGGTGCTTTATTCCTGAGAACACGAGGAGACGCCAGACGCAACGCGAGTTCTTACGTTCCGTTTCACTATCTCCCGTGTACGCGCCTTCGCGCAGTGCGTCGCCCTACGACAGTGTACTGTGTAAGACGTTTTATTCCTGTGCTCCTATGTCCTGATGTGTATGTAACTTCAGTATTTCTAACAAGTTAAACATTTAAAAATGTTTCCTGTTGAGATTTTCATTCGAGCCACGACCTAGCTAACATGGCGCAGTGGACAGGATCAGGATTTGAGGCCAAGGAAGTACGAATGGACGAACAGACGAACGACACAGACGAACCGCACCACGACTAAGAGAGTGCGGCTCGCAGACGTGGGGCACCGAAGGAGACCACGTCAACGCTGGTCGACCCACTTCTGACTTCAAGGGATGGCTAGGTCCTAGGTTCAACGAAGAAACAGCAGTTCGTAAGCGCACGACGATTACGAGGGCTTCCCTGCTCTGGCCGTACGGACGAAATCATCTCGCGTCTTCTAGTGGACAATGAGCAAGGTCGCCAGCTTTCCAAACGAACGAATGTGCCGATACTTCAGGCTGCTTATGATGACAAACGGCAGAGGAACTTGCAGGCGGCGCTGTTTGTGATGGGGATGCTGCGTGAAAAAGGAGAAAGTTTTCTGTGACAACTGGCGAGAGTTAGCTACACTTTGGCGACAGTGCCTGAACTGCACGAGATCCGGACACAGGCAACATGCACGACGGCACTCACACGAACGAGACGACGTATGCAAACCTGTGATTGCCTGCTCACCAGACCTCTGCCAGGTAATGGCGAGATTACGAACACACGCCGCTCTGGCACCGGGCCAATCGACGAGCTACATCGCCCGCGCGCAGGCCATTGCAGCAACGAGCACCGACGCGCCCAGCGTAGGCAGCTGGGAAAGACAGAAAGCACCACGTGCCTGGAACCCGCTCTTCCGGTCCAGATGTACACGAACGAAGCGGTGAAAGCGCGGAACGCAGCGGGGCCAGTACGTACATTTCCGCACGCCCTGTCCCGGCGCCGGTCTGGGACAGGGCATTATTGGGTTAAGTTTCTCTCGTTTTTTGTATGCATGCTGTGTATACATTTTTGGACACTCCAATAAGTTTATTTTAGTTGACATTCAGAGCTTGTCCCATGTTTTCTTTTCCCTCTGTCCTGTCGGTTTTGTGCTGAGGATATAGACATGCACAATTGCAGGAAACGCAATTAAATCGAATAAAATTCGATTTCTACACAGTACGTGAAAGTCCCTAGCAAAGAGTTCTGTCCAAAAATTTTTAAATCAGCATTAAACCAAATATTTCAAAGCTGGAGCTATACTAACAGCTTACTGTGTATGAAGAGATCTGTCAAGGAAGTTTGAACAGCACCAGGTACGGATAACGCATGTTGGCATATTTATAGCTTTAATAGCAGCAAAAAAGACAACCAAATTTTTTCGAGTAATTTTTCAAGTTTCAAATGTCCCTATCAACGTGCACAGCTACGGATAAGTCGTCACCTGACAATTACAAACAACCAAACTTCGCACGCCCACAGAATAGTCATCAGCCACAAATATGTATGTGAAATATTTCCTTTTCTTTACTGTCCATGCTCTTATTGGAGCAGCCAAACGTACACTGGCACTAAAGATTGAGTAGAAAGTGTTCACAGTTTACATTAAATAGAATAGTCAAATCCCGTCAACCTAATAAACAGAGCAATAAATCCTTCAAGTAAAGTTTGAGAAAAGCCATAACTTGCTTGAAAAAGTTTTCTAGCAAAAGAATATGTTACCAGGCAAATTGCCGCTTGTAAAACATGAAAAAAACACAGCATGAAAATTGGACCTAAGCTCACCATTGCAAAAACACAGGACAAGAACAAGTGCTAATTCTCAGCTGTTCATCAACACAAAGAATGTATATATGCACCGAAATATCGCACCGCTGCCCAAATGCTGAAATAATGCCAGGCATTTTGAACAGCAACGGCTCTTTTCCCGACATCCCTATGTGCATCCAAAAGAAGAAAAAATTGTGTGTGAGGTGTTGAACCAAGGTTTGTGAAGGAAAGTTTCACATCCACCTAAATGCAGCCATACGGCTACAAAGGAAAGCTATACAGCTTTCTCAGAAGCTTCGCAGTTAAAGAAAATCGACCACATTTCCCCTAAATCTGGTCGATTGAACCAAGGTTTATTTTTTTCTCTCTACATCACGTAATGCAATAATGATAGAGCCAAGGAAATGGGCATTGACCACTTGCGACAGGCAAAATTGCAATTTGGCCCACTTGCCCCCCCCCCCCCATTCCTTCCCTTTTATTCAGTGGGGCTAGGATTTTAGTGCAAAGCAGATACCAATCAGCCAACAAGGTCATTAAAGCTTTTACGAAGGGATGCTCAGCAGGGCACTACTGTTTAGTTGAATGTGTCAGAAGTTTTTTCATGCATATTTAGGCTTTTTTTTTATCATTACGCGCACTGCTTCGGTTGACAAGAGGAAGCCTTTATAAATTCAACTTGGGGATTCTACGCACTGAAGCTATAGCTTGTCCTGAGAGGTGCAGTAGTGAACTACCGGCACTTTGGTTTTTTTCTTTCATTCCAAAATTGGCTGCCGTGGCTGAAAGAACCTCTCGGAATGGTTGGCATCATTCGATGTTCAGAAGCATATATGCGTATCCACAAAAGTTCAGTATATACAAACATTTAGTGTGCAATAAACAAATGAGGGTCAGCTCGTACCTTGTGTTGTTTAGATTCTAAATCTACATCAAGCATTCGCAGTACTACGTTGTGTCGGAAAAGATCTAATCTTCAAAAATAGTCACCAAAACCGGCACTCGTGTAACACTGCTTAAACACCTTCTAAACAGTCTCTAGCCACAAAATGACAAGTTCAGACTACTGAAATTCCATTGTGGATGTAACCGCAAGACGAGGTCCATAGAAACAGCAAAACAAACGTGTTCGCCCACTTTTGCATAGACTGACAAACAGTCGGTGATGCCCGATGAGGAAACAGCCTCGATCCTGGAAGTAGGCCGCACCAATAAGTCATTTTGAATGCAAGTTGCACCAGTCAGCAGCCTGAACATGCAAGTTATTAGCAAACGACAGGCCAGACACCAGAATCATACTCTGCCTTAAACCTGCGAAATCCCAAATGCTGCGTTACTCTGATCACCAAGGTGTGTTGCACACTAAAAGTCATTAGGCTGGCAATTCCATAAGTGACAGATATTTAACAACCCTTTTTGAATATTTTTAATAGGTTCTGAATGGTTAATATACGTTTGCGACAAATAAGAGTACGAAGCGCAACCAGCGCTGCTCATATTACTGTATCACTTACGACATGCGTGTAGTTCTGACGTTACAAATAAATTCGGGTTGCATACACGTTGTTCATTCCAGCATTTCACGACCAAACGTAGCGTTCGAAAAGATTGAACATTCAATCAAAACGCGAAAAAAAAGCATCCAGATAGCATTTTATTCTAATGCTGTACGCTCGAAAATCACTCGATTTATTATTTTTCTAATGCTACACGCACAGCATTCATTCAATTTATTGTGCACGTTTTTAACCGAAAACTTATGACGAAAAAAAACGGCACCTGCAGAAACGAAACGAAAACCAAGAGTGCATATCACGCTAAAAGTACACGATGTGCGTTTAATGCATACACGCACTTTATTCGCACATGCACTTATATTCGCACTCTCCAGCTTCCCTTATTTCATTTAATATCAAAACATTCGGCTAGCAAAACAGGACCAGGCACAAGCACTTCACCACACAACGGGCTAGAAATTGCGCAAGAACTGATTCTGTTTACACACGCAGCAGCCAAGTAAAAAGGTCTACCGACAAATCTGCGCAACGCACAAAGCGAGTCAATCAAAACGTTAGGGCTAACCGCTTACGCGGACCGAAGTTCGAGAGCAATTCTGCTACGTTAATACATATGACAAGAAAACAAGGTTCATTAGTACTCACTTCACTACTTGGCAGTATTTCTTCGTCCCGTAGATAAATCCATGGTAGTCACATCACCGAAACAACGAAAGTTGATGGCGTGCACACCCGTGCCATCTCCAGCCAGTAGCACGCGCATCGATACGGAGTGCCGTTAATTCAACTGTCGGACGGTCGGACTCGCCGCCCAGCGACTTTCCTGTCTCATGTTCGTCCGAGGGAAAAACTAGTTCCTGAAATGACACCCACCTTGATAAAAACGCGTTGCGAAATAGATGCCTAAGTTATTGGTAAATACAGATATTAGTTGCCAATTATATACAAGAAAAGCTTGAGCGTGGTTTTTTTTTAAATGAAACAGTAATTGTACCGACAATCTAGATTACGGTATTTAAGGCAATTTCAGGGTCTACGGTTGAAATACTGCTGGCGTGGGATTGCGGGGTCCGTAATTTTACGGTTTGTTCTGAGGCCGCAACCACTTGCAGCGTATTTTCCGCGCTTTCGCGCGTCGACATCGCCCCGCGTTGACGGGATCGGCAAATGCACGGCGGATGCTCGCCAGATATCAGCATCGACGCAGCGCCAGAAAGCATCCGAAAGCAGGTGACATTGTCTGTATTCCATGTCCATCTCCTGGTTTGGGGTCTATAATTTCGCTGAAAACAATCAATTTCTTTTTAACCTGCGCTAATCGGGTGCCTTGAGGCAAATTAAAAGCTTTTTCTGTTCCAAACTGTGCATCCCTTCGTGGGTAGCTTGGCTTCCATCGGGGTGATCGGGAGTTTCGGATAGGTTTTTGTGAGTTAAATACGGGAGCTTTGGCTACATCGCTTGTAGTGTTAGCATGATGGGCTTGTCTGCGAGATCGGTGTGTAACGAACAAAGTTTATCAACGCCAGAAATCTAGCGGCGCATTCAATTTCATTCGCGGCTACCGTAGTTTGCATAGGGGGAACGATGAAGCGCGGTAACTTTTTTTCGCTCAAATAAGGGAGCTTTGGTTACATCACTTGCAGTATTAGCATAATTGGCCTTGCCTCCAAGGTCGTTGCGAAAGAAAGAAACGTTATCACCGCCGAAATTTGTCAAATACGACGAAAACGAATTCTCAACAATATACGTTCGTAGCCTCTGTTAGGGTGCCCAATTTCTGGGACCAGGCCTTGTCTTCCGGCGTGTGATATTGTTTGCAGGGGGGTGAAAGGATATTTGCGAGAAGTGTCTCTGTCTGTTGAATTCTTGAAGGTACCGTTTTCTTTCGACTGCCTGTGTAGTGTTTCCAGGAAGCGCCTGTACAAAGATTTAGTGGATGTTTGTTTACCCGTGCCACTGTATGGATCGTTATACGGTGCGGGCACAGGGCTTGATGTTTTAAGGAGGGTGAAAGTATGCCTGCGAAGCCTGCAATGAAGTCCTTTTTTTAAACTACACAGTGAAACCCTTCCCGCAGATACTGGGTTAGCAGAAAGAGGTATTTGTGTGCCGTGGACAACTGACTGCAGACTGTGCAAAAAGCCGGACACTATTAATCACGTCTTCATCTACTGTTGGGACCCAGTGTTCCATTGGGACGTCCTCCAACGTACGTTAAAGAAAGACTTACCCATAACGCCGCGTTGAATTCGGTTCCTACCCGAAAAAAATGAGGGCGGTGTGCCGTACGATTTGATCATGCTCATCAGCCTTCATAGTATATGGAGGACGAGAATGGCGTTGAGGAATGCGGGTGTAAATGCCCAGCCTGTCAGGGAAAATTTCATTGAAAGCGTACAGTATATATGGAAAGTGTTTCGTGCTGAGGATGATCTTCCTGAGTGGTTGCCTGTGCTTGAAGATTTAGTGTGTCTTAGAAAGTTTTAAAGCCACGTAGTCAGCCAAGTAGGTTGGACGGATCATTACAATATGACATGATGTGTGATGTACTGTGGAAATGTCAAAGCAGGCAATAAAAAAAAGGTGCGGCGGGGTCGAGTGGTTGGGAGCTTGGGTGTTCGCGTTTTTATTTGAAAGTCCATGGTTCGAATCGTGGCAAAACCTCACAGTTTTTTTTGTAATGAGGGTGTCAACGGCATTTTTTTTTCAAGGCAAAAAAAGGCATAGTAGCTTGCCTTTTAACTACAAGTGACGTTTGATGGTAACCTCGGTATCAAGGCAGCAGAAATTTGCTTTGCTCACACTTTGAATTCATGAAGCAGCCGTCGGTACATAACATCAAGGTTAAATCAAGTAGCAAGTAAAGTTGTGCTAATTGCGTCTTCGCTCATTATCCTATCTTATTTTGTTCAGATTTTACGGCAATGACCCCCCCCCCCAGAAAAAAAAAGAATACCTTAAAGGCTCGTTGGCAACGTCGCTTCTATATGAACTTCTGCAGTAAGTCCCTGCGTCCTTCCGCGAGGTTCGGTATTGGCCTACTGTTTTGAAGGTCAAAGGTTCGAATCTTCACACACACTCCCTATTATTTCTTGGTGATAGAACACCTTTTTTTTACAGGCGTAAACAAAGGTACAAGGACACCTTGCCTTTTATTCTACAAGTGAAGTCTGACTCTAACCTTAGTAGCAAGGCAGCGCTAAAAATTTCTTTTGCTCACGCTTTGAATTCATGAAGCAGTTCGTACATTACATTTAGGTAGGACATCAAGTTGTAAGGAACTAAGTTGTTTGAAGTGCGTTTTTGTTCACAGGCTGTGTTGTTTTGTTCAGATTTTACTGTGATAACTTGAAATACATTTTGCAACATTTCAAAAATGGCCCGCAAGCATTCTTAGCAATGAGTAGAGACAGGCAAGTACATTTTTGTATGGCAAATCTAGAGTGCTAATTACTGCATTTATACAATTGAAAATAATTGCTCATAAACGATCAAAAATAACTTAAAAATGGTGCAAATCGAGTTCGCTGAAACGTGCCCAGCAACGTTCGTCGACGCAGGGGTTGACGTGTGCCTTCGCTGGTTCCATGCGTTTGCATGTGGTTGCGGCTTCTCGCAGCTCTCTTGCGTGATGGTGCGGCGCCTCTGATCAGCACCGACGCTCGCGCGGCGCGTGAATCGCGTGTATGTGTGTGTGCGCGCGTGTATCGTATTACCTGGATGGAAGGACGGCCGCTGGTACACATAAGTTATGATGGCAAACAATAGAAGTTCTGGGGAGCTGGCTTATAATTGAGTTAAAGTTCACAGAGTTTCTATGGAGAACCAGCTGTAGAAATTCAACAGTCTTTTTGGAGGGTTTGATGAGTGGAAGCCTAATGAACTTTTATGGTGAAGTCACAGCAAAAATTCTAGAGTCTTCATATAGGCCTTGAGTTGTTTAAGTTCACAGAGCTTCTATAGAAAAGTGACAGTAGAAATTCTACAGAACATTCATAGAGATGTTGAAGAGTTCGCTTTTAATGAACTTTTAATGTGAAGTCACAACTAAAATTCTACAGAGTATTTATAGAGGTCTTGAGTTGTTTAAGTTCACAGACATTCTATGGAAAACTGACTGTAAAAATTCTACAGATTATTTATAGAGGTGTTGAAGAGTTAGCTTTTAACGAATTTATGTGGAGAAGTAGCTATAAAAAGTTTGTAGATATTTTATGGGGGCAACTCCATAAGCTTAGAGTTCATGATGAGCTTCTGTGGTGTTTCATGTGACTCCATAAGATCTCCATGAAAACTCTTCAGAAATTCGTAATGCATTTTTGTGAGGGGGGCGTAGTTCGTCTCGTCCGTTCTGCCCACATTACTTGGCGTCGTAAGCGTCACTTCATTGGTAGGGTTTTCGATGCCGTCGTCTGGATCGGGCTCATTTGTTGGCGTTCTTGCCGTGTCTGTCTCGTCGCTCAAGCTCTCGTCTTTTGTCCGTCGTTTCGAGAATGCGAAAATCGCTATCTCTCCCGTACAAGGAGGCTCGAAAGCGTTCCGTTCGTCCCGAGTGCGCTGGCTCGCGGTTGCGTCCTCTTGTACGAAATGGGGTTTGTCGTGTGAGTCTCGATCGAAGCAGCGGGTGCCGGTGATCTTCTACGTTCCGGCTCGGACGCGCCGCAAGCGCTGGCTGTGTCGTTGCTCGTTGACGGACCTACCTGCACGAGTGTAAGTAATGTCGTTCGTTCGCTGGACTCGGGTTGGAGCAGCGGGTGCAGGAAAGCTCACGCGTTCCAGTAGGGTTGAACCGCGTGCACTGGGATACTTGTTGCTTGTGGCAAGGTTGATTTCTGTGGTTGCGACGTTCGCTGGCCAAGTCCGGATGACAGCACCGGGAGCGGGGGATGTCGCAAATATCGGTTTCGTGCGTGTGTGCTGGCTTGGTCGCGTTCCGTGCACCTTGCATTTAGTTCGCCGTGGTAAGCTCCACGGACCCAAGGGTGGATGTCTGGTGCGTTTCGTGCGTTGTGCGTCTCGTTTTTCCTGGGAAACTCCACGAGCATTGATGTGGGGTCATTCGCCACGTATGGTGTGTTGGGTGCTCCGTGCGTCTCGCTCGTCGGGGCCTACCCACCAATCCGGATGCGATGTCGTTGTTTGCGCAGACCGGTGCCCGGACAGCACATGCAGAAAATGTGCGTACTGGCCGCGTTGTGTTCCGCGCTTTCAGCGTTTCGTTCGCGTGCGTCTGTACCAGAAGAGCGGGTTCCAGGCACGTTGTTCTTTCTGGCTCATGCGAGCTGCGTACGTGGCGCGCCATTCCATTATGCAGGTCATTCCAGCTCGTGCTGAAATTACCTACGCGCGTGCGATGTAGCTCGTCGATTAGACCGGTGGCAGACCAGAAATGCAATGAGCGCTTTCGTTTTTAAACAAAGCTTTTTACCCCTACCCCCCAAGGGTTCTTTCGCGACCATTGGTGTCATCAGAAAACTCCCGCGAACAAACAAAAGAATTTACTTCACCGCCAGGAATCGAACCTGCAACTAATGGAGTAACTAATCCAGAGCCCGTTGTCTTACCGATTTAGCTATGAGCACACTTTTTTTTCTTTATTGTCGAAAAGGAGAAAACAACACATATACAACAATACCACCCACAGTGACTGATAAACAAGAAGGAAAGAAGGAAAAGAAAAAGGGGGACTGCATCGCTTTGAGCGAGCAGTTAAAAGAAATGTACTTTCATGACAGCCAAGTCATCCATTAAAGACAATATTTCTTCATCATAGCCTGCTCTATAGAACACCTCGCGTAATTTACATATTTTTTCTACAAAATAACAACATACAGAAGGAGCATTTACATCTGCATTACGTACATTCATACGGCACCTCAATATAGCATGTAGGCCCAAGAGGAAGAACAGGTCGTAGGGCAAAACATCTGGACCTATAGCGAGGTATCGAATTCCATGGGGCGTCAAAGGCAGTTCTTTGTTTTAAGGTGCGCTGCAAGACATACCGAAAAAATACTGCGTCCCAGCAGTCCAGAAATACGTGTTCAATACTCCCCGGTTTCTTGCCGAGTGAGCAGTCGTCGTCTACAAAAAATTGGAGACGAGGAAGACAAGTTGTGCACTGACCAAGCCCATCTACGGGTTTAACCGCTGCATTCTCGCTAAATGCCACACGATGGCGATTAAAGGAAGCTCACACCAAGGCACGGCATCTCACTTCTACTACCCTAATGGAACTGTGGCTTCCAGTGTTCACGTAAAAAATCTCAGCTCTTTGTCGTCCGCCCTCACAACAGACGATACCTTAAGGAACACATTCAACGACTCCTTGATGGCCAGGCCATCAATCCAAGCTCCAGCATCAAGATCCTGGGCCTGCATCTTCAGGCCAACACCAAGAGGGACGCACCCCTGCAGTGCCTCAAACACAGCTTCAATAAATCATACACATGATCAGGCGAGTTGCCACGAGAAACGAGGCCTCAAGGAACCCGATACCTTTCGATTAGTTCAAGCTTTTGTCCTCTCGAGACTTACTTACGTCAACCCCTGCCTTCTTCTCGGCAAGGAGAACATAAAGATGCTTTATATAACGATTAGAAGGGTGGTTGAGCAAGCCATTTGAATTCCCATGAGTGCGTCCACGGAGACGCTGCTTAGCACGGGGATCAATAACACGGTGGAAGAGCTGATAGAGGACCATCTTTCTATCCAGAAGCTCCGAATGAGCAGAACTGCAGTGCGTCGCCGCATCTTTCATCAGATTAGCTGCGCAGCACAGAATGTCACTCCGCTTGATGTACTCCTGGACATTAGGTGAGAAGAAATAACGATGCTACCTTTGCTTAGAAATATGAACCCCTCAGACGGCGAGGGTCGCCGACAAATACCGGCTCAAGCGCTCAACACCACCCTCGGTGGGGATCATGCAGTTATCTACACAAACGCCTCCCAACATTGAGGGAAGCAGTACGCCATCATCGTCGCAACCTTGCTTGTGCATCCCTCAATACCGAAGAAATGATGGCAGCAGAAGAGGCAGTCATCGCCTTGGCTCTCACTCAACCAGTGGTTCGTAAGGTAGTCACTAATTCCCAACAAGCCTACCGGGATTACCTGTCGCATTTGGTGTCCCGACCTACACTGTGTGTGCTAGTAAACCAATGCCAAAATGGTTCCGTTCAGCTCATCGTAACACCCGCTGACGCTTCCATACAGGGCAAGGAATACGACAACCAACCCTGCACTTTTACCCCCCGTGCTATGGAGCTGCACGAAGACAGTCACCCGCTTGTGTCGTTCAGGGAAATAACCCGACATTATTTCCTTCTGAGACAGACCCTACCTTCGCCTTACCCTGACCTTTCCATAGAACAACAAACTACCCTACGGCTCATAAAATCCGGCTCCTTCCCACACCCGACGCGTCTTCACTTAATGCACCCGAATCGCTACAACGCCGAGTGTAAATTTTGCTCAGAAGTAGGAACCCTCTGCCACATAATCGGGATGTGCGACGTTAGCCCTGAGCCCCCTCCTCTCTTCGCGTCAACTACCGAACAAGAGCAATGGGAGATGCTGCTGTCCAGCCCCTCTCGGCCAACCCATCTTCAGCAGGTGGATAGAGCACAGGCGGCGCGGAGTGAATATGGGCTACACTGAAGAAGGATCCACTCCCCTGGGCCGTACTCTTGGACGTTCAGTAATCTGAATAGAAGTACAGTGTAGCCCGGTTATAACGAAGTTGGCGGGAATCTGAAATTACTTCGCTATAACCGCTTTTTCGCTATATCTGGACTCTAAAAAAATCAAACATTATGCAGACCAAGAAAAAAAATTTACACTTTCTGAAAAAAGCGATCAAGGGTCCCTTGCACGCGTTTCGTGGGCGCGCGTTTCAGAACACGGTGCTGAACGTTGTCCAACAGATCGCAACTGCCCTGTTCGGAGAACACCTACATACGCAGCGTGTCGACAGCTGCGAGAGCTGCTCCGGCGGTCCCAGGCTGAGGCCCACCAATGTCGTCACCTTCGCCGTCCGAGGAACTACTATGTGCGGCCGTTCCCTTTTCGGAGACGCTAGCGGCGAGTTCATCGGTGGTGAGCTCCTCCGTTGCGCCAGGGCAAAGTCCAGATACGTCCAGATCCAACCAGCTTGGGACAAGGCTTGCATTGCCCGCGGCCTCTCACAGCTGCCCCAAGCTCGTCCCTGCCGCGGCACCATCCGCTGCAGCAGCATCGATGTCTGCTTCTGCTGTTATTTCTTAGGTGCGGTGAAGCAAGCTTTCGCAGGGAGCCGAGTGGGGCGAAGCGGCTGTCGGGAGCCAAGAATTGGCGCTTTTTCGGCCTAGTTGATTCACGCGAAAGCTCAAAAGGTGGTTTGATGGATTTTGTTTGTTGTTCTTGACAAAAAACTTCGCTATATCCGCTGAGTCGCATTTTTTTACTTCGTTAAAAGTGGACTTAAAAGGCATTGAAAATACTGAAATTGGGACGGGAAATCAAGATCACTTCGTTATAACCGCTATTTCGCTGTAAGTGGGTTCGTTATAAATGGGCTACACTGTATTTCCTCCTTCTGCGCCTCCCTCACCTCCTCCTGCTCCTGCTCTGTATCTGCCGCCGATCTGGTCGCCCCCGTCTGCGACGGCAGAGACGGAGAAGTGAGATCGTCTAACAACGGGTGGGAGCTTTAATTTTATTAAAAAGTTTCCACTCATGTGCTACACCAGTACAACTCAACCAACCACCGTTCATGCATTATGCATTATTTTAACCTTACCAAGAATATCTCTTTGAAGTAATAGAGGGTGTGGTTAAGTGCATTTCACTTCTCTGGCTTCGCTATTTGTAGAGCGACGTGAGTGAATTTAAGTGACGTCGCATGGGTAAGTTGTGGGTGCCGTTTACAGCTTTGCTTTCCAACCGCATTCACAGGGTGTATTGGCGCTAATTTTGTTTTTGTAATACGAGCTTGTTTACACCTTTGTTGGCTTTTTTGATTAATTGTTTGTTGATGATGTTGAAACGTCATATTTAAAATAGCGTGGTTTCCTTTGAGTCGGCAGTTTGAAGTTCACGCTTGTGAACAGGTACAACATTGCTGATACTGTATGCAAAAGTACAACATTGCTGATACTGTAACAAAATATCTGCGGAGGCCTCAAGAGAACAGCCAGGGCAAACCTAAGAAGCGCCCGTATTTATGGCGGCAACAAAATCGCCAAAAAGTGGCGTACAACTGAACATGCCAAATTATACGGTTACACGCTGTCTCTAAAGAATCGCATTTCTTTGGCATCTAATGGTAGGAATGGCGTGCTCGCGCAATGGTCGCCCTCTCTTTTTATAATAACCGCCTTCATTATCTCCCTTTCCGTTTTGTTTGTTGGTCTACTTACAACGGTCGCTTAATTAGGAGTGACGCACACCCACAGCGCTTGCAGTGATCTTCTAGGTGCCCGCCCATCTTGCTGCTGGCTGACAAGTGGTGCTCTCGCGCGTTCATTGGAGCAGCGCCCGGTTTGGCCAATATACACCCTCTCGATCTTTGGGGGGGGGGGGGTACTGTAAATGACGTTTCTAATACCCTAGAGTTGATTGTAGCGTGCTTCTTTGAGCAAGTGTCCGGCAGCTTATTCGCTATCATAGGGCAAACATTTGCCGTATTGCACGGGGCGGAACACACAACACGCACATTATACCTGGTCATGACCCTCTTGACATTGTGCGAATGCCTGTGAATGTACGGCGTTGGGTGCGTTATCATTTTTTAATGCGAAGCTTTTTACGTCTACCTTCCAAAGGTTCTTTCGCGACCGTTGGTGTCAACAGAAAACTCCCCTCAGCAAATAGAAGAATTTACCGGCACCCCCAGGAATCGAACCTAGAACTAATAGAGTAACAAAGCCAGAGGCCCTTGTCTTACCGATTTAGCTACGAGCGCAGGCGGTGACAGGGAAGACAAGTGGTGCACTCACGAAGCACATCGACGGGTTCTACCCCTGCATTCTCGCTGAATGCCACGAGATAGCGAATAAAGGAAGCTCGCGCCAACCCATGGCTTCTCACTTCCAGTACGGCAATGTGCTTAAAGCCTGTGGTTTCCAGTGTTCCCATAAAAAAATCTCAGCTCCTTGTTGTCCGCCGTCACGACAAACGACACCTCAAAAAACACATTCAAATACTCCTTGATGGCCAGGCCATCATTGCAAGCCCCAGCATTAAGATCCTGGGCCAACACCTTCAGGCGAACACCAACAGCGCCTGAAACACAGCATCAATAAAATCATACACATGATCAGGCGACTTGCCACCAAGAAGCGAGGCCTCCATAAATACGATACCTTTCGATTAGTTCAATCTTTTGTCCTCTATAGAATCACTTACGTCAACCCCGTGTCTTCTTCTCGGCAAGGACGACTTAAAATGCGTTATATAATGATTAGAAAGGTGGTTCAAAGCAAGCCATTGGTCCTTCCATGAGTGCGTCCACAGACAGGCTGCTTACGCGGGGCTCTACAACACGGTGGAAGAGCTGATAGAGGGCCATCTTTCTATCCAGAAGCTCCGAATGAGCAGAACTGCAGCGGGTCGCCGCATCCTTCACGCGATTGCCCGGGCAGCGCAGAATGTCACTCGGATTGATGCATTCCTGTGCTTTTGGCGACAAGAACTAAAGATGCTCCCTTTGCTTAGAAATATGAACCGCTCACACAACGAGGGTCGCCGACAAGCACGGGCTGAAGCGGTCAACACCACCCTACGTAGGGATCATGCAGTTATGTATACAGACGCCTCGCAGCATCGAGAGAAGTAGTACACCATCATCGTGTCTACGTCCAGAACCAACCTCCTTGCTTGTGCCTCACTCAATACCGAAGACAGGACGGCAGCAGAAGAGGCAGCCATCGACTTGGCTCTCACTCAACCAGGGTTCGGAAGGTAGTCACCGATTCCCAACAATCCTACCGGAATTACCAGTCGGTCTGGGTGTCCCTACCTGCACGGCGTGTGCTAAAAACCACTCCCCAAACGGCTCCATTTAATTTAGCTCATCTGGACACCAGCTGAGGTTTCCATGGAGGGAAACGAATACGCCCACCAACAAGCCTGCTCTTTTACCCCCGCGGTAAAGTGCTGCACGAGGACAGTCACCCGCTCGTGTCGTTCAGGGACATAACCCGACATTATTATCCTTCTGAGACAGACCCTACCTTCGCCTTACCCTGACCTTTCCATAGAACTACAAACTACCCTACGACTCATAAAATCCGGCTCCTTCCAAAACCCGACGCGTCTTCACTTAAAGCTCCCGAATCGCTACAACGCCGAGTGTAAATTTTGCTCAGAAGGAGGAACAGTCAGCCACATAATAGGGGTGTGCGAATTTAGCCCTGAGCACCCTCCTCTCTTTCCGTCAACTACCCAACAAGAGCAACGGGAGATGCTGCTGTCCAGCCCCTCTCTGTCTACCCAGCTTCAGCTGGTGGACAGAGCACAGGCGGCACGGACGGCATATTGGCTCCAGGGAAGAAGGAACCACTGCCATGGGCCGCACTCTGGGCCGTTCAGAAATCTGAGTAGAAGTATTTCATCCTTCTTCTCCTCCCCCCTCCTCCTCATCCTGCGTCACTGCCGCCGATCTTGTCGCCTCCGTCCGCGGCGGCAGAGATGGAGAAGTGAGATCGTCTAACACCGGATTTGAGCTTCCTTAAATTTTATAAAAAAAAGAGTTTCCACTCATGTGTTACACCAAAACAACTCAACCAATCACCGTTCATGCATCACGCATTGATTTAACCTTAGCAAGAATATCTTTTTGAAGTAATAAATTGTGCAGTTAGTGCATTTCCCTTCTCTCTTGTATTGGCTATTTGTAGAGCGACGTGACTGCATTAAATTGGCGTCGCATGGGTAATCATTGTGGGTGCCGTTTACAGGTTTGCTTTACAACCCCATTCACAGGGTGGATTGGCCGGAGTTTTTTTATTTCTTGATTATATCTCTCCTCTGGCTTATAGCGGGGTCGCTTACCACGTAGGGAATTGACCAACACGAAAGAAGTGACCGAAGAACAGTAAATGAAGCCTGAATAGTCGTATATAAAATAATAAAGGAAGCAAGGTGGCAAACATCAACGGTGCTGGGTGCTGGGTTGCAAAACCAAGCGGGCTTCGCCTCTGCGAAAAGTCTTGCGGTTCGGGGCTTGCTGGTAGCAATGACGCTATCAGAGGAAGCTTTCAGTACATTGTGAGTCACTTGCGTGAATAGGAACAAGTCATCCCACTATACAAAGCAAAACGATAAGGTTTTTCTATCTGAAGGATTTTTGCTATATCCATGCAAACAATCTTATGCGGCGGTGACGTAGTGCATGTTTAGCATAATGAAGGAAGAATAAGAAGAAGAAAAAGCTACTGCCGAACAAAAACCCAGTGCGCCTCGGTAAGTGGAATTTCTGTTCTTTATTGCGGCTTATAATGTGCGGCTTGCCAATTTTTGTTGGTGACTGAACTTCCACAGTCAGACTTTCGCGGATATACCCGGAGCTCTTCATGGGCTAGGAAGGGCGCTGTCGCAGAGGGCTCCGGATTAACTTCGCCAACCTAATGATCTTTCACGTGCGCCGAAATCTCAACACACTGGCGTTCTTTTAAAGACGATAGCCTTTCTTGGGCTACCTAAACGCGAAAACGTTTGCTCGCTCTGTTCGCCTGAATATTTGTCTGCCTGCCCGTCCTTCAATTGAGCCGCGCGGGTAAAGTTAATGGAGTTGTTGAACGAGACGGTGATGCAGGTGAAGCATTTCTGATTGATTGATTACGACGTTTAACGCCACGAACCTACACGGGCGATGAGTTGCGCCGTAGTTGAGGGCTCCGAATTATTACCCCCTGGGCATCTTCAAAGTGCGCCGAAATTTGGAACACACGGGAGTTTTCGCTTTTCGCCTCCATCAGCAAAGCGGCCGCGGTGGCAGGGAATAGAACCCGCGTCCTTGAGGGCAAAGCATGTCTAAACTTTTAGTTCTGTGGAAATGTTAATACTTATGATCATTGTTGAGCGAAAACAAAGCCATAGGCATATATGAGACAAAACATCAATGTATAAATGGTATTTGCAATGTTGGTTTTTTAGATTAAGTTATATGGATGCTTGATTAAATGCAAAGTCCGCCTAGAAAAATTAAAAAAAAGTAGTTTCACGCGGTACTAGCCTTCCTGGCGGCATTCTAAGAAGTCAAACGGCAGCAGTAACGATAGGTTCCAGTGGATGGCGCATGGAACGCGCATCGAGCAGTGGAACGCGCAAAATCTGGATGAACTTCAGCAAACCTCCTGCGTGTGTATCGAGGAAGCAGTGAGACGGGAGACTAATAACATCCGAGATGAGCGAGAAAGAGAAGAAAAACATTTGCTTGGCAGGGCCTGAAGACGAAAATCGTCTTTGGACGACGTCTGCAACCAAACTGGAAGGTATGCCGCCAGTTTTGTTCTTTTCACCTCCATCTGAAAAGCGGTCACCATGGCTGGCATCAAAACAAGGACCGTGGGCTAGGCACCTCAACGCCATCACCACTGTGGGTTCGTGGCGGGTGGGCCTGAATGTTTCCGCGACATAAGACAGAAGAACAGTGTAAGCGTTATGGCCGCGTAGTGTGAGTGCTCCACAAGCGGCTCTACAAGCTTAGTATGAGTGCTCTACAATTTTAATGAGCGGGCCAACATAGATTTTAGATGCTAAGTACGGGTGAAGCGGTGGGTACGGAATAAAATACAGGCTGAGCGTGGCCCCCTGCCACCCGTCACGTTTTTTTACGCGGTGTCTGAATAGGGCGGATCAGTTTGGCAGCACGAAAGTGAACGTAGCTGAAATAGCTGAAAAACGCAAAAATGGACGGCCTTCTCCCTATGTCTCAGGGACCTTAGTATAAATAGCCCTTCCTTCTTGGTTGCGAGTGTCCTAGAAAGGGAGTGCATTGCGAGTGCAGCTATATGCGTTATCCCAACATTAGGTTTTCTCAACTATCAGTTTCAGGGAGCCACGCATGTTGCGCTTACCCACGACTGATTTACTAAAGCTTCGTGTGTTCGTTGGTAGTTTTTCTCACTCACTCACTCACTCACTCACTCACTCACTCACTCACTCACTCACTCACTCACTCACTCACTCACTCACTCACTCTCACACACACACACACACACACACACACACACACACGCACACGCACACGCACACACACACACACACACACACACACACACACATACACACGCACACACGCACGCACGCACACGCACACACACACACACACACGCGCGCACGCGCACGCACGCACGCACGCACACACACACACGCACACACGCACACACGCACGCACGCACACGCACACGCACACGCACGCGCACACACACGCACCACACACACACGCACGCACGCACGCACGCACACGCACACGCGCACGCACGCACGCACGCGCACACACACGCACCACACACGCACGCGTGAACGCACACACACGCACGCACGCACGCGCACGGAGCTTCTGGATAAAAGATGGTCCTCTATCAGCTTTTCCACCGTCTTGTAAATCCCCGTGCTCAGCAGCGTCTCCGTGACGCACTCATGGGAAACCAATGGCTTGCTCAACCGCCTTTCTAATCATTATATAAAGCATCTTTATGTTTTCCTTGCCGAGAAGAAGGCAGGGGTTGACGTAAGTAAGTCTCGAGAGGACAAAAGATTGAACTAATCGAGAGGTATCGGGTTCCTTGAGGCCTCGTTTCTTGGTGGCAACTCGCCTCATCATGTGTATGATTTATTGATGCTGTGTTTGATGCGCTGCAAGGATGAGTCACTCTTGGTATTGGCCTGAAGATGTAGGCCCAGGATCTCGATGCTGGGGCTTGGATTGATGGCGTGGCCATCAAGGAGTATTTGAAGGTGTTCCTTAAGGTATCGTCTGTTGTGAGGGCGGACGATAAAGAGCTGAGATTTTTTACGTGAACACTGGAAGCCACAGTTCCATTAGGGTAGTAGAAGTCAGATGCCGTGCCTTGGTGTGAGCTTCCTTTAATCGCCATCGTGTGGCATTTAGCGAGAATGCAGCGGTTAAACCCGTAGATGGGCTTGGTCAGTGCACAACTTGTCTTCCTCGACTCCAATTTTTTGTAGACGACAACTGCTCGCTCGGCAGGAAACCGGCGAGTATTGAACACGTATTTCTGGACTGCTGGGACGCAGTATTTTTTTGGTATGTCTTGCAGCCCACCTTAAAACAAAGAACTGCCTTTGACGCCCCATGGAATTCGATACCTCGCTATAGGTCCAGATGTTTTGCCCTACGACCTGTTCTTCCTCCTGGGCCTACATGCTATATGGAGGTGCCGTATGAATGTACGTAATGCAGATGGAAACGCTTGTTCTGTATGTTGTTATTTTGTAGAAAAATTATGTAAATTACGCGAGGTGTTGTATAGCGCTTGACTTGGCTGGATGACTTGGTAATGGATGACTTCGCTGTCATGAAAATACATTTTATTTAACTGCTCGCTCAAAGCGACGCAGTCCCCCTTTTTCTTTTCCTTCTTTCCTTCTTGTTTTATCAGTCACTGTGGCAGGTATTGTTGTATATGTGTTGTTTTGTCCTTTTCGGCAATAAAGAAAAAAAAAGTGTGCTCGTAGCTAAATCGGTAAGACAACCGGCTCTGGATTTGTTACTCCATTAGTTCGAGGTTTGATTCCTGGCGGTGCAGCAAATTCTGGTATTTGTTCGCGGGAGTTTTCTGACGACACCAATGGTCGCGAAAGAACCCTTGGGGGGTAGAGGTAAAAAGCTTTGCTTAACAAACAGCACATGCCATAACGAAGAACACTATAACCCAAAGTTTGAGCTACTCCTCCCTGGCAGAACTCTCTAGGAGTCGGCAAACATGCTGCACTGGTGCGTCGTGGCGTCGAATGTAAACAAGTGCTAGTTTGAAGGGATAGAGTTAGTAATAAATACAGGATAATTGAGGGGATAGGTTTAGTTTTTTATCTGCTTTCGGATCGTCTACATCTGCTGAGCTGTATAACCCAGATTTCCGAAATCAAGCTGACATCTCCTTGTTTACGTTTGTTCGTGTAGTCTTGAAATACCTTCCTTATTTTTTCCATGCGTACCTGATCACTGCAGACGAACAGGCTGCCTTTCGCCTACAGTGAACTATATGATAATGCCACGTCACAAGCACACACACGGTTGGACAAAAACGAGTAGTGTGAGAACAAACTATAAAGGTGGAGTCGTGAGTCTGATTAGGAAAGCTTGGTAAACTAATTACCAGCAGCAGATTAAAAAAGAACTCTCTCATTAGTATTGGCAACAATGAACCGCGATAATATTTTATCATGATTCGTATGAACTTTTATGTACTTGTGGCTACAATAAACTATCGACGAACGCGGCTTTCTGATCTTACGTCGCATCATCTGGGTCCTTCCTGGCGTGAACTGCCATCGCGCGTTTCGTTATGCACACGGGTGGTAGCGTCACCGTTCCAAGTTAGGCACCGTTCCAAGTTAGGCATAAACGTAAAATTGGCAGTGAATTGAACGGCTAGGACAACGGGACAAGTGGGTCAACACACACAAGGCGCTACTTCCAAAAGTTTTATTAGCAGACGAATACGCTGTATATACATAAACGGTGCAGCAGGGTGGAGAGTTGGGCGAGTCGATATTGCAAAATGGTTTTGGAAACAGCGCGTTGAAACAGGACCACAAAGAAAAGAACCAGACAGGACAAGCGTTGACCTGTCAGCGCTCGTCCTGTCTGGTTCTGTTTTGTGTGGTCCAGTTTTAACGCGCTGTTTCCAAAAACATGAACACTGGCCCACCCCATAGTATAATTTCATCACGTTCTACTCGACTGAAAAAATCACGCTCTTTCTTTGATAAGGCGGCAGACCCAGTACTAACACACTCGTTGGCCGCTTTTGCTATCATGTGAGCATCCAATGTCTCTCGCGTTTGCTTTTTCTTGTGTTTGCAACAACTGTGCACTTATCAAACAGGAGCTTGCAACCATGCTGCTTGCAGTGGGACGCAAGCCACCCCCCCCCCCTCCGCCCCCCTATTCTTTACATTATTGCTGCGCTCACGGAGGCCTTCATTGTGCACCGCCTTCTTTGGCCTATGTATCTTTTCCCACATTTCAACGGAAGGCTGTAAAGAACGCCTTCTGCGCAAACTACGAAGCGGTTTTTGTGCTTTTTGTTGCAAAGGCTAGGGTCTGTCAATCTGCTTAGCTTGCCCAATTCGTTGGGAGCCGAAAAAACAACCCTTGCCTTCAACCACTCCGCTACCTTTTTCAAATTGTGGGGAGGCTTGTGTATTTAAAGTATAACAGCAGTTTTTTGCTTTTCTATGAGCGTTGCATCGATCTCGCCATTGCCACTTTTTTCTGTTTTTTGACCAATGTTTCGGGCACTGAAACTAACAAATGCTTCGGGTACCCGGCCTGAGACAAGCGCGCATCTTGATTGTCAATGGTCTGGTTCTATAAATGTGGGACAGTATTTATTTAAGGCATTCCTGAAGCATAATTTCACAATAGCTCTTCTCACAAGCTTTGAATGCGCAGAGTTGTAGAAGAGTGTGCAGGCCAACAGTTACTACAGCAGAGCTGTAGGGGATGTTCGTGCAGCATTCCCACAACAGAGTTGTAAGAATGAGCTCGAAGGAGCCTGCTGGATAGGACTTCCAAAGTAAATCAAATGCGGATTATGCACAGCAGCGTAGGTTATTAATGGCACTGTTTCGCAGTGTTATCGCAACCTTTCCCTTTACCAGGATTCAAAATTAGAAAAACATTATGATTTCCTGGAATGTTGGTAATACCAAGGACCAGATTCGATCACGGGCGCGGGGGCCTTTTTCCTAATCAAGTGAAAAGTAAACGAGGGCGTGTGTGGAGCTGTCGCCTAACTTAAAGAACCCCAGGTGGTCAGATGTAATCGGGAGCCCTGCTCTACGCGGGTCTCAAACTAGCTGTAACTTCAGTGCATACAACCCCATAAATATGATTTTGAAAGTTTAGTAATGCGGTTGGTATGAAATATTCATATGAATAAAGCTGCAAGTTTACATTACGGCATACCGTGGGGGAAATTACTCGCATGACATTTTCATATGAATAAACCCACCCGCCACGGTGGCTCAGTGGCTAAACCATTGTGCTGCTGAGCACCAGGTCGCGGGTTCGATTCCCGGCGCGGCGGCCGCTTTTCTGATGGAGGCGAAAAGCAAAAACGCCCGTGTGTACAAGATTTCGGCTCACGTTAAAGATCTCTAGGTGGTCGAATTGAATCCGGAGACCTCCACTACGGCGCGCCTCATCGCCTGCGTTCCGTCGGCGCGTTAAACCCCACTATCAATCAATGTGAATAAATACCACGGTGGAAATTACTCGTACACTAGAAGAGATGAAACAATGCCGTTTCCATTTTGTCCCGTAAGCAAACCCTGCTCGCGGAACGCATGTTCGATACTTCGCACGGCGTGTCGGAAGTCAGTAGACTGCAAAAACATTGTGGAACAAAATTCTCGTAGTATCTCTTGCATACGTAAAGACCTGAAACGTACAAAAAACAAAACTATAAGTCATACTAAACTTGCAACATGTTTATCTCCTTAAGGTTGCAGATTTTCTAAAGTCGTATGAAGCTGTGTCATACATTGAGAGAAACGCTTCGCCCTGACGCCAAGAGCGACATGCGTTTGCTTTTGCTGTAGTCTCTTTCAATCTCGCGTGGCTCTTTTATTGTAGCTTTTTAGCCTTCGAAGGCAGCGCTTGAGAGAGACAAATCACAAGGCAATGAATTTAAGAAAGAACTACTTCAAGCGCAAACGCCGATTCCAAGCTCCAAATTTATTCGCCGCCACAGGAATACGCTGCACTCGGTAGATTAGGGCCACTGTGGACAATTGTTCAGAGCGGGATGCGTTGAGACAATGATTCAATAGTGTCCTCTCACAAGCAAGAGTATTCCAATTTGGCTGTTCCAGGACGAGCATGAAAGCACCAGACACCGCTTCCACTAAAGAGAAACCTAGCGCGACAAAGTCCGAAAAGCCGAGGGCGGACTTTGCAAATACCGATGCGGCGAAGTTCGTTGCCGCGAAGGCGGATATCCCTAAGGCCGACTCTGCGAAGGCTTCACCTCCTCAAGTGGATTCACCTAAGCTGGAGCGCCCAAAAGACCAGCCTTCAAAGGCGCTGGCTCCGAAAGCCTCACCTCCCAAAGTGCAGCCACCGAAGTCCGGGCTCCCAAAGGACCAGCCTACGAAGGCGGCAGCTCCGAAAGTCGAGCCTCCGAAGCCGGAGCTTAAGAAAGCCGAACCCCGGAACGCCGACATCCCCAAGCCCGACTCCGTAGAGCCCGTTGCAGCACGGCCCATCGTCCACGACGGATCTACGCTTGCACTGTTGCCGAGCGTCGTCGAGGGGCCTCCAGGGCCCGAAGAAGGCGCTCCCTCTGTCGTCCTCGCCTCCGGGGGTCCAGACTTCTACTCCACCGGGCCGGCGCCTGTCAGGCAGTACTGCAACTGGGACTGGGTCTTCTTTATAGTGATCGGCCTCATCCTGGCGGTGCCCATCATCACCATCCCCCTCCTTCTCACCAGCAAAGGCAGCGACTGGAACGTAAGCGAAGAACAATGCAATGCCTTACGTAAGCTGCTCACGCCAAAAGTGCTAGCGCAAAAATGGACCCTAAATTGACCTCGTTTAGGTTGCTGATGAATTCCGCGCTTTCGGTAGACACCGCTGCACGTTATGGCGCAGAATACAAATGAAAAATCCCTCAGCTTTGTAAGTTTGTAAATTTTTATTTGGGGGAAATCGGCTAGAAAAGCACGTGCGACGAGAAGTGATGGGTGTATTCGCCTGACATGCGTGTCTTTTACGAGTATAGGGGTCATTATTAGGGTCCTTGAATGAGCACCCTGACCGTCGTCTGTTTAGCCGCTATCGCTAAGAGGGAAGACGCTTACAACCACTCCATATGCACTACTTACGGGTGCTAGTCACACTTCGTGGTGATGACGACGACGGCATGACTACAGCGAGGTTTTTTCCTGAGGCCTACTTTTGGATGAAATCATATCTGATTGACTCTTATGCGGCACTACCACGAGCCTGCTGCGTCAGTGCTTGGAGCGTCGATAAGCAAAATTACTTGTTCCCAGCCAGTCATCAGAGGAACCGACGACTCAGCTAGGGCCATATTAAGTCTCGCCTGCCCAAGTTACGTCACTGTGGCGCAAACGTTTAGATTTTAATTTTTGTTTGTTTGTTTTGGGTAAAAAGTCTTTTGGGGCTGTAATTGAGCTGAGCGAGTTACGAAAGGCTAGTTCTTTTAAATAGAAAAACTGTATTTTATATTTTGTTTTCATGACATCATTAAAAATTCGAAATTTCTCTCAGTGACGGGAGATGGCCGGACAAAGTTTATTTAAACGCAACTTATTTATTTATTTTATGTATGCAAAAGAATTTACCCGTGCGTGGGAACGTGTAAGTGTGCGCACAACAGACAGAATGTTAGTCTTACTCGCAAAAGTATCCCCAAACACTCCCAAAGTTGTGTGATCGCACTTGGCATGGCTGTATAGTGATGGACACATTCTGGAAGCTGTCAGTGAACTGAATGTGGAAGCCTATTTACACATTAGGGGGTCTCTTTCACCTCTTCCTGTTAGCACTCCTCTTGTTGGGATGTATCCCAACAAAAGGAATGCTAGATCTAAATTAGTTGGGAATAGTTTGGACAAAGGAGGCCGGCATTGCTGGAATGGTCTTTGCAGTGCTTATTATGTTTATTTATGTGTTTATTTATTTATTTATTTATTTATTTATTTATTTATTTATTTATTTGTTTGTTTATTTATTTATTTGTTTATTTATTTACTTTTTTTAACAATACCGTGGACCACAAACGGGCCCAAGCAGGAGTGGGGGTGTTGCGTTGCGCTGAGGCCATTTATATAATTGTTAGCGGGGTAAAAACCGCGTGAACAAAGCAATACAAAATTATTTTTGAACCCATGTGAGGGAGAAAAAATTAAAATCCAACATTTCATCAATACCCTTAAAGGAGCCATGAAGAAAAAATGCAAGTTGGTTTTATTCGAAAGATTTCGTGTTTTATAGTGCCCCCAGCGCTTGTCCGGATACAAACGGTGCTTTATTCACTGAGAAATTAAACAATTTAGGTTAAAATTTTGATTTTCCCGCTCAATCGTGCGTTTTCGTGGTCCCAAATGACATCACAGGAACCGACCGCTCTGCAGCCTAGAGTATCTTCATTCACGCATCCGCCGTACAGGGTAGAGACACGTATACGCTGGCGCCGCCATTTTCGGTTGCTCGCTCGCCGCCGAAGCAAGTCATTGTGTCAAAACCGCGCTAAAATTATCGCCGCAACGCGGTTTACTGAAGAAGTTTGTATCATATTGTCTGTTTCGCGTTGCTAGGTCTCGTGGGAAACGAAAAGAATAACGCGTTGAGCCCGTTGGCCCAATTGCGGCGGCACGGGACCGTTGAAAGGTTGTCTCCACCCTGTACAGGTTGTCTCCACCCTGTCTCCACCCTGGTTTGTTCCCGCGTTTCTTTACGTTCCGTAACCTAGATGGCGCCACCATACCGTGGCAAGCGTTTGGTTCGTTTTTGCCCGCATTTAAACCTGGCTTGTTTTTGTTCTGGGAGAAAATATTCGTTCCCTGAAACAATGCTCGCTCGGCAAATGGGGTCACGTAAGACACCATTGCTTGCGTTAATCGGCCAGTGTCGTCTGAGACAACCCCAAGCCCCGTAGTGCTGTGCAGCTAAACCAAGCATGCTGTGCGCAGTACGAACAGCAGGACGCATCAGTACTTCTATGTTTACATGTGCTTTCGTAACTTCCACTGTTAATCCCATCATTCTTATTGCTTTGTAAAGAATGTGCCCTAAATTTAAGCGCAAATCGCTCGTTCGTCTAGTTTGTAAGCTCTACCTAATTTTCGTCTGCTTCTGCCAGCCTCCGCCAATCGCAGAGCATAGCTCATGTGACATCATAGGTTCTGTTGCGGGAAATGAGCTGGTGGGTCGCATGACCATTCCCGTTTTTCCTAATTATGTAGCTTATTTGAGCGAAGTTTACGTTAAAAGGGGTGTCAGTATGATTCTAACGAGACAATCTTTTGAATGAACCAAACTTGTGTTTTCTCTTCATGGCTCCTTTAACACACTTCTGGATGAAAGAATTTGAGGCGGCAGATTATTCCAATCGGCTACCGTGCGGAGAACAAATTTTGTTCGCACTGAGATTGCCTGGAACGATAATGCCTAGTCGGACACGTAGATAACGGAGTAAGACCGATGTGCCAAGGCGTGAATTTGTGCTAAATGAAAAATAAATTTTAGCCTGGCTATTTTTATTCGATTCCAGTGTAGGGCGTCTGTTAATGTTCATCTATCTGGGTGGGGGTATCGACTGTATTTGAAACGGACCGCTAATTTTTATATTTTTAAACATGTTTAATGTCTTTGTTATTATGCGGGTCACAGACTGCCCATGGTAATCTAAACATGGGCGCATTATTGTTAAAGAAGCTTTATGTTATGTTATGTTATGTTTGGTTATGTTATGTACAAGAAGCTTTATGTTAAAAGGTGAGCGTTCCAGTTTCTGTCTTAGCAAGCCGAGTTTTCTCCGAGCTGCGTGCATACTTTCCGAGCTGCGTGCGTATACCAAGTTAAATTGATATTTATCGCAACACCAAGGTATTTGAAACTGTCCGTTTGAAACTGTCCGTTTGAGACTGTCCGTATATTCGTGATTTCATATTAATACGCATGAATACGGTATTTTCAGTGTTTAGTTTCATGTCCAACGGTCACACCAATTATTTATTTCTTCAAGACTGTCATCTAGAACCTGACCTTTAAAAGAAATAATACTGCTGGGCAACAAGCAGTCATCCCCGAATAATCTGATTGCAACTCCTTCTATACCACAGTTGGTGCAATGAGTAATATAAAGAAAAGTAGCGGTCCAAGGACTATACTTTGTGGTAGGCCGGAATTCAGAGGAAGATATTGTGAATAAGAACTATTGATGCGACAAAAAAATTGCACGCGGTATTACAAATAAGACTTTAACCTGTTTACAACTATGGACGGAAACCCCGTAAATTATGCTTAAATATTTACTTTGAGTGAGAATTGTATCGAAAACATTGCTGAAATCTTTGAAGACTGCGTCCGTTTGGCCTGATTTTTGAATCACAGAAGAGATTGAATGAACGGAAGCAATTAGTTGGGTAGTAGTAGAAAATCCCTTAGGGAACCATTACTGAAAAGGTGACAAGACGTCTACCTCTCGTAAAAAGTTTATCATAGAGCTAGATATATGTTACATGAGTTTACAACATAAGGATATTAGTGATTAATGGCATTATCTCCTTCGTTATACTTTGGTATCACTCGGGCTATGTGCCTTTCTGTCGGGACAGGGCCTTGGGAAAGGAATAAACAAAAATTAGAACAAGAAAACGCGCGAGTGACTCCGCGTAGCGACATAGAAATGCATTCGGTATGTTGTGTCGACCGCATAATGATTTAGTTCTAATGTTAATAATCAAGAAAAACACGCCTTCAAAAGTTATGAAATCAGGATTAACCACAACACAGTTTTCATTTGAGTTATTGCACTGGGCCGGCTCATGGAACACTGAGTGGAAATAAAAATTAACTTCCGGTGCGATTTGCTTCGAATCTCGGCTCGGGTACAGTTATCTTCGAGCTTAACACAGTCGACTGTTTTTTGTTTCTGGTGCTGAAGCTTGCGCAAAAACTTTCGCGGTTCGCTTTTTAAGAACTGTGGCCACGTCACGGAGAAGTAGCAGTGTTTGACGACGGGTATTTTATTTACAAGTGCATGTTTAAATTTCGCAAGCAGCGGCCCTTTCTGCTCTTTCAATCGCATAAGGTGCCGCGTTAAATGATTGATCTATATCGAAAACCAAGGGTATTTACGGTAAGATTTATTGGTTTTGTTTGGAATAAAGTTTTCTAGGCAAAAGTCACAAAGTGACTGCAACGTTTTTTACAGATCATTATCATCATTGCTCAAAAATTCGTCGAAAGCCAAATCAAAATAGTCCAGAACCGATTTATCGCTAGTTAGTATAGTGTTTAACCACTTTGCGCTGTAATGGCACCTGGTCGGACAGATTTACTAGAGAACATGTGAAAATAACAAGCTTATGATCAGAGAGCCCATCGGAAGGCGCATTGACCTTCGAGAAAATTTTGTTATAGAAAACGAGGTCTAGAATGGAAGCCGTATGTTCCTCAACGCGTATTGGAACGCCTGCTGCTTCGTCAAGATCGCATACTAGCATAGTGGCAAAAATAACCTGATCGTTGGAACGTGAAGAGCGCATTAGGAGCATGCCCCAGTTCATCTGGGGATGGTTAAAATCACTGCCATTATGAGGCAGCATTTTGAATTTTGTTAGTCACTAATGATAAAGTTTATTTCAAAATTCAACTTCTGAAGAGGGGGGCCGGTAAACAGCAATAAAGTAATTATATTTCTAAAGATATTTAGTTGAAGGCACAAGCTTTTATGAGCGTCTCACTTGATTTAAAAGAGTAGTAGATGGGTGAGTATTTAAAGGCCAACTGCAACGAAAATTTACCTGCCCTAAATTCTGTTTTACGTGTGGTATGCACCACTAAAGTCTTGTTTCCTAATTTTAAACTCCACAAACGCCAGGTTTTCTGCATAAAACCGTTCAAAAACACGCCACTTCAACCGACGCAGCACCTAGCGGAGTGTCGCCGCAACTTGTCGCCACTGCGGAGAACTTCCAGATGTGACGTGTCAGTAAGGACTCCCGTGCGGCGGTCGGCTCTCCTCAGCAGCCCTTTTATGTGCGATCTCACAAAAGTGAGCAGTGTAATTCGTGCCTCTTGAATGAATAATTGCTTTCACGCGTTTCCGTAATGCGAGAAGCTGAAAAAGCTCTGGGTTGCCGATACATAAAGAGCATATTCAAAAAGTGCCGGGGCCGGTCTACGTGAGGCAATACGCCATCGGTGAGCGAGTACGGCAGTAGCACAACGTCCGATTTCGTCGTCGCGACGGCGGCAGTAGCCTCCCAGTCGAGTCGACGAGCACGCGAAACTCGTGTACGGCCTACGTGAGGCTACACGGTGTTGGCGCGGCTGGTCGGTGCGTCGGTGCGCGAACGACTACGGCAGCTGCGTGGCGCACTACAAGCTCGCGGCCGGGGGGTGCCGCCCAGCTCTCGTCGGGGCCGGTGACAGACGCAGCTGCGCCGGACCGGTTTCCCCGCGGCCCGCCCGCACCGTCCGCCCCGGCTGCCTACAGGACCCTTCTGCCCACGCTTCCCACCGGCAAACTGACTGAAAACTGTTTTTCTCCATGGAGACCCCTCAGCGCGACCGTATGGCGTAGAGGACTTCACTTCAGCCTCGGAGAAAATAACCAACCTGAGAACGATCGAATGCCTCGGACCATTTCAGTACAACCATGTTTGGATGGGGACTTTTTCTTCGGAGAATTACATGGAAACACTGGCGGCCCGGACGGAGATAACCGTGAAAGGGAAACGTTGCTTGGTCATAAACCCAAACCATTGCGAGGTTGCCGTCAAAGTGCAGTGGCTTCCTCCAAAAGCACCCGACGAGCTGATCGTGCGACAGCTGGAACGCTTCGGCAAAGTGCAACGTGTGGTGCGTGACGGTTGGCGAAAGCCCGGGTCGTCGCACATGACTGGAACCAGCAGGGCTTACCATGTATATCCCGAAAAGCCCAACAGCACTGGAAGGCTTTCCCCACCAGGCCACAGTTCAAGGGTGCCCGATACTCATCGAGGTGGCCGGCCGGCCGGCACTGTGCCTGCGGTGCTGCAACACCGGGCACTACCGCAGGAGCTGCAGAACGGCCTGGTGCCGCGGGTGCCGCTGCTTCGGTCACGACGAGGCCGAGTGCACGATGTCATACGCGGCCAGGGCGAAGCAGCGAGCGCCAGCGCGGCCCCAGCTGGAGGAATTTATGGACGAGGACGACATGGCGGCCATGAAGAACCCTACGGATCCGGAAGAAACCGCCTCAGCTGAAGGGTCATCTAACCCCCCCCCCCCCCCCCCCCCAGCCCGCCCGGACCTCCTCCTCCTCCACCACCTCCCGCAGTAGAGGAAACCAGCGAAGCCCGGGAGGGAGAGGACAGCGGCGGCAAGGTGGAGCAGCCAGCTCGGGAACAACAAAAACAACTTCCGGAAGACCCCTCTCCGAGCGTGGACCCGTCAGCACAGCTAACATCCCCTCTCCCGGAGGGCCCCGTAACAAAGGACCCCCAGCCAGCACCCCAGGGCCCGTTTGCCCGAACACCATAAGTGAGGGAATAAGTTCTCAACTGCGAGTTTAGCATTGTCTAGGTAATAAGTCGTTTGCCCGAAGCTGATACAAGCGGTCGGGTAAGGTGGCGTTTCAGTCGCGTTTTCTGGCAACCGGCTTAATTGCCGCGGCCGACTTCGATTTATTGGCGTCTTATTTGCAAGCGGGAACTTAATCGCGAACTTATGCGTACGGGCAAACGGGCCCAGGAGCCTGAAAGGACCATCGAGACGCGCCGAAAGGCCCGCGGCAGGGCAGGGATCAACGCCGGACAAGGAGAAAAATTGGCCGCGTATCTGCTTCTTTCGTTGCAAATGTCGTCAAAAGACGATAGTCTTTATTGACTTTTGCCAAGTAAATGCCTCCCTTCGCTTTCCCGCTCACCTCTAATGTTGTTCCTGTTGCGTCGCGCTAGTCCCAAGGTAAAGACGCCAAAGGTTTGCTTAGATCATTTTAAATTTCCCGCGTTCCACTGCTCCAAACCGGGTGTCTCGATGCCAACGCTGCCGTACGGCGAAGACGCGCGTGAATCGCGGCGCCCTACTTCCAAATTTATAGAACCGCGTTTCCCTACTCCACGTGCGGTGCAAGCAGAACGTGGAACCTATCTAGTGGAACCTTTCGTAACTGTTGCCTTTTGATTCCTTAAAATGCTGCAAGAAGCTATAGTGGCGCCAGCGACAGCTAGTGGAACCTTTCGTAACTGTTGCGGGTTGATTCCTTAAAATGCCGCAAGAAGCTATTGTGGCGCGGTGGACAGCAGGCGACGTCAAAGTGATTTTTTTTCCGGAGTTGATGAAGTATTTATTCTTGCCAAAGTCAAGCAGGTATAATTTTTTTATTAAGGAACACTGCAAACATCACTTCTGTATTATTTGTTGTCTTATATTTGCGTAATGTCTTGTTCTTCTTCAACAATGTTGACAGGTATGAACATTACACCGGACTTAGACGGGTAGATTTAGCTGTGACTATATACGACTATTGCGCCGGCATTGTTTTAGTTTGGCAGGGTGGCTGAATCGAGTCACAGACAGAGAGACGGACAGACATACAGACAGACCAAAATTTCTGGGTTTAGGTAGCCCAAGAAAGACTATCGTCTTTAAAAGAACCCCGATGAGCCCAGCTAAACGCAGCCAAGGTGAGCGCCTTCCCCACAATGAGCTTCCCCCAACCCAGACTAACCAAAACAAAAAAAAAGTACAACTCTTATTCACCAAATGAACTGCGGAGGAATCAAAAACAAACTCGCAGAGCTTCACCTCCACATCGACAACCTTGACCCAAAACCTTCCGTAATTGCCCTTCAGGAAACTATAACGGCAGACCCAAGTTGTCCAGGTTCATTACGTACACAGACCCCACCGAAAAGAATACAGCACTCTTAGTCCGCAGCAATATTGCTGCGACACAACACGTCACTCACAAACGTGGTTGTGAACACGTTCTCGTCGAAATCCACAACCGCAGCATAGGCAGCGAGCAAAACATTTTTGTCCTCAACGCCTACTGCCGCCCATCGAAAAGGATTCCGATCTCGAGAACACATTTCATGATTGCCTACAAGCGGCGACGACGAGACTATTAATAATCTTAGTAGATTTTAACCCCCCCCCCCACCCTACACACACAATGGGGATACCGCTACCAAAACAAGAGAGGCAAACTCACTCAAGTAATAGAACAACACGGCATTACAATCCTTAACGAACCGGGCACCCCCACGCGTCTGGGCACGAGTACGTACAGTCGGCCGGAAAAGTAACCGACCACCGCTCCCGCAGCCGGAGCGGCTGCTGCGGCGCACCGCGGCGCTGTTATCTCGCTGTGCTCGCTTACGACGAGAGTGGCACGCTTGACGCCAAACTTCCCCTAGCCCTCGTGCGGGTGCTTGCCACGCTTGATAAATTTCTAGTGCAGCGTTCGCCTTTAATCCAGCACATGGCGCAGTCGTGCTGCAGCGCACGGCCGCAGGGCCACAAACCGCGGCGCTAGGAAGGAACGAAAACCCGCTCTGCTTTTTGTACGCGGTTTATGTTCGCCTCATGCTGCCTATCAGTGCCTGTAGGATGCGTCCACCGCCGCTGGATTTTGGATAAGACGGCACAATGCACCGTACCGAAGGCTACCGTGACGTTCGTTTTTCCACGCCGGAGCGATGTTATAGTGTCGAAATTGCCTTTTCGGCATCATGTGCGGACGTGGGTTTAATACTACTTACAGGGAGACCTCTGAAGACCGATTTAATTAGCTAGTAGGATATTCTTTCGGTGACGAATTTTCTTTACAGGCGTACCGCCAGGATGAATGATTTCGAAGACGAATCGCAAAACATCAGATATTCCTGAAACTTTATTCATGAAATCTGACAGTACTGGCATTCAGCGGTCCTCAGTGGGGCGAAAAGTTGCCGGCTACAGCGACGACTTGGCCGACTCGCCTGGGCATGGAGTCGTACAGCGCCGCCACTATCTCGGGACGCCCGCGCAGCGCTTCCCACTCTTCCTTCACGGCGAGCCACAGCTGCTCCGCTGTGCCACCGCAAAGGCGTCGTGAGGCAAGCGTCTTCTTCAGCAGTCCCCATATGTTTTCGATGGGGTTGAGATCAGCCCCGTTAGGGGGCCATGGCAGCTGAGGCACGCCACAGCGCTCCAGGAGTGCGCTCACACTGCGTGCTTTGTGCACAGGGCGCCTATCATGCTGGAGCAGGTAGCAGCCATCCTGGAACGGCCCGTCCAGGACGTACGGGATCAGGTGCTCGGTGAGGACTTCACAGTACCTTTGCCCCGGTGAAGGAGCCCTCGATCCGCACGAGTGGGCCCAGGCCGTCCCGACTGATGGCACCCCAGACACTGACCGAGCAGCGGCCGCTGCTGAGCACGCTGTGGGTGTAGGCGGGGTTATATCTGAGAGTATGGGAGAGCAAGCATTAACATCTGTCGGGTCCAAAAGCGTGGAGCGTCCTCATTCCGTTGCGGAAATTAAATAAAGATGGAGGCTTAAATTACACAAAATTTAATTTTTTACCCACACTGATATGGAATACGCGCGAATGAAACACTTAAATGGTAGTCCATGCTGTACCCATGTCAAGTCAGGTGGTAAGGGGAAAATGAGGTTACATTCTCCAGACTACGACGCGTTGCAAACCATCCATATAGGTTATTGACAGGTTAATCTAACTTAACCCGCGATTCCTGTGAGCCGCAAGGGTGCCAGTTCATACCTGCTGTTCAACGGACGCCACACACGCTGCTGTTGGTCCCAGCGTGTGCAGAAGGTAGACTCGTCCGTGAAAATCCCCTCCCGCCACTCCTCTGCCGACCACTGCTCGAAAGCTCGGGCGAAGTTCAGTCGCTCCTCCCGCTGCTTCGTTGACAGGTGCGGTTTCTGAGCGGCAATGCAGTTCACGAGACCCGCCTCTCGCAATCTGCTCCTGATTGTGTCGCAGCAGCAACTGAGATCCAGAGCATCGCGGATCTCCCTGGAGTTGAGAAATGGGGCGACAACAGCGGCAGCAACAATTCATTCACCCTCTTCCAACGTGGTCACCCTCGGCCGCCCACTGCGCTGAGCATCACAAATTCTCCCATCTTCATCTCTATACGCTGTAAGAATGCGGCTCACCGATGTTCGGCTCCTACCGGTGCGGCGGCAGATTTCACGCTGAGGGACACCTTCGTGGTGAAGCCGGACGATCAGCCTTCTCTCCTCTATCGGCACTCGGGGTGGCATTCTGGCGAAGTAAAAAGCCCGATGCGACCGTTCGAGCTTTTCAAGGTTTTTTACACTGCAACTGGCCAATGAGCAGTCCTGGTTCAATTTTTACATTTTATTTATTAGAATGGTGTAGGCCAGGCGCTTTACGGTGGGTTCTGCTTTACAGATATGGGTGCGCTCTGCTACACAGATATGGTGATGTCCTTCCATTGGCCAGTTGCAGTGTAAAAAACCTTTAAAAGCTCGAACGGTCGCATCGGGCTTTTTACTTCGCCAGAATACCACCCCGAGTGCCGATAGAGGAGAGAAGGCTGATCGTCCGGCTTCACCACGAAGGTGTCCCTCAGCGTGAAATCTGCCGCCGCACCGGTAGGAGCCGAACATCGGTGAGCCGCATTCTTACAGCGTATAGAGATGAAGATGGGAGAATTTGTGATGCTCAGCGCAGTGGGCGGCCGAAGGTGACCACGTTGGCAGAGGATGAATGGATTGTTGCTGCCGCTGTTGTCGCGCCATTTCTCAACTCCAGGGAGATCCGCGATGCTCTGGATCTCAGTTGCTGCTGCGACACAATCAGGAGCAGATTGCGAGAGGCGGGTCTCGTGAACTGCATTGCCGCTCAGAAACCGCACCTGTCAACGAAGCAGCGGGAGGAGCGACTGAACTTCGCCCGAGCTTTCGAGCAGTGGTCGGCAGAGGAGTGGCGGGAGGGGATTTTCACGGACGAGTCTACCTTCTGCACACGCTGGGACCAACAGCAGCGTGTGTGGCGTCCGTTGAACAGCAGGTATGAACTGGCACCCTTGCGGCTCACAGGAATCGCGGGTTAAGTTAGATTAACCTGTCAATAACCTATATGGATGGTTTGCAACGCGTCGTAGTCTGGAGAATGCAACCTCATTTTCCCCTTAACACCTGACTTGACATGGGTACAGCATTGACTACCATTTAAGTGTTTCATTCGCGCGTATTCCATATCAGTGTGGGTAAAAAATTAAATTTTGTGTAATTTAAGCCTCCATCTTTATTTCATTTCCGCAACGGAATGAGGACGCTCCACGCTTTTGGACCCGACAGATGTTAATGCTTGCTCTCCCATACTCTCAGATATAACCCCGCCTACACCCACAGCGTGCTCAGCAGCGGCCGCTGCTCGGTCAGTGTCTGGGGTGCCATCAGTCGGGACGGCCTGGGCCCACTCGTGCGGATCGAGGGCTCCTTCACCGGGGCAAAGGTACTGTGAAGTCCTCACCGAGCACCTGATCCCGTACGTCCTGGACGGGCCGTTCCAGGATGGCTGCTACCTGCTCCAGCATGATAGGCGCCCTGTGCACAAAGCACGCAGTGTGAGCGCACTCCTGGAGCGCTGTGGCGTGCCTCAGCTGCCATGGCCCCCTAACGGGGCTGATCTCAACCCCATCGAAAACATATGGGGACTGCTGAAGAAGACGCTTGCCTCACGACGCCTTTGCGGTGGCACAGCGGAGCAGCTGTGGCTCGCCGTGAAGGAAGAGTGGGAAGCGCAGCGCGGGCGTCCCGAGATAGTGGCGGCGCTGTACGACTCCATGCCCAGGCGAGTCGGCCAAGTCGTCGCTGTAGCCGGCAACTTTTCGCCCCACTGAGGACCGCTGAATGCCAGTACTGTCAGATTTCATGAATAAAGTTTCAGGAATATCTGATGTTTTGCGATTCGTCTTCGAAATCATTCATCCTGGCGGTACGCCTGTAAAGAAAATTCGTCACCGAAAGAATACCCTACTAGCTAATTAAATCGGTCTTCAGAGGTCTCCCTGTAAGTAGTATTAAACCCACGTCCGGACATGATGCCGAAAAGGCAATTTCGACACTATAACATCGCTCCGGCGTGGAAAAACGAACGTCACGGTAGCCTTCGGTACGGTGCATTGTGCCGTCTTATCCAAAATCCAGCGGCGGTGGACGCATCCTACAGGCACTGATAGGCAGCATGAGGCGAACATAAACCGCGTACAAAAAGCAGAGCGGGTTTTCGTTCCTTCCTAGCGCCGCGCTTTGTGGCCCTGCGGCCGTGCGCTGCAGCGCGACTGCGCCATGTGCTGGATTAAAGGCGAACGCTGCACTTGAAGTTTATCAAGCGTGGCAAGCACCCGCACGAGGGCGAGGGTGAGTTTGGCGTCAAGCGTGCCACTCTCGTCGTAAGCGAGCAGAGCGAGATAACAGCGCCGCGGTGCGCCGCAGCAGCCGCTCCGGCTGCGTGAGCGGTGGTCCGGTTACTTTTCCGGCCGACTGTACAGGGACAGCACCCCGGACCTCTTCCTGCTAAAAGGGCACCTGGACGTGACATGGCAGAACATCGGCACAAACCTCGGGTCTGATCAGGACATCATCAGCCTAACAATAAGGGGGCCAATGTTCACAGAACAGGTGGGTCAGGCCCGAATAACAGACAGGGACCGGCTCCGCAAAAACACTACGGACCACGAGAATCCCGAGCCAACATCCGAAACGCCGCCACGGACATATCAAGCCTGGGCCAAGGAGCACCTCGAGTTGGTCGAAAAATGTACCTAAAAGATAGCCACCACTGTCATAACCCCGTACGTTGACACTAAACTCGCACACATATGGGAGGCTCGACACGCGCTTACCAAACGATTGAAGAGACAAAGGCACAATAAGAAGCTCCGCAGGCGCATCCACAACCACAACAGACAGGCAAGGGAATATGCCTCTCAACTCTGCAGGGAGAACTGGATGAAGCTCTGCGACGGCTTACAAGAAACCATATCAACCAGAAAAACATGGAACCTCCTCCGGCGTATGATCGATCTACTAAATGGCAAAAGTGCAAGCAACCGCAATTTCACGCGCACGCTCAACAACTACACGGGGAGTAGTGACCAACTGATCCATGACCTCAAAAACAAGTATCTACAAACAGAAAAAAGCAACACGCCTCTCCCCGACTACGAGGGAACGTCGAACCAAGACCTTGACCTCCCGTTTTCAGACCAAGAGCTCATTGCGGCAATTGACGAATGCAACCAAGACAGCGCACCCGGCAGATACACCATCACCTACCGGTTACTTAATAACCTCAGCGACAAGAGCTGCCTAGAGCTCCTGGGCCACATCAACAACGTCTGGGAACAAGGGGTACTACCCAAAGAGTGGAAAGAAGCCGAGGTCCGGTTCCTACCCAAACCGAGAAAAACACCACACCTCGACAACCTGCGACCCATCTCACTCACCTCCTGCGTGGGAAAGGTCGTAGAACGAATGGTTCTCAGGCGCCTCCAACGACACTTGGACTCCACTGGACAGATGCCGATAACCATGTACGGTTTCCGCGAGCATCTCAGCACCCACCACGTCTTCCTACAACTTCACGAACTTGTTATCAAGAGAGCGAAAAACCAAACGCCAAGAGCCATCCTGGCCCTCGATCTTAAAGGGGCTCTTGACAACGTCACTCACCCCAGCACACTTCAAAACCTCAACAAGAGGGGTTGCGGCGAGAAAATATTCAAATACACCAAAGATTTCCTCAAAAACCGCACAGCTGTCATCAAGATCGGAGGGGAAACGTCGCAGCCGATCCAGCTGGGCAACAGGGGCACCCCACAAGGGCCCGTCCTTTCGCCCATGCTCTTTAACCTGGCCCTCCTCCCCCTTCCGGCCATCCTCGACACTATAGAAAGAATAGACCACGCACTCTATGCAGATGACGTCACCGTATGGACCTCCAAGGCGGGATCGGACGGGTGGAGTGGAAAAGGCCCTTCAACACGCAGCCAACACAGTCCAAGAATACGCACAATCATGTGGTCTCACCTGCTCTCCCCAAAAATCTGAACTCCTCGTTATAACACCAAGCAGAAAAAAGAGCGAAAGACCTTATAACCCTCACCGTCGACGGCACCGACATCAAACCTGCAAATCAAGTGCGGATCCTAGGTTTACTCATTCAAGAAAACGGCACATCCGGGGTGGCGATCGCCAAACTCAAAAAGACATCGGATCAGATCATCCACATGATTCGCGACTAACCAATCATCAAAGGGGACTCAAGGAGAAAGACGTACTTCGGCTGGTTCAACCCTTTGTAATATCCCGAATAGTATACTCCGCCCAATACCACCAACTCCTCAAAAAAGATATCGACAAACTCGATGCAATAAGAAAAGCTACCAAACTGACCCTGGGCATCCCCGTCCACTCCTCCAGCGAAAACCTCCTGGGCATGGCCAAGCACAATACCGTCCACGAACTAACAGAGGCCCATCTCTCCAACCAACGAATCCGACTCCGCCACACCCCAGCGGGACGAGCCGTACTAGCCAAAATCGGATGGCAGGTGGCCTATCACAAAGACAAAGAACCCATACCCACTATCTCGACCACCATCAAAGAAAGTAAACCAATCCCCCAAAACATGAACTCCGATCGCAACAAAGGTCGCCGAAAGGCCAGAGTGAAAGCCCTGGCAACACTCCTGGACAAAAACGACGGAATCCTCTACACAGACGCCTCACTCCCCATGGGCTCTACATCGGCAACGATAGCCGTCACGACAATTGACAAGTCCATCTGCTGCGCTTCCCTCGTCACGCCCTCCCCCGAAGAGGCCGAGGAAGTAGCCGTAGCGATAGCCCTTACTCGACCCGGCTACAAGACCATCCTCACGGACTCCCAGACAGCATACAGGAACTACAGAAAAGTGTGAGTGTCTATCACAGCGACCCGCATTCTCCGAAGGAATGACCCTCCAAATACCACAACCGAGCTTATATGGGTCCCAGCGCACTCAGAGGTCGAGGGCAATGAGTTCGCCCATCATCAGGCCCGCGAAGCTACCCTCCGGGCCGAGGAAACTGCACAACAACCCATCACTAGCTACCGCGAAATACTACGCCACTACAGGGTGGGTAGGGCACGTTTCCCCCCACCTCACCACTCCCTTGCTCGACAAGACCAATGCATCTATCGGCTGTTACGAATCGGCCAACGTCGCCGTATTTTCCCGCATCAGCCACCACGTGGGAGTCGACCACGTGCGCCCGCGTGTCGGTGAATCGTACTTTCGTGTCTCGCCATGCCGGGTCAGTCACTCGCTTTGCAACGCGCCTCCGGCGGCTGCCAGCGGCACGCCCAAGCATGCTTCACGACGTTCGCCACACCCTTCAGGCACCTGCGCGTCGGTGAGTCCCGCCTTGACATCCCCGGCTCAGACGTTTCGCTATCGGTACGATCAACATTCGATAGCGCGACCCCGGCACCTTTCAAGGACACTCTCTCCCCCCTCTCGGACGCCACGTGGGGCGAACCCATGAACGACTCACCAACTATGGAAACAGCGTGTGCGGGTCTGTGATGTTCGTGGCGTGTTACTCTTGGGGGCGTTTTTTTGGGTATACATAGAAGCAGCACAAACGCAAAAATTCATTCCTGTCTGAGCAGCGAATCCATGCGGTCGCTCTGCTCGAGTCCTGCATTGTAACCTCGCCCGTCAGGGCATTGTATGTTTTTTTGGCTTCGGCCCACCTCTCGCTATGAAGTAAACAGTTACGTTCGCCTATCAGCTCTGGACCCCTTCCCGGCTGCAGTCGGCCTTCGCGGTCACAACAACTGGTTGGCAGCGGTCGGATGACAACTTCGTGACACCTGGAGCCAGCGGTGCGAGACCCAACACCACGAACGTCAAGGCGGCTTCAGACTTCGCAGAATTCACGGCGGTCAAGGGTGAGTGCGGGACTTTTCTTCACTGAGTTTTACCAGGCTTCTGAGGATAGCTGGTAGGGCGTGTGTTTTTGTCGCGTGGGTTATTCGCGCAAAACATTTTTTGGAGCAGTGCGAAAGCAGTACTCTAGCACCGGCCATGAATTTGAAAGCGTTGAAAAAACCGCAGTTGTTGGAGCTTGCAAAAGAGTTGCGCTTGGATGTTACGGACGTGCTGAGAAAGCCAGAGCTGATACAGGCTATACTCGCTGTTGGGGCTGACGATGACGAGCTGTCTGAGTGCATTGAGACGATCAATGGCAGGGAGACCGCTAAACATCAGGCTGCAGAGGCTCAGCGCCAGCGTGAGGAACGCGAGAAAAGAAAGCGCGAAGAGGAACGCGAGGAAAGAAAGTGAGAACAGGAGCAAGAGAGGCAGAAACAGGAACGCGAGGATAGAAGGCGAGAACAGGAGCGACAGCATGAGCTGGAAATGAAGCGTCTAGACGTCGAGGCGTCTCGACCTAGACGTCAGAGTGGCAGCAGTGTGCAGTCTGCGGCGACTGAGCGACCTACGTTGCGAATGTGTGACCTAATGCGACCCTACAAGGTAGAAGAAGACATCGGTCTTTTTTTGGTCAACTTCGAGCGTACGTGTGAGAGGGCCCAGTTTAGCCGAGACTCATGGCCGCAAAAGCTGCTTACGCTTTTGCCAGGCGAGGCATCCGACGTGATGGCCCGCTTGCCAAAGGAGGAGGCGGAGGACTACCAGAAAGTCAAGTCGAGCCTCCTGCGTAAGTACAGGCTGTCAGCAGAGGCGTTTCGCCAGAACTTCTGTGAAGCCGAGAAAGCTAGAGGCGAGTCGTACTCGGAGTTCGCCTACAAGCTTAAGGCAAATATGGAAGAGTGGCTCAAAGAGGCAGAAGCTTTCGGAGAGCACGACAAAGTAGTTGAATGCTTCGGTCTTGCGCAGTTTTACCGCCGACTACCGGAGAACCTGAGACTCTGGGTGCAAGATAGGCCAGGGGTAAAAACTGTGGATCAGGCAGCTCAACTAGCCGACGAGTTCGTCGCACGTCGAGGTGCGCAGGGGCCGAAAGACGGCCAAAAATAGTTCAGACCAAGGCCTGATAAGTCAGGTCCGAAAGGCAGAGCTCCCCGGGAAGACGGTGGAGCAAGGGAAGTCGTTCTCGTGGATAGAGAAACTGGCCACGATAACGAAGAGAGAGCAGCAGAGGCTGAGGAGCAGCGCAGAAAGAAAGCTTTCGAAGCGCGCAGACAGGCTGCGTGTTACAACTGCGGCGAGACGGGACATTTCGCTGCCAGTTGTAAGAAAGGAAAACTAGTCTTTCACGTACAAGATCAGAGTGAGGACAGCAGGCAGTTTCTAGAGCCGTACGTACGTGAGCTTGTCGTCAATGGTAAACCGTGCCGAGTTCTTCGTGACTCCGCGGCGACGATAGACATGGTACACCCTTCGTACGTTGAACCGGATCAGCTAACAGGGAAGGGTGTTTGGGTGAAGCCAGCCGTAGGTGCACGAAACGTTCGTCTGCCGATTGCTAAGGTCAGCATCGGAGGTCCGTTTGGTGACCTTGTGACGCAGGCAGCAGTATCCCCACAACTACTTCCGGAGTACAGGTACCTATTCTCGAACAGGTCGGATCAGCTGTTAAGGGAAAAGGGGTACAATTTTGAGAAACTGCCGAGGAAAGAACCAGCTAGGCTCGCTGCGAAGAGCTCGAGTAACGATAGGGTCACCACCTCTGTGAGGAATGGCGAAACTCAGACAGAAAGCGAAGATTGGGTATTTCCAGAGGCTCAAGACGGAGGGCAGCGTAAGTAAACTGCGTGTAAGGCCCCTACGATGAGCGGAGATGTTTCATCGCCATGTTCGAAGTGCGCTAGTTCACGGGAATCCTTCAAAACGGCTGTCGACCCGAACGCGCGCAGTTCGCGGGCAACTGAGCCGTCTTTTGAGACAGGGCAGCCTAGGGGTAATGTGGTTCTGGCAGGAAGGAAGGAGAACGGAAACACGCTTCAGTCTTCGCGTGCCAAGGCTGTCGCTGAAAGCGCGAGGGACGACGAGGTATTGACTGTAGGGAACTGCAAGGTATCTAAAGAGCTCGTCGTGCCCGTTTCACTCCCCGCTGATGCTCCCGACGATAGGCCAACATCGGCTGAGCTAGTTAAGGTTCCGGTGTCGCCTGTGGCTGAGCCGAAGTCGGGAACCGACCAGCCTAGAGGAGAGAACGCAAACGCGTTCCGGCGTTTGCTTGCCGAACGCGTTCGTAAAAAAACGAGCAACGAGGAGGTAGCAAAAACTTCAGCGCGTAATTGTGGCGCGTGTTTCAGTGCGAGCAAAGCCGTGAGCTCGCATCGCGTTGAGGGAACGCCGCCTAGAAGCAGTGCGCGCCTAACGTATGAACGGGGGAAAATCCCGCTCGATCCTTCACGCGCTCGACTTTTGTCGAACAAGGCGACCGGTGTCATTTCACGCGGTCACAGCAGCGTTGAGAGAACGGCTGCAACTAAAGTGCGGTACAGAAAGGGAAAAGCTCAGGGCATGGACGAGAGCTCAAATCGCAGCTCTCGGCGCGAGAAGTGGCCTGTTGACGCCTGACTTTCTCAAAGTTCATTGTTTTTCCTGAAGCAGGTTTCGCCCTTTACGATTACGTTTTTTTGTGTGTGTGTGGGACATTTGCAATCACGCGAAATGTCACCTTTCAAGTTTGTGCACTTGTCTAAAGTACTGCTGGGCTAAAATATAACTAGTGTAGTTAGTTATTAGCGTTTTTTCGCCACTAAAAGGCTGGTAGATCTTCAGTGTGGATTTGTCTTCGCACTTGCCGGCGATGCGGTTGTGTCTTGCTGTGTTGTTCTGTTGCTTGCCTGACCAAGCCAGAGACGTTCTTGGGGAGCCACTACTCGTCCAGTGATCGGCTCTGTGAAGCTCCAGCACGGTGTCGTACAGCCCCGGCCTGGAGTCGAGCGTCTGCTGAGCACTTCACTGCGAAAGCATCCCTCCGGACGACGGTTGCAGACCCTTATCCATCGGGATCTGGGACCCCCCGGGCGGAGCAGCTGTTACGAATCGGCCAACGCCGCCGTATTTTCCCGCATCAGCCACCACGTTGGAATCGACCACGTGCGCCCGCGTGTCGGTGAATCGTACTTTCGTGTCTCGCCATGCCGGGTCAGTCACCTCACTTTGCAACGCGCCTCCGGCGGCTGCCAGCGGCACGCCCAAGCATGCTTCACGACGTTCGCCACACCCTTCAGGCACCTGCGCGTCGGTGAGTCCCGCCTTGACATCCCCGGCTCAGACGTTTCGCGATCGGTACGATCAACATTCGATAGCGCGACCCCGGCACCTTTCAAGGACACTCTCTCCCCCCTCTCGGACGCCACGTGGGGCGAACCCATGAATGACTCACGAACTATGGAAAAAGCGTGTGCGGGTCTGTGATGTTCGTGGCGTGTTACTCTTGGGGGCGTTTTTTTTGGTATAAATAGAAGCAGCACAAACGCTAAAATTTATTCCTGTCTGAGCAGCGAATCCATGCGGTCGCTCTGCTCGAGTCCTGTATTGTAACCTCGCCCGTCAGGGCATTGTATGTTTTTTTGGCTTCGGCCCACCTCTCGCTATGAAGTAAACAGTTACGTTCGCCTATCAGCTCTGGACCCCTTCCCGGCTGCAGTCGGCCTTCGCGGTCACAACACGGCCAATTCAAGCCCGGTCCTTTCCACACCCTGTACTTCAAAACAAAATTTACCCCCTGCGGTACGGCAAGGAATGCCCTTTCTGCAAACGACTCGGCACGTTCCGCTCGTAATTGCAGAGTGCGACTTTTTCCACTCCTCCCCCCCCCCTCCCGTTCCCCCGACCAAAAACGCCTCACTTGAACGATGGGAGACTTTGCTGCTCAGCCCCGCCCTGGAGGACCAGACCCTATCGATCGCCAGGGGCCTGGAGGCCCGAAGAGCATATGGAGCCCCTGAAGAGGGCCCCACTCTCTCTGGCGCCTAACGGCACCAGCATTGTTATCTAAGTAAAGTCTTTTCTCTCTCTCACGCACGGCCGGGCGTCTCTGCGAGCGCGTAATACGTAGAACGGCCGACGCGAGACGATACGCTGTTGTCGCGGCCAGCCGGTGCGTGAACGAGTACGGCAGATAACTGTGCAGCCCACTGTACCCCCGGCCGGTCGACTCTTCGACAGCGCGAGTACGCCGACGCGAGGTGATACGCAGTTGTCACTGTTATCGCGCCTGTCAAGACGCGAACAAGTACAGCACACGGCGCACTGCACGGAATCAATTCAGTTGAAACATTTTCGCCAAAAAACAACAACAAATAAATACTAGCCTCTGTTGGCCAGAATTCTCTCGCCAGTTAGAAAAAAAACGTAAAAAAGGGGGACACATTTTGCAGCATTGAGCCTCAGGAAGGTCACTGTTTCTCGACGAGTGACGACACTGCAGTGCTTTCGTCGGGGCATGGCATAATTATCTGAAGATTTGGCGCCAGCACCCTGCTAACAGGAACAAAACTGCCATTGTAAACAAAAATAATAAAATGCATGATTTGAACTTTGATAACACATGCGCTGAAACCGAATTTTTACACGCTAGCGGGCATGTTTCGACGCTTTCATCCCACGGTAGTTGTTTTTTTTTCTCTCTCACAAACACAGGATGGTTCGATCGGCACAGGGCATTTCAGCTGTGCCTGCGCCATCGCTCAACACTGTCTTTGTGTACCTATTTCCTAGCTCCCAACTTCGCCACGACGTCTCGCGATGCCTGTGTTTTCGTTTTACCGGACTACTGTAGGCGGGTCTCAGCAGCTCACAGCGAAGCAATAATGGCTGCACAAACTTCCCAACCCCCTTTCGCGCATGTTTTAAATGCTTGAAGAAAGAGACGACCCGAAACACATCGAATGCGCGCCCTCTCCTCACAGGCAGCCGTGGGAGAATCCGCCGGCTGCGCCCACTCGATTCTTGAGTGTAACGTCACTTCCGGCCGCCCGTAATGGCCGTCCTTTTTTTCCAGTTTTGGTTTGAAAAGAGCGTTCTTGATCTTCGTTTGCGATGCAGCGACGCACATTTGGGTCTCCAAATTTAGCAGGAAGCAACTTTTAAGGTTGCAGTTGGCCTTTAAGACAGCAGCAACACCGCCACCACGACACGGCCTAACTCTTCTCAATATTTTGTAATTTTCTGTTACTATGTCTTTATCGGAATTATTGCCGCTCAACCCAGTTTCCGTAAGGACGGTAATGTGGGGTCCATAAGTTAGTAAGATACGTTCGAGCTCTACAGTTTAATTGACATTGATTCTAACATTGGCATTAAGCAGGCGCAAATTTTGATTATATCAGTGAGCGACTGGTCATGCACTGGTTGATAGGCAAGTGTTTGAAATTTGTGCAGACATTGACGTTCTTCCCACCTTCACGGGCATGTTCTCGCTGTCGTCCCACATAAAACTGCGTCAACGATCATCAACTTATCATGTACAAGACAGGGCTCTTCTCTGTTTGCGTTGTCAATTTTCGCACTATCCGACACTAATTTACGGCGGCGTAGGGTGCACCGAGAATCTTCGTTTCAAACGAGTATTTCAATTGCTTTGCGTTTTTCGATGTTTTTTTTTAGTGAAGTCCTGATAACACATAATTACGGGACGGTTTCCTGATTGTCTAACTAGCCTGTTTATGTGACCGATTGAGGTGCAGAACACATTGAGCTTTGACAGAATAGTCCATCAACTACTATTTGTAAAGCACCCTCTAGATCGTTAGACTTTGCAGTAAGACCGCATATTATCAGGTTGGATCGCCGGTTGCGATCTTCGATATCGGTCATTTTTTTCTGACTTATCTGCTACAGATTATTTTTGGCATTTAAACTTGTGTCAAAGCTATTAATCTCCAAGTGGATTTGTTCGTGCTGCTAACAAGCTTTTCTACGTCTGAAGCGCTTTTAAGGACCGCTGTTAGTGTTGCTTGTTGGGCCTCTTGTTCAGTTTTTATATCAAAAATAATCTTCAGAATCTCTTTCTGCCCTTCCAAAAAACTACTCAGGGTTTTTTCTGCGTCGGGTCGAGAATTTGAATCAATGTCCCCATAGAGCATACGCTTGCATACACGAAAACGGTCATTCAAAATGTGCGTGGGCATGGCACAGCAACCAATGTTGCTAAAGCGAACGAAAGAATGCGTACAACTGATCTGCACAAAGAAATGAATTTACTTTGTCAGTATTGCCGCGTGGCTTGTTCCGGGCCATGTTCACGAAGCGTTTAGGACGGGATTATTTAGCCACCAACTGCGATGACGTCACAGAGCGCAGCGTCACGTCGCAGTTGACGACAGTGAAGCTGGACCACACGTGCTCCGGCCCGGGTGAGATGAAGAGAGTGGCTCGCTGAGGTAAGTCGTTTATTGCGGAGGGAGCGGGTTGTTGGTAGCTGGCCGACTCGAAGAAGAAGCCTCCGAGCAGGATTGCCCGCGCAACGAAATGAATCGGCTTGGTAAGCATTTCCGATTGGGGTATTTCGCCATGCCCACTGCATTATAATTTAAAAATTTATGTCCAATAATAATTTCTGTCCAGTCCTTCGCAAGCGTTTGTTGCGTAGTTAGATATAAGGTTTCGTCGTTGTCTTCAGCGTGGGTATCTTCATACCTGACACGAAGTAACTCAATATTTGCTTGTGAGGGGGTTTAGAGTCGACGTACACGAAGCACTTGTAAATTCTTGGACAAACTTAACGAAAGTATGTTACAAGAGTGGGTGCGAATCATGGGCTGTCCTTCCAGGAAAATATCCAGGAGCAAGGTAGCATTTATAGCAAGGTGCGTATATGCTGTAATATTTCCTCCATAATAATGTGTTGCAAAAGTCTGTATTAAACAAAGGCACATATTGGTCGTTTATTTCAATTTCAACGCTATGAAGCAAATAAGAAGTCGTTATTTGAGCGCCGGAAGCACAACGGTCTGCTTTGCCAACGTCCTTTCAGAAATCGCCTGTTGCTGGAACGCAGGGGGATGAACTGCCATCTATGTGCTGTCGTGGTATGGTTTAAGGTAGAGGCGAGGTACCATTAAGCAAAACACAACGAGCTGCGGTCTCGTGAACAGTGCGGGCTTCGTGACATCGGTTACGCCGTGAAAACCTGAACAATGAACAAAACGCTTTTGCCAAAGTCGCACGCGGCGACACGTATCGTGAGAAATACACGACCGAGGTTCCTGCGGTGGAGCTGTAGATCGTATGCTGACTTCTGAGATGGCTCCTAGCAAAAACCCAAGTCTGGCCTTTTTGACGTGCACAGTAAGCACCAGACATGTTTCTGTTGGCGTAAGCCACGAGGATCCGACGACACTTAGAAGGGCATGTCTCTAAGGTTCGGTTGAGGCGTTCGGTGAAGCCATTAGTTTGCGTATGACACGGTGTCGTTACCTACCATGTTGTGGAGCAGGCACAGAGGACGAAGATGTCAAAAAGAAAACACCGAGGTCATTCAGCGAGGATCTCTCGACGTGCGCCATATCCGAGCTACGGTGGCTACCGAAATCGGCGACTTGTGTAGCCGAGCTGGTAGACAGGGTGCAGGTCTGGCAGAGCACGTGCGTAGTGAGTTACCTCAGCAATCCACTTACTGCATGATGTGCACTCTAAAAAACGTCACCTTAGTGTACTTGGACATCCCCTCTTTAAGACTTTGGAGTCTAAACTAACGAAAGACGAGAGAGAGAGAGAGAGAGAGAGAGAGAGAGAGAGAGAGAGAGAGAGAGAGAGAGAGAAAGAGAGAGAGAGAGCGAGAGAGAGAGACAACTTTATTTTTGTACAGTTGTTTGTAAGGAGGCCTCCTTCCTAAACGGCGGCCAGCAGCCCTTGTGCCCTGGCGGCGTTTTCAGCCAACTGGACGGCCCAGACTTGGTCTTTCCGGTCAGAGCTGAGCAGCACGGTCTCCCTCTGCTCGTCATTCGCGATCTTACGGCCTTCTTGGGTCGCCTGAGGACAAGCCCATAGTATATGTGACAGGTCCGCCCGGTCCTTACATAGTGCGCACATGCCTGAATATTGGCCAGGGTAGTAGTGACTGTATGCCACGGGGTTTGGATAGGTATTCGTTTGGAGGAGACGCCAGACCACCGACTGCCTTTTGTTTAGGGATGGATGAGCGGGAGGATAACGGGCCCGTACGAATCTGTAATAATTAGTAATTTCCCTGTATGAGACCATGCGGTCTCTTCCCGACCTCAGCGGAGGCTGCTCGGTGGCTCGGCATGCGAGTCCTCGAGCCGTGTTGTGAGCTGCCTCGTTGCCCGGGAGGGAAGAGTGTGCAGGTGCCCATAAAATTTGGACTTTCCTCTGGTCTCGGAAAATTAGCAAAATGCGTCGCGCCTCCGGTGATATGCGCCCTTTAATAAAATTTCGAACTGCCGTTTTCGAGTCACTGATTATGTATTTAGCTGTCGTGGAGGCTATCGCAAGTCCGATGGCGCGCTCCTCGGCTGTCTCGGATTTTGCGGTTATGACCGTTCCGCAGCAGGTTAATTTACCTTCACAGTCTACTGCTGTCACTGACATGGCATCACACGTGGCATATTCTGCCGCATCGACGTAGATCACGTCCCTAGAATTTTGAAACCTTTTCTTAATTGCTTTGGCTCGCTCTTGCCGCCTTCCCTCGTTGTGTTGCGGGTGCATGTTCCTTGGCAACGGAAGTATTTTGGCACACTCGCGTATTTCCTGAGGAATGTCCACCTTGGTGCCTTGTTGTGCCGCGTAGTTAATTCCGAGGGAGTTGAGTATGTGTCTTCCCGTTGTGCTGTGTGGAAGTCTTTCGTATTGTGCCACTGTGTGGGCTTCTATAAGCTCTTCCAGCGTATTGTGAATTCCTAGAGCTAGTAATCGTTCGTTAGCCGTACAGGTAGGTAACCCGAGGGCTTGCTTCTATGCCCCTCTGATGATACGCTCGATTTTAGCCTTTTCGGCGACTTGCAAGTTGAGGTACGGAGTAACGTATATAATACAACTAAAGACGAAAGCCTGCACTAATCTTATGAGGTTTGCTTCCTTTAATCCGTAATTCCTGTTGGCGATCCTCGAGATGAGTCTCATCGTTTGATGGGCGCTCTGCTCTAGCAAATTGATGGCTTCCCCATTGTGTCCGTTCGACTGCGGTCGGAGCCCGAGGATTCTGATGCTTTTAACGATGGGAATCGGATTCCCGTCCGCAACTAATTTAATGTTTGGGGTTTCAGTGGGGCTTTTCCGTCCTCTACGTGTTGGTTGATAGAGCAGCAGTTCCGATTTTTGTGGCGAACATTTGAGACCTCTGGCGAACACGTAGTGTACGACTGTAATAATGGCCGTCTGTAGCGTTTCTTCAATTAGGCCATCGCTGCCTCCCGTAACCCACAGAGTGAAGTCATCTGCGTATAAACTATTATACAGCCCATCTATCTTGTTGAGTTCTGCGGGTAATCCTGACATTGCAACATTGAAAAGAAATGGAGAGAGGACTGAGCCTTGCGGCGTGCCTCTGCTCCCGAGGTTGATACTCTTTGATTTGACTCCGCCTATAATTATTTGCGATGAACGGCCGCAGAGGAAGTCTTTGATGCATGCACACGTTCGTTTTCCGACTCCTACGTTTTGTTGATTGATTGTAGGGTTTAACGCGCCGACGCAGCGCAGGCGATGAGGCGCGCCGTAGTAGAGGGCTCCGGATTAATTTTGACCACCTGGGGATCTTTAACGTGCGCCGAAATCTCGTACACACGGGCGTTTTTGCTTTTCGCCTCCATCAGAAAAGCGGCCGCCACGGCCGGGAATCGAACCCGCGACCCCTACGTTTTGTAAATTGTCCAACATGGCTTTGTGCGTGATGCTATCGAAAGCTTTTGTGAGATCTAGGCCAAGTATTGCTTTTATATCTGTCGATTGGGATTCTTTGTCAATTATTTGATGCTTTAATTGTAACATTACGTCCTGGGTGGATAATTTAGGTCTAAACCCTATCATTGTGTAAGGGCATAACCCTTCATCGTCCATGAAGTTGGTTATTCGGGTTAGGACTACATGCTCCATGAGCTTACCCACGCACGACGTTAGTGAGATTGGTCTTAGATTTTCCAATTGCAGCTTTTTACCTGGTCTCGGTATCATTACGACTTGTGCAGTATTCTACTGTTGTGGGATGCTGCCCCTCTCCCAACATGCGTTTAAGTATTTGGTGAGGGCCTCTATGGATTTGTCATCTAGATTTCTTAAGATTTTATTAGTGATGCTGTCTGGACCGGGTGCAGATTTAGTGCGGAGCTTGTCTAGCACCGCTCGTACTTCCGCTACGGTTATGGGCCTATCTAAGTATTGGTTATCCTCCCCAGCATATCGATGTAGTTGGTCGTTGGGTGTGGTGTCGCGTACATATATCTTTTGTATATCTTGTAGAAGGTCTTTTTCCGTACCCGGAAAGGTATGAATGATTTTGCTTAGGTTATGCCTTTGGATGGTTTTACTGCTTTTCGGATCGAGTAGGTATCTTAAGAGGTTCCATGTTTTAGCTGACCCTATCTGTAACTCCATGCAGTTGCACGTATTTTCCCAGTTTTGTCTGGTTAGCTTATTTGCGTAATCTTCTATTTCCCTATTGAGCAAGGCTAGTCTTCTCCGCAAATTTCGGTTGTGATTTTGCCCACGAATGCGTTTCTGTATACTGGATTTTGCTTCCCACATGTGTAGGAGCCTGCTGTCCGCTGTGTTGAGTTCCGCTTCCTCAGGGATGGTTTTTGTGGCCTTTCCTACGCTTTGGTGAAGTTTTGTGGTCCACGATTCTATGTCGTCTATCTCTTCGTGTGTGTCTTGCTCTCTGATTTTGCGAAAGGAGTCCCAGTCTACTATCTTGATTTCTCTGCCCTTCTTTTTGGAAGGACCCGCCCGGATAGTCGTAGCTACGATATAATGATCGCTGCCCAAATTTTCTTGAGTATTGGACCAGGTATGATCGGGAATATTTTTAATTAAAGTGAGGTCGGGTGTGGTGTCCTTACACACACTGTTGCCCAATCTTGTGGGAGACGCGGGGTCCGTTACAAGGGTTAGCCCTTCCTGTTGCACGTTTAACCATAGATTGCGTCCTTTAATGGTTTCCTTGTTGTAACCCCAAGCGGGATGCGGAGCATTAAAGTCCCCGACCACGATAAGCGCCTGTTTGTTGGCTATGCTTAAGGTTTTGCGGAAGAGCGGTCCGAAACCAGATTTTTGTTTGGTGCTACTGTATACGTTAAGAATATATATGCTGCCTTCGTTTTTCCTAGTTGGAACTATTTCGATTAGGACGTTATCGACGTTCTTTACGCCAGTGTTGTGCTCGATGACGGCTCGATTTCTTTTGACAAGCGTTACGACGGGCGTTTTATTGTCAGAGGCATTACAGCAAGTTTTGTACCCCGATAATTTAGCAGGTCCCCCCGTTTCGTGCAGGGCAATGACGTCTGGAGCCTCCTTTGTGTCTACGAATTGCTGTAGGTTTCCCCGTTTTCGGTGGTACCCTCGACAATTCCATTGCCAAATTGTGTACTCGTTACGCGGAGCCATGTTTGGTGATTTGGCTCTCCTGCACTTTGTTAATTTCCGTCATTACGGGTCTGTCGTACGGTTTGGATGTCGTTTTGATTGGACCGATTCCAGCACTTCTCGTTTCCCTTTGAGAATTCTGTAGTATTGTTACTCTAGTGTTTATATCCGCTAGCTGTGCCTGTATGCTAGCGAATTGTTGTTGCATTGTTTGAGTCAGTGCTGCGAACATTCCTTCAACTTTTTTTTTTTCTATTTGCTCCGAGATTACGCTTGCTATGTCAGGTGTTTCTCCGGCTTTTCTTTTTTGAGGTGGCCCCGCGTTTTCCTGCGTACATTTAGGAGGAATTGTAGAGAGACCTTGCTGAGGCAACTGCGACCCAGCCTGTTTAAGTTTTACGATTTCTTCTTTGAGTTTCTTATTTTCCTCTTTTTGCTTAGTACTTTCACGAATAGCTTGCTCTAAAAGTTTCTTAATCTTGGATAACTCCTGTTCTAGGGCGGACCCGTGTATGCTCGATGTAGCAGTGCTGGAGACCGCGTCTGCCCAGCTCACCTTTGATCTGTTGTCTTCGTCTCTAACGAGGCCCTTCTGCTGGCTGTGGGTGGTTATGTTCCTTCTCCTTGAGCCCGAACGAGATCTGGACTGGGATCGAGACTGATCTGGTCTGGGATCTTGACTTGGAGTCCAGTCGGGACTTGGATTTGGATCTCGATCTGTGTCCTGGTTCTTCTCCGCTTGAAGGGAGTCTTGGAAAGGAGTTGGAACGGCTCCGGATGTCTTCGTCATTGGGTGTTAATGGCCCTCGTCTTTCTTTTAGTCTTTCCTGCCGATCCTCTGAATTGAATCTGGTAGATTGCTGCCCATCTTCCTGTCGCTGGCTTCGTTCTTCCTGCTGTTGGCGTTCCCACTGACGTTGTTTTAGGATGTACGGGGTCTTGAAGCGTTCGCGACACTTTTTGTCCCCCGCGAGGTGCCCCTTGCCGCACGGATGATCTTCGGGTAGATTTTGAATTCCGCACCCGCGGCACTTCCTGTCGTTCGGTGTCGGGCAGACGTCGCTGCGATGACCCAGGCGTCCGCAGGTGTTGCACGTCTCGTATTTCTTGCGATGAAGGAGGCAGCGATATTCGGCGCCCCGATAGTAGACTTAGTGGGGCACTTTCTTTCCCTCAAACACAATGACCACCGAGTCAATCCGGCCTATACGTCTTGCGTGAAGGATCGTTAGGTTTTGCCTTTTCACCAGGCTATTTTCGATGTCTTGGGGCGTGTCATAGTCCGGTATTCCGTGAATGACCCCTTTGGAGGTGTCTTCCGGCGCCGTTATGTAGGCGGCTGTGCTGTAGGTTTGGGATCCAAACTGAATCGCCTGTATCTGACTGTAGCGCGAGGCATTCTCCTTCTTGGAGGTGCTCACGACCATGGTATTCTGTCTTTGGTTTAGTCGAAGGATATCTTCTTTTGCCTCTTCCTTTGCTACTGTTGCGGCTCGTAGAACGCCGTCCTTGATATACGCGACGGGCAACTGCGCCATGTCGAGCCCGCCTCGCGGGCGGAGAACGACCTTGTAGCCTTCCTCCGGCAGCCGCGGCTTCCGCGGTCTCGGTGGCCATCGCATACCCCGTATGCTTGCGTCTCTTTGCGTCTTCGGGTCCCGCCCGTCTCCTGAGTACTGGGCTCGCTCGCAGTGGCTAGGGCACTGCATCGCCCTGCTTCGACGTTCCTGGGCAGCCATCCAGCCCGGCCCATGGTATTCTACCGGGGAGATCGTCTCCCCCTCGACTTCCACGACGTCCATACTGCGGCTCATATTTCAAAGCGGGCGAGAAATAATTTTTCCAGTTTGGCTTTCTTTGAAATCTTGTCCGCCTGAAAATCCCCGGAACGGCTGCACATTCAGCTTTGTCAATTTGACGAGCGTTTCGGTGAGTTTTACACCTGCTGTTCCTTCAAACATTGGTAAATTCGAAGATGTTTCCGCAGATCCGGCTTAGTGTAAACAAGCGTTCATGGCTTGCCCCTGCGCGGCTTTCACTAATGTCGCTGCTAACAAGCTGCTGGCCCATAGCTAGGGTTCTGCGTTTTCGGATAAATCCGATAAAACTTGAAAAACACTCGCCGGAAAAAAATTTACGAATTCGTATTTATCTGAAAAACTCCGAATTCAGGGACCGCCACCTGAGAAAACCAGACTACCCTTTATCTTCCCCTGGCATACTGGAACAACTTTTCCTATTCTATTTTCATGTTTCAACTTTTATTCGTTTTACTTACGTTCCCAAGCTTCACAAAGGGAGTCGCTTTCGACTCTAATCACGAAAAACAAGATCTCTCCCCACCACAATAGTCGAACCAAGGTCAAACGCTTCTCACCTTCCCTGCCACTCCACTTCGGGCCTTTTTCCGGGATATGTTCTTTTCCTAGAATTTCATTCGCCCTTCTCTAACCTCACTTCGCTAATGATTGGAGGTTTGAGTAAGCGCAAAGGAACAAGGACGAACGTACTGGACGGGAAACGGCGCTACTATCAACACGTTGATTTTCACTGTGACCGGCGGCCGCTTTTCCGACGGAGGCGAAAAGCAAAAACGCCCGTGTGTACGACATTTAGGCGCACGTTAAAGATCCCCAGGTGGTCAAAATTAATCCGGACCATTCCACTACGGCGCGCCTCATCGCCTGCGTTGCGTCGGCGCGATAAACCCTACAATCATTTGCACTGTGACGCCTGATTTTATAAGGGACGGTACACTGCGAACGAACGAAGACCGGGAAAGGGGAGGAGCACAAGCAAATACAATAAAAACTAAAAAGTGGAGGATGACCGTTCAAACACCCGCGTCAAAAAAAGGCACTTTAGGAAGCCAAAAACTCGTGATTGGATAACAATTTCAGTTCTTTTTTGTCAGTGTTATGGAAGCTGTGCTATCGCATTTGTCTTTCAATGAAGCGATCTCGTAGACCTCGATAATTTCTCTTGTTAGCTGATCCTCGTGTCGGCCGGCCTACAATGCTGGTCTTATCAAAATGTGGCCTACATTCACAATCTTATTCGATTGTGTTCGATGTTCGTTTCCTATATTCGATTCCTTTATCGTGTGGCAGACAGTACGTTATTCAGTGCTGCAGTGACAGACACAAGCATTGGAAAATATGCCTGCATATAATACAACAAGTTCTCAATCGATGTCACCACAAATGTTGCAAATATTGACTGTGCAATAACAATGTCTCTCTTGTTTGATTTCTTTTATTCTTGTACATTGCATTTCTTAAAATCAATACTGTACGACCCATATAATCCGAAAAATTCCAAATTCTGTGTACTCTGAAAGGACGCTCCGAAAAACTCCGAATTTGCAAAAATAAACAAACTCCGAAAACAGACCCTCCGAATTTGCTCAAAAATAAACTCCGACAACGCAGAACCCTACGTCCTACCACAGACGAACCGCTACAAGCTTTTCGTTCAACATGGCGAGGTACCACATCCAATATCTGAACGGCAGATAACTGATCAGCAATCAAGTGGTACGTCAGAATATATTCTTGGGCAAGCCATGGAACAGGCCGAACATTGAAGAACGAGTTCAAGGCTCACTTCCCCAACGCTTGTCTGGTGAGCCCGGTCAGCACTTCTTTCCTGTGCGCCTCCTGAGTGTTGGTCAACCTTCGCGGTGTAATGTGTAAAATAAGGGGGCCATACACACACGGGCAGACTAATTTTATGCCTTTCCCCACCCTAAGTGTATCTGCTTCTTCTCGCACAAATTACCTCCCCTAGCTGCTCCTTCCGTGGAGCACCTTGTTAAAAATGGGTGCCGGGCGCCCCTCCCACGCTAATGCCCCTCTCACCGAAGCCTATTCAACTCTCCCGAGCTGTGTAGCCGCGCCTGTCCAGTTCTGGCCTCTAGGCTTCGGCTGGACGAGTGGGCCGGCGCGGCTGGGAAGGCGTGTGGGGAACTGGACTGAGGACTCCACCTTAGAACACTGCACGGGCCGATTTTCGCAGCCTGGGCTGGCCCCGGCCCTTTCTACATTGGGCTGCCCGGACGAGGCAAGCCAAAAGATAAATGGCGGGACCGGGTCCCCACCCGGGCCCGGAAAGAATTCTACGCTACCCGTCCGACCCGGCACGCCTCCGCCTTATCTTAGGCCCGCGCCCCGCCCGAGACAAAATAGGGCATTGAACGTTAGGCATTACTGCGTGATGCGGGAAATTGGATTCTCCTGGGAACACGAATCGATTTTGCATATAGGAGGCTAATAAGGGGGGCTGCGGCGGGGGGAGGAGGGGGGGATGGCGGAGGGGGGGATGGCGGAGGGCGCTTTTAGCTTCCCTAGCTAGAGATGCAAGTTTTCATAAAATTTTGAGGGGCCTGAAAAATTCTTTTCATGTCCCTTCAGAAAAAACAAAAAATGAAGAAAGACGTTTCCGCCCAGATCTATAAAAAGAGTCGACATACTTTTTCAGGCGGAAGCCTCAGATGCCTCCTGAAAGCGAAAAGGGACCGTAGTTGCTGGCGCCTGCACAAATGAAACCAAATTACGGCATCTGTAAAAAGAAAATAAGTAAATAAAATATAGAGTCGAACCTCCTTACAACAAAGTGGTATCAGGACAGCAAACTAGTTCGTTATATGCGATACTCGTTGCAATAGTATAGAGGTAAAATTAGGCTCCGTGAAATCGACAATAGGGCTCGCGCAAAAATGCTTCATACAAAAATGCATTTTTTGGGCTTCGATCCTACTATAAACAAGGTAACCCTTACCTTTCTCCTTGTTACATTTCGAAATCCTTGAATCAAAACACGAGTACGTGAAATTACAACAGAACCAAGTTCACTTGACAAAACAGGCCTGAGTCTTTCTCTGATGAAGGATCTGATCTTCATGTGGTGGCTACTCACAGCACTGATCGGGATGGAGTTTTCCGCAATGTCCACGTGTAAAAGGGCCTTTATACTTCTGCAGTTTCGGATGCCAGGGGGTTTTGCAAGTAGCTTCTCAGCCTCCTGGCCAAAAGATTTCTTCGCTATATCGGATATCGCGCGCGGCTCTCATTGTTTCAGTTTCATTATAAAAGAATAAGTTTCATTGAAATAAAGCGTAACCAATCAAAGCTCACATTTAGTTCACTATAACCGATAATTCGCTATATCCGTGTTCGTTAGTAAAACAACAACCGGTCGTAAACAACCATCTCGAAGACTTTGGGGAAGCCACACAGGAGGGACACCAGCCGAAAAATTGTTTACATTACACGAGCTTCATCATTTAAGGCGTGGGACAAGCAGCGATTTCTCCCAATGAGAAGGAAATAACCCTGTATCGAAAGACAAACTGAATATGAGAGTTGTAGCGGGGACCAAAATATTTGCGCAGCCCTTTAAAATAAAATTAGGAATCCCGTCACAATGAGTTGTAATATTTCGTTTCAGTTTGCGCAATGCATCAGCTACACCGTCGCAGGCTAAGAAATCATAGCTATCTGCAAAATCGACGCCATCGCCATCGGATTGCGAAAAAGTGGAGCTGAAATGCTGCGCATATTTCCTCAGGGGAGCAGCAGATGTTAGTATCGTTTTTGAATACAGTAGTGCAGACGTCATATTTTTTTTAGAGCCCGTACGTACGCCAAAAATGTCGCCGCTCCCTTTTGAAGACTTGTTCTACGCACTGGTTATAAAGATTTTTGTCGAGTGCAAGAAGCTTCTTGAGATTGATTGATTGATTGTAAGGTTTAACGCGCCAACGCAACGCAGGCGATGAGGCGCGCCGTAGTGGAGGGCTCCGGATTAATTTTGACCACCGCGCCGAAATCTCGTGCACACGGGCGTTTTTGCTTTTCGCCTCCATCAGAAAAGCGGCCGCTGCAGCCGGGAATCGAACCCGCGACCTCGTGCTCAGCAGCGCAACGCCTTAGCCACTGAGCCACCGCGGCGGGTAAGCTTCTTGAGAATTGTTGTGGACACAGAGTATCTCAAGTACCAGTACTTACAATCGTGTTCCTTATATTCTCCGTGTTTCTCCTTATCCTCCGTGTCACCTTATATTAATCGTGTTTCTTATTCTGTTTCCTGTGTATGTAGTTCAAGTCAGCCGAGAACCAACCAGGAAATTTTGATGTCGCGGGGCTATTATGTGGTATAAATATTTGGTATGAAATAAAGTGCTGTGAACGAGGAAACAGATTTGTCAACGTATTCATTGCGAAAAAAATATAAGCCAGTCATACCCAGGCAGACAGTTGTACAGTACTGCGTAATCACCGCCAGCATATCTAAACGTTCGTGTCGGCCGAACTTGTTGCAGACAGGACAGATAAACATCTAGGTCAAAACGGAATAAACTTACCAACTGCCACAAGCGTGTCGGTTGCCAGAGTCACATTAAAAATGGGGACATTTACTGTTACAGTGGAATCTGAATGATACGATTCTGAGTGATACGAATTTCGTGATGATACGAATTTCTGATAAGCCCTGGAAAAATTGCATTGTTTGCCATGGGAAAATTTTCGGCTGTTACGAACGGACCAGCGCGGCCCGGCGGATGATACGAACGAGCCGGCGAGGTACCCGACTGCCGAGCGAGCAAGCGACGTCGACGTACAGACCTTCTCTCCCCGCTTTATCGCTCTTTCTCCAGGAACGGCCGGGCTGTTGTTTTCTGCTCGCGAAAACGCGCCGTGGTCTACACAGGCGCGCTGACGCCGCCGCGAAACCACCCGCACGCTACGCGGGGCGCGGCCGGCCGTGGCAACATGGCGGCGGCTTCGGTCGCGTAGTGGTGCGGGGCGCTCGAGCGACCGCTTTTAATCGCTCTTTAAAATGGCACTCAAAGCACACACAAAGTTTTTGTGTGGTAAATGAGCTAATAATGTGGGCGAAAACGGTACTCTAAAACATCATCCGCGCCGCTAGTGAAAGCGCCCATGAAATATCTGCCGGGGTGCTAAGCCTAAACATCTCCGGCAGAGCCAGCCGGCTGTCTCGAGCGCTTCGAAACTGCCGCCACGAGGCGCACGCCTTCCCATTGGCGCAAGTCATTAGGCTCCTCCCACTGCCACGACCGTCGCGCGTCATTTTCTGACCGAGGCAAAGGCGGCCGCGGGATCAATCGCCAACGCGGGCGTGAAAATATCGCGCGCGCAACGCCGACGCGCAGTAATCGCGTGCAAAGCTTATGGGCACCGCGATTGAGGATACGATAGTCAAGAAAGGACCTCTCGGCGGAGATTTTACTGTATTAGATCTAAAACCTTACCAGCAAAATTTTCAGTCTTGTTAAGCTGAACAAATCCATTATAAGTGACGGACTGGATTCATTTGACTGATTGATTGTAGGGTTTAACCCTCCGGCTTAATTTTCATCTCCTGGGCATCTTTAACGTGCGCCGAAATATCGTACACACGGGCGTTTTCGCTTTTCGCTTCCATTAAAAAAGCGGCCGCCGTGGCCGGGAGTCGAACCCACATCTTCGTGCTCAGCAGCACAACGCCTTAGCCACTGACCCACCGCTTTTTTTCCTTATTACAATATTTCAGTACAAAACAAGCACCATCAAACAAAAAACTACAACGATAAAATTGCTAGTCATCACCTTGCCAGCAAAAAAAAACAATTAAAATTGTTTGGGTTGGTCAGTGTTTCCGCCACAGGAAACCACTCTGGAGGCTCAGACTGAGCCCTCCACACTTCAATAATCATACGCATTGAATAGCCCAAATATTCTCTTGACCATTTAGCGTCAACGTCCCTATGGCGTATGGCCATGCGGGATTTCCAAATTGCATGTAGGGCCAGGCGGCCAGGACCATCACGAGGTCGTAAGGTACTTCGTCACTCTCAATCGGTAAAAACCTAATGCCGTGAGTGTCCAGGGGGAATACTTTTTTGAGGGTCCGCTGAAGCACGTCCCAAAAGAAGACCCCGTCCTAGCAGTCCAAAAACACGTGTTCAACAGTCTCGGGTTTTCTGCACGGGTAGCAGTCCACCCCACCCGGCAAAGACATTGCCTTTTCCTTCTGCCGCGTTTTCACATCAAGGACGCCCGAGTGAAGTTTAAAGAAAAACGTCTTAACCCATGGGGCAATCGCCATACGTTTCACACGGTTAAGCACATTCTGTCCTGGCCCTACACGGTACATCGATCTATACAATGGAACGGGAAGTACAGAACCAACGAGGTCATTATACAATCTTTTACGCGTCACACTAGATAACTACTCTAGCGTGAAGCGTGCACGCAAAAACATGGTGGCTTGTACCACCCCACGGAAGTAACCTTTCGTTGCGCCAAAAGAAAAAGAAGCTGATTGATTTGATTGATTGTAGGGTTTAACGCGCCGACGCAACGCAGGCGATGAGGCGCGCCGTAGTGGAGGGCTCCGGAAAAGAAAAAGAAGATGACGTTACAACAAAATCAGGAAGCGCTCTGGCCAACTTCACCTGACACACAGTGCGCAAAAAGGAGTCCTTCATATCCCGAAGAAACAAAAAACGATTTACCACTTGACGCAAAAACAGATGCGATAATGACAGGCCACCAAGACGCACGCGCCGAAACAGGTTCGTATAGCTGGTTCCCTCCCATGACGACTCCCAAATCAACACAGCAAAAACTTGGTCCAAGGCCTGTACATGTGCCCGCGAACAATGCAACACCTCTAGAACGTACCACAGTTTGCTAATTAAAAACACATTACACACTGAGGCCCTCGAAAATATTGAAAGCCCGCTACCCTTCCATTTCTCGGCCTTTTCACGCAATTCGACTGTTTGACTGCGCCAATGAGGGTCGCTGTCTACATAGTTCTCGAGGGGCACTCCCAAGTACTTCACCGGCGTCGTCTGTCAGCTGATACACACGAAAACACTAGGCGTACTGTCCCACTGGCCATGCCAGAAGCCTTGACATTTCGGATAATTAACACCACTGGTTCTGTACTTACAGAAAATTTTCAATGTGTTTACAGCAATGCTTATGCTTCTCCTACCAACAAAAAAAAGAGCGATGTCGTCAGCGTAAGCTAACACCCGCACTTCACACGACTGAAGTTTAAACCCTTTGACGTCTAAGTTTAAAGTTTAAACCCTGATTACACTTAAACAAAACGCTTCAATGTACAAACAAAAAAGCAACGGGGACAATGGGCAACCCTGACGAACGGCCCGTCGAACAGGAACGGGTGTGCCGATCGTTTTGTTAATAACAAGCCTAGTAGAATACCCAGTGTACACCATGCGCACACCATTAAGAATAACAGAACCGCTAAGGCGTTGCGCTGCTGAGCACGAGTTCGCGGGTTCGATTCCCGGCCGCGGCGGCCGCTTTTCTGATGGAGGCGAAAAGCAAAAGCGCCCGTGTGCGCGAAATTTCGGCGCACGTTAAAGATCCCCAGTTGGTCGAAATTAATCCGGAGCCCTCCACTACGGCGCGCCTCATCGCCTGCGTTGCGTCGGCGCGTTAAACCCTACAATTAATGAAATCAATAACAGAACCAACATACACGTGTTCCAACATATTTAAAAAAAGTTCGTGCAACACCTGATCTAAGGCTTTAGCCATGTCTACCTGGAGCATTGCCAAAGTCCCTTGCATGGCGTCACAACCACCGAGAACACTTCGGACAGTATGAATATTTGTAACTATCGAAGGCCCTTTGATCCCGCACGTTTGATGCGGCCCTACCACGTCCTTTATGACAGTCTGTAAGCGGCTAGCCAATATGTTCATTAAAACCTTATAATCGACATTTGTCAGACTAATAGGACGATACCCAGGGATCTGCCTGAGTTTCGCAACCTCCTCCGATTTCGGTATAAACACAGTGTGAGACACGAGAAAAGAAGGTGGCAGCACACCTTTGTGGTACGCCTCAGAGTAAACTCTACATAGGACCGGGCTTATGTCACCCTTGAACGCCTTGTAGAAAGCGGCGCTCAGGTCATCAGGGTCCGGCGTCTTCCCTGGGCTCAACTCGTCGATAGCGCCGCATACCTCTTCTACTGTAATATCTCTTTCGAGATGCGCCATTACTTCCTCGTCTAAGCACGGTACCAAAGACGTAAACTCTGCTCTCAACTTGACGGCATCGACAGGATGACAAGAAAACAAATTTTTATAAAAGTCACAAAAACAACGCTCTATATTAGCCTGGTCACTATAAACCACACCTTCGGCTTCAATTTCCACTATCGCATTTCTGCGAGCATACGTTTTTTCCGCGTTGAACGCTCTTTTAGTCGGCGCCTCCGCGTGCAAAAATCGTTCAGCTCTTGCGCGCACAAACGCACCCCCATACTTCTCTTTATCTATTACTTCGAGCTGCGCTTTTAATCCTCTAATGTCATCCTTCACCGCCCCGGGCGATTCACACTGTTCCTTAACGTAAACGTCCAGGGTACTTCGTAACCAGGCTTCTCTTTGATTCTCGTCGTATTCGATTTCGGATGATTCTTCAAGGGCCTTTAACTTAACTTCTTGTTTGAAGAGCTCCCAATTGAGCGTAAAGTTAACGTTATCTTCTCCACCGAAAAACGTCCGTGCGCATGCGTTAACGGCCTCAGTGAAATGTTCATCCTGCAGCATCTTGTTATTAAGCTTCCAGAGCCCCCAACAGAACGCGTTGCCTGGTTTTGCAATTCTACCAACGGTGACGGTCACAAGGCAGTTATTGCTGAAGGAAACGGGCGAGACTCACTCTGTCGCGACGCGCACTCTGCCCTGGAGGTGTGTATAGCGAACGGTACCGCTACTGCCAAGGCTATCGCCCACATCTTCCAGCGCAAAGTCAGCGACGATAACAGTTAAAAACTATCGTACTCGCATCGCGGAACCTTATCGAGCTACTTTTGTCTTGCGCGGAAGATACGCAATTAAAGTCGCCCAGTAAAATAACGAGCCTCTCAGTATTGCAAAACCCGCGAACATCCTCAAAAAAATCTTTCCTTTCCGCTGCCTTTGTGGGCGCGTACACACAAATCAAGCACCATTCGCTTGACGACAAAACAAAATCGCACACAACAAAACGCCCACACTCGGACACGGTGACGGTCTCTAGGGTTGCCCCCAAACTCCTTCGTACCAACAGGGCAACGCCCGCAGACATACCGACCGCGTGAGCAACGCGCACGTCGTACCTCGACGCATACGAGCGCACCATACGATCTGTCTGCTCCTCTCTCTCAATCTTCGTTTCTTGTACCGCCACTATATCCAGGTCCTGTTCGGTCACTTAACGATACAACTGATTATGCCGTCTCCTGTCAGCAAGCCCCATGACGTTAAGCGTGGCAATACGGATTAGCGTGTTTAAATACACCAGGTTAAGAGAGAAAACAAACAGACCCCAAAGCATTTACGCTGGTGCATTTGAAAAAAGAAAACCGTAAAACGACAAAAACAACCCCCCCCCAAAAAAAACACAACAAAAAACAAAAAAAAAGGGATCCAACTTGAGCCCGTTGAGAGAGCTTCACTTGACGCTCGTACATACAAAACACCCCAAACCCCCGCCCTGGCACGAAGGAAGAACTCTTCCACGCCCAACACACACCCCCAAAAAACGCGCAATGACCGCAAGGAAAACCCTTCAACACCCGACACAGAACCAAAAACCCACGTAATACAACTAACGAGCTTAAGCCCATCGCTAGAACACGCCCTGCACTTTCCTTGATTTTCAACGACACACAGACAATTTAAAAATACTTTTAACAGTCCGAAACCGAAGGCAAGGATGGCGCTCTTACGGATTCTTTGATGCCGTGGGTGCTCTGTCGTAGGGTGTATTAGGCTTCGGCTTGGAGCTCGAGCGCCGCGTCGTAGGTCCCACACTCACGGACCTCACCGGTGCGGAGCCGTCCCCCCCTCCCCGTGGCCCGACGCTGTCTTGACGCGGCCTCTTGGCCATAGACTGGTCCTGCTCGCCAGTTTCCAAATCGACGCCCTGTTGGGGGGCGGGGGTTCCCGACGCCGGAAACTGACCCGCCATGCTCACCGGGCCCTCACCGACTCCGTCGTACGTCAGCTGGTCTCCGTCGTTGGCACATTGCGCAGGTTGCACTTCGACGGCGTCCGACTCCTTCACCTCAGCGCTCTTTTCAGGCGGCGCGTCTTCCGTCACCGGGTCTCCGCCGCCCCCTTGCTACAGCCGCCTCCGCCTCTTCCCCGTCCATGATGTTCTCCGTTCGGTCCACGTCCCCCACCGGTCCGGCCACCTTCGCGTACGTCCGCACGCACTCGTTCGCTTCGTGACCGAAGCGGCGGCAGAGAGTGAAGCGCGGCACCTTGCAGTCGCGCCTCATGTGCCCCGTGCCAGAGCAGCGAAGGCACTGCGGGGCCCTGCCGGGCACGACCACGAGCGCCTGCTCGCCTGCGACACGGAGCTGGTGGGACAGGTCCTCAGCCCTCACGCCAGCGTTGAGATTGAGGGTCACGGACCGCGTCGTCGAGCCCTTGTCATGGACGCCTTGTACACGCCAGCGCTCCCGTGAAACGTCGCTGACCCTCCGTTAGGGAGCCAGCGCAACTCGAACGTCGTCCTCGGTCACGTTGTGAAGCAGCCAGTGGAGCTGCAGCCGCAGGTCATGGTTGGCAGGGTCGATGACGAGGCAGTGTCATCGTCACATGCCGCACACGTGAAGCTCCTTTGCTTCCAAGATCTTCCTGACGCCTTGCTCCGACTTGAACGTCACCGCCCATACGTGACTCATTTGGAACGCCCCCAAGGCAAGCACCTCGGGGAGCAATTCCAGCCGAGCTAAAGTATCGCGGAAATCTTCAACGCGATACGGGCGGGCACGCATGTCACCGTGCAAAAAAACGGTATTAAAAACGATACGTCCTGCAGGCAATGTCGGCAACGAAACAACTATCGTCCTGAGCAAACATTCTGTTTCAGCGGCCAACATTGGCTGCATTATACGATCCTGGCCGGATGCAGAACGCCACTGACCAACCGCGGCGTGTGAGAGTGACGATTTCAAATAGGCATTCTGCCTTTATGCGTGCAGACGCGCATTCACTTTAAATTCGAATTGGGCCAAGCGACCGATTAACCTTCGGGATGTTGAAATCGCCATATAACTGTGCAGTCATTACATACACCGGGCCGTTTCTCTCACGGGGCAGTCACCACCTCTTCCACCTAATCCGCAACCTTTCTTGCGCTACACAGATATCTTGGCGGACTACCGACACAAACGGCAAATTCTCCCCATTCCACACCACCAACTCACAAGGGATGAAGCAACAACGTTCAGGCGGCTTCAAACTAACACGTATCCACATAGTACCCTTCGTCATGCCATTTATCCGACAGACTATCCAGCCACCTGCCACTACTGCCCAGCGCCCGGTACCCTATACCATCAGGTGTGGGAGTGCCAAAAGACGCCGGACCTGCACCCAATCCCCAACCCATCTATACAACAGTGGATGGCGCGGTTGACTAGCAAAGACCCTACGTTCCAGCTTGACCTGGTGCAAAGGGTCCGCGCAGCCAGCCGCAGCCAGGGGATCCCGGACTAGGGATCGCCTCCACCGGGCGGGTGCACTAACAACTGCACCTGTTGTTTTTAATAAAGATTTGTTTCGATCATTCATTCATGGACAACTCAAATACAAACCGCGGAACGCAAGGCCGAAGATACCGCTGCCGTCACCTGGCAGCGGCTGTAGAAAAGACACGGACATGCGCAGTCGAAATGTCGGGAGCGAGGGGGCGTGTCCCTCGCAAATTGAAAAAAAAAGCATGCCGCCTTACTTCTGACGGCATTGTATTGTTTTGCCTGAGGTGGCCACCAAGAACACGCCTTTGTTTGACGCAGTCATAGCGAGTCATTTAGTAGATTCGGTGTTGTAACAGACAATCAATATACCAGCAGAATTCGTTTTTAATGATATCTTTTAACTACAAGCATTCTGTAGGCTGGGGTATTTACTGGCAGAACTATAATATTAAAGAAACACAAATGAAGCAATTATTCTATGGGGCAGTTGCCGTGGCACAACAATGTCGGACGCCGGATTTTTTCGTTTTGTTTAACAGGCACCTAATTGCTTCTAGAACCCGAGCAAGCAGCACTGAACATAATTTTTGGCGTGACCCAGGTGTCCATCGTTATTCGCTCAAGTTACTGCACCCCACGTGCAATGTGACCACGGTACACACCGGGAGTGGGCGCTGGTGTGCGCCGAGCCCTCAGTGCATTATCTCGCGCCGCATCAATAGCAGAATTATTTTCAGTGCTCTCGCGGCGTAGCGATAAGGCAAGCATGCTTGCTAGGAGAGAGTAACATGTCGCGGTGGGACACGCACCCTCGCTCCCGACACCGCTACTGGCCATGTCCGGCGTGTTTTCTACGGCCGCTGCCAGATTATGGCACCGGTATCTTCGGCCGTGCGTTCCGCGGTTATTATTCAATTGTCCATGACTTTTCATTGTATCTCAGAAAAATCGACCTTACTTTCGAGAGCAGCAAAATGATTCACAAATGCTCTAGCGTCATAGTTTGGCTGAGCATTGTAACAGCAAATGAGGCAATTCAAGCCATCTAGTGCTGGCAGCTCAATCCATTTAGGGACTTTGCGGGTAACTCTCAACGTCCTTCCAGCGGAATGCTTGAAAAATATGCTTGCAAGATATCAGGACACCACCCCTTTTTTAATCTTTTCTGTGTAACTCCTGTGTACCCCAAAGAGAAAATATTTGGTTGAGAAGTAAGACTAGCTCATATTAGAATTATTAAGCCAAGTTTCATTCACAGATATGATGACTGTGATATGATATTTACAGTCGTTATTATTCCTAAAAAAATCATCTATCTTCGTGCGAAGTCCTCTGAGATTTTGGTAATACAGCCTAACTTTCCGTGATCCCATCTGAGGCTTTCGAGGGGATACCAGGTTGTTCGAAATGACGTGAAAGTGACAAACGTCACTTGACCCATCCCTCGCCTCCATCACCTCCTGGGAGCTCTGGTTGTCTCCCCCGCCGACAGTAAACATCCAGGCTGCCCAGGAAGCTCTCTACAAACACGTGCACCGGATCCGCATGGATATTCTGGATTACTACGTGGATCCGGTGCATTGAACTTTCAAATTAGGACCTGGACTTAGGTCCTCTGGAAAATAAAGTTTGTTCTCTCTCTCTCTCCGTAAAAGGGGTGGAACGGAGCAGTCGTCTTTGGCGGCAGCTGCTGCACCTGAGGCGACTGCAATGCCTCAATCGCCTTTTGCCTCAGCACCTTGGCAATTTTATTGTCAGAAGTTCAATAAACAAACAAACGCGCAGCCAATCAGCCGCACGTCAGGCTTGTTAACGATCCCAAGAAGTTCCCTATCCAGGGCAACGCGAAAAGAGCTGTACGTGTCGTTTTTGGATTCTAGTCAAGTGCATGTTACTGTCTTGTCACTTATGAACTCCACCAGAAGGTCTCGCACGTCAGACGCGCTATAGTACTAGGAGCGAGGCAAGAAACCAAAAGGCCTGTTGCGACCGCTCCTTTAGGCGCGACCTTGAGTTTTAGGCAAGACCGCCTCCTACTACCAATTGTAGGCGGTGGTCTTGGGGGCTGGCTCACCGGTTTACTGCAGGGTCGCAGCGTTCTCGTTGGTCGTTCATGGAAGGCGCTCACACTCAGAAGGCTTGGGCTTGTAGCGAGGACGACAGCGAAGTTCTGTAATGGTGCAGGGCGGCAAGACGCAAGGGAGGATAAGCCGTCGACTCATTACACACTCCTGCAAGTCGCGTATTTCTACACGCCGACACGTTTTCTACTCTCGACTGTCTTACTTTGGATGTCTAGGATGCCAGGGCATCTATCTTAGAAGCCATCACCTGCGGCAACGCGATAACGCTCACATAAGCACTTCCGCAGGCCTGGTTCGCCAGCTGGGAAGAAAGGGCCGACAGCTCGGTGGGCTCGGTGGGAGTGTCATCGGTGCCGTTGGCGGAAGCGAGCAGCGCACCAGGTGGATCCGGTCACCTCACACATTTTATGCGTTTGTACCTTCTTGTCCCGGTGTGCATTAAGAACTGATACTCTTCAGCCTGGATGTTGGACCACTTGCAGTGGAACCGCTGTTTGTAGCATAAACAAGCTACAAACTGCTGCCTTCCATGAATCGTTTAAGGATTCGCGGAAGGCAGCAGCGCAGACATTGGTCCGTCATGGCGGCGCCATGTTAAAATGGTCCGCACCGAATAGGCGATCTTCGCGTCTTAACTAAACCTTCTCCAGCGATGTTTCTATGCGGCATTCTTGGTCCAGCTTGAAGAATTTTCTGATGAAGGTTTCTGAGTAGTTCCATTTTCGCCTCTGCTTCCTCTGACAGCAAGTGTTTCTCGTTCTTGTCAACAATGAGAGCTTACAAAGTCGTCCAAAGGCAACACGTGGAAGCACTGACAGCTTCCACATGGGGCCTTGCCCTCCCCGCACCCCTTTCCTGCAACTCCATTTTTTCAGTTGGCGTTACAGCTCTGTTTTAGGTGGTTTACTCACTTTTCAGGCCATTGTATACAGCTGTAACTGTGGTCATAGTTCCTTTGAACATGCGGAACACTACTCGCTAACGCCAATCCATTCCGCCTGTGGTCTGTGGTCTGTGTGGGCTATTCTGGTCTTTGACCAGTGCCTGCTCTGAGTATGTCACGTGTATAATATAAGTCGTTCTTCTCTCGACCTTGCGTCGTTTGAAGACCTCTGCCTGATGTGTCCTGCAGGAACCGTCAACTGCAGGGTCAGCCGGACCTGATGAGCGCTATTTAGAAGGGGCTGGAGGCCTTTGAGTTGCTTGTAACATGGGTGCTAAAGAGCGGTGTGTGGGCGCACTTGTGATTGTAACTATGTGGAACCTTCCGTAAAAACAATGTTCATACCATTTGCTAAAATGCTATTATGCACGGTTAGTAATTCATGTTCCTGAAATGTAGCAATGTTTAGTACGCCCGGTTCTGTGCAAAAGAAGTGCGAACGGTTATATGTGCCCTATCACAATCTTGCACTTTTATTAAATGCTTTACAGCATTATCAAAAACATGGGGAGATTAAAAGTAATGCTGGAGTAAGTCGTAAACAGCAATTAAGTGAGGCACTAAGAGCTGTGCACTAGCTAAAAAGTGTGATCGGTTGCAGTTGACCCATTTCTTGTACACGGTTAGGAGAGAGCTGCTAGCTTTTTCACACAGGGCAAGGAATTGCAATCAGACTTACATTGGTGCATCTAGGTGAAACCAGGTGGGAGTGTGAAGTGCAGCATGGTATAGTATGCGTTTTTTAAATCTACAACTCTAGTTTTATTCTACCTTTGCAATTGTTTCCCCATTTTCACCCAAATGAACCTGCGTATCCGTTAGAATGCCATCATTATCATTATTATTGTAATCATCATCATCAATACCAACAGCCTGGAGCGCGAAGACCTCTCCCATTGACTTCCACGTGCCTCTGTCCTGCGCTTCCCGAGTCTATTCTTTGCCTCCGAATTTATCAATAAATTGAGCGTTACACATGCACAGCAGTGCTTTTTTATAGATGACCTCGAACAGTGATGGCCCTGCGTCCTGGCGTAGTCTACGCTGTTGCAGCCCACATTGGGGGGCTACAAGTGCGCTGAGCAAAGCCTGCGGTACAACGATTTCTTGCCCGGCGTGGACATGCACATTTCCGCAGTAGCTTTGCATTACTCATCGGGAGCCTGGATTCCTATAAATCATTCAGGAGGGCATACAAAATGTTTGCACAGACCTGGGTTTAAAATTGAGTAATCAGTGCAAGAGGATGGTGGAGATAGATAGATGAACTTGTAGGTGAATAAAAATGTAACCATTACTTCACTCTATCTAGTTGGCACCGGGAGGCTGCTGATTTTGAAAAGTGATGTGTGTACACACTGAAGTCTGCAAAACCAAGTGTGTGTTTCTCGAGGAACCCTTGTAATAAAAGTAGTGTGTTGTAAATTAAATTTGCTTCTGTATTTTATGCTAAGACTGCTTGTTTCATTATGAACAAGTGGGAGGACTTGTGCCGGGGAGCCGCCATCGGAACATGATTACGTAAGCATAAATCCGCAAAGGTAGATACGTTAATTGGAGTTGAAGATTTACCCTGGGTAAGAAAGATTACTTTCCTTTTTTGTCAGTAGCAGTACGTATATAAACAGCACCCGGGATTTTTAACTGAGCGGACATTATGCGATCGCGAAAATTGTAGCGGGTGGTCTGCGCACCGAGGGACCGCGAAGGCGTTGTTTTCACAAGCACGCGCAATACATCTTTCAGAGCTTCTGACAAAAATTACATTTCACAACACTGGCAAAATACGAGACTTTCATGAGGTTCTTAGAAAATTTGATATAACTGTTAACTACCAGCGTGGTCTGCGGAATAGTTGGCAGAACTGTTCCTGCATGCTCTCAGTAAAAGGAACGCGCTTTTTCTTAGCTTTAACGCATATTTTCTTAGCTTTAAGACAGCGTGTATTGCTTCGCACTTACATAATTGCGCACTTTTCTTTGTGTTTGTGGCACTGTATTGAAATTTACGGCAACTAAAACGTTCCAAAGTAAGCCAATGACAAAGCTAAGGAGAGCGCCGGCCATCATGCAGGCGCACGAGGACATAAACGGCCTCGACATGAACCCCATAAACGCTAGCGCCAGATTCTTTCTGGTGTATATATTAAAAAGCTCTACGAATGTTTGCCGCACTAATCCGTTAAAAAGGCAGACCGCGAAATGCGCACAACAAGAGTGAAGGAGAAGGGCTACAATTTCTGCCTTTTGTGGTCACCCTGTGTGCCCAATGCGCGTGCAAATCTCTTTTATCGTGACCGGCGGTGACCAAGCCTGCGTCTTTTGCAGGCTACAACGACGGAAAGTCGGCCTGGGACTGCTGTCAGACCGCTGAATGTTTCTTCGGGCAACGGACTCGGGAGACGAGCTGCTATCCGCGCTGGCGGCGCCGAGTCACCGAGGCGAACTTCACCGGAACCGGGAAGCACTGTCTGTCGCCGCGGTGACTGCCTCCGCCTGGCGGCGTTGTTGCGTTCGCGCCTCAACACCACAGTTGAGCCCTGCGCAGATTTTTACGCCAACGTCTGTGGCTCACCCACAAGATCCACGTCAATGCGCATGCGCGCCAAGGTGAGCGTCATTCCAGCATCCACCACCGGCGAAACATGCAACGAGGCGAAGGGCCCAAACGAGCGTATCTAGCGAGACGAAAACTCCAGCGCGGCTAATGATACAATCGAGCACAAAACCCAACAATGCGAAACTTTTGTCCGGCTTTGGAACTGTCGAGTCATTGGATCTTGAATCTCTCGTTCGCTCTCCTCTCACGCGCAAACACTACACAAACGCGTGCACGCGCACGCAGGCAAACAGAAATGGGCAAAATGCAGAAGTCAGGGCGTTTGCAATGAACGTACGTACCGTGCGTACCGTGGCGGCCACTGTGCCGAAGGCAGCGCCGCTGAGTCTGCGGACTCCACAGGCGTGGAACTGGCTTCAATGTCTTAGTGTTGCTTTTAAATACCAGACAAGCTGGAACGACCTGTACCGCGCCTGCGAATACGCCAGTTACGAATATCATATTGATATTTTGCACAAGACAGGTATTTTAAAAGTGTTGTGTTTTCATTGTCCCGATCAAAGAGGCGTGTACTTACACATATTTTGATACGTTCCCGATAAGCCCTTTTAGTTGATTGTTTGATTGTAGGGTTAAACGCGCCGACAGTGCACAGGCAATGAGGCACGCTGTAATGGAGGGCTCCTGAATCATTTTGACTACCTGGGGATCTTTAACGTGCGCCGAAATCTCGGAACCACGGGCGTTTTTGCTTTTCGCACCCATCAGAAAAGCGGCCGCCGCGGCCGGGTATCGAACCTGCGTCCTTGTTCTCTGCAGCATAACACCGTAGCCACTGAGCCACCGCTGCGGGTAAGCGCTTAAACCTCTTGCAGGCATAAAATTAGGACTTGAGTCCGACATCACCGCAGCAAACCAACAGCTGTGCCAGCGACCTTTCCCGCGACCGTGAGAGATGCGTCTCGGACAGTCTAACGGCCGCCGAAGCGTCTGGACTACTTCGACACAGGCTCTGGGGCTTCACATTACTGTTTGAGTTTGAGAACGCGCTGTATATGTGCGGGGCAACGTCATACGCTGGATGCCTCTGAGTCATTTGCTTACTATTTAATTCGGAGAATAATGGCTCATTTTTCCAAAGGCCAGGAGTCACCATATCTTTCCTAGGTAAGCCAGAGTCGCCGGTTATCCCTGGGTCCCCTTATAAAAAGATGATCTAAAAAACGCTGGCGCAATCATACTTTGGTGTGCGCGGTAACGTCATACACCGCGGAATGCTTCTCTCGCGCGCTCTCCCCCTCTCTCTATACTCTTTATTAACTCTTCGTGTGGCTCAGAGAACAGCCCACACAGGCATGGAGTGCTGCCTGCTGCGGAAGTAACAATCATTCCTGATACCCGGTTGGAGCTGACTAGTGGGCATATTCTGTGCTACAGGGGACTCTAAGATTAGACAGAACACGGGCGGGGATTGATAATCCACAGTGAAATAGCAGAGGATGTGGAAAAATTCCTCAGCATTAACAAAAGAGTCGCAGCCGTTGTGTTCGAGCCAGACAAGCGATACAGGTGTACATGCGCCAACAATTAGCTATGGTGATGAAGCCGCAGACATTTTCTACGAGGACGTGGAATCAGATATGAAGAAGCGAACAACACAGTTCACGATTGTGAGTCGAGACTAACGCAAAAGTCGGCAAGAAGCAATTGGGAGACAGGTCAGTGGGAAACTTTGCAAAATAGACAATCGCAACAGTCGAGGAGATACCTTGGTAGGATTTGCGGAGACTCGTAACCTGTGGCTAATGAACACAGCTTTTTTTACAAACAAAACAATAGCAGATTCACATGGAAACGTCCGGATGGAACAAGAAACAACGACATGGACTTAATTTTAAGTGACAGTTCGTGTATAGTGCAGGACATTGAAGCGCTAAGTAAGATTCTCTGTGCGATCATAGGATGGTTAGACGCAAAGTAACGCTGAATCTCAAAGGAGAAAGAAAATCGTGGAAACTACGAAGTCCCGCATGAAGTCAGTCAGAGCCCGATCGCAGGAGTTTAAAATAGCTCCTCAAAACAAATTCGCGCTTCTGAAGGAGCAAGACGAGGTCAGTGTAGACAGGAGGAATGTCAACCTAACAACGGAAATCAGAGAATCTACAGCAGGAATGGGAGAAGCAGCAAGTCGGGAACAAACCGAAAAAATAAGAAAACGAAGGAACTAATTGCGAAACGTTAGAACATGAAAGTGTCAAGTACGGTGACTGATGTTGATTTAGCGGGGCTGTCTAAATTGATCACGAGAATTTACACACATTCATGCATATAACATTGCAGTCAGTGATAGAGGAAATGTTGCAAATAGGAGGAAGCTAGAAAGAAATAAGGGAAAGCTAGCCCTCGGCACAAAAGGAATGTACACAGTGAGAGACGAGCAGCGTAACAATACGCACCACATGGACGAGATAATAAAAGTGGCAGAAATATTCTACACCATGCTGTATGCCAGCGACGTTATACCAGGATAAACTACTGAGAGTAGACGCCTTACTTGCGGTATGCGACTAGTAATTAAGGAGGAGGTAGGAAAGGCTCTCAAGAACATGAAAACAGGAAAAGCAACAGGTGACGATGGTATAAGCGCGGATCTTTTGAAGGCGGGAGAAGATACTGGAAATGTTTGCTGGACTACTTTCGGGATGCTTACTGACTCAAACAGTGTCCATAGCCTGAAAAACGCCACTTTTATTGGGTCTTATAGAAAGGGAGATACCAAGGAGCTTAACAATTACTGGGCCATTAGCCTAATTGAGTTTTTTACAAGCTGCTTACCAAAGATATAGTTAGCCGTATAGGTGACAGCGTGTATTCCCAACAACCCAGAGAGAATGCGGGGTGGGGGAAAGAGTACTGAACCATGGAACATGTTTCATGGAAGAGTACTGAACCATGTCGTCAATCAACTACTATAAAAATCCGCTGAGTACACTAAATCTCTTTACATGGCTTTAATTGATTGTGAGGGAGCGTTCGATTCCGTACTCACTGCAGACGTGCTAGAAACACTAAAAGATCAGGGGATGGACGAAACCTACATAATACGTGTAGAAGACATATGTAAGGAAAGCACGGGCACGATAGCCCTCCACAAACAAAGCGATAAATTTCGGACCCGAAAGAGAGTAAGATGGGGGGATACCATTTCGTCGGAAGTATTTATAACGTGTCCGGGGTGGTTATTTAGAAAGCTTGAGTGTTAAAACGCAGGATTACGGGAAAGCTGAGAGTACTTCAGTCATCTGAAGTTTGCAGAAGGCATAGTCTTTCTGAGTGAGGCTGCAGAACACCTCCAAAAAATGCTCCAGGAACTACAATCAGAAAGCACGGCCGTGGATCTAAAAATAAATATGAATAAATCTGAAGTAATGAGAGATATGGATGCAGAAAGCGCCTTGTTCATCTTAGAAAATGAAACGCTAGAAGTAAAAGCATATAACTGACACGGTGAGGCGGTTATTGCTGACCCCAACCATGAGAGAGAAATTCGGTGCAGAATAGGTATGGTTTGGAGAGCACTCGGCAAGCACTACAAAATAATCCAAAGTAAGCTAGCTCTAGCACTCGAAAGAAACATATACAGTCAGTGCCACCTACCGGTGAGTACATACAGATCTGAAACTTTTGCGAAACAAATGGAAAGCAAAGCCATGGAACGAATAATGGCAGGAGTAACACTTAGAGACAGTAAACGAGCTTCCTGAATAAGCGAACAAACTTGAGTAGAATATGCAGTGGAACCCCCCTGATACCTTCCTCGGACAAACGACGACCCGCTTCTTACGACGGGTCACCGCGGTCCCGGCAAAGTCCCCATAGAAACAATGCATTAAAAACCCCGATGATTGGGTGCACGCGGTCCGCTTCATACGACGGACCCTGGCGCGGATAAACCGGCGTTTTTCCCATTTTTTACACTGCTTGTCCGCCTCGTCCCGACCTTCTTTATTCTTAATCCCTGTCTGATGCCGCTTGATGTGCAAAGGCCCGCCGGCCGGCCGGACCACTTGCTGAACAGATGGTAGCAAGCAGGCGTGAGCGGAAGTTAACCTGCGACGGCCCCATACGGCAGCAGTACGCGAAAGCGCCAGCCGCAGAAGTCGATGTTCAGATGGCGGGCGGACCGGGAATTTGAAGCTCTCGTCGAATGAATGAATGAATAAAGCTTTATTGCGAAACTACCAGCCGGGTTAGGTACCCTCAGTTCAGGGCACCTCTAACAAATTTCTTTACGAAATCTGCAAGGCGGCGTTGGTCGTTTAGGGCTGGTGATTGGAGTGCTGCTCTCCCTCCGTGGAACGGGCTGCATCCTTCGAAGATGTGGTCCTGGTTGAGGGCCTTGGAGCACTTTGGGTAGCTGGGGGTTGGCGTTCCGTTGTAGAGGGCCACTCTGGCTGGGGTTAAGAGGGTACCCATTTGCGCTTGCCTAAAAAGTACTTGTTCGTGTTTCGATAGTTGTGGGTGTGGGCGAACGTACGAGTTAGGGTGATGGCGGAGGTCTTGAAGAGTAATGGGTTTCGGGGGCGTAGGTTCCTGGGGTTGGCTGCGGCTGCAGGGAGCCCGGAGAGCGGTGTCACGCTGGTTGACTCCTTGAGAGCGGGCGAGCTGGTTGACTCCTTCATTGCCCTGCAGCCCGGCATGACCAGGCACCCAGCAAATCCTTACGTCTCCTTTGATGTTTTGAAAGAGGCTGTGTGCGCTAAGTGGAATGTTATTGTGTAGTATGCGGGTGCATGCTTCTTGTGAGTCAGTATAGATGTTAAGGGGACTGTGTGGGGATGCATGGTGGACAATGGCTTTTCCGATAGCGTAGGTTTCTGCTTCTGTGCTATTAAGGCAGGGGCATACGTCGGAGAAGGAGAAGCGAGCCTCGCACGTACTTACTGCCCAGGCCCAGATGTTCTTAGTAGGGTGGCATGCCGCGTCCATGAAAACATGTTTTTCATCAAGGGCTCTAGTGATCTTTTTCGAAAAATATTTGGCTCGGATTTGTCGTCTTTCGTCGTTTTTGCGAGCCGCCATGTGCCTAGGTATTGGTGCTACAGTGATGCGGGAATGGTCTTCGCGGGGAATGGCTAGGTTTGCCGTGATTGCCTGATGAGCGGAAAATCCCAAAGGGACTTAATAATTCCCTGCCTGGTTGGGTGTTCCGAAGCCGTATTAGTTGATTGTGCCGATGGGCCGCGATGATTTCCTTGCACGTAACATAGAGCCCCGTGTTCTCTATGTGGGTGTTCGCCGTGCACATAGGAACACCTAAAGCAAATTTAGTCGTCTTTCGAATGAGAGCGTTAATCCTATCGTGATGTTGATTTGTGAGAGTGCAGTATGGTAGCGCGTATCTAATTCGGGAGATAATAAGAGCATCCTGTAGTTTTAGTAGATCAGCTTCCTTCAGGCCGTGGTTTCGATTTGCAATTCTTCTGCAGACACTGAGTAATTGCGCTCCTTGTCTTAATATATGCGCTACCGCAGAGTCTGCTTTGCCATTGCTTTGGATGTGTAGTCCCAGTATCTTAATCTCCTTGCTGGTTTGGATGGGTTGGTTGTCTAAGTGCAGTTGAATACTTGGAGGATTCCAACGTGGGTGGTGAACTGGGAGGAGTTGGGACTTTTCAGGGCTGCATTGAAGACCGATTTCTTTGGCGGCTGAGCTGATGGCGAGAAGGGCTGTTTGTAGAGTGTCTTGAATTTGTCCTGGGGAGCCTATCGAGGTCCAAATCGTGATGTCGTCCGCATATATGAGGTGTTGGAGGTCGGGTATATTCTTCAAGGCCCTGTGTATTCTTAGCGTGGCCAACGTGAACAGTGTCGGAGAGATCACTGCTTCTTGGGGAATTTCTCGTTGTGGGTGTGGGATAGTAGGCGTTTGGTGGTCTCCTACCCGTAGGGTCAGTTTGCGTTCCCTGAGGAAGTCCCGGATGTAGTTATACATCTTTGGCCCACATTTTGTAGCCTCCAATTTGCGTAGAATTGCATCGTGGGCTATGTTATCAAAGGCTTTCTGTAGGTCCACTGCTACGATGGCTTTGAGTTGCGCCGAGCTGGGCTCCTTTGTGACGTCTTCATATAGGGCCAGCAGGGCGTCCTGGGTTGACAGTTTGGGCCGAAAGCCAAGTAAATTGTATGGGAGGCGGTGAGCGACTTCCAGGTGGTCCTGAAGTCGTCTAAGAGCCATCCTCTCTAATAGTTTTCCCGCATTGGAGGTTAGAGTGATGGGTCTGAGGTTTGTGGTGGTGATGGGTTTTCCGGGCTTTTGTATGAAGATCATCTGGCCCGTTTTCCACTCCTCGGGGAGCGGAATTTTGCCTGCCCAAATGTCATTAATTTTTTCCAGGAGAAATTGCTGATCGGCATCGCTAAGGTTGCGGAAGGCTGGAGTGGTGATCTGATCAGGCTCCGGGGTTTTGAAGCCTTTGCAGGTGTTGATGGCCGCTTTGAGTTCATTAATTATGAAGGGTGCGTCCATGTATTCGTTTTCAGGACCTTGATAGTCTACATACTTGGGGGAGGCCATTGGTGGAATATGTTTTTGCCGGATTTCTGTAAAGAGTTTTTGCAGCTCTTCGTGTTCATTGACCAGTTGGACTATTTTCTGAGTGCCCACTCTCTTGGAAATTGCTGTATTGAGCAGGTGTCTAAGTAGCTGCCATGTCTTCTTCATACTAAGCGTTCCTTGAAGGCTGTCGCATAGATCCGACCATTGCTGCGCTAATAATTTTGAAGTATATTGATGAATGTAATTGTTCAGTTTGTTGATACCAATACGGAGTGAGCGATTCGTTTTGTTCCTTTTCCAGCGTTTCGTTAAGCTATGCCGAGCTTGCCAGCAGTGAAGTAAATGTTTGTCTGCAGCGGGTTCCCCTTCGTATTGTACTGGATATTGCGTAAATTTTTTCCACGCCCGTTTGAGCTGATCGGTCCACTCTGTGATGTCTTTTGCTGAGACTTGCGAGCGGGTGGCCCTGACTTTGTCCCAGTCGGTGAGTTGTTGTCGTCTCCACTTGATACGAGGTGGTGCAAAGTCGATGTCTATTAGGATCATGTTATGATCACTACCGAGATGTTCTTGTGTGTTGTACCATCGGATGTGTAGTCTTGCAGTGGAGAACGTCAGGTCGGGGGACGTATCGCGCTCTACCGAGTTCCCGTGACGTGTGGGCTCATGGAGGTCGTTGTGCAGCACGTACTGATTGGCGGTGGTGTGTTTCACCAGTAGTGCTCCTTTCTTCGTATCTCTGATGTATCCCCAGGAGGTGTGGGGCGCGTTGAAGTCGCCGAGCAATACTTGTGTATGGGGACTTCCTAATGGGAGGAGATGGGAGGAGTTGTCTTGCAGTTGGTGTTTAGGGGGGGCTGTAGATATTCGTAATTATTAGCATCTGCTTGGGAGGGCCGATTTGTATTGTGAGCACATGCTCGTCATGATGAGTGATGTGAGCTAAGAGCTGCTTGCTCGTCAACATTGCAAGATTGGGGTCGTATTGATGCGTTACGTATCCTCTGATGTTCGGTGTTTTACCTGGTTCTTGAAGGGCGATGATGTCCGGTGTTCTATCTTGTGTGTGAAGCCATGCGGTGAGCTCTCCTTTTTTCTTCGGTAGGCCTCGGCAATTCCACTGTAGCACTCTAAGCGGTTGTGACACCATGTTGTTGCTGAAGAATGCGTAGAATGGAATCCATCTTTGATTCGAGGTTATGGATACGTTGTGAGAATTGGGCGTTTATTTCTTCTTGTTTTTGGATGGACGACAGGATGGCTTCGAGTTCAGTTTGCTTTTGTTGAAGGATGCAATTTTCCCTCTTTATCTCTTGTACGGATGCAGTGAGTGTCTCTATAGCGGACTGGATGGAAACAATGGCTTTCTGAATGGAATCTAGCTTGTCTTGCGTAGGCTCTTCCCGTGTTCGCTTCTGCGATATGTGCTCTGTGTCCATCGGAGTGATGTGCTGGCTGTACGCAGAGCTTTCATATATCGGTGGCGCTTGAGGTGTTGGTACATTTTCGGTTTGTGGATGCATCGGACTAGGTATTTGCGGTGGGTTGGGCGCACTTGGTGGTAGTGAGGGCGTGCGGGGCTTCTTAGTAGGTGGATGAAGTTGCGAAAAATGTTCTGCTGTATCACGCGGTGGTGTTTGTTCATGTGTTTTTGTTAGGGGTTCAAAGGGGTTGTGTAGTTTTGTGAATGCTGCCGGTCGAATAACTTGTGCGTAGCTAAGTCCGTTGTGGCGCTTCGAGGAGTTAGGTGTAGAGTTTTGTCTACTGTCGGGATTGTTGTGCCGTTCGGCCTGCGCTTGCTGGAATTTTCGGGTGGCTAATCGTTTTGCATACTCTTGTTTTCGAGTAATTTTGCTTGACTCGATACGAGCCGGGCATAACTCATCCAGTGCTGAGTGGGGGCCAGAGCAGTTAATGCACTTCGTAATGCAATTGTGGGCTCCCGATTTGTTCTGGAAGCCGCATTCAGGACATCTCTCTGTCGGCTGAGTACAAACATCCTGTCGGTGGCCCAACGCTAGACATTTGTAGCACTGTTGTACCTTTGGGCGATGAGTGTAGCATCGTATTTGTGTGTACTCGTATCGGACGGTGGTAGGGACGTAAGTGCCTTGAAATGTAATCAAGGCTGAAGTGGTTTGGCCCATCATACGAGCGGCCAAGATTTGATATACTGGGGCTGATAAATTGCGAAGGAGTGTGTCCGAGGGGGTGTTAGCTGGAATTCGGTGAATCACTCCTCGGCACGTGTCGCGGTCTGCTGCGTGGTATACGCTCACTGGGTACAGCTGGCCAGAAAACTCTGTTTTACCCGCCGCAGTTTCTCTTTTGCGGTAACCGAGTGAGTGATTATAACTATTATGTTCTTCATGGCTTCTACTTGCATGGTGGTGTTAGCCGATTCATTCGGGGCAAGCTGATCAGTCAGGCCTAGCTTCTGTGTCACACTGATGGGGCTATGTGAGGCAAGCGCAAGGGTACCCCCTGCCCGTAAAATCAATTTGGTGGCCCTCACCTGTTGGTCCTTGGCGAGGGGATGGTGCCATCCGTTTTCGTCCAGACGGTAGTACCTTTTTGGGGCCATGGCAGTCCTCGCTCGAGTCGGCGTAGTCGGCACTGCCGTGGTCGGGTCGGCGTCACGGAGGTTGACCGAGTGGCCTTCCAACGTGCAGGGTCGAAAATTGGCTTTAAAAATCCAACTTTTCGGCGAAACCAGAAAATTTTGGTGTCATCTTGTTCAGGAAGGTGTCCTGAGTCTTCTGGTGCCGATGGTTTTGGCTGATGGTCAAAATGTCTGGGCAATTTCGGTGGATAAAGACGGAGCGATGTGAAGACGCGTCCAGCGCTCCGAGCTCTCCGTGTCTACGAAGCTCTCGTCGAGACGCCACGGCGGTGACCGAACAGCCACTTTCCCGTCCCGCTCGATCCACGACGCTCTATGCCTTTACCACTTCTCTCTTATTGTCAAGGTCTTTCAAAACCACGTTGTCACTCCGCTCCTTCCTTTGATAGAGTTCCTTAATCCACGCGCGTCCGCCGCAAGGGTGGAGACGCGTACCGTTTTTGTGAAAATTTTGTGGGGCAAGCCGGAAACGTGGAGGCTGCAAAAATTCAATGTACAAGGTTACGCCCGGGGCGAGGCTGAAACTTTTTATGCAGGAAAGCTTGAAAAAGCGCCTCTCTTTCTTACTGCCTTAAAATATTTTGTTACAGTTAAACGCTAAAGCCGATTTGTTGAATTCTTCGTGGTCGAGAAGGCTTAGGATCGGCCCACAAAATTTTGACAGAGGTTGTACAGGTTGGCACCGCAATTTCGGGCTACTCGCTGGCCGCCGCAGCAAGTCACTGTAATAAGACCGCTCTATAGTTTTCTCCGCAGCACGGTTTACTCTCTGAGTTTGGATAATCTCATCTATTGCGCTTGCTGGGTCTTATGGGAAACGAAAACACCCGTGTTAAGCTCTTTGACGCAATAACGATGGCACGGGACCGTTAAAAGGGTGTCTCCACCATGTACGGAAATTGCGTTTTTTTTTCATCTCCTCCTTTTGATGGCCTTCGCAGTTTCACCCTCACTTTTCCCCTCTCAATTTTCTCGACCACGTCGGCCTTATCTAGCGCGCGCATGATGCGGGGCTGGCGGTCCAAAATGGCGCTGGACGCGGCGCTTGGCTGGAGGACTAGCTAGACGCCATGGAGGTGAGGGGGGAACAGCACAGACGTCGCTATTTTTTAACTTGGGTTTTAAGCTAACGGTTTGCAAATCACGTGAGAACATGCTAAAAAGAAAACTCCCACCTCCCCTCGCGGGAACCCCTGTGTAGATGCGACGCATAGGCGGAGCGGCGAAGGAAACGCGTTTTACAGCGCGCATAACGTTGAGGGGACTGCGTAAGCTGGTCCCAGTCGATGACGACGTTGGCGTACTTGTAAAGCGGCGTGGACTCTAGGTGTTTGAGCCAAGCGTGGATGTTGCTTCGCCTGAGAACGCCACACCGGTTATATGCGCAGCGCGCCCGAAGGAGAGGAAACCGCGGAAGAGAGAGTACTGCACATGCGCCGGCCCCAGCGCGTCTGCCGCGGCTATGACGCAACACAATTCAACACAATCCACTTTAATCTAATCCAATCCAAATCCAATCCAACCGAATCCAAGCCAAGCCAAGCCAAGCCAAGCCAAGCCAATCCAATCCAATCCAATCCAATCCAATCCAATCAAATCCAATCCAATGCCCCTCGCGAGAGAGTGTTCGTTATCGGAGAGGAGAGGGGGTGAGCGGCGGAGAGCGCAGCTCGCGCGGTGAGGAGAATGGCAGAGGGGTGGACAACGCCGACAACAACGACGACGACGCCGGAGGGACAAGGCGAGTGAATCAGATGCTCTGCATCTAATATAGTAGTTTAAATACGTTCTTAGCCCACCTGTCTCATGAGACCGTCTACTAGGCCGGTCTTAACCCGCACGCCGGTCGTATGACGACTCAGTCATACGACGCTTTCTCGAGGTCCCTTGAAAGCCGTATTATCGGGGTTACACTATATTAATGCAAGTAAACAAAAGGAAATAATCTTGGGCTGGCCATCTAGTGAGGCGAACCGGCAACCGGTGGACAATTAGGATAACAGATTGGATACCAAGAGACCGGTATGGAGGAAGGCGAAGGCTAATAACAGTATGGAGGGATGAAATAGGGAAATTCGGCAGCCAACAGTTGACTCGAGCGGCGGAGGACGGGAGCGGTTGGCAGTCAAAGGGGAAGGCTTTCACCTTGGAGTGGTGCCTAGTAGCCTGTTGATGGTGATGGTGATCAGGAGGAGGAGCCTACCTCGAGGGCACTGCTTAATAGGCAAACGAGCGGTAGCATCCGCGTGCGCCCTGATCTGATGCTCGCGCAGCGCTGTACTGAAAAGGCAGCCGATAAGTTTAAGATCAACCTCCTCTTTAATAAAAGAGGAGTTTACGGTTGGAGTTCACGCAGTTCACGCAGTTTACGGTTGGGATTCGCGGCAGAAAGCTGGTAGAACCTACAACTACAAAACTACAAAAGGCAACTACAAAGGCCACTAGAAATGGCAACTACAAAAGGCAGACATCGTACAGTGCATCCATGCCAGCGTCTTGCGTATTCCACCTCATTGTATTCTGGGTCCTGACGTCCTTCGCGCTTACACTTCTCACCGCCACCCGATCGTCATCGGTAATCTTTCGCGGCATTTGATATTCAGTGCAGAGTACTTTAGGGGCAAGTTTTGTCGTCGTAGCTCGCTCGCTGGACGCAAGTAGAGTTACACGGCGTTCCGTCGTAGCGGCTGTCCTCGCGGCGTCCCGTGCACTTCCAGAGCCAAGCGGTTTATATATAGTCATAAGAGTTCGAAACTCGTGAACCGCTAGCGCTTGCCCTCCCCCCCCCCCCCCGTTTTTAGCGCAAAGAAAACTGCCGGTACATTTCAGGCAAAATATACGTTATTAACCGGCATCGCTTCGGTTCATTCAGTTAGGAACGCTTGTTGGGTTGTTTTTTACAATAGTAAGCGAAAAAAACTGGCAGTTCAACGCCGGCACGCGCGGGAGGAAAAGCAAGCACAAAAAGAACAGAACTCCCTCTGGCGCAGCTTCAGGCACGGGGCGCGCGAGCACTGCGAAGGCGGGAAATTTGACATGCGTTGGTCAAACCTCTGTTGAATTCATCAGGAGAGGAATGAGGCAGGGCGGTGAGAGCGCGTTGGGTGGAAGCAGTGAGTGGATAACGGCGCAACAGCGCATTAGGGCGAATCACTGCTCCGCACTTCCGTCAGCTTGCGCGTTGAGTGGAACGGCTTTATTGTTTCTTCCCAAGTAGGTTTCAGTGTGCAGCACGTAATGGAGGAAAGCCAACTCACAAAGACCAAGCTTGCACCGATCTTCTCAGTCAGCTTCAGTCTTGAGAATTATTTTTTAGGGGCAATATACGCCATCTTATGTGAAGAGATTCCAGATTCCATTGGCGGCCTGTCCGGATCCAGGGATTCTTAGCACCCTCTGCTGCGTCACAGGTCTGACCGCCGCCGTGGTCAGTTGCTTCGCAGCCGCTGGGGACTGAGGGCCGAGGGTTAATTGGCATATTCATGGGAGGTTGTGGCCGTTACTACACCAGGGTGGCCAATCCTGCTCTGGTGAGGGAGTGCATTACCGGCAATGGTCGCCGGGGTCAGGCCGCACCCCAAGCCCCTTTGGTGCAATTCCATCAATACGCGGATTTTTTTTTTAACTCCCGCGGGAATTGTCCGGCACCGGGATTCGAGCCACGGTCCTTCTGCACGCGAGGCGGGTGTTCTACCTCTACGCCATCGCTGCAACCAGTACCCGGCTACCAGTACAGTAGCCGGGACACCCAGGATAATGCCGAACGAGACAGTAGCTCAGAGGAGATAGACATCCCACCAGTAACGACCGAAGAAGTAAGGAAGGCTTTGAAAGAAATGAAAGGGGGCAAAGCACCTGGTGAGGATCAGATAACGGCAGACCTCTTGAAGGATGGCGGAGAAATTGTACTTGAAAAACTGGCAAACCTGTATACGCAATGCCTAACGACCACAATGGTACCGGAATCTTGGAAGAACGCGAACATTATCCTAATCCATAAGAAAGGCGACATGAAGGACTTGAAAAATTACAGGCCGATCAGCTTACTGTCAGTCGTCTACAAGGTATTTACCAAGGTAATCGCTAACCGAATCTCTGCAACCTTAGATTTCAGTCAACCTAAAGAACAAACAGGGTTCCGTAAAGGTTATTCAACAATGGACCATATTCACACGATCAATCAGGTGATAGAGAAGTGCGCTGAGTATACTGAACCCCTATATATAACCTTCATAGATTATGAGAAAGCATTTGACTCGGTCGAAACCCTAACAGTCATTCGGGCATTACGGAACCAGGGGGTAGATGAGCATTATGTATTAATACTAGAGGATATCTACAATGGGTCTACAGCTACCATCATCCTCCATAAGGAGAGCAGTAAAATACCTATAAGGAAGGGTGTCAGACAAGGACACACAATCTCTCCAATGTTATTCACAGCATGCTTACAAGAAGTATTCAGAACGTTGGATTGGGAACAGGTGGGAGTTAGGGTTAATGGAGAATACCTCAGTAACCTCAGATTTGCTGATGACGTTGCCTTGCTAAGTAACTCGGGGGACGAGTTGCAAAGTATGCTTTCCGCACTGGGCGAACAGAGTAGAACCGTGGCCTGAAAATTAATATGCAGAAAACTAAAGTAATGATCAATAACCTCGGGACAGCACAGCAGTTTGAGATAGGTGGCGAGGCAGTGGAAATGGTAAGCGAATATATCTACTTAGGCCAAGTTGTGACCCCAGATCCCAACCATGAGGCAGAGATAATTAGAAAGATCAGAACGGGGTGGGGTGCATATGGCAGACATTCTCAGATAATGAATAGCAGCCGACCATTTTCGCTGAAGAAAAAAGTGTATGACAGCTGCATCTTACCGGTACTCACCTACGGGGCAGAAACTTGGAGGCTCACTAAGAGGGTTCAACTTAAATTGAGAACGACTCAGCGGGCAATGGAGCGGAAAATGATAGGTGTAACATTAAGGGACAAGAAGAGAGCAGAGTGGGTCAGGGAGCAAACTGGTGTTAAAGACATATTAGTAGAAATTAAGAAGAAGAAATGGACGTGGGCAGGCATGTAATGCGAAGGCAAGATAACCGCTGGTCATTAAGGGTAACAGAGTGGATTCCCAGAGAAGGCAAGCGTTGCAGGGGGCGGCAGAAAGTTAGATGGGCAAATGAGATCAAGAAGTTTGGGGGGATAAGTTGGTCACAGTTGGCACAGGAACGAGGTAATTGGAGAATAATGGGAGAGGCCTTTGCCCTGCAGTGGGCGTAGATAGGCTGGTGATGATGATGATGATGATGATGATGATGTGAAGAGATGAAGGGCCGGAGGCGACCGGAAGGCTAAGGGAAACGTTGTGCATACAGTGCGGTAGGAAGACACATGCGCTCAGCCACAGAACGGGCAGAGAGATCGAAAGAGAGAGAACGTCATTTTGGAAGGGGGCAGCGACCGGTAGTTCGATGATTGCCGGTGACCAGGTAGCCCGTTCCGTTAGACGTTTCTGTATATTCGATTCTGGGCTGTCCAGGGCCGCTTCCTATAGCTCGGTCATACGAATCATTTGAAGGGACGTTTTAGGAGAATGAACGAATTTTCTTGTTCTATGGACACACAAAAACGCGGGAGTCAGAGTGTCAGACTACCACAGCCCCACTGTAACAGAAGAATTCTGTTAGCATTTTTACTTTTTCCACGAAAGGTCTGTATGTCTCGTTTTGTCATGTGCTGTAGTGTGGGCAGAAAAAAATTACGCCCACCTCCCCTCGCGGGGACCCTGGTGTGATGCGACGCTGAAGGGGGTTCCATTGGGCGTTTCCGTTGGGTCGATTACTCGAATTGTGTGAGCAATCGTCGGGTAATGCAAGAGGGGAGAAAGATAGAGCAAGCGTAGCGCGGACGACCGTCGACTGAGAGACCGGCCGGAGCTTGGCACTCCGCTTATATGCGCAGCGCGCCCGAAGGAGAGGAGACTGCGGAAAGAGAGGGCGCTGCACATGCGCACAGCGCGCGTGCGCCGCGCGCAGCGCTGCCTACCGGCGGAGTGAGAGAGCGCGCCGCACTGCGCGCACCACAGATGCTGGGGGAGAGGGCGCGCTATCACGGCGAGAGGAGAGGGGGTGAGCGGAGTAGAGACGCAGCTGTGCGGACGCGGACAACGACGACAACGGACGCAGGACAGGGCCGCCGGCAAGAGAGGCCCCTCTCAGCGTCACATCTAAAATCGGCATAACCCCGGCACACTCCCCCGGGCAAAAAGGAGATGGCTGCACGCCAACCAGCCGACAGTCACGTGCCAAGAAAGCAGAAAGCCGGCAACCGCGCCTTCCGCGTCAGCCGCCCTTGCCGAAAGAAGTCATCAAAGTCGTGCTGCGCCCGCGTGAGGGGCTCGACATCACGAAAGTTCTGTCCCCTTTTCTCTTCAACGTCGCCATGATTGGTGTTCCCGAAATTTTAAACCGAATTTACAGCCTTCAACATAGCCTTTACGCAGACGATGTTACGCTCTGTGTCTCCGGAGGCAGCGACGGCCACATTCAGGACACGCTACAACAAACAATCGAAGCAGTCGAAGATTACGTCGGCCCTCGCGGTCTCAACTGCTCTCTACAAAAATCGGAGCTTTTGCTATATCGACCAACCAGTGGAGGGCGGCGCACAGATAAGACCCCTCCGGAAGTCGATCTCTTTGCTGGTGGTGGAACCCAATGCATCCCCACAGTGATAGGCATACGGCTCCTTGGCCTTCGCATATAGGCAAACAGACACAATTCCGTAACCATCTTCGCTCTCAGAAAGAAGGTCTCACAAATCACCCGACTCATCTCCTGTATTGGAAACCGCCATCAGGGCATGAAGGAACTCAATCTAGTAAGATAAGTTGAAACTTTTGTTCTAAACAGGATAACGTATGTCACTCCGTTCTCAGACATTAAAAAAAGGACGAAGAACACAAAATCGATGCTCGCATTAAGCGAGCTTACAAGCAAGCTATCGGGATACCGCTTACCGCATCGACCGAACGCTTCGAGGCACTTGGGCTACACAATACGCTAAGCGAACTCATCGAAGTTCAACGCTTAGCGCAACGAGAACGACATACGTACAGCGCGACTGGACGGCACATCCTCGACTATATTGGCATCACTTTCCCGAGTACTGCCCCAACCAAGGTCTCACTACAACCAGCCAAAGAGAAGGCATATCCATACCACCCATTCCAAAAAAACATGGATCCCATGCACAATCTGGAGCGAAGACACGCGCGGGCCAAAGGCCTCCACAAACAGTACGAAAAATCAGAGAACGTGGCATACGTGGACGCAGCCGATTACGAAGGCCGCGACGCCATGGCGTTCTTGGTAGTCGATCGGCAGGGAAATCCCATAGCTTCCGGCTCGATTCGCACGAAGGAACCGGAAGTGGGAGAAGAGGCGGCCATAGCACTGGCAATGACGGCCTCTGAAAATATCAAATATGTCATCAGTGATTCTAAATCTGCCATTATAATTTTTTCGAGAGGGCGGATCTCCAGAGAAGCGTCTGCAATTCTTACATCTGGCTTCCGTCACGATGCGCGGACCGGCAAAATGTACCTGATATGAGCACCTGCACACTCCGGCCTGGCCGGGAACGAGTGGATGGACGATGCTGCTCGAGGATTCACCGACCGAACTGATCATGGCTCTCTCTCTCTCACACACATACACACACACGTGTGTGTGTGTTGCTCACACACATGGCTCACACAGACACACGTACACACATGCACGCACACACTCGCACACGACAAACCCCACACCACACACACACGCCACACACATACACGCACACGAAAGCACGCACACACGCACAAAGGTTTCACACTGGAAGGTCTCCAAAAACACACAGACACACACAGGCACACACACACGCCCACACGCACAAACACATGCGCACGCACGCGCACGTACGCACACGCATGGACGCACACACAAGCACGCACACGCACGCACACACACATGCACACAACCGAACACACAGACTCCTGCACAGGCAAACGCACAGGCACATGCATACGCACGGACGCACACACACACGCACACATCTTGCACAGGCACACGCACGCACACCCACACACACCCCCAGGCCCACACACACACATGTGCGCGCACGTACACGCACACGCACACACGCGCAGACAAACGCACATGCACACACACGCACGCACAAGTACACACACCCGCAAACGCACACGCGTGGACACTGTAGCGACTTGTAGCGACCGCAGTCTGCTGGTAGCGGGGCCGGTCGCCGTCGCTCCGTCGAGCCAGGACTAGGGGAGAGCTTAGAGCAAACTCAACAGGTTTATTTACATTTTTACAGTGAGTTGTCGAGATGAAGACAGATCTTCGGGGAGCCCCAGCACGCCCTCTTTGTTGACCCCCTATCCCTAGTTACCTAGGTTAGGGATCCCCATACAAAACAATGCGGACCAATGGTGATGTGTAAGTTCCTCGCTGTGAAGCACCGCCCTCGGGTAGGGACACGCCTTTCAGGTATGTCGGCAGATGCACCGCACACACACACACACACACCCTTGTCACTCGTCAGGAACCTGTAGTAGAGGGGAAGAACGGAAGACGCGCGGGCGCCGCGTATCCTTTTGGTCCACCGCGCGCTGCATTCCCACGGTGGGGTTGTTCTCGCATGTACTTCCCAGGGAGCCTAACAGCACAGATTATCAAGGTTCGTGGAATCACTCCGGGAAGAGTTAATGGCTTGACCATTGCCACTGCCTTCTTCGCTGTGCTCCCGCCGCCACTGGGGTCCCATTGTCCGGTCGTCGCCGTCTGGGCTTTCACGCGCACACGCGTTCAGTTGCTTAGGCAGGGGGAAGAGCGGCGGCTTCTTAATCCCTTTGGGGCAACAACACTCAACCCCGCTCAAAAGCCGCTGTCAATGAGTGGCCGCCGCCGCGGCTTGTCGGCCTCCTTTCGTTTCCGTCGACAAGTGGTGGGGTGGTCGACCGGCGGGCCACTGACCCGCGCAAACGTGGCGCCAGTGAGCCATAACAACACACACACATGCCACACGCATACACGCACACACACATACCTGCGCACAAGCACGGGCACACGCACACTAACGCACACACAGACACCACACACGCACACAGACGCAAAAACACACGCACATACGCAAACATGCACACACACGCACGCACGCACACACAAGCGCGCTTACACGCACGCACACGGCCGCACGCACACACGCACACACAGACACACACACACGCGCCCACGCACACACATGCACACGCACACGCACGCACACGCACGCGCACGCACACACGCGTGCACATACGCACACAAACACGAACACACAGACTCGCGCACACGCACACGCACACAGACACACGCACACCCACACATGCACACGTACACGCACACACGCACACTACACATGCACAGGAACGCACACACATACGCGCTCACGTACACGCACACTCACACACACGAACACAAACACATACTCACACACACGCACACTCACACACACGCACACACACAAACACTCACACACACACGCATGCACCCACACACATATGCATACGTACGCATGTAAACACACGCACGCGCAAACGCAGACAAGCACACATATGCACGCTCACGCACACGCACAAACTCACGGACACACACACACACACACATAGACACGCACGCGCACTCATGCCCACCTGTACAGACGCATACGCACTCACGCGCACACACGCACACATACACCCACGTACGCGCACACGAACACGCAAACACGCACGCACACACACACATGCACACGCACATACACATACGTGCGCACGTACACATACACACGCTATCGCAAGCACACGCGCCCACTTATACGACACACGCGCACGAACAGACACACACGCCACACACATAATCGCACATGCACACACGCGCGCCCACGTATACGTACACACACACGCACGTACGCACACGGACACGCACATACGCACGCACTCGCGCACGCACACACCCACACGCACAGGTACACACGCAAACGCACGCCGGCATACACCCACACACATACACGCACGCACACACACGCACGCACACGCGCACAGACACGCACGCCCAAGTACACACGCACCCGCAAACGCACACGCATTGACACGCGCACGCACACTCACGCACGCACACGCACACACACATGCACGCACTTGCGCATACGCGCACGCACGCACATGCACACGCACAGGCACACTCACACACGCACGCACACAGACAGGCACAGACGCCCAAACTCACACACAGACGTACACGTACACCCGCATGCACGCACACACACATGCATACACACACGCACACACACTTGCGCACACGCACACGCACACACACGCCACACACATACACGCACACGCACGCCCACGTACACGTACACACACACGCAAACACATGCAGACACACGTACAAGGACACCACGTACACTCACGCATGGGCACACGCGCACACACACGGACGCACACGAACACACGCCAACGCACGCGGCCGCACGCACACGCACACAGGACCACAGAGACACGCCCACACACGAACACGCCCACACACGCACACAAGCACACAGACACAAAGAGGCACACACGCACGCGCGCACACACACACGTATACACACGCACACGCACAAGCACACCAACGCCCACCCACACACGGACATACACACGCACGCACACGCCCACACGCGCGCACACACACACAAACACACACTCGCGCACGCACGCACATACACACACGCGCACACACATGCACATACACACGCACATGCACGCACGCACGCACACGCACACACGCACGCATCATGCACACGCACGCACGCGCACGCACACACCCCCACGCACTTACGTGTGCACGTACACGGACACGCACACACACACACACACAATCAGGCAAACACACGCACACGCACACAGGTACTCACACATACACGCACACAGGCACCCACTCGCACACACACGTACGCACACACAAACACTCACGCACGCACGAACACACGCACACGCACATACGTCCCCGCACGGGGCACGCACACGGTGTTGGTGTTGGTGACGGTGTTGGCGACACCGCGTCGTACCCCGAGCCCCCGTACTCTTGGTGTAATCTACAGTGGCTACGAGTTCCAAGGTGAAGGGCAGAAACTACAAAAGGTGGCCTTCGGAGCCCAGGTCAAGCTCCGGCGGATGGGCTCAGTAAATTTGGTCCTGCAGTTCGTTTCCCCGAAGTCCGGTGTCGATAAGGAACCGAATCGCCCGGGTTCCGGTTGATTTAGCAGGAGGCGGGCAGGGCGATGGTGTTGAAGTTCTTGGAGATGGCGGTCGAATTGACGAACTCGAGGCGATGAGGTTGATTAAGTGAAACGATGAGTTTATATAGAGCTATTTGCAGTAGGAAAACTGGGTACATGAGTGTGTGAGTGTGCGTGCGCGAAAGAAAAACTTCAAACATCAGCTAGACGCTAGCTCCAAGTGCGCACAAATCACTTGAGCTTCTCAACTTCGTCTATCTCTCCTATTCTCGAAGCGTACACTTGGCATCTTACTTCAGTACATTTCTAGTACCAGCGCTGTGCGTCGTCCACTCTTCCTTTTTGTCCCTGTGTTCCTTGCGCTGTTTTTCACCATGAATCTTAATCTGCACCAACTAGCCCAACTTGCCATCTTACTTCAGTACATTTCTAGTACCAGCGCTGTGCGTCGTCCACTCTTCCTTTTTGTCCCTGTGTTCCTTGCGCTGTTTTTCACCATGAATCTTAATCTGCACCAACTAGCCCAACTTGCCATCTTACTTCAGTACATTTCTAGTACCAGCGCTGTGCGTCGTCCACTCTTCCTTTTTATCCCTGTGTTCCCTGCGCTGTTTTTCACCATGAATCTTAATCTGCACCAACTGGCCCAACTTGCCATCTTACTTAACTACATTTCTAGTACCAGCGCTGTGCGTCGTCCACTCTTCCTTTTTGTCCCTGTGTTCCTTGCGCTGTTTTTCACCATGAATCTTAATCTGCACCAACGAGCCGAACTTGCCATCTTACTTCAGTAAATTTCTAGTACCAGCGCTGTGCGTCGTCTACTCTTCCTTTTTGTCCCTGTGTTCCTTGCGCTGTTTTTCACCATGAGATCACCAAGGCTTACCGCCTGGCTGGACGGGTCATGCCACCCCCGAACCACGGCCTGAGCCGGGAGGAGGCAGTTCTACTACGACAGCTCCAGACCGGGTCCATCCTCGCTCCGGCAACGCTGCACAGGTTTCATCCAGAACTTTATTTGACGGACGTGTGTAAAGTGTGTGGTGTGGGTCTGGCAGACCAGTGGCACATATTTTGGGACTGTGCCCGGTTTGCAAATGAAGCTCAATCAAGAACTTATCCGCCGCAGCTCCAGGGCGCTGCACACAGTAGCGACAAGGACACTCAACTCTGGGCCGTTCAGCAAGTCCGGGGTGCGCTCGAAAAGCACACACTAGGCGACCCGGCGACGGGAAGCGTTGTCACTGCGCCTAGTAACGGCAATCCCTAGGACGACGCCAGGCCCGCGTCGCGGCGCTTAGTCGTTTTGCAGGCATAAATAAAGTTTTTCCTAACCCTAAACCTAACTACCACCAGCTTTCTCCATGAAATCGGCCATTATTTTACACTGTCGAAAAAAACACCCTTTTTTTTAGGCGCGCCCTGAAACTTTTCAGAACTAACGCCCACTTACTTGCATACAACTTAATAGTCCGACGAGAATCGGAATATTTCCTTGTAATTCAGGATCCTTAGGCGCCAACACACATAGCAGACTGGAAAACGCACAAAAAAGGGCTGCGCGCTACTTATTTAACACTTTTGGGCGCACTGCTGTTAGCGCGCTTTTAAGAAGAGCCGAGTTAACGTTGCTGGCACAAAGGAATGTCTTATATCGACTGAAGATTTTCTACCAAATAGCAAAATAAAATAATATTGGAGATGTGATTTTATTTCAAGCGGGGTACGCGACTAGCCAAGGACACAAACCAAGTCACACCGCATGGTGCACGTACTATTGAGGAGTCCCTCTTTCTCGGAACCATTTCCGAATGGTTTAAACTGCAGAATACACACGTTCTTCAGCCATCCTGAAGTTCGAACGCGTACCACGCGTGCCTTATATAACAAATATTCGGTTGTTCCTTATTGTTTGTGTTGGATATTTTTTGTCTTCTACGCGAGCAAAAACGGAAACGATTGACCTGTGTTGCATTGTACAAATATTCTGAACTTTCTACGTTCTGTTTATGCGTAGTAATTCACCTGCTGAAATCTCTAGCAAGTGTTGCAAAATAAATAAATAAATAAATAAATAAATAAATAAATAAATAAATAAATAAATAAATAAATAAATAAATAAATCTACGTTCGCTTTTTGCAGCGATTCCTCAGAGTCATTTAGGCGTTTCAAATCTGGGGATGCACTTTGGAACAAGTCTTCCGAGCTGGGAGCCGAAAGGTCAAGAACGATTTTTTTGTACCTTTCGGCGTCTCTTTTTTGTCTCTAACGTAGCTTTCCGGTCAGACGGGACTCCGTCGTACTCTCGACTTCATAACAGGAGCACACATATTAGGTCGGTTTTTGAATGTAATTGGTATAAGGAAAGACGGGAACGGTCCAATCAGTCATATGTTTTCTGAACATCGACGCGATGCATATCTTGTAGAAATGCTTGTCTGCCCACGTACAGATGGGCGTTCCAAACATTACGAACTTGGTTACCGACAAGGCCTGGACAACGGCGGCTGAGTGGGCGGGATCTTTGTACTCGTCCTGCGTACGGTTCGCCAGACGGGCTGAGCGCGAACTCGGAGCCATCCGGGAGTTCATGACATCATTGGAGCTCGACCTGGCCAGCGTGCTCACGGATGCGGACCAAGATCCGATCGACCGAATGCTCCAGCTGTCGCTTGTCTACGACGTGCCCGTTATCGTCTCGCTGGCTATCGAGGAACTCGTGCTTCTTGAGAGAAGACCCGTCCTTCAGGTGCGGAAGTCTATAAACAAAACAATTACGTGTTTTGTAAAGGTGCATTTGTGTGTACTAACGTCTATCTACAGAAAATACCTCAGAAGGTATGAACCTGCAATGAGCAATGACAACTTGTAATCAGTGTTCGATATGCGAAGCAGAATAGATTTTGGGTGAGTGGTAGCCTAATCGGAAGCTTCATTCTGACTTTCCCTCTTTGTGTACAACGACGATACAAGGTGATACACAGGAATGAGGTACAACGCTGATACAGAGGAAAGTGACCCTGTCGGTGTTTAATTTGGCTCAGCTCGGTCCGCGAATGACATACACGTTCTTCAAAAAAGTAATCAATAATATTGCAAGTATTATCAGAAGTAATATAAAGGCAGTGTTTAGGAATGAAACGACGCAGATGGTTTTGAGTTTATTTATTCTCAAAGATATTGGCGATTGCAAATTGATGAAAATATGATTACGATTTTTTAAAAGCAAGCATTTGCGAGCTAAGTCCCTCCTGGCCATACGTCCTTTCGGAACACGTGCTGCCATAAGCTTCGGAGGTATACATGGGACGCTATGAAGTGGCTAATTGAAAGCCTAGATCGTTTTGATGTACGGTCGCTGATATTGCACCTCAAAGATGTCTTATCAGCAATTCGTTTGTGTGCAGTAAGGGGGGGCATGCACAGCCGTGAGGCCCACCTATCATTACTGGGTCCTTGCAAGGTTGCCTTTCGAACACTGGGTATAGGCATTCAAGTATCTCCTGTGCATGCGGCGATAATCATTACGCTCTATCGGATTGTGCGAAGGAGCGTAAGATTATTCTTAAGGTCTTGAAAGCATATTTTGCACTGAAGTATCTATTTCACTGAGTTACTTCAACCACCTTGTTTATGTCAACTGCAAGAACCATATAGTGATGGCAGAAACTAAATTCGTGGACTTATTTATTTATTTTGTTTGATTGCTTGTTTAGTTTTTAAGGAGCTGTGTCACCAGCGCTATTTCCGTGTGAGCACAGAGGGTGAAGTTAGCACTGGTCACCCGCCTTGAGAGGGCACGTGCCACAAGATGTTTCCATCTTGTGGCACGTAATGTTAACATAATCGCAGTTAAGAGGCAGCAATAAACGGAAGCCACTTCGCGAACGCTGAGAACGAAGACAAAAAATGCGTCCAAATCTACCCTGTGAAGGTGGTTGAAAAGCGAAGCTCGAACCGACACCCACAACGATCCCCCATGCGACGTCGTTTGAATTCGCACACGTGGCTCTACGAAGAGTGAAACCAGAGACAAGTGAAATGCCCTTAACCGCACTCTTTATTACGTCAAAGAGATATTCTTTACAAAGTTTAAATCATTGCATGGTCCACAAATATGTGGTTGATTGAGTTGTATTTGTGAAGCCCATGAGTGGAAGCTCTTATTTTTGCGAAATATAAGCAGGCTGAAACTGGGCGTTAGACGATCTCACTTCTCCGTCTCTGCCGCCGCCGATGGAGGCGACGAGATCGGTGGAAGAGACGGAGGAGACGTGAGATGCCATGCATTGGTGAGAGCGTCTTTAATTTTTACTAACTCCTAGCGCATCCGCAAGCTCGCACGGGGAGTGGACAGCGTGCGAGAGGTCGCGTGACGCTATTACGTGGCATTTTAGCGAAAAAACAGAGGGTAATCCCGCTGATGTGCTCAATGAGTGCACCGTCTGTCTCTCCCATCTCCGCGTGGGCTCCTAGGTCAATCAGTAAGACAACGGGCTCTTGCTCCGTTCCTCTATTCGCTCCAGGTTCGCTTCCTGGCGTTGCCAGTACCATCTTTTATTTGTTCGCGGGAGTTCTCTGTTGACACCGACGGTCGCGACAGAACCCTTGGGGGGTAGAGGTAACAAGCTTCGCTTTGCAAGGCGCGTCTCGCTTTTGCTCTTGGTAGACATGACAGCGCGAACTTGGTGCTCCTGAGCTCGGGGTCTGGTCTTCCAGTCTGGGAATAAACCATCTATTTATTTCTTTATTTATTTCAATACCTTCAGGGCCCATCAGGCGTTACAGATGGGAGTGGTTCTTTAAATTTGACAACAAAAATCTATTAGATACATGGAAAATTGGACGTACAATGGCAGCAATACATACAAAAATCAAACATACATACATACAAAAAACTAAAACACCTTAGAGATAGTGCTACAATATTATACAATATTATACAGTATTCAAAAATACGATCATTCAGTTCGATATAAATTCTCGACAGCGGTTTTAAAAGCGAGGGTATTAGCAAGGGCCGTTTTTACAAGAAAAGAGTGGTAGAATGAATTCGTGTAGGCAAAAGGGATGTTAACTTTTACGCGCAGATAAGTGTGCAGGTGCGGAAAGGAGTGCGTGTTTAAGACTCGGGTTGTGATAATAAATTTTGTGAAATAAACTGATGCGAGACAATTTCCTACGTAATGAAAGAAGAGGCAAGTTTAGAGAAAGCTTCATTGAGGATACGCTGGCAGTACGATGATAGACAGATAGTATGAAGCGCGCGCTGCGATTCTGAACTGATTCAAAGGTGTTTGAAAGATCATCGAGGCCGAGATGCCAAACCGAGGAAGCGTACTCGAGTTGGACCGCACAAGGGTTTTAAATAGCAGAAGCTTTAGCAACGAAGGTGCCATCTCAAAATTGCTGCGTAGATAGCCGAGGATGCGGTTAGCGTTGTTAGATATGTAATCGATGTGCGTTTCCCAAGATAGGGTAGCGGTAATGTCAACTCCTAGATATTTGTGTGACGTTACGTTTTCCAGCATAGAACCATAGAGGTGATAATTTGAAGCATCGGAACAATGGGTGTTTCGAGGAATTCTCATTACTTTGCATTCTTTAGTATTTAAGCGCATGTGCCACGAAGCGCACACAGCAGAAATACTGTCCAGGTCAGTTTGAAGCGACGTAGTGTCAGAGCTGTTAGAAATTTCTCGGTAAATAACGCAATCATCGGCAAACAGTTTAACGGAAGAGTTAACAAAATTAGGCAAGTAATTTATGTAAATGGGGAAAAGCAACGGCACGAGAACAGATCCCTGAGGCACACCCAAGTTAACTGAAGAAAGGGACGAGTCGAAGTCGTTAGCTGTGACGAATTGGGTTCGGTTAGAAAGAATTTTTTTATCCATGTAAGCACCTGTTGGTCTTTCTTAAATTCAGGAATAGAAGTTGGTCAGACAAGACATCGCATGCTTTAGAGAAATCTACGAATATGCAATCTGTTACAGTTTTCTTATCTATTGCTCCAAAAAGGTCAAGCCTAAAAGAAATTAGTTGCGTTTCACACGAATAAGACTTGCGAAAACCATTCTTAGATGAGGAAAAATGAATTGGCCTCGGGAAAGGTAACTACCTGGGAATAAATTATATGTTCGAAGATTTTGCAAGGCACGCTAGTTATTGATATTGGCCTATAGTTCAGTGGTGATTGTTTATCAGCGGACTTATACAAAGGTGTCACCTTGCCCACCTTCTAATCGCTCGGTATGCAACCAGTTTGAAGGGACTGGGAAAACAATTTTGAGAGCATAATGGATGAATACACCAGGGTGTTCTTTAAGAATGTTGAGTTCATGTCATCAACTCCAGAAGAAGAAGGGAGCTTCAAACTATGAATGATATGCATTACACCAACCCAATCAATATGCACAGGATCCATGGGAGGAAATTGGGAACAAACAAAGTTAGGAAAACGCGAGCAATGTATGTTATCTATTATTGAGAGCCGTTGGCTTGGCTGAACTGAAACAACTCGTTTTTATTTAACTGATTATCTTTACACGGTGGCTCGCGCGGCCCATCGGGGAGCGCTCTTCTTGCTCTCTGCGGCGGCAGTGCGCGGGCGCGGCTTCCGCTCGCCTGCTCATCGCACCTGGAGCAGCTCGCTTGGCTCGGTGGCGTCATCCAGCGGAAGCGCCGCGTACATTCGGCCATCCTGCATTAACGACCGTCCCGGTCGGAATGTTTGTCTTCGTCCGATTCTGAGCTTTTCGAGTCGATGTCCTTCGCCCAAAGCTTCAGCTTGTCGACGGGAGCTACGCTGGAATATGCTCTTCGTGTCCTCCGGGTGTCTTGGACATCTCTGATGCGGTAGCGGTCATTGGGAAGCTTCTCGGCTATGACGTACGGTCCTTTGTATTTGACCTTAAAGGGGTCCTGAAATGCCTTCCGCCGATGCATGGATGTACATGTAACCAAATAAAGCAATGTATTAGCAATCTCCTCCTGCAAGAATTTTGTTAAAGCGATGAGTATTAGCTGAGAAATCGTAAATCAAAAACCGCGAATTATCGTCGCGCCGTATTTCCTCCTCCTTTCAACTGTTTCTTCGCTGTTGGCCTCCCCTCCCATGATGCTCCGCTCCTCAGCGGTGACGTACTTCCGCTACTGCGCTCCCACAGACTGCCGTCTGCTACGGGCCAGCTCTTTCGGCTTTTTCATCTCTGTAGACACCATGGAGACAGGCTGGAAAAGCGAACGAATGACCTGGCCGCATGTGTGCGGCCTGGCCTTGCCCTTTCGCGGTGTACGTAACTGCAGGGCTGCAGTTGGTATCGGCGGCGAACTCGCAGCCGCGTGGGGAGAATCGTGCGCTCGTTCCCTTTGGTGCACCGCGCACTGTTTATCCAAAAAGCGCGGTCTCAGATGTGGCCCCGCTGGTGCCGGGTGTTATTTTGCGGTGGTTGTAATTCCTACTACCGGCGGCATGTGAAAAAATACATTTTCAACCGACACAGAACCCGTGCACAAAACGCGCCGGATCGGATCGCTTTATCAGCGGCGATGAACGTGAAGGCGAAGAGCAAACCAACGCTGCACTCGATCAGCGAGAACCCGTGTTCTGACAAGCTGCACCCATGTGTTGCATTCAACACTGACGGGAAAGCGTTTGTTTGCACTTGTTTGGATAGTCGTAAAATGTCCAAACACTCCGGCACTCCGCTAGCAGATCAGCCGGCGAGACATTTCGGAAAACATTTGGCAGATGGCGCCGTATGCATTAGTGTGTCGCTACGCAAAACTGATGAGACGCTCTACTAAAACTCCCATCGCGGTGTCACGTAGTGGGACGCAAAAATTTAGCGTTTAGCGTATGCAAAGGCCACAAACGCTGTACTAAAACTCTATTAGCAGCAAAATAGCGTGCGTATGTGAAACCGCTTGCGTTTACAAAGCTGCACGCCGAGCGCGTACGTTTCAAACCTAGTGACATCGTTTAAATACACTGGCAAGCACAGTGTAACGTAGTCAGATATCAACCGTATGCTCAGGCGACAAGCAAGAGCTTGTTTTTATGTGGGGCGGAGATTGCGCATAAATGCCCGTTCGCACTTGCGACGAAAGCGAGTGAGAGCGGCAGGAATTCCGTCGCTTTGTCGCGCGACGATCGTTTTTGTCGAATGGTCAGGACAAATTTTGGTTGCGCGACAGAATTCCCGTCGCTTTCGCTCGCTTTCGTCGCAAGCGGGAATGGAAAGTTCTGCCGCTGCCGTCTGCTACGCAGCTCGGAGGTAACCGCGCGATCTACTCGGGCCGGATGAACGCGCACACTCCCGCACGGCAGCGCTCCAAGCGGCAGACGGCCGCGTACATCGCTCCCGGCGCCCGCCTGGAGCCCGCCCTCGGCACACTAGCCAGTATATTTCAGGCACTATAATGGAGGAAAGATTTTTTGCTTCCGATGAACCTAGTTCTTTGCCCCTGTGTTTCTAAATACGTGAAGTGGTTAGCACGTCGTCCTCACGCAGCTCTGTATCGTCGTAGCATCGCTGATTGTCCGAACGAAGCTTGCAGCTAAGCCAATGCAGCGACCGAAGCTGTGTGTGTGTGTGTGCATCGCCTCCTGTGTGTTGTGGACGCGTTCGTTTCACGATGAAATGCGACATTGTACTTCTGCGGGTGGATAGTGCTTCCCATGGTCTGGATTATCTTTCTCGAACGACGTACCACTCAACCTCGCATGGGGTATGTGCAGTGTGCCTGGCTAAAAGCCTTCTCGCTTGCGCGCCAGAGTTGTGACTTGCTGCTCGTCCCCGCAAACCGGGTGTGAGGTGAGTGTCGTATTTACGACGGGCAGGAGGAGGCAACTCATCGTCTGTCAATCGCGGTTCAGACTTGCAACGCATGTTGTGACGTTGCGTTCGTTCGAAACGCATCTCTGGATTGTTTTGAAGTTGAATAAAATGTACGCGTCAAACCCGGGCATTCGGCTCAGGGCGTTCTCTGCGATTGCACCAAAGAAGTGCCACGGGACTTTCTTTATGGTACGTACTCACGTAAGATAAAATCCACGTCGTGTTATGGCCGTGTTGCATTCAATACAAACGGTTAAGCGTTTGTTTACACTTGTTTCGTTTGTCGTAAAAAGTCAAAGCACTCCGGCACTCCGCTGGCAGATCAGCCGGCGAGCCGACGCTGAGCAGACGACTCATCTCTTTGCCGGAAGTGCGTGAAAAAGCCGCCCAATAGCAGGATGTCTAGCTCATGACGAACATCTGGGAATCGATGATGTAGACATGTGAAGATGGCGGCGTCCAAAAACACGAAGGAAAGGGTGAGAAAAAAGCGACAAACTTTGCAACAAAAGTGTGAGCTTTCCGCTGCGCGTAAAAGAGTAATACTTGGCACAGGTGACGTTGGCGACCCAATCTAGCGATTGCGCTAGTTCATTTAGTGTGCTCAAAATGCCTTTCAGGGCCCCTTTAAGTTTTCGGGATTCTCCGCTCGATGTGGGTTCTCGCTCAACTAGAACGATGTCTCCCGGTTGAAACTCAGACGGTTCAGCCCGCTTCTTGTTGTAACGTGTTTGCTGCTTATATGGGCCGAGATGGTCGACGTGGATCCTATGAAATGGCTTGTTCACCTTCTCGATGCTATGCAGCCTGCCTGGTGTTCTTCCGGCGGGCGTCTTGTGGAAAATGCATTCAACGCAAGCGGCTATGTATCGCTTAACGTAGCGCCTCATGCCTGGAAACCAGTAGTTCTCTCTTAACCTTGAAAGCGTCTTGTCCACAGCGAAATGCCCGATGTCGTCGTGACAAGCCTTCACTACCATCCAACGTGTCTGACTTGGGACGACCCAGAGGAGCCTTTCCTGTGAACCTCCGTCTTGAAACTTCTTGAACACCTTGCCGTTGTGCAACTGATATTCGCTTTGCACGCGCCGATCTTCTTTCGTGAGGCATTGTTTTTTTTCTAACCTCTCCTTCAGTGCCATTATTTTGGGATCGTTAACTTGCGCGATAGCAAGGCAGTCTTCTACTTCCACGCACGTAGCGATGATCTGAATGCCGCCAACGACATCGGTCTCTTCGGGAGGGTTGTGTGGTGAGCGGCTGAGTGCGTCGACATGCGCCATGGTTGTGCCCTTTCGATACTCAACATCAAAGGTAAACTCTTGCAGTCGAAGCCACCACCTGCCGATCCGAGGTAGGAGTGTTCGTTTACTAATCGTTGCCCGCACGGCATTGCAGTCAGCGACTACTTTGAAGTTTAATCCTATAAGGTAGAACCGGAACTTCTCCAGCGCCCACACAACTGCCAATGTTTCCAGCTCGTAGGAGTGGTATCTCTCCTCCCACTCGGTTGTCCGTCGGCTGGCGTACACGACGGGATGGAGCTGCCCGTTAGCTTGCTCTTGTAAGAGAATAGCTCCCAGCCCATCTCTGCTGGCATCTGTGTGAACTTCCGTTCTTGCGTCGAACGAGAAATGAGCCAAGATAGGCTTTTCGATTAACCTTTTTTTCAGCTCGGCGAACGCAAAGTCTTGTTCTGCAGTCCACTTCCAAGTTTCGTCCTTGGAAGTCAGTTTCGTCAAAGGCTTAGCAATAGTGGCGAACCCCTTGACAAATCGTCGGAAATAGCTTGCGAGTCCTAGGAATCGGCGGACCTCGTGCACATTTGTCGGTTTCAGAAATTCAGCTACACACTGAAGTTTGAGAGTTCCTGGTTGCACCCCTTCAGCAGAAATGTCGTATCCAAGGTAGTCGACTTGGTCGCAGAAGAAGTAGCACTTACTCAACCGTAGCGTCAGTCCCGCTCTTCGTAGAGCCTCCAAAATCTTTCGCAGGTGCTCGAGTCCCTCGTCTACAGCTGTCGTTGGGAGCAAGATGTCATCCATGTAGGCGAGTGCCACAGAGTAACGCAGAGGTCCCAGAACCGCGTTGATCATCCGCTGGAATACCGCTGGGGCGTTGGCCAACCAAAATGGCATCCGGACGAACTCGTAGTGCCCGTCAGGGGTGACGAACGCTGTCTTGTGTCTGGACTCCTTTTCCATGGGGATCTGGTAATAACCAGACGCCAAGTCGAGACTCGTGAAGAAGCACTTTCCGCGGAGGCGGTCCAGCTGATCATCAATTAGTGGCAACGGGTACCTGTCCTTTTTCGTCACACGGTTAAGTGCACGGTAGTCGACACAAATCTGCAGTTCTCCTGTCTTCTTTCGCACGAGGAGAATAGGGCTGGCGTGTTCGGAAGTCGAGTCGACAACGATTCCCGCTTGCTTCAGTTCTTCGATCATCTCTTTCGTGTGAGCCCTCTCTGCGAAGGAAAGTCGGTAGGGACGGAATCTCACTGGCTCATCTATCGTCCGCTCGATCTTCATTTCCGCTGCACTGGTCTGCCCGATCTCAGAAATGTTGGGTGCGAAGCAATCACGATACTCGTCGATAAGGCATTCCAGCATTTTTCGCTGGTGCGGAGTGACGGCAGGTCCAGTTTTTATCTCTTCGCGTGGCATCGGCTGTCGCTGAGTGACGTGGACGTTTATTTCTCGCTCCGGCATATCGTCTGGATAGCAGATTTCCGCTCGTGCTACCCGCTCGTGTTCCTTGATGTCCAAGTCATGGTTTGACATGTTCATGATGGGTAGGCGTGTCTCGTACGCCTCGTCAACAGTTACGACGCAGCGTGGTATGCAGTGCTCACGTCCTTCCTGACACCTGAATTGTGCGTCGACAAACACATCTGTGCTGGGCATGCCACCCGTGGCGTAGAGCTTGACGAATCCCACATACTTCGGCGGACCAACGGTTGACTCCTTGGCCCACAGGCAGACTGAACGTTGGGGCAGATCGGGGATCTCAATGGAACGCAGCGTGTCGTCGGTTTCGTGGACGTTTTCGCCCTCCTCAAAAATCCCGACTGTCTGTCGCCGCCTTACAATCGTTACGTGAGGCTGTTCCGTGAACGGCTGCCCATCAAGTAGTGGTATGGACTGCGAGCTGCTTGGTACCACGTACAGATGAACGTCAGCTGTCGCTTGGTCGACCGTAATGGTAGCACTTGCTTCGCCGCAAGGCGTCACACATCCCGATCCATATCTTACAATAGAGAGCGGTTCTTTGAGTTTCGTGTAGGAGATTTCCAGCCGTTCTGCATCTTCCTGACGTAGGGTTACGCACTGGCTCCCCAAGTCGACGTAGGCACGTATTTCATGTCCGTTCAGTTTCGCTGGCATGAAATATTTCTCGTTCACTGCTTCGGTAGCGCGGTCGTCGAATTTCACAACGTTTTGAGCGACGCGCTCCTCTCGTTCCTTCTTCGCTCTGCAGTCCCTCGTTTCGTGGCCCACTCGTCCGCAAGCGCCGCATCGCGCTTTTCGTTGGGGAGAGGGGCAATGGAGAGACAAATGGCCGTATTCGTTGCAGTTGAAGCACAGCGGTTCCCCTTTCTCGTTGGAGAGAGGCTTCTTCCCATGTTTCTTCCTCTGTCTGCGTGAGAGGGAGTCTCGGCGATCGTCGGCCATGTTGGCTCCGGTTGCCTTGGTAAGGTGATCGGCCCCTTCGAAGAGCCCCTTTTGATAGTCGGTGAAATGCTTGGCGTTTTGGCGGGAAGCCGACGAAACTACGTTTCCTAGACGATCTTCTAGACGCTTGAGACAGTGAAGCAATTCTTCGGGAGTATCGTACGTGCGAACGCTCACTGCTCGAATTGTGTCTGGATCGCTCAGGCCGGTGATGATGTACTCGACACAGCCTTTGTCACTGATATTACACCGGCGAGCCTTGGCGAGCTTGTCGTAGTAATAAGATTCGATGGGCTCACCTCGCTTGCGACAACGGGCTTCCAGTTCATGGTGGAGGCGTTGCATTCCTGATGTCGACGGAAATGCACGCTTTAGTTCGTCTTTCCACTGCACCCACGTTTTGTCCACTGATGACAGGGAATCGTACCAGGTCTTGGCCGGGCCTTCCAATCTGCATAGTGCGTTGCAAGAGGTCAGCCTGTCCGACCAACCGTAAATGTCAGCCAAGTCGTCGACTCGCCGAATCCACGCGTCGACGGTCGAGCAGCCTGATGAAAGGGGATCGAACGATGGCACCAGACGCGAAGTCTCTGCCGCGGGCGTAACGGGCGTGGCAGGCGTCTGTTGCGTTTGAAGGAGCGCCATACCGTTTATCGCTTCCCTCACGGCTGCCTGTACAGCTGCTTGGATGACGGCTGCCATGTCCATCGCCGGCTGTGGTGTCGTGGAGTCACTCGGGACTTTGTTTTCGGATCTGGTGTCGCTGCGCGCCCCGTCGTCACCGCTGGCCTCGTTCGCGCCATCTTCGTTCGTTGTCGCTGAAGATGCTGCGCTTCGCGTCACAGGCCCCATCATAACTGCAGGGCAGCTTCTCACGTTCGGACGTTGTGATTATATCCCACTTCTGAACTGTATTATTGAGAGCCGTTGGCTTGGCTGAACTGAAGCAACTCGTTTTTATTTAACTGATTATCATTACACGGTGGCTCGCGCGGCCCATCGGGGAGCGCTCTTCTCGCTCTCTGCGGCGGCAGTGCGCGGGCGCGGCTTCCGCTCGCCTGCTCATCGCACCTGGAGCAGCTCGCTTGGCTCGGTGGCGTCATCCAGCGGAAGCGCCGCGTACATGCAACTGTAAAAGAGATTTAGAAAATACATCATGAAACACATTACAGCACTCTGAAACAGCGTAGGCAACACCATCGTCATCAGTTAAATATACAGAGTTACGTTTCCAGCCGTTGACCAAGTTCCAAAACTTTTTAACATCCTGGGTAAGAAGTGTAGGAAGCTTGTCATGATAAAAGGCCAACTTCGCTTTCTTTACTGCGTCTTTGTACAGTAGTAGCCTGGTTGTAAAAAAGGCCACCGGCCATGCGCATCGGTGCCCTTCGCTTTACGAAAAAGGCGTTTTTTTCTTATTCAGCAGACGTTTCAATGAAACGTTAAACCAAGGGGCTGGATGCTTACACGATATGGTGCGTAGAGGGATGTATTTGTTTATTAAGTCCCTAGTTTTGTCTTTAAAATGGTTCCAATTGCATTCAACCGAGCGCTCATCAAACGTGGGCATGTATTCATCAAGAGAAATCGCTAGTTCTTGGTTGATTGCAGTAAACGTCCCCTTGATATAATCTCGAACTGTAGCGGTTTGGTTACTGGGTGGTTAACTTTTTCATTAAGCACAAAGTGAATAAAGCAGCGGTCACTAAGACCTGGAAGGAAAGTAAGTTCATGTAAAACAAGATCGAGTGTATTTGCGCTTCGAGTAGGCTCGCTTATTAGCTGGGAAAAGTTAAAACCTGTGCACAATTTTACGAATGCTTTTGTCTCACATGATGAATCACAAAGTACTGGACCTGTAGTAGACCAATTTATTTTCCAAAAATTACAGTCTCCCAATAAAAAAAGAGGTGCTCCTGGGAACCTCGTCATGAGGTTGTGTAAAACGTCGCGAAGGTCATCGCAGAACTTTGCGCAGAAATTAGGAGGCCGATAGCTGCAACAAAAGACCATATCACGACGGTTTATGCGAACGCATATACAAGCTATCTCCAGGGGACATACAAGCTGAAAAGCGAAAGACTGTAAGCGGTCAGCAACTGTGATTAACACTCCTCCACCAATCCTGTCCTCACGGTCACAGCAATAAATGTTGAATGCTTTGTCGCATTCAAAAAAATTTCTTGTTAGATATATTTGATGGTATTGGTGGACGCCAGTTGTGATGGTATTGGTGGCTAGGACTTTCGAATGACGTCGCCGAAACAAGACAGGCGCTTGAGACCGGCGTATAAGACGAAGACGGACCTTTATCGAGACGAGACGAGCTGAAGATAGGAAGGTATAGTTACTATAAGACTGTAACACTGACGTCAATCATAAACACAAAGTTCTACTAAGGCAAAACTAACACGTTCATGTTCACTTCCAACAGGAACCGGAAAGGAAGCAAATCTCTCACGTGCGCTGGCATTGTCGATGCAGTCAATGCTGGTATTGTCGCGGTTGTCGGCGATCCCTTGGTGGTTGACACTGGAACGAACACGTCGTTTAGTCGATCCGGCAATTTAACGCTCGGTAGTCGACGGCCGGCTCGCGGGCACGGCTGGCACTGCGGCCTAACAGGCTGCGCCTCTGGGCGTCCTCGACGACGGCCTCGGCAGACGACGGCTACCACATCTTGCGGCTAGCCCTCCTGGAGTCCTGGGACTCCACCCCTGCTTATTGTTGTTGTTGTTGTTGTTCCTTCCCATCTCTTCTTCCTCTTCTCCGACGTCACTTTTTTTACCGACTATTCTGCCGGTGCCCTCCTGGCGACACCTTGCCGGAACATACTCCCACAGGGTGATTGTCCAATTTAAACAGTTCGTCTTCGTCGTCGTCGAGGCCATTTCCGAGGCGCGCACCACCACTGTCCCCTACCTCATCACAACAACCATGTTTCTGTTGAAAGTACAATATCGGCACTGCATGTATCAATAAGTGACGGTAAGTTTTCGCGCTTATTAACAACGCTGCGAGCATTTGAAAAAAGAAAAGATATGCCAGAAGTAGGACGATCATTCTTTGCGCGCACTAGCTACGCGGTATACGGGACTCCCCAGGCAGCACAGAAAGTCTGTCCCACGACCGGCCTGTCTATGGCCGCTTTCTGGCAAGTCCGGCCAGCATCCAGGTTCTGGCAGCCGCTGTTCAGCCGTTAAGCAACCAACATTTGGCAACACGCACTTCGGTATTTCTCCGGCCGCCTGTGTTCAGACACACAGCGGGAGGTACTTGGCTGCCAAATATCCGGTTTACTTTCGGCGGCCGACGTTCAGAAGAGGAACGGCCGACGGACGGCCATAGGGCATTCGTTTTTCCTTCGGGAAACGGTGTTCAGCCGAAGGGCGAAAAGCGACCTGCCACAGAATATTCGTATTCGTGTGGCAGTTGGTCTTCGGAAGAAAACCGGCCTCAGTGCGGCTGCCGTGCATTCGGTCTCTCTATGGTGAAGCGCGCCCGGTGGCGGAATATTCGCTTTCTTCGGGCAACCGGCGTAATAAAGAAGGCAGGCCTACGTGCGGCCCCAGAATGTCCGTTGTTCATTCGGTTAGCGGTCTTCGGCCGGATCACGGCAAGTGAACGGCCGTAGAATAATTGGCAACGAGTGCCCAGCTGGAGATCAGCAGACGTAAAGTCTCCGGTTATCCGTTGTTAATTCGGTAAGCGGCGTACAGCCGAACAACGGCACGCGTCTGTGCCGCGAGAACCCCTGCACTTCTGGAAACTGGCGTTTGGAAAAAGCCGTTAGAGAGCCGAGCGATGCAAACGCGTTTTTCATCCGCTCGGTGTTTCCACGCTTTAAATGAACGAACTTCGTTTGTCAAGCAGTTATGAGTGGTACTAGGTGATCCCGCAAGTTGCATGGACTCACTGGGGATTACCAGTTCACCAAAAAAAGAATGTGCCGCACCGACGGCTCAGCTGAGCCTCGCCAGTCGCAGAGCTACCACGCCTCGTACGGCGATACGCGTTTATCGTTGCTCTGTTTCAAATGTTCGTGCTTTGTGTGGAGCCGTGGCAGGAAGGGCACCAGCGTCCGCAGTGTGGTGTGCTGTGTTTTAAAGCAAAGCTTTTTACGTCTACCCCCCAAGGGTTTTTTCGCAAACGTTGGTGTCACCAGAAAACTCACGCGAACAATAAAAGAATTTACTGGCACCGCCGGGAATCGAAGCTGGAACTAATAGACTGGAACTAATAGCTGGAACTGGAATAACTGGAAGCTGGAACTAATAACTAATAAAGCGAGAGCCCGTCGTCTTACCGATTTAGCTACGAGCCCACGCGAAGACAGGGAATACAGGTGGTGTACTCACCAAGCACATCTTCGGGTTTACCCCCTGCGTTCTCGCTGAATGCCACGTCAAAGCGTCACGCGACCACTCATGCGCGTCTAGCGGCCTTGTGCGCACCTTGCTCATGTGCTAAGAGTTACAAAAATTAAAGGATGCTCACACAAATGCATGGCATCTCACTTCTAGTACGCCAATGTGCTAAAGCCTGTGGTCTCCGGAGTTCACGTAAAAAATCACAGCTCCTTGTCGTCCGCCCTCCCGCCAAATAAACGAATACATTCAAATACTCCTTCATGGCCAGGCCATCACTCCAAGCCCCAGCATCAAGATCCTGGGCATACATCTCCAGGCTAACACCAAGAGGGACGTCTCCTTGCAGCGCCTCAAAAACAGCATTATTCAAATCATACACATCATCAGGCGAGTTGCCACCAAGAAGCGAGGCCTAAAGGAATCCGGTACCTGTCGATTAATTCAAGCTTTTGTCCTCTCGAGAGTCGCTTAAGTCAATTCCATTACGTCAAGTCAAGGAATACTAAATAATGATAAGAAAGGCGGTCGAGCAGACCATTGGTCTTCTCATGAGTGCGTCCACATAGAGGCTGCTTATAACGGGGCTCCACAACACGGTGGAAGAGCTGATTGAAGGCCATCTTTCTAACCAGAAGATCCGACTCAGAACTGCGGTGGGTAACCGCATGCTCCACCAGATTGGCTCGGCAGCCCAGAATGTCACTCCGCTTGACGTACTCCCAGACTCTTGGTGACTGAAACTAAAGATGCTCCCTTTGCTTAGAAATATGATCCCCTCACATGACGAGGGTCACCGAAAAGCACGGGCTCAAGCGCTAAACACCACCCTCGGTGCGGTTCATGAAGTTATCTACACAGACGCCTCCAAACATCGAGCGCAGCAATACGTCATCATCGGGGCTACCTACAGAACCAACCTCATTGCGTGTACCTCGCTTAAGACCCAAGAAATGACGGCAGCAGAAGAGGGAGCCATCACCTTCGCTCTCACTCAACCAGGGGTTCGGAGGGTAGTCACCGATTCCAGGCAAGCCTACTGGAATTACCAGTCGAGTTTGGTGTCCTGACCTGCACTGCACGTGCTAAAATACCACTCCCCAAACGGCTCCATACAGCTCATCTGGACACCCCCTCACGCTTCAATAGAGTGCAACAAATATGCCCACCCAACAAGCCTGCGCTTTTACCTCCCGTGCTATGGAGCTGCATGAGGACAGTCACCCGCTTGTCACGTTCAATGAGATAACCCAGCATTATCGCCTTCTGAGACAGACCGTACCTTCGCCTTACCGTGACCTTTCCAGGGAACAACAAACTACCCTACGGCTCATACAATCCGGGCTCCTTCCCACAGTCTACGCGTCTTCACTTAATGTATCCGAATCGCTACGACGCTGAATGTAAATTTTGCTCAGAAGTAGGAACACTCCGCCCCGTGATCGGAGTGTGCGACTTTAGCCCTGAGCACCCTCCTCTCTTTCCGTCAACTACCCAACAAGACCAATGGGAGATGCTGCTGTCCAGGCCCTCTCTACGTACCCAGCTTCAGCGGGTGGACAGAACACAGTCCGCGCGGAATGAATATGGGCCCCACAGAAGAAGGAATCACGCCCCAGGGCTGCACTCTGGGCGGTTCAGAAATGTGAACAGAAGTATTTCTTCCGCCTCCTCCCTCTTCTCTGCCGCAAATCTCGTCGCCTCCGTCCGCGGCGCAGAGACGGAGAAGTCAGATCGTCTAACACCGGGTTGGAGCTTACTTTAATGTTATAAAAAAGCTTCCACTCTTGTGCGACACCAATACAACTCAACCAAACACCGTTCATACATCATCCATTGATTTAACCTTACCAAAAATATATTTTTGAAGTAATAAATGGTGTGCATTTCACTTCTCTCTGGTATTACTATTTGTAAAGCGATGTGAGTGAATATAAGTGACGTAGCATGGGTAATCGTTATGGGTGCCGTTTACAGCTTTTCTTTCCAACCACATTCACGGGGTGGATTGGCGCGATTTTTTTTCTTGAAGACAACTGCGTCGTCTTTGGCAACGTGACAATATAACAATGAAGTTGTGCGACGCACACCATCCCCGGAGCTCGCCGCCGCCATGTTGCCGAAGCTCGATGGGCGGAGCCAACTCGAGTCGGAGGTCCGCGCCAGACGGCTGAGCCGGATGAATTCCCTCGCCGAGCGAATTCGGCCTCGGCATCCAACTTGGCCAGACAGGGCCTCTCCGAGAAGGCACGACAGGCCCAGTCGGACCATGTCGGACTCAGTCGGACTAAGAAGAAAGCACCCGTTATGAGTTTTTTGACTACATCTGATTTTTTTACCTCTCTCGCTTTCCCACTTTCTTATATTCATCTTGTGCTCATACATTCTTCTCTCTTTTCATCGTTACACATTCTATCATGTGCTGCATGGCAACATCATAGTAAAAAAACAGTCCCAGAACGACTGTCGTCTTTAAAAATGAAATCCCACGTTGGTTATTTTTTGCTGGTCATTCAGCTTTGCAGCCTTAAATTGCTCATGAAGTTTTTCCGAGTCTTTGTAGGCAATAGATTGTAGGCCTTGTAGGACCACTAAGAAAGGGAATATGTGTAAAATGAACAACGTATTGATATTCCGAACTTTTCGCCTCTTTGCAGTTGACTCTCCACTCCAACGATTTCCACTGGTTCACGCTCGTTTCCAAGAGCAACAGCAACGAACTTAAGGCATACTACTGGAACCTCTTGCGGGTTTACGGTTTTCCGACCAATGATCCGCAAGCGCAAATATTTATGGACAGAGTCATCCCCCTCGAAGGAAGAGGTGAGTAGTAAGATTGGCGTATGAGAACATTCAGCAGAAAATGAACAAAGGTAATTAACGAGAGCGGTGTCCTTATCAGAGCCATTCCTACAAAAAAATTCATACAGCCATATCTGCCGGTTTAGCCATCTCGGTAAAGTTGCCACGAGCATTGACCTTTGATTTCTTATGTTTTTGTGTGATTCCTGCTGGCTGCACCCACCCTATCTTGTGTTTTAAGTGAAGAGCACGTTTCCTTTTTCGTATGCGGCTCCTGAAACGCAGGGAAAATGGGTTGCTTAAAGGCTCCTAGAGGATACGTCCGGAAAGATCGTGCCTGTGCGGCACGTCTGTTCTGGTAGCCGTGTCCGCACCACGGCGGCCGGAAAGGGGCGTTTACGATCAATCCGGAAGCTCGCTTACGTTGCTGCTACTAAAGCCATAATATTGGGCGGGTTGTCAGAACCTCAGGTCCAATGACATGCGTGGAAAGCGCTGACGCTCAATGTTTTTAGATGCGACGCTCAGAGCATCTCTTGTCGGCGGCCCTGTCCTTCCTGCGTGCGTCCGTTGTTGTCCGCAGCCACTCTCCCCCTCTCTTCTCCGATAGCGAACACTCTCTCACGAGGGGCAGTGGATTGGATTAGATTGGATTGGCTTGGCTTGACTTGGATTGGATTTGGATTGGGTTGGATTAAAGTGGATTGTGTTGGATTGCGTTGCGTCATAGCTGCGGCACTCTCTCTCTCTCCGCGGTCTCCTCTCCTTCGGGCGCGCTGCGCATATAACAGGTGTGCCGCTCTCCGGCGGCCTTTCGGTCGACGGTTGCTCTCCGCTTGCGCTTGAACACCCCTCAGCGTCGCATCACACCAGGGTTCCCGCGAGGGGAGGTGGGCGTAATTTTTTTAAAGACATTTGTAATGAACGTCGGGCGCTTAAGGCCGCGATATGGATTTACATGGGCTCTGGTAGTGCGAGAGCAGTCTCGGAAAATTAGCCTGATCTGGGCAATAAACGTGTTAGTGTGTCCGATATATAGCTCTAGCATGAGAAATTCGCAGTCCGTCGAGTCGTATGTTCCACCTGGGAGTCAATCTTTATGGACAACAGGCGCAACTTCACAACAGCAGTCGTCCGTAACAGCAGTCGGCAGCTCATTTTGAGGAACGTACGGCCGCTCGCTTGTGTTTGTTGATACAGTAAAAGCACGTTTATTTGAGCTGAAAGGGGACGCCACCGGAGTTCCCATTAATGCAACTTCGAAATAACGAAACTAACTGCAGTTTGCGAGCAGTAGAGCAAACCTGCACCCGAATGTTTGCAAATGTCTGTTACGGAAGCCTGCCTTCTATTGTGGAAGGCGAAAACTATCATTTCTCGCTCTAACGAGCGAATGTACCGTATGGCCTCCTTTTCGCGAATAATCCAAAAGTGCAGCGACCGGCGTCAATTCGTCCAGTAATTCATTCCGAGTGATGGCCGAACCGGTACTTTGTCCGCCCTTGCCCACTGGCAGCGACAGCCTCTACGCTTCTGCACTGACAAATTTTGCCATATCTCAGTGAAGTGGAGTGGCGTTCACATCGATGTACCCCGCAAAGAAAGTTCTCGCAAAACGTCCGCCATGGGAGCTTTAGATATGCTTCTACACGATTTATATTTTCTGTACGTTGTTTTCGGCCTTCCGGAGGCGACAGACCCTCCTGGGTAGGCAGCGGGTGTATGCCACTGGTGATGCCCTAAGCTGCCGGCGCGGTGCTGAGTAGTCCGAATTATCTGTGCAGGTGCCACTAGTGTTCGAATTGACCAGCTTTGCGTCGGAAGTTTGCGTTAAGAGGACTTCACCCACCGCGGTTGCACAGTGACTGTTGTGCTGCTGAGCGTTGTGCTGCTGAGCCCAAGCACGCGGGTTCGTTTCCCGCCCGCGGTGCACACCTTTCTGGTGGAGACGAAAAGCGAAAATACCCGTCTGTCCGAAATTTCGGCGCGTCTTAAAGATCCCCAGGTGGTCAAAATTAACCCCAGAAGCCCTCCACTACGGCGCGATTCACCGTCTGCGTTGCGTCGGCGCATTAAACCCACCATTGATTTGAGGCACCACTAAACTGAGCAGTCGCGATTCTCAGTGGTACATTTGGTTGGCAGTGTTCGAGTGCGTAAATAAATCCTTGTGGCGATGTAGGAGCGGGGTGGGGGGACGACGAGGGAGACGAGGTACACGGGACACTGCACCACTAACAACTCGTTTATTTACGCTTCGATTTGCTAGTTTTTATACGGGAAAGCAGAAAACAGAAGAGCCGGGTAAAGGGGGCCAGCAGCTTAAAATATAAAACAACAGGGCAGAGAGGGAGGACTGTGAAACGGTAGCTGTACAGAAGCGCACGTGCGGGACGCACGTGGACGCTTCCAAATCCCGTGATACAAATTGCGGTTCTTTCTTTTTCAATGATAGGACAACGTGCCAACTATGCCAATAGCGTGGTCTTATCCGTTCCCAATGAAGAGTACAAACTGATGAAGGTTGTCAACGGGCCCGAGAAAAAAGAAACGCAAATGTGAAAAGCAGCACCGCACCGTGTTCGTGAATTATTCCGTTATCATGCGGCAGACAATACATCACTAAATCCGGCCTCTGCCAGAATTACAACCTCAGAGAACCGAGGAACAACGTGCAAAGGACAGGTGTCCACTGCAGAGACTGTGCGTGTACGCGAAAAAGAACACCACAATTTTATAAGACCACCACGGTAGCGCGACACAAGTTGCAGCTAACTATAGAGAAATCATCGAGGCCAAAGAGATAGTTTCACTGCATGACAAGCAGTGCTTCCGTATCACTGACGAAGAAAACTACTATTTCTATCACGGCATTAGAGAGTACCATGCATGTGCGTTTCTGTACAGCGTCCTGTGCACGTGTTATTGTTCTTCACCCAGTGATTTCATATTATATTGTGGTGGCCACCTTTCCGCCTTCTTTTCCGCTTCCTGTGTTCCAGTGTAAAATCGGGCAAATTTGCTGTAAAAATTAATGAGTTGTTAGTAACGCAGTGTCCCGTTTACTTAGCAGAGTTTGTGTTTGGGCTAGTTGGTAATGGTAATCGAGGACTTCATGCACCGCAAAAAACGCACAAGGACAGAACGAGGCGACGGCCACAAGCGATAAGTTCCAATGGAGCTTTATTGAAAAATACAGGAATTTAAACACGGAAGAGGGATATCATCGCACACAACAAAGAACGCAACAGAAGCAAGGTATCATAATGTTTGCACACAAAAATAATCGCACATGTGACGCTGAAAGACGCAGCATGAGGCATTGACTCGGTGGAACCAATCCTCCGTGTACACAGCCAATTTATCACAGAAGGCCAAGGACGGTGCGTCAACGCAACGGCACCCCGGCGGCCGATTTCGGCGGCCTGAATGATTTCCCTAGTCTCGGATTGCCGTGTCGAGCAGTTGCTTCCATCTACTTGCTCTGTCATTTGTGACCCCCACCCCTTGCGCTTTTTCGACAATGGATGACCAACTCGCTAAGGTACCCCACTCCAGAAGTTACAAGGCCTGGGCAATTGCATGCCACATAGCTGTCAGGCCGCCATGAGGAGAGAAATCGCTTGAATTAGCTGGGGTGTTGGTCCGGAAACCTTTGCTAGTGACTTACGTACGACAGGAAGTCGCTGTATCATAAGTAGCATTGACACGCACCGGCTGAGCATTTCCTTTTTTTTTTCTGAACTGCCTATGTGTCTCCAACGCGGCGCACTTATTCATAGTCATAGCTTAGCTTGTGGCGATGGCGAGACGCCCCAGGAGGGAAATTCGCTCGAAAAAACGTAGACGTCCTGAGCTGCATAGGCATAGAATTAATTTAGACCCGTCTGTCTGAGACACATTCCAGCGATGATAAAGGTTGGCGATGGTGAAGCTAAAACTTTATGGTAAAGCTGACCAGCTTTGCCATGTCACTCAGCTTATAGAGGCTTCCGTATGGCTGGTGCTTTCAAATGCGCGGGCTATTTCCGCGTAAGTGGTTTCTTACAGCAAAGCTGTATACCCCTAACCCCCAACAGTTTCTTCTCCGTGGGAAAAAACTCCAGGGCGTAAGAAACGGAACGCATGCGTCAGGCAAATGAGGCATAGAGCATGGGGCTCGGAATTCCATTAGGAAATCACAAAACGAGCATCCAAACCGCCTTATGGATTATAAGGCGCCTGTCAACAATGGGACCCCCCCATGTGTTCCTCGTAAAGATTATGTTTGCAGATTACCTTTGAAGGCTAGCACGACTAGTGTCACTAAATAGAGGAGCCATTGCCCAAGACGCCGAGCGTATGCATCAGGCTAGACAGGACCCGGTATTTGCTGCCGGAGAAGCCGAGCGTAGTGTCAGTAGATAAGATATCAGAGTACGGCCCCTAAGGCACGCAAGGCAGCAAGGCTGGCCAATTTGGCTTTATCAGTATTGCGAGATTGCTCCATCTACGGCCTCGCCTTTAGCCTCGACCGGGTCGTTTGTTAAGAACACTACCGGAGATGCGGCAAACGGAATTTTTTGGATACAGTTCTGTCGCTGAAATGCAGTTACACGGGTTATCTTCGATTCGCATTCGGAAGCCTGTCAGTCGCGCGCACCAACAGAGCAGAGAAGACAAGCTAAGCCTACCAAAGTTGGCCGACTAAAAACCATAACAAAATGGCGGCTGCCACGAACCGTCGCAGTGTAGGAAATGTCGCGTAATGCGAACTGACCAATTATCATGGCGGCGGCACGGAACAATAGGAGAGTAGAGTGTCGATACTCTGTACCCGTATCTAGTGACACTAGCCGAAAGCAAGCGACAGCTGTCCCAGAGGATAGGAAATATTTGATACCTTCGTGCATCATCATTTGTAGGGGTTAAAGACAGAAAGTTGAGCTAGTTGGTTAGACGATAATGGGTACATTTTACTGGCGCAAAAGACGTACCACACGAGTAAGCGTTCGTCCTGTGTTTTTCTTAATCGTGTGGTTCGTCTTTTGAGCTAGTAAAATGTACCCATTATCGTCTAACCAACTAGCCCAACTTTGCGTCCTTAATTCGTTGCATTCTAGTACATTGGGCCCTGTTCTTCCTCTTCTTTTGTGTTAATCCTTTGGTCTCTCTCGTTAATTTGCTGCGTTTTAAAAAACTAGCATTCGTCTTGTGTTTTTCTTACTCATATGGTCCGTCTTTTGGGTTTGTAAAATGTACCCATTATGGTTTAAAACAGCTTTGCTTGACATGCACTTTCGCAGGGTAGGGTGGCGACCAACTGTGTGTCAATTTTCTCGTAGCGCTTTATGTGACGGCCTTTGAGGACGATAATGGTGCATATTCTTCGCAGTGGCAGCGCTCATCGCAACTGGAACGAGAGAGAACGCCTCGGATGCACCAGCTACGGTAGTAACGAAGGTCGCAACCCTCGCCAAGTACACAACGGATACCATTTCTCAAGGTCAGTAGTGTTCCCGGTCGCAGAACGAACAGTTCATTTTTCGACCAGGCAAGACGTCTGCCGGAAATTCCTTCTAGTAATGCTTTTCCTTTGCCTCTCAACTTTCCCCGATGTCGCCCACTAGACATTGGGTAAATAGTTGTCCAATAATGACTCAATTTATTTCTTCTTTCGTCGCTTCCTTTCTTTCTTCCGGAGTCTGGTTTTTGGCGCTACATCCCCCAAAGCAAGCTAGCAAGCACGAACAATCTGTGCACAATGTCCTTGCGACTGCGTTCACGTGACCTCTACCGATCCAAATCCCTACCGGGCGCCGAAATAACTCCGCGCTAAATAATTAGTATTTATTTAAAGTGCCGTATTTATTCGATTGTAACGCCAGTTTTTTTTTCGTATTTTTGCTACCTGAAGTTGACCCTAGCGTTGCAATAGAATACCTAAATTTATGTTGCGGCCGCTGCAGTTCATGCCATTTCGTTATGTTGGCAACTGGTGCCAGAGTCATTTCGATCCACTACAAGCCATGACGAGCTCTCTTCGTTTTATTGTTTTTTTTCTGCAGTCATAACGATGGCGTTGACGGCGTGCTCAGCGCTTTGCCTGTTTTTCCGTCGAACTGTGTGGTGGTTTTTGCCTCCTAATCAGCTCCCCTTGCGATGTAAACGTGTTGCCCTCAGGACGACGCCCGTTGCAAGAGACGCGCTATTTAAATGGCCGAAGAAATGGGAAATTCAGCTGCTGCCAGAACAATCGCCGTATCGACAATCCGCGGATGGCGGCTCCAGCGGGAGCGCCTTTTCACGCGCGGACCAGACAGAAAAGGTTTCTGTGGGCCTCCGTACGGCTGCTACGTAGAATTTGAGAAGCTCGAGAGTTAGACGCAAGTTAAAGATCACCAGGTGATCAAAATTAATCCGGAGCCCTCCACTGCGGCGCGCCTCATCTCCTGTGTAGCGTCGGCGCGTTAAACCCTGCAATGATTCAGAATTGAAGAGGCTGATTTCGTCACGGAACAGCGCCACCGGTGATCAGTGTTGAACTCATGCGGCTCAATATAAGCGATGTCGCTCGACAGATGGGCATCCCGCGAATGAAGATCAAAGTGTCGCAGGTGGCCGTCTAGTCAGTGTTTGAAACATAACTGGGCTCATACATGCTACCGCTGGCCTCGTGCGAGTACTTTGGCAGTTATTTTGAATCCGTAGTAGGCCTTGTCCAGCCAGGACCACAGCCAGGACAGTGTAACACCCTCCATTTACACAAAAATGCAGATTTGGGGGAAGTTTTACCAGTAATCGTTATACTAGCGTAAATAGAGATAATTGGTGGAACAGAATTGTGATAAACCAAAACGCTTGGCTCTAAAGAACTCGCACAATTCTATGGAATATTTGACAATTCTCGGAATTTCCGCAGATTTTTTTTGGTTAGACAAGAAATTACCCCTCGTGTTACTTTCGCGGTTCTATTTTTTTCTGGAGGCAATGTAAAGTCACCACTAGTGTTACAATCCTGGTCGAGTTACAGTCGAGTAAATACGCTAACTCGCTTTCTGTACTACGGGTTTAGATAAAACTATTAGCAGTGATAGGCGACCTCAGATATTGGACCTGGTCACTTTCCTTCAGGATACATTAAGGGGTGCCATCTCACAGATTATTTTAAGAAACTACGTACTTTTTGTGGAAGAAAAAAAAAAGCCTAACGAGAGTCTTCATCGTTGCAGGACTTGATAGAGGATCACATTGATAGGGACCACTTGATAACGACCACATTGTAAAGGTATTATGTCCAAGGCCCGGGGGCCTTACCTGTGTTACAGTAGCAATAGAGGAGAGCAGCTACCATGCCCTAGCAATTGCCTTCTGTTTTTTTAGCATGGTGATATCAAAATTATTCAGCCAAATGACCAAAGCCCTATGGTATAAAATAACCATCGACGACAATAGTGCTGCAGCTTTAACAACTTAAAGGGGCCATGAAAGGCGTTTTGAGCACACTAAATGAACTAGTGCAATCGTTAGATTGGGTCGTCAACGTTATCTGTGCCAAGTATTACTCTTTTACGCGCAGCGGAAAGCTCACACTTATGTTGCAAAGTTCGCCGCTTTTTTGTCACCCTTCCCTTCGTGTTTTTGGACGCCGCCATCTTCACATGTCTACGTCATCGATTCCCAGATGTTCGTCATGAGCTAGACATCCTGCTATTGGGCGACTTTTTCACGCACTTCCGGCAAAGAAATGAGTCGTTTGCTCAGCGTCGGCTCGCCGGCTGATCTGCCAGCGTAGTGCCGGAGTGCTTGGACATTTTACTACAAACGAAACAAGTGTAAACAAACGCTTAACCGTTTGTATTGAATGCAACACGGCCATAACACGACACCTGAGTACGTTCCATAAAGAAAGCGTTGAAGCCCCGTGGCACTTCTTTCGTGCAATCGCAGAGAACGCCCTGAGCCGAATGCCCGGATTTGACGCACACCTTTTTATTCAACTTCAAAACAATCCAGAGATGCGTTTCGAACGAACACACTGTCACAACATGCGTTGCAAGTCTGAACAGCGATTGACAGACGATGGGTTGCCTCCTCCTGCCCGTCGTAAATTCGGCACTCACCTCGCGCGCGGTTTGCGGGGACGAACAGCAAGTCAATTATGGCGCACAAGCCGAGATGGCTTTTAGCCACGCACACTGCACATACCCCATGCGAGGTTGAGTCGTACGTCGCTCGAGAAAGATATTCCAGACCATGGGAAGCACTATCCACCCGCAGAAGCACAGCGTCGCATTTCATCGCGAAACAAAGGCGTCCACAACACACACACCATCGCCTCCTGTAATGCCAAACGCATCTCGCACTTCCCAATGGGAATGAATGATACGCCTGCAGTACCTACATGTCGCGAGGTGCGGCCCCGAGCTGAACCGGGATCACGGAACCGTAACTGACTTCTAAGCGGTTTGTGCCTCGTTGCCAAGGCAACCGATGTTTCAGATTGTCAAAGAAGTGGCGCTCGCTTCATCGCTAGAAAGCTCAGAGCCGCGGCGGAGAATGTTTTGCCAACGTTGCCGCTGTCCACCACGCGTCGCCCCAAGCTGAACTGGTCACATGATTGAAGCGTTTTGTGCACGGGTTCTGTATCGGTTTAAAATGTCTTTTCCACATGCCGCCGGCAGGAATTACCACCGCCGCAAAATAAGACCCGGCACCAGCGGGGCCACATCTGATACGGCGCTTTTTGGATAAACCGTGCGCGGTGCATCAAAGAGAACGAGCACACGATCCTCCCCGTGCGGCTGCGAGTTCACCGTCGATAAAAAGTCCCGTGCCGCCGATAGCAACTGCACCAACGTACACCGCGAAAGGGCAAAGCCAGGCTGCCGCACACATGCGGCCAGATTTTTCGTTCGCTTTTCGAGCCTTGAGCGGAGTGCGGGATTCATGGTGTTAACAAAGCTTGCCCGTTGCAGACGACAGTCTGAGCAGCGCAATAGCTGAACTACGTCACCTCTGAGGAGCGCAGCATCATGGGAGGGAAGGCTCGCGCGTCGTCAACAGCGGAGAGTATGTCGAAATGAGGAGGAAACGCGGCGCGACGGTAATGAACGGTTTTTGCTTTACGATTTCTCAGCTAATACTCATCGCTTTAACGAAATTCTTGCGGGAGGAGATTGCTAATACATTGCTTTATTTGGTTACATGTACATCCATGCATCGCCGGAAGGTATTTCAGGACTCCTTTAAGAACAACGAATTCAGTGATAACTACTCACTCAACCAACAGCACTTCAAACATTAGAGGTGGGGCGTGGTGGCACATTGGTAATTCTGAACACAATAAGAAGCACAAAATTCTGGCTAAAAGCAGGCGCTATTCATGTTGCTTCACTTCCTTTGTCTTCGCCTGTTCGCCACTAATTTCGTTCGGTCTGCGTCCGGCATATAAATCCAGATAGGCCTGTCGCTGCAAAGCTTCGTTTTTTCTGCTCTTGCTAGGCTAAACATGAGGGTATTACTTTCACTACCTTTGTTTAAACAACTGAAACGCCTAGAAGTAATAGTGAAAACTACAAGTACACTCAAACGAAGGCTGTAAAATTTCGTTAAAACCTACAATAAAAAACCTCATAGATTGGGTATGTTGGAACCAGATACTAAGTGGTTCCAGTCACTCAGGCAAAGGGAACAGACTGCACTTTAGTGATCGAGTGCTGCCGCGTACAACGTGGATTGTGTTCAATTAGTTCGAAACGGAAGGTATCGATACGGCCCGCATTATTCTCGCTTGCAACGGATACATGTCAATAAAGGAACCGGAGGGGTCCTCGCAAAAGCTAGAAGAGATTTGTGAAACGTGCAAAGAGGAGAACAGCGGAACAAAAAAAACTTGAAGGTGGAAGCGCTCACAAAACAGGGACGAAATTAGAAAGAACATAGACGACACGGCGCTTCCACCTTCAAGATGAACAGGTACCAACTAGCCCAATTGTCCGCTCTACTACAGAACAAAAAAACACCTGTGCTGTGATGCTCACAAAATATCAAGGCAAACACAAAGTTGTAGTGGGTACTTGCTGCTTCCGACCGGGTGTTCGGAAGCGATCAACATTTACAGCGGTCTACACTGACTGGTAAATTTAACGTGCAATATACTGCCCGCTCAGTGAGTAAATTACGGCCATAGGGAGCGCGGCATGCGAAGTTCTTCTGTGCTTGTTCCCAGTGAAGAGACATGAATATATGTGACACGCTACGTCTACCAAAACCAGTTGCCAGTGAGCGCATGTTCCGTCGTCCTTCTGTTGTGGTTGCCGTAGTCGCACTCCAATCTTTTTGTCGAAGTCATCGCTAGGTCGCGTCCATCCTCGTCACGTAAGCACTGCGTTTGTCCAGCTATTCATACGTGAGCTGCGATGACGCACGGGGTTATTTGAACTTGGGCCTTTACAGTTTCTTATCTATACTGTACTCAGACCATGCGACCTTTCCGATGCACCTGAAAGTTGAATCACGCAAAGTTGCATGGCTGTGCGCCGAAAGATTCACAAGCAGGCATGCGCTAATTGCTGCTCTTATCACACTCAACCGCAATGTTGTCTTTTCTTGCGATGGTATTCCGCAGCATCATTGTACAGTACATCGGACCGTCTTTCGTACTTCCTCTGTAGGGCTTCAACCCTGCTCCGTCGCCTGTACTCATGAAACTCTGGGTTCATGTTTTTTCGAAGGGGAGCAAAATTTGGGCATTATTTTTGACGTCGGGTATTACTATACGGGTTGCCTATGGCTACACAGGGGATACCGAGTTTGCTTATGTCTGGCCGTCTGGGTTGACAACAGTTTTTGGGTTGTGCAATTCTCGGCGCCTCGATCAGTTGATATATGGCGTTGGCGCCGCCTAGTGTCATGAGCTCGTCCATGGATGCAGATATGGGAAGCTCCAGCAGCCAGAGATTGATGTGGGCGAGCTGGCGGGCATGCTGAAGAATCAATAGCGCAACAGCGCGAAAGATCGGACAAAGGAACACAGTACAACAAACGGGCGCTAACTACCAATGAAATGTTATTTGAAGAAACATCTACACGGCAGCGGGATTTCACCGTAGTCGGGTCATGAAAACTTTTCTATTGCAGAAAAAAGCTGTAATCTTAGCGGCAAACGCCTTTGACCAAGAGCTAATACACTTGAACCCATGCCTCGCAATATCAAATGCCTCCAGCATCAACATTTCCAGCTTGTCACAGGAACGTGGAAAAAACCTGGTATCATTAGGTATGAGTTTGCATTAACAACTCTGGCAATGGTGGGCCAAATGTCCTCAAGCATTATTATTTACAGCCCAGTTGTGTTTCTCAACTGACAGAATAGAACTATCGGAGCTTTCGTAGTTAAGCAATAAACATAAGACAGCTAACGTGCGGAAGTATAATATGGAGATGATTGAGCATGGTGTAAAGAACAGAGGAAGCCTCAAAGCAGTGAAGAGGCGTCTAGGCGTGGGAAGAAATTAGTTCTATGCCCTTAAAGACAGGCAAGGCAATGCCATCACAAATAGGAATAAAATATGTAAAGTAGCCGAAGAGTTCTGTGTAGATCTTTACAGTGCCGCGACATGCAGGATAATACCGAACGAGGAAGTAGTTCAGATGACAGGACATCCCACCAGTAATGACAGAAGAAGTAAAGAAGGCTTTGAGAGAAAAAATTCTCTCCATCTTCCCGCGAGGGGAACAATGGGGTGATGCAAGGCATCTCGCCGCTGGAGCTGGTTACGGTTGCGTCAGCCAACGCGGTAGCAGGCATTTTAGTGTCCATTTCAACTGATCGGAGCAGCAGGTGGAGCAGCAGTCGGAGCAGTAGCAGCGAGAGCGACTGACGGAGCGACTGAGGAGCGCGCCGCAGATACCGCGGTTATATAGCCGCTCCGCGAGAGAGTGGTGAGAGAGAGACGCGCTAACGCACATCTGGCATGGCGAAGAGAACGCGCTAACGCAGCTGGCAGGCGAGGGGAAAGGAGGAGGGTTGCGGACGCATGCACGCCGGATGGAAGGACAGGCCGAGTGTAAGAGATGCCTGGCATCTAAAATGCAAGGGTGCAAAGCACCTGGTGAGGATCAGATAACAGCAGACCTTTTGACGGATGGCGGGCAAATTGTACAAGAAAAACTAGAAACCGGAATGCGTAATGACTGTCATGCGACTTCAGAGTCTGCTACTAGTTGTGCAACGACTTATGACAATGCAATCTTATTTTGAATTCTGTTCCGTTTTGTGTTCTTGGTCTGCAATTGCCTTTGTGCATGCTTGTTCGTCAAAATACTCCTTTGCGTAAGCTTGTTCGGCGCTAGTCAGAACAACAAAACAGCAGACAGTGCTAGGAATCTCTTGGTCCTGACAGGCCGCCATTGGAACTTGACCCTGGCAACGTTCAACGCACGCACTTTGTCTAGCGAAGGAAGCTTAGCTGTACTGCTAGAGGAGATCTCTAACAAGTGGGGTATTATAGGGTCAAGGGAAGTTAAAAGGACAGGATGAGGCTTCACGGAGCTCACAAGCGGGCATATTCTGTGCTACAGAGAAACAGCAGGAAACACAGAGGTGTTTTTCAGCATTAGCGAGAGAGTCGCGGCTGTTGTGATGAAGCTAATCAAGCGATACATGTTAAAGATAGCACATACCTACGCGCCAACAACCAGCTTTTGTGATGGAGCCATAGATAGCTTCTACGAGGACATCCTATCAGCAATGAAGAAGGCAACAACACAGTTGACGATTGGGATGGGTGACTTTACGCAAAGGTCGGCAGTAAGCCAATGGGAGAAAAGTCAGCGGGAAACTTCGGAATAGACAATCGCTACAGTCGAGGAGCTAGACTGGTCGTATTTACTGACGGGAATAACGTGAGGTCAATGAACATAGTCTTCAACAAAGGAAACGATAGCAAATGGACATGAAAAGTTCCGATGGTACAAATAAAAACGGAATTGAGTTCCTCTTCACTGACAACCCGGGTATCGTGCAAGACGTAGATGTGCAGTAGAAGATTAGGAGCAGCGGTCACATGATGGTTAGAGGTGAGCTAAGGCTGTGTCTCGGAAGAGAAAGAACGAAAGTCGTGAAAACAATGAAGCCCCGCATGGAATCAGTCAGAGCCAGATCGCCTGAATTTAAGTTACTCTTCAAAAGAAATTCTAACTTTTGAATGAGCAGAACGAGGTCAGTGTAGACAGGCTAAATGACCACCTAACATCGGCACTCAGTTAGTACGCAGAAGCTGTGGGACAAGCAACATGCAGAGAACAAACTGGAAAAGTAAGAAAACGAAGGAAACAATTGTCAAACGTAAGAACGTAAAAGTATGAATTAGTGTGGTTCGGATTGAATTAGCCGAGGTGTCAAAACTGATCAACAGAAATAAAACAAACTGCATTCTGCCGTACAACATGGTAGAGATCGGGAAAGCGCTGCAAATAGGAGGAAGTTTGAAAGAAACTAAGAGAAAGCTAGCCATCGGCAAAGACAGGATGCACGCACTCCGAGATGAGCAGGGGAACATTATGCACACCTTGGACGAGATCATTAGGTAGCAGAACGATTCTGCACCAGGCCAGCGACGTTAAACCAGGGGAAACTACTGAGAATACAAGCTTAACTTGAGATGTCCCACGAGTAACTAAATAGATTGTTGGAATGGCTGTCAAAGGCATTGGAATAGTAAAAGCTACATGCGACTATGGCGTAACTATAGATCTTTTGGAGGAGGAAGGAGATATTGTACTAGAAAAGCTTGCTGCGCTATTTTCGGAATGCTTGAAGAATCAAAAAGTGCCCATAGCCTGAAAAAAAAAGCCAACATTATTCTGATTCATAAAAAGGGCTATCCAAAAGACGTAAACGATTACAGACCAATCAGCCTTCTTTCAGTTGTTTACTAGCTGTTCAACCAAAGTTATAGGTAGCCGCATAGGTGACAGCCTGGATTCCCAACAATCCAGAGAGCAGGCTGGGTTTAGGAAAGGCTACTCAACCATGGATCGCATCCATGTCGTCAACCAAGTGATAGAAAGAGTCTCAGAGTACACTACAGATTACCAGAAAGCGTTCGATTTCGTACCACCACAGCTGTTACAGAAGCACTAAAAGACCGTGGAATAGAGGAAACCGACATAAGGGTTCTAGAAGATATATGCTGTTACGAAGCCAACGAAGACGTTGTTGTCTTGAAGGAAAAACAAGTTTGTTGGAGCGAATTTGTGCTCCCCTAATAACTCAAAGAATTCAGAGGCGTCGACGCAGCAGTCAACAAAGTGACGTGCGCAGGCGAGTGTCGGCGGATCGAATGCCGCGGGGTCTGCTCCGCTGGCATTTATCTTTGGGCGAGAGCGTTTCTCGAACCATCGAATTACATCCAGAACACTGTAGATCAAAGAAGATTATTCTAAGCTGTTGACGTTAGTTCAAAACGCTCTCCCTATCAAGATAGATAACACATGCCGCATTGAAATACAGTTAATCCTGGATGTAACGAACCTCTATGTAACGAATTCCTGGATTTAACGAAGTTTTTAATTCCCCGTTTTCAGTCCAATTGAAACCCATGTGTTTTCGGCGTCCCTGTAATGAAGGCGTTGCTACGGTTAACCTTGATGTAACGAATTCGCTACGCTGATGCGCCATTGTTTCTTGCAATTTTCTGAAAAATCGGCAGGAGAAATGCACTAGGTTAACGAACTTCGCCCGCACTGCAAACTACCGTGCGTTTGCAGTGTGAGTGTGGTGTCGGTTAGGTGCTAGGACTGCCTCTCTACTGCAACCTGCGGTGCCGGGTCGACGGTACTGAGTGCTGCTGGCAGAAAACGGCGAGTTTTTTCTTCTCAACACTAGCTCGCAATTTCAAGGGCCGCCGCCGCCGGCTAGGAAGAAGAATGTCGCCGCCCGGTACAGCGGTACAGTATGCCAGCTAGCACCCTCCCAACGAATTTGAGTGCTACAAAGATCATATAGGTCGCGAAAACGCGCCTTTTAAGCATACGTTTGGTCATCAAAAGGGCTAAAGGCACCTGAAATTGTCAAAACGCAAAAGTGGTACTAAAGTTACGTTTCTAAATACGGGGATAAGTGCCTGCTTCTCTGGAGCACCGGATGATGACTAAGTTTTTGGCATAGCAGCAGGCGCTAATCACAGTGTTTCTCTGTCAATCAAATTCTTTAGTGTGAGTTCATCATTACTGATCTCTAGCATTTTGGTTTCGTTACTGTTTCATTCACGCGAGCCTTAATTCTAAGGTTGTGTCTAGAGTACCGTCCGGCGGTTTTATAACCTTTCCGCTATATCGAAGTCCACCGGCGTTTTATGACAAAACTGCAACGTCTGGCAGTACATCGCTCTAGATAACATAAAGTTAGGCAACCTAAACTAAACATAACATAAGCTAACCTAACGCACACAAAGAAATCATTTAAAACATCAAAACTAACCTAAGGCACAAAAATTACACTTCAAATAAATAATGAAAAAAATCGAGCCAAGAGCCGGTGTCGAACCACTGACTCGGAGATTAATAAGCTAAGAGGGATCGTCTACACTACAACGGCAGACTCTTTGGGCGGTGCTAGCCTAGTGTTAAATATTCGAATGTCGTCGGACGGCACTCTAGCCATGCCTGCAGCAATTAGCTTGAGTGCCGTCGGACGGCACCTAGACACTGCGTAATTTTAAACCTGCATGTAATGGAAACCTGCATGCAACGAAACATTGCAAATTTTAGTAATCTTCGTTATATCCAAGTTTACATATAAAGAATGGAACACGCACTTCCCTTGGCACGGAGATAACACAGGCCGGCTCAGCCTGGCGGTAAAAGCAAAACATAAATAAACAAACCCAATGCATGGTTCGCGGCATTACGCCCCCCTAAGAGTGCGTCGACCCGATGCTAAAATAAAACGACACTACCAATAAACAAAATAAAATCAGTCATATTGCGTAGTAACGTTTTAGTCGAACCACATGGACGACTTCGGGCCGCGTGCCTAGTCGTGATGTTCCCGAGTCACCGTCGGAAATTACCTCGTAGGTAAGTTGGCTAACATGTTTTAGAATCAGGTATGGCCCCAAATACCGTCGCAGACGCTTATCACTCACTCCACGCCGAGGGATGAGAGTCCAAACCCACACACTATCCCCTAGGCGGTACTCAGCGTTTCGGCATTGCAGGTTGTAGTGTCCGCCATCGACCACCTGCGGGTCCGTTGTGCGAACTCGAGCGAGCTGGTGAGCCTCCTCGGCACCCTGAAGTCTTCCTGCGACGTCGGCGCTGAGGTCGTCATCTCCTACGTGCGGAAGCGTGGCGTCAAGCATCGTAGTTGGACGTCTTCTGTAGACAAGATCGAACGGTGTCATCTGCGTAGTTTCTTGGATTGCCGTGTTGTACGCAAACGTGACACACGGAAGGACTTTGTCCCAAGTGTTCAACGACGACGTACATTGACAGCATATCCGCGATCGTCTTCTTCAGACGTTACGTTAGTCCGTTCGTTTGGGGGCGGTACGCCGTCGTTCTTCGGTGGTCCGTTTTTCTGTTGCGTTAGATTCCTTGCATAAGCCACGTAGTGAAGGCGGTTGCGCGGTCCGTGATTAGGATTTAAGGGGCTCCATGTCGCAGCACAACTTGGTTTATGAAGAACTTTGCGAGTTGTGCAGTCCCCCTCGAAAGAGCGGCGGTCCTACGGCAATCCACTTGTTCTCGGATCGTGACGTAGGGAACGGGCCCAGAAGGTCCATTCCAATCTGCTGGAAGGGCCGCGATGGTACGCCGATTGGCTGCAGAAGTCCGGCGAGCCTCGTCGTTGGTGTTTCTCGTCGCTGGCAGTGACGACAGCTCCGGACGTAGTGGGTGACGTCGGATGTAAGGCGAGGTCAGTAGTACTCGGTCTTGATTTTTCCGATTGTGTGAGCTGTGACGAAATGTGAGATGTCCGGAAGACAGGTCGTCGTGGCACGCTTCAAAAATGTCGTCACGAAGGCCTGCATGGATGCGAAGAAGAGAATTCGTTCTCGTTCCGGCACTGAACTTCTTCACGGGGACAGAGTTTTCAGGCTGAATGCTGGTAAGTTCCGTGTAAAGACCCTAGGCACAGCGACGTTGCGTCCTTCGTGGTAGTCGATCATGACGCGTAAGTAGGGGTCGGCCCGCTGCTGGGCGGCTAGGTAGATATCCGTCACGACTCCGAAGAACGCGCTGTCTTCATCGTAGTCTTCCGGTAGTGGGTCGACGGAGCGCGGGACAGGCAGTCGGCGTCGGAGTGTTTCCTGCTGGATTTATAGGCGATTGTAACGTCGAACTCTTGCAGCCGCAAGCTCCATTGCCCGAGACGGCCAGAGAGGTCCTTCAAGTTTGTTTTTTTTTCCTTTATTTTTTCTTAGACAGCTCTAAGAGGGAGCCGAGGCTATAGGCGGGCATCGCCTGACGGGGCCCCGGCCCCCTTACAGGTTTCACAGTTTCACATAAAGCATCTAGATTCAAACAGCTGGCTCTCAGCAAAACGAGATAGGAAATACAACAACAGAAATTTAACGTAACAAAAGAGTAAAACACACAACACAGGTTCATATATATAAAAAAAATGAAGCACAATACCACTACAATATATCCACGTGCATAGATGAAGCGTTTCAGGGGTGTACCTATCCACGTAACATATAATAACACACATTAGGTAAGCATACATCTTGCAACAAGTTAATGGGGCGTACAGTGTACAGAAGGGAATAGACATGTATTTCTAACAATGGGTCCAGTGAATTTATTTACAGCATAAGTATATATCATAAATATAAGCTGCATATTCAAACACACAATGCAACGTTCTTGGGGTTCAATAAATATTAAAGAAACAATATTGCGCCACAACACTTCAAAGTGTAGAGAATGATGTGCCATTCCGGACTCGACATTTTCTGCGTACTCTTTTGAATGGGACAAAGGGTGTTAGGAAATTCATTTTCATATCATTGCTATTTAATATTTTCGTAGCTTGATAAGAAATAGTCTGTTTACCGTAATTAGTGCGGATTGTAGGTGGTCGAATTAAGGGCTTACGTATTGGGTATGTGCTAGGTTTCGCGGTTAGTACGTCATGTAGGCGGTTGTTATGAATGTGTTGTAAGAGTTTGAAGTAATAGATTTGATCAGCTTTAAGCATGTTATACTTAATAAAGAGCGGGTCTGTCCTTAAATTTTCTTTGTTTCCCTGGTAGTTCTCACATGTGCGAAGCATTTTTTTTTTGCAAAATAACCAAGCTATTGTAGTTATAGGCCGTCGTGGTTCCCCAAATTAATATGCCATAACTCAGTTTCGAATAGAAAAGAGAATAGTAGAGTGTTAGTTTCAGCGAGGGTGTTATCAGATGTTAAATTCGGTATATGCTTCCTGTCACTCGCGACAACTCCACTTTAAGTTTGTTGACGTGAAACGACCATGAAAGGTCCTCAGAAAACCAAACACCAAGAAATTTTTGTTGAGCCGCTTGTTCCAATAAGTTACCTTCATACGTTAGTTTATTTGGGCTGGTATCTCGTTTACTCACTAGCTTAAATATGATGTATTTTGTCTTATTAATATTAGGGCTTCAATGATTCTTTCTATCCACTGCGATAGCTTTATGAGGTACGCGTTAGCGGATTGTTGTATGCATTCTACAGTTTTTCCAGGAAAAAATACGTTTGTATCGTCGGCGTACATTATCAATTCGGAAGAACTAGGAATTTCTGTAATATCGTTGATGTATATGAGAAATAACAACGGCCCTAAAATAGAGGCCTGGGGGACGCCATACTGAATCCTCAGTTGAATGAATGAGATACCGTTTCAGTAACGCACTGATATCTATTTGTCAAATAATTTTTCATTAAGTTTAGCGCTAGCCAACACAGCGCATGGTGGTCTGTCACAACTTTGAATAGTCTACGATACACGTATGGGTAAATTTTTAAATGGCCTAAATAATTGCGAGGCCCTCTTTCTCAGAGCGAGAGAGAGAGAGAGAGAGAGAGAGAGAGAGAGAGAGAGAGAGAGAGAGAGAGAGAGAGAGAGAGAGAGAGAGAGAGAGAGAGAGAGAGAAACTTTAATGACAGTTGGAGTGAGCATAATTGTGGTCGGGGTATTCAGTCCAAGACTCCGTTGGGACGGCCGGCTGTCTTCGCCCTTTCCGCTAACAAAAAGCTGCGTAACAGAGCAGGAGCTCGCAAGCGTACTCTGCCACTGTCGCGTGAGGGGTTGAGGATGGGGGAAGAACTGGGTTCATTTGGCATTCCCAGACAATATGGTAATGTGTGCCTGGGGCTTGGCAATAAGTACATAGAGAACCACACAGAGTAGGATGGATGGAGTGTAGTCTTCTTGGGTGTGGGTACGTATTTGTTTGCAGTTGTCTCAGGATGACTTCCTGTTCTTTCGTGGCCTGATCGGTGACAGGTGGATAGAGTTGTCTCGCTAGTCGGTAATGTTGGGTGATGTTGGCGAATGGTGCCAGGTTCGCTCCGACTCTGCTTGCGGTGCCCGGTGGGTGAGTTCTCCGGCCAGAACATGTGACGTCTGGTGCTACGAAGAGCAGAGTGGGCCGGGATCCAAATGATTGTGACCTGGTTCTGTGTTGGTCGTTGAAAGAGAACCCGTAGCGCTCGTCGTGAAACTCTACCTGCTTGGTATGCTCGGCAGGCGGCTTGGCGGTCCGTAATAATTATTTGACGTTTGTGTGGGAGAGGGCAAGGGCGATAGCCGTCTCTTCAGCCTGCTGGGTGTTCGACGACCGAAGCGTCAGACTGGAAAGGAGGTCGGTTGTGGAGAGGCTGAGTAATTTTTCTCTTCCTTCTACAGACCACGGCTGGCATAGGCGATAACTTTTAGCAACCGTTTTGCTTTCGGATGAGGACGGCCCCCAAGCATGTATCACTGCCGTCCATGTGCATTTCCATTTCGGGGTTCTCGGCAAAAAGAGCGAGCACGGTTGGGTTTGCACGTGTTGTTGCGCTCGCAGAATGGTTTTTCTTGGGCGTTTTCAGAGCTGAAAGGGATGCTATCTTTCGTCAACCGTGTGAGTGGTTCTGCAATGCGTGCGAAGTTTGCGACGAAGCCAAGGTAGTACGCGCACAGTCCGAGAAATCTTCGCATGCCCTTCTTGCCTTTCGGTCTTGGGAAGTTCGCTCTGGCTGAAGTTTTCGCCGGGTCAGGCAGGACTCCCGCGGCGTTGACGACACTGCCAAAAAACTTGAGTTCGTTGCACGCGAAGCGGCACTTTTCAGACCTCAGAGTTAGCTCCGACGAGCAAATAACCTTGAGTACAGGCTTCAACATACCACAGCGTCGTCGAGGTATACGAGGCAGCTGTTCCACTTCAGGCAAACTAGTACGGTGTCCATGACTCTTTGAAACGTTGCTGGTGGCGTTTACAGCCAGAACGGCATCACCTTCAACTCGTAAATTCCGTACGGTGTTATAAATGCAGTCTTCTCTCGGTCTCTCTCGTCTACTTCTATTTGCCTGTTCCTGCCTGTCCCTGTTGTATTCCTGTCTTTAGATCCATCGATGAGGAATACTTCGCGTGGCAGAGTTGGTCGCGAGGCCGTCGTCGATTCATGGCAGGGGGTACAGGCCCTTTTTGGTGGTTTTGTTCAGTTGCCGGTAGTCAACGCTAAACCTTAATGGGCCGTCCTTTTTCTTCACTAGTACGACCGGCGCAGCCCAGGGGCTTTTCGATGGCTGTATAAAGTCCTCGCCTAGCATGTCTTCCACTTGGGTCTGGATGGCTTCCACTCGTGTGAAGACACGTGGTACGGCGACTGTCTGGTAGGTCGGGCTCCATCTTCGGGTATTATTCGGTGTTTCGCTATTGGTGTCTGACGTAGTGTTGAGCTCGACGAAAAACGCTCGCTGTAGCGACGCAGCAAACAAATAATTTGCTCCGTTTCTCCTGCGGTAGCGCCGGATTTATGTCGTAGGGAAGCGGAAGCTGCAATGTATCTTCGGATGCGCGTTGAAAGGCGGCGACCATGATCACCTCAGTTGCTTCTTGCGTTTATTCGAGGAACGCATTTGCACCGCCATGGTTAAATGCTGGCACTCCCCGGTGAAATTAGTGACCAAACCATTGGCTTGGCGTTGCTTCAAGCGGGCAATGCCCCTTGCGACGGAGACACCGCGGTCGAGAAGCAACCTTTGATCACTGTCTACGATAGCGTCGACGTCAGGAGCAGCATCTTCACAGTAGACCGTGATCATCAAGTTTACGTGGGGTGGCAGGGTAACATGATCATTGGCGATCCTTACAGTAGCACGGTGTTCGGGGTTCGGTTCCTGCGTCATGGAGTGATGTGGGAAACAATTATCCACTTGGTCTGCAGATCGATTATTGCACAGTTGCCCGTCAAAAAGTCCATTCCAAGAATACGTCGCGGGAACAGTGAGGCAAAATGACGAACGCGGCAGGGTACGTGGTACCATTAATGGCGACGCGTGATGTGCAATTTCCAGTTGTTACGAGATGGCCTCCTGCTGTGCGTATGGGCAGACCGTCCCATCTGGTCGTAACTGTCTTGAGCTTAGACGCGAATGATCTGGTAATTACTCAGTAGTCGGCTCATGTTTCTATCAGGGCAACTACATCAAAGACGTCGATAGACAACTGGACGTCGGACGCCGCTTTCATAGAATTCCGGGTGAGTCGGGGCGTCATATCCCGGCTTGTGCATCTTGACGGTTGGGCACTATGTGTCGTCGTTACTGTCGTCTTCGGAGATAGATTGGTGTGAACACATATACATGATCTGCAAAACATCAGCGGCGAATACAGCCTAGAACATATTTAAAATAAATTTTAATGTGTGCGAAACCCAAACGAGCAGCCAGCAGAGGACCACGCGCAATCGACATCCCGTGGATATTGTGTAAATAAACAACATCCACACACGTCATGAGGTTGTGTTTGCCGCTGCCGCACTGCCGGCGTTTTTCGCCGGCTCGCCCGGCTCTCCGCTTAAATCGGCGGGCCGGAGGGCGGAGCTTCTGCTCTCGAGAACGAACGACCCGATCGTTGGGGGAGAATGCGCCGTGATTTCGTCGGCTCATCGCGCAGCTGGCCACGACCAAAGTTTTACAGCGATTCCAGGCACTCTGTTTCTATTACTCTTTATTTACATTGGATGCGAAAACGCGCCAGAGACACAAAAAGCCCACTGAGCAAGTCCCACGGTCGCTGCGCAGGCGGCGGCCACGGCCGCGAAGTGGCCCAGGCCGGCGCAGGTAACTCGAGTGATAGCTTGTAACCGCTGCCAAGTCCCAACCATGGCAGCTTATATGAGAAAGGAGTGATTGATGTGATGGCGGGTTGCATTAAAAATTGTCATCTGTACCGATTACGAGAGCGGCAATCGAATATCCGCCGCAGTGCTACGCCGAACACATCTGTAGGTGGACCTGTGGGAAGACCGGCCGGCTGCTCCCAGCGCGCGTCTTGCCACCCACTGTCTCGAGCGTCGCGTGCAATTCTTTAGCCGCGGGAGCATTTGCACTCGCAGCGCCTGCGTCACGTCCACGGTCGCTTTTAAAGACGATAGTCTTTCTTGGGCTACTGAAACCCAGAAATTTTGGTCTGTCTGTATGTCTGTCTGTCCGTCTGTCTGTCTGTAACTCGATTCAGCCCCCCGGCCAAAGCAAAATTGATACTGTGCAATAGTCTTATATACTCACAGCCAAATGTAAACGCCTAAGCCCGGTTTAGATGTTCATACTTGTCAATTTTGTTGTACAAGAACAAGACATTACGCCAATATAAGACAGGAAATTAGTACACAAGAAATATTTACAGTGTTCTTTTATTAAAAAAATTTATGGATGCTTGGTTTTCCGATAACAAATGATATTCTACATCTACTGCAGAAAACCGCCGCCTCCTGGCGGCATATGAAAAATCACGCGGCAACAGCAATGAAAGGTTCCACTAGCTAGGTTCCACGTTCTGCTTGGAACGCACGTGGAGAACGGCCACGCGGGTCTATAAACCTTGTAGTCGGCCGCCTCCATTCACGCGCGTCTCCGCCGTACTGCAGCGCTAGCATCGAGGAACCCGGCCTGTAGCAATGGAACGCGGTAAATTCAAATTACCTTGCGCAAACATTTAGTGTGTTTACCTTGGAATGAGCGCGACGGTACAGGAACAGCATGAGAGTTGAGCGGGAAAGCAGAGGGGGGCATTTCCTTGGAAAAAGTCTACAAATACTATCGTCTTTAGACGACATTTGCAACGAAAGGAGCAGATACGCGGCCAATTTTTTTAATTAAGCTGCTCACGAGATCAGTACGCGGGGGCATTCGCAGAAACTGCCGGCGATGCGGATTCGACAGTGCTATGGCAGCTCTGCTCTGTGATATCCCTCCGACGGTCACGTGGTCAGCTTTGTTCACACAAAATCCATGGTTTCGCACCACCCGCTGAAACCGAAACTGGGACTGGCCGCATTGAAAATGCCTCTCATTAAGCAACCGTCGCACGCTGGAGCAAATGAAGTTTCTGCAGGGTATAAGTAGGTCACTAGCTACTTATCGCAACAACAAAAAACACCATGCAAAATTTTTGTGTCAGTGCCCCTTTAAGCATCACGGGCATGACTACGACGTGAAATGTGGTTTTACGCATTAATGAGAACTGCTAAAATTTTAGTCATACCGGCAAGATCATAGCTTTAGCTGATATGCTTCCCGGTATTGATAAATTCACTGCTTCAACCTGCTGGTCCCTTGCTGCAAACACAACAAACATAAAGAAGATGACCGGCTAGCTAAAGAACAGGTCCGATTTGCTTTTTTGTAACCACTATGTCAAGCCCTTTTTCTCGATTAAAAAGTTTGTTTATGCTTATTCAAAGTTGATTTATCTTGGATATAAATGGTTTGGCCAGATGTTTACCAAAATAGAGGCACAAATCAGTATTTCTTCAACATTGAATTGTGTTCTGCTTGTTTTTTGTTTTTTTTTTGTCCGCAGCTTCTGAAATGGTGAGCTTTGTGAACACCAACAGGGCAGACAGTGCCTTTTCAATGTATTAAGTGCTGATGGCATTACGTCTTTCCACAAAACCGATTGGAGACCCCACATTTAGGCACAGATAAACACATGGTTATCCTGTCGTCCTAAAATTGTCTTACAGCACCATCAAAGAATACAGCTTAATATGAGAAACTGACGTATGTCACAGGACAACAATAAATAAGACCTAGAATGGTTGTCTTCTGTAAGCACTTTTGCGAACCTTCAAGAGTTATACACTGAAAATTCATTTAAATTGTAATATTTAGCCCGACAAATAGCTCATAAGCTTTGAAAAACTACAAATTTAAGAATGGCTGCGCAAAGAAGCATCTGTAAAGGAGACGAATGGCGCAGGCACTAGTGAATGAAAAACGACGGTGCGCCAGACTCAGCAGCCGCGAAAGCAGCATCGACAGTGACAACCAAAAAACCACCGACGACGAAGACGACAGGCGCGCGTCTGTGAACCCGCTCCATCTTGGATAACGGTCATTAAAGGCCTTTGGTCGGCTACCTTGCGTTAAGCCATAGATCCCCTCAGAATTGGTGGAGGGTGCTCTGGTCCTGACCTCTCTATACGCCGGAACTCCGCTCCCGGACGCTCCCCAGCGCCATGATGGCTCCTCCTCGCGAGACTGAGCCCCCGCCTGTACCTACATCGTCGACCATCATCTGCTCCGGTTCTAATCATCAGCGGGATCCCCCATTCTTCAATGGCACAGACGAGCAGGACGTGGAAGACTGGCTCGCCACGTACGACAGAGTAAGCGCCCACACCAACTGGAGTGACAAGGTTAAGCGGAACAACGTGGAATTTCACCTGACCGGTACGCTCGATCTTTGGTATGGCAACCACGCAAAGCGATACCCCACGTGGTCGGAATTCAAATCAAGGTTTTCGGAACACTTCGGTCGCCCTTCAGCGTGGAAGCTTTGCGCGGAGCAGCGCTTGCGAGAACGAGCGCAGCAGCCCGGTGAGAACTTCCTCAGTTACATCGAGGACGTTGTGGATTTCTGCAGGAGGGTGAGTGCCACGATGAGTGACGAGGACACAATTAAGCACATCCTCAAGGGCATTTCCGATTACGCTTTTCAAATGCTGCTGGCGAAGAATCCTCAAATGGTCACCGACGTCATCAACCTGTGCCAGAGCTATGACGCGCTCAGGAGACAGCGAGCTCTCACACGGCGATCCGTTGGCCCAGATGTGTCGACTTTGACTGCTGGTAGCGACAACACTCTGTCTCCGCGTATTCAGCAGTTCATCCGGGAGGAAGTGGCTCGTCAGCTTTCTTGAGTCCCCTTCACACCGACGTCTGACGCCACCTTTGACCCTTCGCTTAGAAGTGCTATCGAGCAGCAGGTGGCCGATACAATACCATTCTCCCGCCAACAAGCACCTGTGACCGCTTCGCTCACTGGTGCCGGCATCGCGCAACCCACACCACCTGCTGTTCCGCCCACGTACGTGACCTCTGTGCAAACGCTACCTGTTGCCGGACCTCTAACCTACGCCGAGGCCATCTCCAGGCCCTTTACCGAAGCCGTCACAAGTCAACCAGTCCTCCCGGTCATGCCGCGACAGCCCAGTGAGCTCACATGAAGACCAACGTATCCCAGCCACCTGCCGGTGCCGCCTCTGTTGCAGAGGCCGCCACGCGTACGGCTTGACCCGTCATTTTCGACCACCGCTTGGCGCACGCCGGACAATTGCCCAATCTTCTTTGCTTGCTTAACTCCCGGACACGTGGCGCGTTAATGCCGCTTCGGGGGATGCCTGCATGGCAGCCTTCTTGGAACGTGCCGTATGTCTCGCCGCAGCCGATGCCTCGTGCTCCGACCAGTTTTGCCGGGACGTCTCCACCCGCCGACTCGGGTGACACCACCAACAACCGTCACCCATCCCCGCGACGCCGTTCACTTTCGCCGATGTGTCGGCGCCGCTTGCGTCCTGAAGCGGAAAACTAGGCGCCGCAGTTCCGGAGGCAAGAGCTGCGTCTTCGTCGAACTGTTCAAGACCTTCTCACCCACCAACGTCGTCGACATCGTATTAGACGGAGTCGCCACTCAAGCGCTTGTCGATACTGGAGCCGCCGTTTCAGTTATCCGCCTAGAGCTTTGCCGCCGCCTGAAAAAGACATAAGACACCGCATTTTGGACCACCCTTGCCTACTGTTTCAGCACGTTCGATCGAACCAGTACTGGTATCGAACCATGTACTGCCTGGGTGTTCATCCAAGACGTTCTGTACTTTGTTCAGTTCATTGCCCTTGCTTCATGCTCACATGACGTCATCGTGGGATGGGATTTCCTCTCCCGGCACAAAGCTATCATTGACTGCGTCCGAGCCGAAATTTCTCCAACACCACTTTCCGTAAAAGTTTCTGTCGCCGACGACACCACTATTCCTTCATGCTCCACCGTCCCTGTGCCCTTAATCTGGCATCTTCAATCCGACATCAATGCACTTTTCACACCGTCGCATTTGTTCTGCTAACGCCGATGTCTGTTTCTTCCTTTCGCCTTGCTCAGTATCTGCAATGGCCAAACCGCCCTGTTCGTTTCTAATCCTGGAGCAAGTCCTCGCTCTTTGCTCCGTGGCGAGTGCCGTGGACGCGCCGAGTCCGTGGAGTCCGCTGTTGTCATTGCCGCTTTAGAGACCTGCGCACGTTGAGGTGATCGAACTCTGCCCACTTCCTGCCACTGCATCTCAGCTATCCCCGGAAGTTTTCGATCGTGCCATCGACGCCGACCTTACGCCGCCCGAACCGACCAACTGATTAAATTGCTTTGACAATTTCATTCATCCTTTGACTGTGCGCAGACGTCGCTTGGTCGTACCATGACAGTCAGCCACCCTAGCGACACCGGCACCCTCGCGCCTTTACTTCAGCGACCTTACCGCGATGCCCCTTCCGAAGGGGCGTAATTGATGAACAAGTAGGTGACATGCTCCAGCGTGGTATCAATCGACAATCGAACAGCTCCTGGGCGTCGCCGGTAGTACTCGTGCGGAAAAAGGACGGCTCCATCCGTTTTTGTGTCGACAAAATACTCGCAAACAAAATAACTCGCAAGGACGTTTACCCACTACCACACATCGACGACACCCTAAATTGCTTTCAAGGAGCAGAATATTTTTCGTCTCTTGACCTACGCTCCGGATACTGGCAAGTCCCGATAGCAGATGCGGATCGTCCGAAAACAGCCGTTGTTACTCCAGACGGTTTATATGAATTTAAAGTCCTGCCGTTCGGCCTGTGCAACGCGCCCGCCATGTCCGAACGGATGATGGACAATATTCTTCGCGGCCTCAAATGAAAGACATGCCTGTGTTACCTGGACGACGTCGTAGTGTTCTCATCCGAATTGTCCACGCATCTACGGCGGGTTGAGCAAGTTTTAGCTTGTATGAAGGAGGCAAGCCTTCAACTAAACCTAAAGAAGTGCCGATTTGCTGCTCACCAGCTGACGATCTTTGACCACGTCGATTCCAGAGATGGCGTACTTCCCGATCCGGTCAAGCTTCGTGCCGTGGCTGAATTCCCGAAGCCGACCACGATCAAAGAGGTTCGTAGCTCCATAGGGCTATGCTCGTATTTCCGCCGCTTTGTGCGTAACTTAGCCTCCATCATCGCGCCATTGACACAACTTCTTGGCACCACGACGGGTCTTTTCGCATAATCATCGGCTTGCGACAAGGCTTTTACAACCCTACGTCACCTCCTCACGTCCACGCCAATTCTCCGTCATTTCGACCCGTCGACCCCAACTCAAATCCACACCGATGCGAGTGGAGTTGGTCTGGGTGCTGTTCTGGCTCAAACAAAGGCCTAGGTCCACGAATACGTGGTCACCTACGCGAGCCAACGTCCCACTTCGCTATTCGTGATGGCTTGCTGTACATACGCAACTACCACCCTAATGGGGGCAAATGGCTGCTCGTCATTTCCCGCCATCTGCGCTCTGAAGTGTGCGACCATTTTCGCAGCAAGCCTCAGTGTGCTGACGCCGGCGCGCTAAAGACATACGAACGCCTTAGACTGCTATATTACTGGCGTGGTATGTACGGCTTCGTTCGTCGTTCTCTTCGCTCTTGCACAGACTGTCAACGGCGCAAGCAACCACCCTTTCGTGCGTCTTGGCCGATGCAGCCTTTGGCGTGCCCGATTCCACCTTTTGACCGGGTAGGAATCGATCTCTACGGATCCCTGCCCTGTACTGCGGCTGGCAATAGGTGGGCATCGTAACCGTGGACCGCCTGACACGGTACGCCGAACCCACTGTGCTTCGTGCTGCTACTGCCAAACGCCGTTGCAACATTTCTACTCAACCGCATCATCCTACGTCACGGTGCTCCTCGGGGAATTCTCAGTGACAGGGGGCATGTCTTTTTTCTAACGTCATCTAAGCGCTCCTAAAGGCCTGCCGCATCGTCTACCATACGACTACTGCATATCACCCGCAGACAAACGGCTTAACCGAACTTTTTAACCGAACTTTATCGAAGTTTGGGGGACATGCTGGCAATGCATGTATCATCTGACCATTCCAACAGGGATATGGTTCTTCCATTCGTAACCTACGCCTACAACACTGCCAAGCAAGCCAGCACGGGTTTCTCTCCCTTCTTCCTGGTGTATGAACGCGAGCCGTCGTGCCTGCTTGACACGATCATTTCCTACAGTCCGGACGTATCTGAAGCATCGTCAATCTCCGACGTCGCCCGACTTGCGGAGGAGTGTTGCCAACTGGCTCGCTCGTTCACGTCAGACGAGCAAGGACGCCAAAAGTTCCGCCATGATGTGTCAACGCCTACCCCAGAATTTTGTGCGAATGATCTAGTTTGGCTCTGGATTCCGGCCACGACTCCTGGGCCGTCGAGCAAGCTCTTTTCAAAATACCACGGACCGTATCGTGTCATCGAACGGACGTTGCCTGTCAATTATGAGGTCGAGCCTCTGAATCCTTGCTCTGATAATCGCTGCCGTAGACGAGAGACCGTTCACGTAGCGCGCCTGCAGCGACACTTCGAACCCGCCATGGTATCCTGCCCCTAAGTCGCCAGGATGGCTCCTATTTGCCCCGGGAAAATTTTAAAGGAGACGAATGGTACAGGCACTAGTGAACGAAAAACGACAGTGCGCCAAACTCAGCAGCCGCGAAAGCAGCATTGACAGTGACAAAAAAAAAAAAAAACCACCGACGACGAAGACGACAGGCGCGCGTCTGTGAACCCGATCCATCTTGGATAACGGTGATTAAAGGCCTTTCGTCGGCTACCTTGCGTTGAGAAATACATCCCCTAAGACATCTCATAAAATAGGTAAAACACCTGCTTTCAGATTGATTCACTGGTCCGCAGCCTTCGCACCAACTCCATCAGCTTCGAGTGCACGCTAGTGCACATCCTTTCGCTGCCTGTTTACTTGCTGCCCGTGGCGAGTTGACGTTGAACAGCCTCCTAGAAAAGAGGGCATGCACGATTGATTTTGTTCATGTTGTCCTGTATTCAACACGGTGTATGCACCGGCCACTCAGCCACACAGTGGAGCTGATTTCATTTGTGTGGTTTGAGACGTGCGCGAGCAGTGCCGTCGATAAAGTGCCGTCGTTTCGCGCTAGCTTGGTATCATCCAGAGGCGTCCGTTTCCTTATTGATTGCATTGCTCCAAACGTACATGCCGGTGTTACAAAACTTTTTCTACCAAAGCTTGGGAACATATTGATTGTGGCAGTGGCATAAGCCACTCATTACCATCTCACCAAGGCCTGCTGCGCGCTTCCTATGGAGTGTGAGAGACGATGAGGAGCTCTAGCGGAAGTATTCTGATCCATTGAGCGCGTGACCATTCTCAAACTGGTTTTCCAACGACGTTAAGCGATTATGAAAATGGTCTGGGTTAAAGTGCTTGTGGGGTGTGTATGCATTACAATTAAATGCGGCGGCGACGATTCGCTCACGTGAGGTGACGAAGGTTACGCCGATTGTTTTCAAGTTCTTTCCGATACACACGAAGCATAAATTAGAAACAGAACAAGCTCACGGAACAGGCTTGGTCATTAGGGGACAGTCGAAAGCAAATTGTTCCAGCCCACAATTACCACTGGCCTTTTACAGCACGTTCACTTAAAAAAAACTCAAAATAGTCCAGGGTGATGCCGAGTGTCTGAATGGGTGTGCATAATCCGTAAAGTACGCTGTGTGAACTAAATAGTGAAAGTTTTAAGCACTAATTTAGGTTTCAAGCATGTGACGCTGCATGAAATGAGTCAACATTGCGTCGTCCTCACCAGAAATTTAATGTGCACCGCAGATTTGGTATTGATTCAACCCATCATCAATGCCTTCTTTGCGAATTCCTTGCATGCGACCGTACTATCTTCGAACGGTACCGTATCTTTAGCATTGAAACAGTCGAAAACCTGGCGTTTGTTTTCATCATGCGGCCTGTTTTAGGCCCGTGGTTGTAGGGAGCATGAAAATGCAGTCTGGCATCGCGAAGCGAAAGGAAAATCCGGCTACTCATTACAAGGCATTTCTAAACCGACGAATCACGCAGAAGAAAAAAGCGCTACTCACGCAGTGGTTGTTGCAAACACCAAGCCACATACCATGTCTTGCGTCGGAGAATGCACTGTCCGCGTGGCAGCGTTTCACTGTAAAAATAAAGTCAACCCTCTTGTGAGGGTAGCCCCGCCGTGAAGTTTAGGGGCCAGTGCATACACTCTGGGTCCTCTTTTTTATATAAAACCTACGTTCTTATGCCTTGAGCCAAGCCTGTACTTGCCACACAGCGGTCCCCAAATTATTTTAGGTCCCATTTTAAATGAGACAATATGAACACTGCACGTCCGAAGGCGAGATAACCGTCGGCCATTAAATGTAAGAGTGGATCCCTAGAGCAGGCAAGCATGGCAGGGGCAGCAGAAAGTTAGATGGGCAGACGAGATCAAGAAGTATGCAGGGATAATTGGTTGCAGTTAGCACAGGACCAGGTTATTGGATATCTATGGGAGAGGCCTTGCTCTCTTGCAGTGGGCGTAGATAGGCTGGGCGTAGATAGTGAGCGTAGATAGGCTGATGATGATGAATATGAACGCATGAACAACTTATTTGTATACACCCACTGCACCCGAGAACCTCTTCATGTTTTGCTCAGGGAGACAACAGGTTTCCTAATATACAAGCCATGTTATTCTAGGTTCTTTTTTATCTGGTTCATAGTTCTCATACAAAACCTACCGGAACTACAAAACTTCCTGCGCTCGACTGTCGACTGAATGGCAAAAGAAAGAAAATTTGTTAAAAACTTAAAAAATCATGTATGCCTTACATCTCCAAGCATTACCAGGAAAATTAAGGGGGTCATAACAAATGAACTCAGCACCAAACAAGAAAAGAATGCTAGGCCTGCTGAAAAAGGTAACTAACCTCTGGAGAAATTTAAGTGTGGTAGCTGCTGGCTCAGCATACTCCATTTCCAGTCCACAGCACACCAGTAGCAGCAGGCAAGTTCCCTCCCTGAGGATCGTCAGCTTCGTGTAAGTGCCTCTTGCTCGAAAAAAACAGCAGCGCCACTGATAGATGCTGCCTGCAAGTAATTGAAGAAAACTTGTAATAAACCTTGCCTTGCCAGTGTTTGGGTAGTGGCATTTGATTAAAAATAAATCCCGGGCTCAACGCTCCACAACTTGCTATGAGGTGTGCTAAAGCGCAACACTCTGGATTAAAGGCCAACAGCACTCGAAAATGTGACCTCTTGAAAACCTCATTTCAATTTAGCCTTCTTCACAAGACAGCAAGATACAAAATATGACAGCTGACATACGCGTATGCATGGCACAAACGACTACTAAAAATCGTCGACTCTGAAACCGTAATTGAGAAGCGTGCAGTTATTACAACCAGGCTGACGTGGCGTCGCAGCCAGCAAGCCAGAGCAAATCTCCGCATAACAGCTTCACATAGGCAGCAGGTCCACGGGAAGCGCACCCAGAAGAGCTTGACCAGTTCCCCTGGCTGGCTGGAGGACCACTCACCTGGTTGGCTACAATGTCACGTTCGCTTCATGGCTGTTTGCATGATCCGCTGGCAGGCCTCAGGTTGTCTGCAATGAAGTTTATTTTTTATTTTTAAACATTTCCAACTGATTATCAAGGCATTTCACAGGGCTAGCAGTAATGTCCCAATTGGTTTGGTGATACGCACTCTACGTCCAAAATAAATTTACCCGATGCGAAATAGGTGTGCATTGGCTTTCGATTGGCTCACCTGGAGTTTTTTTAACGAGCACATATCACGTACAAAATCCTTTCAATACTCCACCATCAGAAACAGGTTACAGCCAAATATCAAACCTGTGACCTTGCGCACAGCAGCAGCATGCCTTCGTCTCTGAGCAGCTGGCAGGTCAACAAACTATTCTGAGTGGCTTGAAGGTAAACACGCACACAATTCACTATTTAAGCGAGTCTCGAAAAAAAATCTTAGAAATGTAAAAAAAAATTACGGGATTTAACGTATCGAAGCCACACCTGTGCTATGCAGAGGGATTTTGCGCAGGGCTTAGAATTAATTTTGAGCACCCGAAGACCCTTCACATGGTTCTTTTTTATCAGTCATTGTTCACACAGTTCCTTTGAAAATTATATCAGATAATGTACCGTCACGGAGAGCCTAAGCTGAAACAGCAGTTCGGGAGCCAAGAGATGCCAAGAGGGCACGGGGGAAAAGAACAAAGTAAACACCACCTGGCGCCAGCAAAATATTTTTCTTGCGCGAATATTAAATAAAATACCCCTGGACAGCCATTACTGCACCTGTTCCTGGCTCTGCAGCTGGAGTGAAACAGTGAAAAATTCGCTGTAATAAGGTCGCCATCTCTGCACTGGCTAACAATGGGCTCTCCTCGTGAATCAACGTAAATAAGCAGGGCCCTTGTGATTGCTCTGGGGCAGTTACTGGTTACATTTCAATATTGTTGTTTAGGTCGTCAGAGTGCACTGATGTATCCTTTGCTTCTTTGTGGCACCTAGAATCGTGGGTCATAAATGAGCCAGCTGACACAGCCTGTGAAAAAATGCACAACAGACTGCCCTATTCTTAAAGCGGTCCACAAGGTGTGGCATGGGCTTTATACGTCTTGACTAGTGGCTCCCACATGACGGCAGAGAACACAAAAATGCAACATTGGTTGTTGGTCAATCCTGTTTTTTTTTGGTGTCTGAAAATATGGCTCTTGAAGGCTTTTTTACTTCCTGAAAACCACACTGCGTAAACTAATGGGACAAAGCATAACCCTATGTGCAGTGCTGCGGAACGCAAAATGTTCAAAGCATGCGAGACATGCATTAAAGGTTTCTCTACACCAGCACCAGCTTTTCATCCTGCATTGCTATCTGCAAATGACATTATTATTAACATTTAAAAATCACTGCAGCCATAATTCTTCTGTAAATGTTCAGTACATCAGCACTTTTCTACGCCTGGGAGACATTTAGCTACGTAATTACACATTTGGCGCACCTGTACCCGTATGACCTGTACCTTTCTTAACACAAAAATGCGTTGCTCTGATTCCGATAGTGAACTACACCTTCTAAGATTGAATGAGATTCGTAAAATCAGAACTGGCAGCTTGACTGCCGCAAAAGATGTGCGAGTAAAACTTATTGAAGAAGAAACAGGAATAGTCGCCTTATGCTCGTAGCGTGCTTCTCAAAGGACTTTACACTGTAATGAGAACTGACCATGTATGCCGCGCTCGGACAGTTTTACTGGACTGCGGAAATACCCCAGAAAACAACGCGACAGTTATGGCCAGCGTAGGTTTGCAATGGACGCCAATTACAACCTACAGCTGTTTAAAAGCGCTAACCAATATGATATGCTCTCCCGTGCCAGATGCACTACGCCCCATCAGCGTGTTTTACAGTACAGCTTGGCAAGTCATTTCATATTTCATTCGCCCTGCAAAGTCACGCCACCGATAACTCGTTTAAGGATGCAAAGCTCGTAAATGTCGCGCTTGCACCACGAACAGCCTCAAGAAGAAAATCTTAAGAGGGTTCAGCAGTTCGGCGCCAACTCAGATTCGCACTTTTTCGCTTCATAGATGGCATCACGTACCGCCCCCAAAAAGCTGCGTCAGGTAGTTGCAATCTAGCAGTGTAAAAACAACCAGGACACTGAAGCACGCTTTATTCCGCCGCACGAAAGGATATATAGCTCCGATGACGGCATGCATCGGTCGTGCGATGACACGAGCGTTCCCTGATACGACCGAAGGTCGTGGCCAAGAATGTCAAATATCAGTACGGAATGAATACCGGCATGACTTGACCCAGATGTTTCTTTTTGCGTTTTTGCATGCTGTTGTTTTTCTGGAGAACACGAAGTCGACGACTTGCAAAGAGGGCGAGGAGGGTGCTTCTCGTGGTGCGAATGAAAAGATACATTCATGTCCTGCGACCCCCAGATAAGGCCTCTGCGTCTAAGAAGGCGACAGAAAATGTATTTACAGGTTTGGTATCAATCTACGCGCACAGGTGAGAACACAGAAATACGACAGCGCGTATACACAATTCACTTTCGCGCCAGCATGAACAGCGGCGGTTACATGGCTCCGACCGACAGAAGAGCATTGCAGCGAGCTACGGAAGCGGCAAGGGGTGCGTGTGGACCTACTGGGCTGCAGGCTTCCCTCAGCATTCGTTGTAAATCCTGCCGTTTGCGGGATAGAAGCTTGGTTCGCTGCGCTTCTGTGGAAGCCATGAAACGTGACTTCTTCAAGGAGAAATCTATCCCCCTTATGCGTGTTAAATTACTGCAGCGACGATTGCGAGTGTTACGCATGAAGAAAATCGCACCAATGTCAGAGCAGAAACTGAAAACACATCTCTTGCGGGCGAGCAAATCACGCTGTGTGGCGTTGTGCCGGCAATAACCACAGCTTTATCAGCCCTTCTAGGTGAAGAAGGGCGCCTAAAGTTGTCACCCGCTTCGCTTTCAACATGCAAACATATTTGTACCCTCATTTCTAACATAATTTATAACATTTCTCGAATAGTGAAACAGCTTAGTTGGAATTTATAACCGCTGTATTGCTTTTGAGAAGTTTCGTACAATGCGACATGGGATTTGAAGTAAAATTACACGATTGTACGTAGTATCGACGAGATAACATTTCGTCATAAAAATCACCAAACAACAAGAACTATCACTTTCCCGATCACACTATTATGCAAGCGGTTAAGCCCAATTTAAGCTACGCACATAGCGGTTCGAGCGGAAGTAATTGTGGCCATTGCTGCAACGACTTGCGAGTTCTTGGACAATTCAATTTGGCTAGCTGCCCGGTGTTTTTAGCATGAGAAGCGAAACGGGAAACGGGGTGTTGCGGATGGGATCCAGCCATAGCTCTGCTTAGAACGCTCTCTTATGCCCTGTTCTTCCTCTACGTAACAATGGTGATTTCTCTCTTAGCTCGTTCTTTTTGTTCTTTTCTGCGAAAGGTGTTTGGTGTACCAAGATGTTCTATTTAGACGGCTTTAAATCCTACGCAGCGCACTTATTCGAGGCGTTTTGTTGTATTGTTTATTTTATAAAAAATTATAACAAATTATTGTGACCATAAATATTACGGAACGACGAAAGCGCATGTAACAAGTGCAATGCGTAGGTCACCGCTTAGGTAAACGTTACCGTAACGCTAAAGTCATATTGTCACGTAGCCAAGGACGAAGCAGTTGTTTGGAAAAGAAACAAGTTTATTGGAGCGAACTTGTGCTCCCCTAACAACTGAAAAGAATACAGAGGCGGCGAAGCAGTGGTCAACAAAGTGACGTACGTGCGTCGGCGAGCGTCGCAGAATCGAATGCCCCGGCGTCCGCACTGCAGGCTTTTTATCTTTCGGCGCGCGTGGTTCTCGAAACGTCGATTCGCATCGAGAACATAGTAGATCCAAGAAGATTATTCTGGGCTGTTCACGTAAGATCGGAATGATCTCCCTATCACAACAGATAACACATGCGGCACAGAAAGAAAGAATGGAACACGCGCTTCCCTTGGCGCAGAGATAACGCAGACCGGCGCAGCCGGGCGGTAAAAGCAAAACACAAATAAACAAACCCAATGTATGGTTCGCGGCATTACCCCCCCTCTAAGAGTGCATCGACCCGATGCTAACATAAGCGACAGTCCGAACCAATGAAAATAAAAGTTTGTCATCGTCCGTAGAAAGGTTTTAGGCGAACCACGTGGACGACTTCAGGCCGCCTGCGTTGTCGTGATGTGCCGGAGTCACCATCAGGGATCACTTCGTAGGTAAGTTGGCCAACACGTCGTAGAATCTGGTAGGGTCCGAAATAGCGTCGCAGGAGCTTCTCACTGAGTCCGCGTCGTCGGATGGGAGTCCAAACCCACACACGATCCCCTGGTTGGTACTCGGCGTCTCGGCGTCGGAGGTTGTAGCGGCCCGCATCCACCAGCTGCTGGTCCGTTATACGAACTCGAGCGAGCTGGCGGGCCTCCTCCGCACGTTGAAGATATTCGTGGACGTCGGCGTTGAGATCGTCGTCTTCTACGTGCGGAAGCATGGCGTCGAGCATCGTAGTCGGCCTTCTACCGTAGACAAGCTCGAACGGCGTCAGCTGCGTCGTCTCCTGGATAGCCGTGTTGTACGCAAACGTGACATACGGGAGCACTTCGTCCCAAGTCTTATGTTCAACGTCAACGTACATTGACAGCATATCTGCGATTGTCTTGTTCAGACGTTCTGTTAGTCCGTTCGTTTGGGGGTGGTACGCCGTCGTTCTTCGGTGATCCGTGTTGCTGTAGCGTAATACTCCTTGCATCAGTTCCGCAGTAAATGCCGTTCCGCGGTCTGTGATTAGGACTTCCGGGGCTCCATGTCGCAGCACAACTTGGCTTATAAAGAACTTCGCCACTTCTTGTGCAGTCCCCCTCGGAAGAGCGGCGGTCTCTGCGTAGCGCGTCATGTAGTCTGTCGCTACGACAATCCACTTGTTCTGTGATCGTGACGTAGGGAACGGGCCTAAAAGGTCCATTCCAATCTGTTGAAATGGTCTCGATGGGACGGCGATCGGTTGCAGAAGTCCGGCGGGTCTTGTCGGCGGCGTTTTTCGTCGCTGGCAGTCACGGCAGCTCCGGACGTAGTGGGTGACGTCAGAGGTAAGGCCGGGCCAGTAGTACCTCGCCTTGATTTTTCCAATAGTGCGGGCTGTGCCGAGATGTCCGGAAGACGGGTCGTCGTGGCACGCTTCCAAAATTTCGTCACGAAGGTCCGCGGGGATGACGAGAAGGTAATTCGCTCTTGTTCCGGGGCTGAAATTCTTCTTCACGAGGACGGAGTTTCTCAGGCTGAATGCTGGTAAGCTGCGCTTGAAGGCCCTAGGAACGGCAACGTTGCATCCCTCGAGGTACTCGATTATGACGCGTAAGTCGGGGTCGGCACGCTGCTGGGCGGCTAGGTCGCTCTCCGTCACGATCCCGAAGAACGCGCTGTCTTCATCAGAGTCTTGTGGTGGTGGGTCGACGGGGGCGCGGGACAGGCAGTCGGCGTCGGAGTGTTTCCTGCCGGATTTATAAACGACTGTAACGTCGAACTCCTGCAGGCGCAAGCTCCACCGCCCAAGACGGCCAGAGGGGTCCTTCAAATTGGCGAGCCAACACAGCGCATGGTGGTCTGTTACAACCTTGAATGGCCTTCCATACACGTATGGGCGAAATTTTGAAATCGCCCATATAATAGCCAGGCACTCTTTCTCAGAGGCAGAATAGTTTTTCTCCTCCTTCGACAGACCACGGCTGGCATAGGCGATTACCCTTTCGCAGCCGCTTTGCTTTTGGACAAGGACGGCACCCAAGCCTATATCACTGGCGTCCGTGTGCATTTCCGTTTCGGCATTTTCGTCGAAATGAGCGAGCACGGGTGGGCTTTGCAGGCGTTTTTGCAGCTCGCAGAATGCTTTTTCTTGGTCGTTTTCCCAGCTGAAAGGGGTGCTGTCTTTCGTCAAGCGCGTGAGTGGCTCTGCAATGCGTGCGAAGTTTGCGACGAAGCGCCGGTAGTATGCGCACAGCCCGAGAAATCTTCGCACGCCCTTCTTGTCTTTCGGCCTAGGGAAGTTCGCGATAGCTGAAGTTTTTGCCGGGTCAGGTAGGACTCCCGCGGCGTTGACGACGTGGCCCAAGAACTTGAGTTCCTCGTATGCAAAACGGCACTTTTCAGGCTTCAGCGTCAACCCCGACGTACGAATGGCCTCGAGTACAGACTCCAACCTTGCAAGGTGTTCGTCGAAAGTCCGGGCGAATACCACTACGTCGTCGAGGTATACGAGGCAGGTGTGCCACTTAAGGCCAGCTAGCACAGTGTCCATGACTCTTTGAAACGTCGCTGGTGCTGTGCACAGCCCAAACGGCATCACCTTGAACTCGTATAGGCCGTCTGGGGTTATAAATGCAGTCTTCTCTCGGTCTCTCTCGTCCACTTCAATTTGCCAGTAGCCTGTCTTCAGGTCCATCGATGAAAAGTACTTCGCGTGGCAGAGGTGGTCGAGGGCGTCGTCAATTCGGGGGAGGGGGTACACGTCCTTTTTCGTGATTTTGTTCAGTCGCCGGTAGTCAACGCAAAACCTTAATGTGCCGTCTTTTTTCTTTACGAGTACGACGGGCGCAGCCCAGGGGCTTTTCGATGGCTGTATAATGTCATCGCTCAGCATGTCGTCGACTTGAGTCCGGATGGCTTCCCGTTCGTGTGAAGAGACGCGGTACGGTGACTGTCGGGTAGGTCGGGCTCCATCTTCGGTTATTATTCGGTGCTTCGCTAGAGGGGTCTGACGTAGTTTTGTGCTCGACGAAAAACATTCGCTATAGCGACGTAGCAAAGCCAATAATTTTTTCCGTTGTTCTTGCGGTAGCGCCGGATTCACGTCGAATGGCTGCGGGAGCTTGAATGTTTCTACGGGTGTGCGTTCAAAGTCGGCGACTGCGATCACATCACTTGCTTCTTGCGTTTCTTCGAGGAACGCAATTGCAGCTCCCTTATTTAAATGCTGGTACTCTTCGGTGAAATTAGTGACCAAAACGTGAGATTGGCGTTGCTTAAAGTGCGCAATGCCTCTTGCGACGGAGACACCGCGGTCGAGAAGCAACCTTCGATCACTTTCTACGATAGCGTCGATGTCAGAAGCAGCATCCTCAAAGTAGACGGCGATCATCAAGCTTGCGCGGGGTGGCAGGGTGATGTGATCGTCGGCGATCCTGACAGCAGCACGGTGATCGGGGTTCGGCTGCGGCGTCGTGGAGTGATTGGAGGAAAATGTTATCGACTTGGTCTGCAGATCAATTATTGCGCCGTTGTCCGTCAAAAAGTCCATTCCGAGAATCACGTCGCGGGAGCAGTTAGGCAGAACGACGAACGCCGCAGGGTACGTTGTGCCGTCTATGGTGACGCGCGATGTGCACGTTCCACTTGGCGTCACGAGGTGGCCTCCTGCTGTGCGTATGTGCGGACCGTCCCATCTGGTCATAACTTTCTTCAGTTTAGACGCAAATGGTCCGCTCATTACCGAATAGTCAGCTCCCGTGTCTACGAGGGCGACTACGTCAAAGCCGTCGATGGACACCTTGACGTCAGATGCAGTCGTCCTCGAGTTCCGGGTTCGTCGGGGCGTCGTATCTCTGCTTGTACGTGTTGATGGTCGGGCACTGTGCATCGTCGTTGTCGTCGTCTTCTCAACGGACGTCTCGGTCAGGTCGGGTACGCGTCGCGCCGTGTAGCTGTCGTCGTGTTCGGGAGTGTCGTCAGGGTTAGGTCGGGTCGTCGGGATGAGGGCATGTCGTGAATCACTGTCTTCAGCGCGTCCTTGCGTCGTTGGAGGGTTTCTAGTTTTTCGACGTAGAGCAACTTCACCTCCAGAAGTTGCCGCCTTTAGTTTCCCCCGCGTGGGCTGGGGGACCTTCCACGGGCGAAGTCAGCGTTGCTACGGCGGTTCGGCGATTGGTAGGGGTAGGGCGACGGCGAACGGTTGAAACGCGCTGGGCCACGGCTGGTTTCAGATAGATACTCGTCGATCTCACGTGGTCGTTGGCCAGGGAGAGGGCGAGGTGCGTCGACGGAGAAACCACGCAGTCCGAGTCTTTTGTATGGGCAGCGACGGTAAATGTGGTCGGCCTCTCCGCAGTGGTAGCACAGAGGACGGTTATCGGGAGTTCGCCATACGTCCGTCTTCCTCGGCGTCTGGTTTCGGGCTACCGGGGGTCGGGCGGGTGACAGTGGGCGGCGGTACGGCGGGGCCTCTTGACGGCGTGTTGGAGCAGGGCGGGGTCGACGAACAGCCGCGGAGTATGTCATAGCTTGTGGCTCTCGGGGTACCTCGGATGGCGCAGAAGTTCCCAACGCTTGTTGTACTTCTTCTCTAATCACGTCGGTGAGGGAAGTGACTTGGGGCTGCGGCGGCGTTGGGAGAAGTTTCCGCAGCTCCTCTCTCACTATTTCGCGGATAGTCTCGCGTAGGCTGTCGGCCGGGATCCGCGTGCTGCCAAAGTCGTTCGCATTGGCCGCGCCAACAAAGTTGCGGTCATACTGCTTAGCACGCATTTCAAGGGCTTTCTCAATGGTGCTGGCTTCGGTCACGAATTCGGCGACGGTTTTGGGCGGATTTCGGACAAGTCCAGCAAACAGTTCCTCCTTCACTCCGCGCATTAAGAAGCGCAACTTCTTTTCTTCCGTCATTTCGGGGTCCGCGCGGCGAAATAGCTGCTTCATCTCCTCAACGAAGATCACGACGCCTTCGTTGGGGTGTTGCGTGCGCGTTTCCAACAAAAGGGCGGCTCTTTCTTTCCGCACGACGGTAGTGAAGGTCTTAGTGAACTCGCTTTTGAACTGAGCCCAGTTTGTCAAGGAGCTCTCGTGGTTCTCGAACCAAGTGCGAGCCGAATCTTCCAAGTAAAAGAAAACGTGCCGGAACGTTTCTGCGTCGTCCCACCTGTTGAATTTCCGGACGCGCTCCAGTTTCTCCAACCATTCTTCTGGGTCTTCTGCGGGGGCTCCTCGGAATGATGGCGGTTCCCGTGGCTGCTGCAGAACGACAGGAGGGTTGGCTTGGTTGAGCATGGTGCTGGTTGCGACGTTTTTCTTCTTCGTCTTCTCCGGTAGTAGACCGAACTCGGGTGGTAAATCTTGCACGCGGAGGCTGGCTCTTGTTGGACTGGCTTGGCGGCTTCCAGAGGTTGTAGTGGGCATGAAGGGTGCGTACCCAGCACCTCCACCAGATGTCACGTAGCCAAGGACGAAGCAGTTGTTTGGAAAAGAAACAAGTTTATTGGAGCGAACTTGTGCTCCCCTAACAACTGAAAAGAATACAGAGGCGGCGAAGCAGTGGTCAACAAAGTGACGTACGTGCGTCGGCGAGCGTCGCAGAATCGAATGCCCCGGCGTCCGCACTGCAGGCTTTTTATCTTTCGGCGCGCGTGGTTCTCGAAACGTCGATTCGCATCGAGAACATAGTAGATCCAAGAAGATTATTCTGGGCTGTTCACGTAAGATCGGAATGATCTCCCTATCACAACAGATAACACATGCGGCACAGAAAGAAAGAATGGAACACGCGCTTCCCTTGGCGCAGAGATAACGCAGACCGGCGCAGCCGGGCGGTAAAAGCAAAACACAAATAAACAAACCCAATGTATGGTTCGCGGCAATATATTATACATTGAGCTAAATGTGACCAGCGAAATGTGATGCCGGTTTACTTAAATTATCGCACGTTTTTTCTCAATTTATCATAATACGTCCACACTTCGTAAATTGAGTAGTGTACGTACGTACGTATGTGCATACGTAGGTACGTCTGTGTGCATGTATGTATGTATGTATGTATGTATGTATGTATGTATGAATGTATGAATGAATGAATGAATGAATGAATGAATGAATGAATGAATGAATGAATGAATGAATGATCAGCCTCTCCAGGGCGTTGCCCGTGGAAGTCCAACTGCTTTTATATTGCTCTGTCCGAATAACTCATTTACGCGTAATTTCTTTATTTCATTCTTTCATAGCGCTAGCGGTCTTCTGCTCTTTCTATTCTCATATCAGGCTAGTCATTCCGTTACCACGGTGGTCCAACGGTTATCCGTTTGGGCCAAAACATGCCCTCCCTTAGTTCACTTTCAGTGGTATATCCCCTTCGCCTCCCCCCTCCCCAGCAACACAGTAACTCAAGACACTCATTCCCAATGACGGAGCGCTTTTTTTATCATCATTGTTTCGGTGGCCACATAGGCCGGCCGAAGATTGTTTTGACGTAATAACTCCCTGACTGGGAACTTTGTAACTTAGAAATCGGGCTATCAGATGCTTTTCGGCTGTTCAGGTGCCCCTTGCTTCTGTTCGGGCCGAAGATAAAGCCCGGCGTGCGTGTGGCATGTACAGCTCCGAGTTACATGAGCCTGAGGGCGCAGCTTCACGGCGCTCAGCTTCCGCCCGGAGCCCTTTACGCACATCTGGTGAGCTTAGGTTCTGAGCGCTGTACCTCTGCACGCAGTTACAATTTCGGAAATATGATCATCGATACGAGAAGGACTCATGATCCTCTAGAATTTAATCATTACAATCAAGCACCTAACTTAGGAAAATTGAAACGGTGATTAACCAGGTCAAGTTACTTATTTCCATAAATAGCACTTGGCACCTGCCACGGCCCCTGATCACTTAGCGCAAGAAAGGCAGCGCTACTTCCAAATCCCATTTTTTTTAAATTAATTAGTCTTGATGAAACACCCCGTATACCCACACATTTCTTTTACCCATTTTTGATTTACTACCCTTGCTTATTTGTTGTCTCTGTATGCCTTTTATGCCTAATTTACCCAGTGCCTCACCCGAGAAGGCACACCACTGTTGGTGAGCGCTTCAAATAAATAAATAAAATAGTGCGTGGTTGCACGCCTTGGCGGCCGTGACCGTAGCCGTCTTCCTAAATAAACCAAACATTCCAGAAAACGAAAAAATTCAGATAACAAACAAGATTTTGCAAGTATGTATGATCCTTTATAAATATTTTTGGGCACTTTTTGTGCTGTAAAAGAGAAGCTTCAATGTTAATATGTACAGACAACGTAAAGAACAATAAATACTCAATTGTGCACTATTCGAAATCGGCACGTCCTAAAAACTTTTAAAGCAATTGGTAAAAATTAACCTCCAGCAATGACCCCAGTAATTACCAGAAAATAACGCCGAAAACAAGAGTGAAAAGTTGGGCTGATCAATACATAAGTTTGAAAGAAACCAGCGCATCAGGCGGAACACGAAGAGAACTTGACGAACACTTGCGCAAGTGTTTTTTATACTTCTCTTTCTGTCCTGTCTGATGCGCTCTTGCTTTCTTTAGAACCATAGAAAGACCCATGCAGATTAATTGAATGCCTGCCACGAACACAAGATTTCTGTGACTTCCTGAAACTACCCGCCGCGGTGGCTCAGTGGCTAAGGCGTTGCGCTGCTGAGCACGAGGTCGCGGGTTCGATTCCCGGCCGCGGCGGCCGCTTTTCTGATGGAGGCGAAAAGCAAAAACGCCCGTGTGTACGAGATTTCGGCGCACAATAAAGATCCCCAGGTGGTCGAAATTAATCCGGAGCCCTCCACTACGGCGCGCCTCATCGCCTGCGTTGCGTCGCCGCGTTAAACCCCACAATCAATCAATCAATCGACTTCCTGAAACTACCTTTCAACGTTCCGTTAACAACGTTTAAAGAAAAAAAAGCCGCCCGCCAGCATCTTCCCACGGGGGGAACTCGTCGAGTTGAGTAATTGGGTAGTTTGTGGTTACCGTTTGGATGTGGGGGTTTGGAATGCTTAACTTGTTGACGGTACTGTTGCTTCCATCGCTTATACTTCATCTGGAGCCAAACGAAAGGCAAGCAAAGACGCACTTGACTGAAGTTCGAACGCGCGCTCCGCCGCTTATATACACTGCGCGCGCTGTCGAGGGAGAGGAGTATGGGGGAGAGACGCGCATGCGCGCGCTTCCATACACAAACGCGCGACCTTTCCACGCCCCCCCCCCCCCCCCCACGCTGTTATCACGCTGCTGTCACGCCGCTAGCACGCCGCTATCACGTGTACACCTGCCGCTGTTGCTGCTGGACGCGACGGAGCGCACGGGGTAACTACTGCGCATGCGCGCGCAGACGCGTTCCCCCCGCACCGCCGCAGCCGTTGTTGAGAGCGACGAGGCGCACGGGGCAGCTGCGGCGCATGCGCGCGCAGACGCGCTCCTGCCGCACCTCCGCAGCTGTTTTGAGAGCGAGGAGGGTACGGGGGAGAGGCGCGCACTTGCGCCTCGACGTGACGTCATGAGCTGCGGACGCCTATGGACGGAGGAGTTGGCGAGCCTAAGAAATGCTCTGCATTTAAAAAATAAACCGTTTACTGTAACAGATAACGCGAACTGGGCATTCTCACGCATTGTCCAATACTACATGACCCAGCGGTACCAATAGTCGCAGCGTTCACGTGGCTGCGACAGACGCGCGTCGCAGCCAGCTGAGGCAGCGGCGAGATAACGAATATGCGTCTGCTGACGCTGTGACTGCTGTGACTACAAGGCGACTTCCGAACGTGGTGTACCATGTCACGGCCGGGTTGGTGGAGCGGCGGGCGCGCACTTTCATACGGCCTGCGCTTCGGGAATAGTTCCCACCTTTCACCGGCGCTAGTTCGTGGCGCTGCGGACCAACCCTCGCCGGTTGACCTACAGCACGGGCGGGGTAGAGCGGCGGCGCGCGCGCATTTGCCACTGCCCTAGCCCTGCCGTGGCTACACGTGATACCTGTCCGTGTAAATTTACATGTGCGACATTATAATAGGCTACTCCTTCCCCCCTTCTGAATTTTCGGTCTAATAGGGTCAAACAGCCTAACATTATCCCTCGGAAGCGCCTAATCAAAAAATTGAAAGAAACATTTTAACTCGGGGCACATGAAGAAAAATATTCGACGCGTTCATATCTTATCAGCGACTGTATTATATGAAAATGGTAAGGCAGGCTTATTGCCTGCCTTACCATTTTCCGTGACTGAAATATCAGTTCTTATTTTTCCTTTCGGATGATGCCTTGGTTTGCACGCGCACAGGGCACGACCAGTGACGCGAATGATTTCCCGCCGAGGGAGGTAGGGTTATCGCTTAGCTAAACGTGTTTCTGCTGCTCACGCTCCGGTCGGGCTGCGCGGACCGCTGGCAGCAAGCACACTGTCAAAAACATACAGCTAAAACTCTTAATCATGCAACTGAAGTGCACAACGAGTCTTTATTTTGGTGAGATATAGCAGCGAAGGCATTCATTGGTACCGCGGCAGATCCAAAACACGTGCGGCAAGCGTTGTCGGCTCGCTCGGCCAGAGGCGATGCGTCGACTAAGAAAAAAGAGGGTTGGGAGGGTAGAGGGTTGGTTCGAAGCGCCCTCACTCTGTCAAGAATCTGCTGTATCGTTTCCTTGTTGGGTGCGCAGGCCGTATGAAAGTGCGCGTTCGCCGCTCCTCCAGTCCGGCCGTGACCATGTACAGTCGCGTGCGATTTGAAGGTAATCGCGCGAGCGTCGACCGACCACGACGATAACGCCCCCACGCGGCTTGTTTTAGACTGCCTGGTTCCTGGTTTACGCATTCTTCTCTCCCTCGGTCGCTGTTTATTTCTGCAGACATCACTCCTGCAGCAAAATCAATAACCCCTTCCTCTTGTTTTATCGCGCACGCAGCGACGACGTCGCACTCGTGGTATTTTACAGCAGTTCTCGAAAAGGTGCGCGGAAACGCATTCTCTGGAAATACTGGACATTTAAACAATGGGTGCTATCGTTGCTCACGATAACCAAGAAAAAAAAAATCGCGCCAATCCACCCCGTGAATGTGGTTGGAAAGCAAAGCTGTAAACGACAATCATATCGATTGCCCTTGCGACGTCGCTTAAATTCACTCACATCGCTCTACAAATAGGTAGTAAAACCAGAGAGAAGTGAAATGCACTTAACCACACCATTTATTACTTCAAAGAGATTTTCTTGGAAAGGTTAAATCAATGCATGATGCATGAACGGTGTTTGGTTGAGTTGTATTGGTGTAGCACATGAGTGGAAACTTTTTTGATAAAATTAAAGTAAGCTCCAACCCGGTGTTAGACAATCTGACTTCTCCGTCTCTGCGCCGCTGACGGAGGCGACGAGATTTGCGGCAGAGGAGGAGCAGGAGGACGAGGAAGAAATACTTCTGGTCAGATTTGTGAACGGCCCAGAGTGCAGCCCTGGGGAGTTATTCCTTCTTCTGTGGGGCCCATATGCATTCCGCGCGGCCTGTGTTCTGTCCACCCGCTGAAGCTGGGTAGGTAGAGAGGGCCTGGACAGCAGCATCTCCCATTGCTCTTGTTGTGTTGTTGAACGAAAGGGAGGAGGGTGCTCAGGGCTAAAGTCGCACACCCCGATTACTGGGCGGAGTGTTCCTACTTCTGAGCAAAATTTACATTCAGCGTCGTAGCGATACGGATGCATTAAGTGAACACGCGTAGGCTGTGGGAAGGAGCCCGGATTCTATGAGCCGTAGGGTAGTTTGTTGTTCTCTGGAAAGGTCAGGGTAAGGCAAAGGTACGGTCTGTTTCAGAAGGCGATAATGCTGGGTTATCCCCCTGAACGTGACAAGCGGGTGACTCTCCTCGTGCAGCTCGATAGCACGGGACGTAATAGCGCAGGCTTGTTGGGTGGGCGTATTCGTTGCCCTCCATTCAAGTGTGAGGGGGTGTCCAGATGAGCTGAATGGAACCGTTTGAGGAGTGGTTTTTTAACACGCGCAGTGCAGGTCAGGACACCAAACCCGCCTGGTAATTCCAGTAGGCTTGCTGGGAATCGGTGACTACCATCCGAACCCCTGGTTGAGTGAGAGCCAAGGTGATGGCTGCCTCTTCTGCTGCCATCATGTCTTGGGGCTTGAGTGAGGCACACGCATTGAGGGTGGTTTTGCTGGTAGCCACGATGATGGCGTATTGCTACCCTCGATGTTTGGAGGCGTCTGTGTAGATAACTGCATGATCCCCGCGAGGGAGGTGTTTAGCGCTTGAGCCCGTGCTTTCCGGTGACCCTCGTCATGTGCCGGGTTCATATTTCTAAGCAAAGGGATCATCTTTAGTTTTAGTCGCCAAGAGTCTGGGAGTACGTCAAGCGGAGTGACATTCTGGGCTGCCCAGCCAATCTGGTGAAGCATGCGGTTACCCACCGCAGTTCTGAGTCGGACCTTCAGGTTAGAAAGATGGCCTTCTATCAGCTCTTCCACCGTGTTGTGGAGCCCCGTGCTAAGCAGCCTCTGTGTGGACGCACTAATGAGAAGACCAATAGCCTGCTCGACCGCCTTTCTAATCATTATATAAAGCATCTCTATGTCTTCCTTGTCGAGAAGAAGTCAGGGGGTTGACGTAAGTGACTCTCGAGATGACAAAAGCTTCAATTAATCGAAAGGTACTTGACCAGGCGGAATTCCGTCGAACCCTGGACTACCTCGCTTCTTGGTGGCAACTCGCCTGATCATGTATATGATTTAATTATAGCTGTTTTTGAGGCGCTGCAAGGAGACGTCACTCTTGGTGTTAGCCTCGAGAGGTAGGCCCAGGATCTTGATGCGGGGCTTGGAGTGATGGCCTGGCCATAAAGGAGTATTTGAATGTATTCCTTGATTTGGCGTGAGGGCGGACGACAAGGAGCTGTGATTTTTTACGTGAACACTGGAGGCCACAGGCTTTAGCATATTGGCGTACTAGAAGTGAGATGCCATGCATTGGTGTGAGCTTCCTCTAATTTTTGTAACCCTTCTCACATGAGCAAGGTGCGCACAGGGCCGCTATACGGGCGTGAGTGGTCGCGTGACGCTTTCACGTGGCATTCAGCGAGAACGCAGGGGGTAAACCCATAGATGTGCTTGGTGAGTACACCACCTGTCTTCCCCGTCTTCGCGTGGGCTCGTAGCTAAATCGGTAAGACAACGGGCTCTGGATTTGTTAGTCTATTAGTTCCAGGTTCGATTCACGGCGGTGCCAGTAAATTCTTTTATTTGTTCGCTGGAGTTTTCTGGCGACACCAACGGTCGCGAAAGAACCCTTGGGGGGTAGAGGTAAAAAGCTTTGCTTTAAAAAGGCACACGTGATTGCAACCACACAAGATCACCACAGAGCGGAAAGGGTGGTTTACTAGCAGCGGGAGTGATCACTGCTTGATGGAACAGCGACCCAGAGAGAGGAGAATGCATAAACTAGGTCCCAGTCGCTCCGAAAAAGGCCGCGCGGGGGCGTTATCGCCTTTATCGGTCGAAGCTCGCGCGATTACCTTCAAATCGCACGCGACTGTACGGGCATGAGGTCAACTCGGCCTGGACTGCGCTCGGTGCGCTTTAAAAAAAATGAAGTTTTGGGACTGTAACACCCCGCAGCCACACCTGGGATATAAGCGCGCGATAGTGGGGGGCTCCGGATGAATTACAATCACCCGCAGATCGTTCTGCGAAATCTCGACATGGGGACGTTGTTCCTTCTCGCCTCCATCTGAAGAGCGGCCGCGATGGCACCCGCATCTTCGCTGCGGTTTTAAATGCAGAGCATTTCTTTAACTCACCATGTCACCCGGCGTTGTCAGCGTGCCTCAGCGTCCGCAACAGCCGTTCCAGGTGCGCCCTCTCCCCCACTCCTCCTCTCCCGCATCACGCTACCCTCCTCGCTCTCAACAACAGGTCCGCACCCCTCCCTCTACACTATATATAAAAAAATAATAGTTGCCGGCGCCTGGTTTCGATCCCACGACCCTGCGGGCGGAACGCAAGGTACATGGTGCTCTACCCACTGCGCCACAAAGCCGACACAGAATGGAAGGCTAGGAACGCGCCTTATATCCTTGACCCATTCAAACTACGTCAAGAAGCTGCTGATACAACGCATTCACTACCTGTGGGCGGAACGGGAGGTACATGGTGCTCTTCCCACTGCGCCACAAAACCGACACAGAATGAAACGCTACGAACGCGCCTTATATCCTTGACTCATTCAAACTACGTCAAGAAGCTGCTGATACAACGCATTCACTACCACCAACTCCCCAAACACTAAACGTTAACGCAATACACCCACCCCCTATGCGACGCATTTACTCGAGTCCCCCTCGCGGGGAGATGGGCCCTTTTTTCACAGCCACGCAGTGACTGGTATCTGGACCCGTGATCTGGACATATTGGTTTAGGCCGTCCGGTTGTGCACGGGTACTGCACGGTTGCTATGGGAACCTCCCCGAGTGCTTGCTTTTCGCTTTTTTAAATCGCTAAATTTTGATTGATTGTAGGGTTTTATCGCGCCGACGCAACGTAGGCGATGAGGCGCGCCGTAGTGGAGGGCTCCGGATTAGTTTAGATTACCTGGAGATCTTTAACGGGCGCCGAAATCTCGTACACACGGGTGATTTTGCTTTTCGCCTCCATCAGAAAAAGCGGCCGCCGCGGCCGGGAATCGAACCCGCTACCTCGTGCTCAGCAGCGCAACGCCTTAGCCACCGGGCCACCGCGGCGGGTAAATTGCTAAATTTTGCGTTGCCGTTGTTTGATGACTGTAGCCTGGGTAGTTGTGTTTTTGCTGCCCGAAACCCTGAAATCATGGCGGTGTTCCACTGAGCAAGGGACGTCGCTATTACTGTACACACGGGTGGTGCGCCTTAGCCACGCTGTATTCGTATAATTCACCGACGTGGGACGGGCGTGCTGCGTATCTTTCTATGAAGTATTTCAAGGTACAGGCAAGGCACGGAATTTGCTATCTAATTTATCAAGAATCTTTGAGTAGCACTCTGATTTATTCCGGAAAGCAACGGTTAGTCGTGAGTTATATGGACGTGGTAAACTAATTTCGCAATTCTAAAAGAAAAGTGTGAAGAATCTGCAGAAAATACAATGCAAGATAAATATTGCATGAAATCGCGATGCTACTTTGGCGTCAAATTTTCCTGGCATGCTTGCACCACGAGTTACTTTGTATCAAAGTAACTCAGAGAACATCAAGTAACATCAAAGAGCTCTGGCTTGCACCTACGTGTGTCTTCGTGTTCATGTGCTTGCATGTGAGCGAGTGTATGTGTACGTGTGTGCATGTCCGTGCCTGCGAGTGTGTGTATGTGTGCGTGCGTGCGTGCGTGCGTGCGTGCGTGTGCGTGTGCGCTTGTGCGTGTGCGTGCGTGCGTGCGTGTGCGTGTGTGCGTGTGTGTGTGTGTTTGTGTTTGTGTGGGAGAGCGATAATTGTGAGAGCGATAATTGTGAAGCGTGCCACCGGAATCTGTATGCGTCGTCGTAGCATTACCAGGTACAGGCCCGCCCTGTAAACTGGATGTTATCAGATTCACATGTGTGGCACAAATGTATTTACAAATGTATTTACTGTGGGCGGAGTTATTGAAATTGGCTAAAAAATCTCAATAATTACGGGCACTGAATCTCTCCTCCCCAAGTGCGGATGAAATGCGGAGAGTAAGCGATATAATAAACATCAAAGAGCTGTGCATGGGGGCATACACAAAATAAGAAGCAATGTGTGATATCTCGAAAAGAAACAAACAAATCCACTTATTTTACGTGAAGGCGAATTCATCTCTCTGAGCAGGACATGCCTGGCTTCCCAAATCCCTAGGTCAACATACAGCGTAAATTACACATCCATGTGTGGGACCAGAAATAGATTGAAAAAAAAAGGAAAAAGGGAAATATAATATGGAATAGCTCCATCCTGTTTCATCCAAAATACAACTTAAGGATTTTTTTGATAAAAGTGTTAAGACTACGGTGGTATAATTTATGTAGCTGTAAAAGGACAGAACCTCGCTGAGGTATTACAAGCCATGACGCCAGCATGATGGAGGGGACCAGATCAAGCAAGTCACCGTCGTGGCCTGCCAGTGGTTGGTCTAGATCGGTCGTCTGTAACAAAAATGCGACGAGCATGCTCCAATGGAATATAAATGTATAAATGAAAGAAAATGAACCAAGTACCCGCCAAGGAGCATTTTAAGAAATACGAATCACTCAAAGCTTTATTTCAGCATCAACAACAGCAATTCTGGATGTTGGGGGGGGGGGGGGGGGGGAGGGGCGGTTAAAATTATAAAGCCGCTGAGCGGTTTGACGACAAAAGTGCCGCATAAACAAGGCAAGTGCTGTTGTAGCCAACCCACTAGACACATGAATGCGTACGAGTTACAGCACAGTAGTGGTTTTAACGAGTTGGTACATAACGACGTGTGGAAGCGCAGCACAAGACGAGGGAAAAGAACACATGAGAAGACACACTGTGCGATCTGCGTCTTCTGCGTTTTTGTCCCTCGTCTTGTGCTGCGCTTCAACAGGTTGATACAAGTTACAATTACATACAAGTGGCACCTTCGCTTTAAAATACGTATTATGCGCTGATACTAGAAAACACATTGTAACGTTCGTGTCTCATTTATTGATGTTTATTGAAGTTTATTGAACGGTAGGCATACATATAAATGAACAGATAACCGGAGTACATGAGGAGGTCCCAGAGTCGGGGGGACCTGCTAACACATTGTGGATAAGATGATGCATAATATGCAGCAGACAATGGAAGTTATGACAAAGTTCTAAAGTAGCGTGAACAAAGGGAACCAAAACACTTTACTCAATTTTCACAAAATAGCAAAGATAAAGAACAAGTCAGCAATAATTAGAAGAGCAGGACTAAACCATATATAAAACTACGTTTTCTTTAGAGGTTGTGTACATCTCCAATTACACTATAGGAGCAGAGACACTGTTATTACACATATAACGTACAATTCAACAAATCAGTGGGGAAACAAGCAGAAAGTAAAAAAAATGAACCAATTTCAATTTCCTGATTACATCTATATTTAACATGGTCTAGCTAGTTCAGTAATTGGGTATTTTTTGGTTCGTCGGCAAAATGAGGTGGTCGTGAAAGATTATTTAATTTCAGCAGGAATTGAGTTCCACACGGAGACACCAGCAAATTTAGCAGTCATTTTCCCGTAGTTTGTGCGAGCTTTGGGCAAATGGAAATTCTCACGCGCAGAGAACCGAGTTTTATTATTATTAGTAAAAAATTCAGGGGTGAAACTTTCTATGCGCACATCGTGATGAATAAGGCGATACATGATGACTGCCAACTTTAAAGTAAATAATTCATTAAGGGGAAGTATGTTTAAGTCAACGTATAGGGGGATGGAGCGACAAAGGTAAGGACTGAACGTCATTAGCCGCACGGCTTGGTTTTGGAGGCGTTGTAGATTATCTAGATGTGTGGTCTCCGTGTTTCCCCAAGATGATAAGCAATATGAAAGATGGCTGTGAATGTAAGAATAGTATAGTGACAGGATAACATGTTGTGGAAAGTATGGCCGTGCTTTGAGAATGACATGAATACCCAAAGAAACCTTTTTAAGAAGATACTGCGCATGAGCATGAAACTTCAGATGTTTATCCAAGATGACGCCTAGAAACCGAGTGCATCAGAAGCAGGTATTGTGTGATGATTTATTACAACCGAAAGAGGCAAGAGGTACAAAAACTGACCAGACTGCGAGAATAAATAAAAGATGTACGTGCGTGGACTGACACAAAAAAAAAATAAAGGAAGGCGAACACCGGTGAACGGTCATTGGCGACCAATCGTTTATCAATGCTTTAAAGGGTTGAAAATGAGCGATAAACCCAAGACGTAATAAAAAGAACGGGAAAAAACAATCGCTATTAAACAAAGACCGCGCTAGCAGGGATAGAAAAGATGAAAGAAACAAACGGAAAAAAAGAACCAGAAAAATCAAATTTCGTTCTTTCAAAGATTAACTAAGCTAAACTTCCGAGCGTGGGTTTCTTACCTCAACGCTGTATCAGTGCATCTTACAGCACACCGTGCATTTCTTTGCCTTGGGGACTGAAAATCGAACGGTGTGAAGGAGGATCTTGGAAGCAATTTTGGAAGGGCACATTTAAACTTCAGAAAAATTAACCTTCATACCGATAGTAAATGTAACCCATTGGTCAGCATGGAGAATTTCCATTAATTGCAGTACAAGGAGAGTGATACTTTTGATTTAATATACTTAATTTCAAGTACGGTGAAAATTCTGTGCGCTCGCACAGTTACCTCCGTCTGCAACTTTCAACAATTTCCGCCTTTAATGGATATAAACAAGGAATCAAGTAATGAAAACGTTGCATTCTTTCTTCTTATAGAAGAAAGAATCTATCTTTCTTCTTATAGAAGGGGTCCCAAACAATACATGCATATTTTAGTCTAGACCTAATTAACGAGTTGTAAGCCAACAGTTTAACATGCGGGGCGAGTATTGGAGCCTGTGTCTGACGAGACCAAGTTTGCGACGAGCAGATGCGCAGACAGCATCGATATGTTTGGACCATGTTAGGTGACTAGTGCGTGTTACGCCCAGGTACTTAAAGCTTTCAGTTTGAGCAATTACAACGTCATTAATGCGGTATTGGAATTCAGCGGGACATTTTTTGTTGGTAACGCGCATGAACACTGTTTTCTCGAGATTAAGTTTTATGTGCCACTTATCGCACCATTCAGAAATAGCCCTTATACTACCATTTAAAACAACCTGGTCATTGTTATTTTTAATTTCCTTGTAAACTAAGCAATCGTCGGCAAATAATCGAATAGTAACGCTCTGATCAATACAGGTGTTAGATCATTAATGTAAATTAAAAAAAGCAACGGGCCTAGGACGCTTCCTTGCGGGACGCCAGAATTAACGGGAAGTAAGTCAGAGTGGTGGCCATCTACATCGACGAACTGACGGCGCGAGTTTAAGTAGGACGATATTCATTTAACTAGGTTGGAAGGTAAGTGTAATCGGTTAAGTTTCAATATCAGATCAGAATGAGAAGCCCGATGAAATGCTTTGCTGAAGTTCATAAATATGATATCCGTTTGACCAGATTTATCGAGAGTGGACGCGCGTGTATGAACGGTATAAATGAGTTTGGTGGTGGTATAGAAGACTTTACGAAAGCCGTGTTGAAACGGAGTTAAAACGTGCAAGTGATTCAGCATAGCGGCGAAGAAATGTGTTTGGAATGCAGTCAGGGCCGCATGACAATTTCGGCTTTAGATTCAACAGCATCGAAAAGATACCCTCATAGGTTGTGAAATCACAGCTAAGGTCGTCCGTTTTATTGTGATATGTGTCACATGGGCTGGTTTTTGAAAAGACGGAATGAAACTAGCAGTTAAATGCGACGCAAGTTCTTTGCGGTCGTCAATTTTTTCTCCGTCGATCGAAACGTGATCAATCGATGTTTTGCCATTTTCTTTAAGATGGTGCCAAAATTTTGCAGGGTAAGCCTTTAAGTATTTTGTAACATTTTCAAAATAATAGAATTGTTTACTGGCACGTATACTTGCTGTCAACCTTAGTCGCAAGGTTTGCAAGTTTACTTTGTTATTACTTTTGTGTTTTCTATGTCGCTTTATTTTGCGTATTTGGTGAATTATGTCGCAATTTATCCAGGGATTTCTGCGGTGTGCTATCTTGGCGCGGTTCGGAATAAAGTTATCGAGACAGAAATGAAAGACTGATTTAAATTTGTCCCAAAGGATATTAACATCGGTATGAGTGAAACCATCCAATGCCAATTAAAGGTAGTCGAGAACAGACTCATCGTTTGCTCTGGAGTAATTTTTAACCAATTTTCGTTTTTCTGAAACGCGGGGGTGAGAATTACCAAAATGACATGAAAAATATGCTAGCTTGTGGTCAGAGATGCCTTCTTCGACACTAACCTGAACATGAGATAATGAGCGGCTGTGAAATACAAGATCAAGTGTAGTGGACGAAATTCCCTGAACGCGCGTTGGAACGTTTACCGCTTGGCAAAGGCCGGAGGCGAGCATTATATCGAAGATAATTTCGTCAGATGGAGAGGGAGATGATAACGTAGACCAGTCAATATGTGGAAGGTTAAAATCACCGGCAATGATTATGCAGTTTTTAGAAAGCCTCACTGTGTGATCCTGAAGCTTTGTCAGAAAGTCCGGGTCAGCGGACGGTGAATGATAAACTGCAATAAGGTTAAACGCACATAGCTTTCGTGGTCAGCTATTGGTTCAAGCAAAGTGACAGACAGGTTTCTGTCTACAATAACGGCTACGCCACCACCACGAGAGGCTCTGCCTCTTCTATAAACCTTGTAGAGAGGAGGAACTTTATCGTCATCACTAATGCCTTCCCTAAGCCACGTTTCGGTTAGTACAACTACATGGGGGTTATGGCACAACAAAACGCTTTCTAATTCAACACTTTTGTTCAATACGCTTCTGGCGTTTATATTTAAAAGGCGTAGTTGCTGTGGTGTAAAGCACGGAACCCGTCATGCGCTTTCCGTGGTGCTTTCAGTTGGAAGGGTTACGACGTCATGCACTTTTGATTGATTGGTTGTAGGGTTTAACGCGCCGACGCAACGGAGGCGATGAGGCGCGCCGTAGTGGAGGGCTCCGGATTAATTTTGACCACCTGGGGATCTTTAACGTGCGCCGAAATGTCGTACACACGGGCGTTTTTGCTTTTCGCCTCCATCAGAAAAGCGACCGCCGCGGCCGGGAATCGAACCCGCGACCTCGTGCTCAGCAGCGCAACGCCTTAGCCACTGAGCCACCGCGGCGGGTCCGTCATGCACTTTTCGGGTGGGAGAAATTTTTACCCTCTCGTTGTTATCTTCATCCCATACAAACGCGTCGTCATCAATGTGTAGTTTATCGTGGATGAGGTAGACGTTCTTCCCATTGGCTTTATCAGTTTTTGCGCTTTCCCGCAGCACCTTACGCCTTCGAAGTGTGCGCTGAGAGTAGTCATTTGAAATAAAGATGTTAGTTCCTTTACGTTTTTTGGCATTTTTCAGAATTGTCTGTTTTTCATAAAGTCCTGCAGGTATAGAAATGTAGGGCGGTTTCCGCCACCACGGCCAAGCCTATGAATTCTGCCAACCGATTTACACGAGACTTTTAGTTTCTTTTCAAACACTTCATTCACCACTTTTTCTTCAAGTATGCTTTCGTTTTCATCAGCAGCCTCAGGTATACCATACACAATCAGATTTGAACGACGGCTACGATCCTCGAGATCGACTAGTTTCCCGGACTGCTGATAAATAGACGAGCGAATCAAACGCAAAGATGTGCCAAGGCCGTCAATTTTGCATGTTGCTGCGTCATTTCATTCATACGCCTGTCAACTTCGGAGACTGTGGCGCTTATTTCAGCTAATGCGGCGTTTGTAGCACCTAGGTGCAATTTTAATTCATCCATTGCCTTAAGAATTACAGCTTGACCATCGAAAATAGTTTTTAGCGTAACCTCGGCGCCAGGGTTTGACTCGATGTCTCCGCATAAGAGAAGTTTGAGAACTAACATACACTCGTACATAATACATAAACATGTGCGTGGGCATGGCAAGATGACAAGACACCTGTTACTAGATTTCACAGAGCAGTATGAATGACTAACCTGGATTACAAAGGGGGAACACGTGTATTTAGCATTGTTGGTGCGTTCTTTTGATTCCGAAGCGTTGAAGCGGGTGCTTTATAGGTCGTATTGAAGATGACGTCGGTGATCGGAACACCACGGCGGGCACCAGGGGATACGGCAGGCAAGGGAAAATTGCAGAGCATTACAATGTAGCAGACTAGAGTGGAGCCACTCCGGGATTCGGACGCAGAGTACGACGATTGTGCTGGGTGCATCACCCGCTGGCTGGCAGTCTGCTTGAACCATCTCGACGATGCACGATATTCATATATATGAAAAAGCCAACACACATCGATACCAGAGTCGCGAGATCGAAACCCAGTCGCTGTGACGAAAATTCCTCGGAGGCAAAATGCAAAGATGCCAATGTGCTGCGTAATACTAGTGCATAAGAAATAAATCCTGGTGGCCGAAATTATATGTACCCCCCCCTGTACAGCACGTCTCATTAAATCAAACGAAGCCAGTTCTGAAATGTTTGCAACGATACATACATTTAACTGGGACCGCCGACCTGAAAAGATGAAGCGCAGAAACTACGCGACCCGGCGCAGCGAGAGAAGTGCGCTTTCCCGCAAAGCGATCGCGATGCGCTAAGACGCTACAAGCATGCCGAGAGTTAGGCGTGCTTCCCAGCAAAACAATCCCGACGCGCTCCCGCGCCAGCAGACGACACGGAGCCCCGCCTCCAAGCCCGTATGCGCCTGCGCCGCTTAGTTTCGATACAGTGGCTTCTAGCCACTGTAGCTTCTAGCTACTGTAGCTTCGATGCGCGGCCGCGGCTTGTGCGCTCGCCTTCCTCCATGGCGCTCGCGCTCCGCGGAACGAGGACATATATACGAGGACACGCTGCGCCGTGTTCGCAGCTGAAGTGGACGGCCCTGTGCACGGGCGCGCGCGTTTTGAAAGGAGATTTCTACTCATACTTGATATCCGTTTCTCACTAGTTTGTTTGTCGTCGATGCAACACTTTTCAAGCATATTAAGTCCAAACAATTCCGGAAACGGCTCGTGCCATGTTCAAAATATTCTCTGTAACGCACTACTTGCGGCGTGCGGAGTAACAGCCGGCTGCGGGGATGAGGCGCAGCGGCAATTTCTGTTCTTAACTTATACCCGAGTATACGCCTCTAGCGCGGCCTGTAGGGGCGCCACTGAAATCCCCCTAGCGGCCCGTTTCGAAAGCAGCCGCGGGAGTCTCTGTCCCGTTCCCCACTGTCACCGCTGCTTTTGCAGCACGTTTACGACTGAGATTTACCGTTTGCGGGCGTTGTAAATTCATGTTTATGTGGAGAAGTCACTCTGTTCGCAAATGGGGGGGGGGGTTTACGAGAGTGTAACTGTTTCTGACACGATCTTAATGTGGTATCTTCGGTCTGCATCACCGCCAGGTGTGGGTCACAGGCCAGGGTCTCGGAACCATCGTATCCATGGAGCTGACTGTAGTTACACTGCCCTGAAATTTACTAGCAGTGTCTACGTAACCACCATTTCCTCAGATGATCATGCTACGACTATATATACATTACGATGTAAATCAGTTGTATGCGCTTATATAACCTAACGCAGCACTCATACCTGACAGCACGCCAGTTATGCTTGCCATTATCATACCTCAGATATTGTTCACTACCCTGGACATAAATTTCACGAACATTCTACGAAATAACTAGGATGGATAGTCTACAATTATACCCGGGATCAGCGCCCAACAAAAAAAGTAATTTTGGGGCGTCTTGTCGCGAGCTGAGCGCCCGCAACATTCATATATGCTACATTCATCCGCGAGCAGCGCGGAGAAGGGCTTCTAGAGAAATGCGCATCCGCGACTAAACATTTCTTCGAAGCAGTCATGTGACGCAGGGAGCTTGCAGAATTTAGCACAAACGGAAATCAGACAGCCTTATCAGATATCCCGCTCTTCTAACGACGCCTTTTATCAGTTGTGAACTTGTATACCTAAAAAAAATGAGTCCGCCGAGTAATGACTGGTCGTTGAAATCTAAAAAATTCCCCCGCATTTCCCCGAGGGGGAGAATGTGAAAGTGCGAATGCACGGTTGTCGGCCCGCTTGCGGCGCTTGCGCTCGGACCCCGCAGCCCACCGCCTCGCCGCCTTCTCTTCCATCTCTTCCATCGGGTTTGTAGTATCACGTGTACACCACGCAGTTATCAAGCCGCTATAACGCCGCTGAGTCGCCAACGCACGCCGCTGACGACGTAGTTTGAATGCGTTAAAGATATAAGGCGCGTCACTAACACTGATATCAGCGTCGCGTCCGTGGCTTGGTCGGTAGAGCGTCGCGCTGCGGCCGCAAAGTCGTCGGATCGAAACCTGGCGCCGGATGCTGTTTCTTTTTTAAATATAGAGGAGCACTGCGGACGCCGCCGCCGCCGCCGCCGCCGCCGCCGGCGGTGGATGGTTTGGGGTCGCTTATAAAGTGCATTCGCACTTAAAACTAGAATAGGTTGGACGCGTATCTTGCCTGTGTGATTACTAAAACGTTCATTCCTTGATTTCGCTCCGCCATGGTACACAACAATGGTCAAGCGTCCGCCGCCCCCCCCTCCCCATGTCTTGCGAAATAGCAGTGCATTTTGCACACTAGTTGGTCTCGTGAGTCCTACCCCGCTTCAGTTTAAACGAACGTCTTTACCTTTTCAGAAGCTGCACTCAGGTTTTTTTTATTTCCGTACGAGCTATTCTGTTTCTTGCGGACTTGCAGATCATTTATTTTTCCGTGGTTTAATTAACTTTTCTTGGTTCTTGTTATAAGGCATGCAAGAGTGCACATCTTTCACGACGCACAGCCTTGGAATATATTTAACATTTCCGCGTGGCTTATATTCTTATAAGACGGCACAAGTTATTATCAGGTATTGGGTAATCACATCGCGAAATATATTTTTCTACGACGTATATATTCGAAACTAGGCGGCATTCGTTGTCCGCGCTGCAAAACGAAACATACCTTTCACTGTGCCAGTATCAGGTCCAAACGAGGCTGCAATAAAGTAACCTTGTACGGCACGTATTCGGAGGTGACAGCGGTGGTATGCTGCGGCCGTTACCGACGCCCGTAACAGCGGCCAAGAAGGGCGAAGGACCGCATTCCCGGATAGCTATTGTTGACGTTTGAGCACCCTAACAAGACGCAGCGTCTTTTGAAGTCCCCTAAACGTACTAGTATTTACTTACAGATGTCACCATAACAAGTTTCTTAGGGCACGGAAGGGCAAAAAGAAGCGAAAGAGAACGAAAAAACTGCATGAGCCCCTATCAGCCGCGCAGCGCTAATCCCGTGAATGCCGTGGAGAAGCGGCTGCAGGCGTCGCAGCGATCGCAAAGCTCGAGGCGTATAGGCCCAGCACACAACCCAGCACAAGGACCCATCAGCACACATGTACACGTGACATAAGACTAGACTGTGGCGTTATCGTGCCTATGAAGCGTCCAAATAGCTACCGGTCAAACCAGTAATGCTTGCTACTTTCCCAGCGATGCCTAACTTGGTGCAAGTAGTTAGCACCAGATTACCTCTCGCACCTGAACAACTCTCGAAAATTAACTCACGCATTAGATGGCGCGCTTGCGTGGCCAAACCGACTGTCGTGTTTATATCAGACTGTTTGTGTAGAGAGCGAGCTTTACGAACTTATCAAATGTGGACGAACCATTATTAAGCGGAGAGCGGCCTCGCAGAGCGCTGGGTGTACCTGGTGGCCTCGCACACGGGTGCACGCTTCGGGGCCCGAGACTCTGTGGTGGCCAGCTTGGCAGCCCTGCGGCTACTCCAGCTGCTGCCGCGACTCGGCCCGGCCGGCCACGTGCGCGGCCTGCTGGCGGCACGTCTCTTCGGCGCGCTCATCCGGGGCACCGAACTCGAGGCCCGGCTGCTCACACCGCTCGCTCGACGGCCCCCCCGTCACGGAGAGTTCAGGGTGAGCGGCAACCACGGCTGCTGCCAGATAAGTCGCGGCAGGCCGCAAATGACGATGCTTCAATTATCGTCTGCATCCAAAAGATTTACATAAGACTTACATAAAAGATTTACGTAATGCGCCCACCCTTGACGGAAAGTACGTCTAGTTGAAATGCACTAAAGGAACGTTGTAAACACGAATAAAACAATAGCGAAGATCAGGCAACCGCGCAACGACCTGCATTTCAACAACAATGCCTAGTTCGCGCAACTAACACCTTTGGTCCACGTAATAGCGTAAATGGAGATAATTCATGGACGGCAATTTCAGACAACCTAGAAACCAAAAATAAAAAGAAATGATGAGTACAAAAATCAACCGATGAAATAAAAATTAAAGCCGTTCCACTCAATTTGAAAACTGTCGGAAGTGCATAGCAGTGATTCGCTATGATGGCCTGTACTTCTGCTATCCGCTCGCTGCTACCACCCCATGCAATTCATATTATCCGCCTTCGAAGTGCTCGCGCGCCCCCTGCCTGAAATTGCGCCAGCGGGAGCTTTGTCCTCTTTGGGCTTGCTTTAATTTCGTATCCTGGAGCTATTTTGGGTCTTTCCGAAAGCACCATTTTCTTCTTGAGCGTGGAGCCTCTCTGCACCATTTCGAACGCGCCATTGTTTTATTGCGGGGCCGCTTTTTTTGCGAACTACCGTATAAACCAACCCGACGAGCGTTCCTAACTAAATGAACGCGGGCGCTGCCGGTTAATTACGTATATGTTGCATGAAATGTACCTCAGTTTTCTTTGCGCTCAGCAAAGGGGAGATGTAGGACAAGCGCCAGCGGTTCACGAGTTTCGAACGCTTATGTCTCTATATAAAGCGCTTCACTTTCCAAGCCTCTGGGGTACGCCGCGAACGACAGCGTTACCACGGGACGAACCTGAATGCCCTGTTGCTCTACTCGGTTCCAGCAAGCGAGCTACGACGACAAGGCGAGCGCCTAACAGGCTGTGCACTTAAAATATTGATATAACTGCGATGGAACTATGAAGCGATGTTATTTACACAACGAAGACGAGAGAATAGAACCAGTCCAGGTCAGTCAGTAGGCAGCTGGTAGTCTCGTACTTCGTCCACCTCTTCTCTAAGACGCGCCACAGCATGGCACTGGCCCATAGAACTTTAGCCTGTTAAACTAATAGCTCGCCGTGACAATATGCATGCATACTTTTTCGCCAAAAAATGAAGACTATTATAAAAGCCGGGAAAAGAACGAGGAGAAAACGAATAAAAAATCGCGAAAAAGGAGCAACCCTACACTGCGGCTTGCATCTGAGCCAAAATATGTAATAAGCGTGGGGTGTAAATTTACATTTTTCGCGAAAAGAAGGAAAATAAAAATTTTTTCTTTCTACCTAAATATTTATTCTTTTAAACAACAATAAAAATGAAACATAAACGATAGCCTAACGTAACCAACATATAACCTAACTTAGCCTGACATAGCCAAATCTGGCTGTAAAGAACACAGTGGATAGAGAAGCGGCGGAACAATACTACTCTGTAGTAGAGAATTCTATGAAGTTCTGCAGATTTCTTTCGCTTCATTTCCGTAGAACTTCTCGAACACCAAAGGCGTCCGATAGAAATGTTCGCAAAGGGTACTGAAAGCTTTGGCAGATATCAAGGAAGGTATAATCGTAAACACGGGAAACCGAAAATACACACGCCATCTTTTCTGAGACATTCAAACGCCATATAAGCCATATAATTCGCTACATGTTGATTTGATGTAAAGCGTTCTCTAGCTGCGGGGTTCGTGGCATTGCATTGAAATTCTGGAAACCTACTTTCATGATAACATAGCAAAGTTGGCATCTGTGATGCAACATCTCCCGAAAAGAAATTGAAACAATGTTTGCCGCTAGTATCTGTACTTCGCCCGTTCATATCATCGCTAGATAAATGATATGATGAATATACCAGGTTTTAGGGTGTTGTTATGTGTGCAGAGGACACAAATACTTTTTTTTCATCAATCAGCTTAAATTTTCGTGAAGTTGTCTTGAACGAATACCTGGTGCATCTTTCAAGGTGGTTAAAACAAAACACGCTGCGTATAAATGCACAAGGACAACCTGTATAAAATTCAGCCATATAACAAGTCCTTAAACGAAGCTGTAAATCTCAAATACGAGGGTTATATAATCGTTTGGGTAAGAAACAGAAGCTACTTCGTGTTTGGTTACAGGAAGAGCTAACCTGCCGAGTACAGGTAACTCATTTACTTACAGCTCTAGCGTAAACGGTTGAATGCCTTTATAAAATATCTCCCTTAATTACGTTGTAATTAAAAAAATTTACTATTCGGAACTCTCTTCAAAATACCGCGTGCGGAATGCTTGTGTGGGGAAAAACCTCGCGAAATAATTACAATAAGCTTGTTGTCCGGCGAAGAAAGATAATGCCCAGTTTTGAGAATTTTCAAGGAAAATTCCAAGATCTGCCAACTTCACGTTTGTTTTCAAAACACTCAATGCTTACAGCGGGCCAGCTGTATTACCGTAGACTTGTCCGGATAATACACAAAAATAAATTGTAGTTTGATGGCGACGCAGAGAACCGTTACTATTCTTTACGGCGACTAGTGAGACGTAACCAAAAACTAGGACCAATTACCTGTATCAGCAAATTACCAAGTACATCCTAGCAGATAATTTAAATTTTAACATCACTACAACTGGGTTTAAAAACGAATTGAAGGTTATATTTAATAAAAAAGAAAAGATATGACAATCCTTACGACAGGTTAATATATGACACTCATATTAAACAATTTAATGTGTATAACATGTAGAAGTGATTTCTCTTTTTTAGGCATAACGACAATCAGTCCAGAAATGTGCCGTGTTCTGTAACAAATGTGGGCTAGTAAGATGTTTTTCGGGAAAAAATGGTTTTTGTGTGTCTTGTATTTCTGTATCTTCGGTATTGTGATTCCCATTGTTCGAAATGTACGATTTTTTAAGAACTCTTGCTCTTTGTATGCCTTTATGTTAGTGCTAACCATGCATATTGCCGCGAAGCCTGCATTCTGTTTGTTTAAATGTGTTCTGTTTCGCCATTCGGCGGCGCCCGGCGGCGGTGACGCACGCTGGCCTGTGTACATCACGTTGTTGACTGCTTCGTCGCCGCTGTGAAATCTTTTGATTTCTGGGCGGAGCACAAGTTAGTTCAATAAAGTTTGGCTCACTGTAGAAACCTGCGTCGTCCTTGGCTACGTGAGAATATTCGACTGAACCGTGCCCTCTGTGGCTTATTGATCAGGGTCAGTAGCCCCTGCAGCCGGCATTGCAACACCGTCTGCTGAAAAATGATCTTTGCGTTACTTACGTACATTTCCATCACTTTACTGTTACAACGCAGATTTTCGGTCATTTAAAATCATCGCCGTCATCTTGCTACACTAACACGTTATCACCACACCTGCACGGGTACGAAACAGTGTACCGTTCGGGACGTGTTGTTTATTGAAGCTCAGTAAATGGGGAAAGCAAATAATAAACATGTTTCACAACTACTGGGAAGTTCTGCGGCCCTCAGAGGGCGCGAAAATCGATTCAGTGTTTGTGATGCAGCGACCGAGGAATGATCACATGATCCGTGTTTCTAGGCGTATCGCCGCGCTGCCGTGATATCGGGATTATCCGATCTTCGTTTCGGGGACATGTTCTCCATCACGCACACCTCCCACTGTCACGGGGCGATGTTGTGAGGCGCATTAGAAGCCCTGGAAAAGAATTGGCCGCGTATTTATTTATTCGTTTACCTTCCAAACACTGCCATGATGAAGTCCAAGCGGGAGTGGTGACGGCAATTAAGAACAAAAAGAGCACATACCAGGCCTAACATCTGCAAACTTCGCTGCAAAGACCGCGCAAACACGACAGTCTTCTGCCGCCTCTGCACCGGAAGTGTCTCTGTTCTCTCCCTTCCGGTCCTCCCACCACTGACCAAGTCAATTAAAGTTTTCCGCGTTCCACTGCTCATGCCATGCTCTATTGAAGTTCTTGGAATGCCGACCCGAGTAAAGCACCAAGAGCGTTTTCTGTATTTCGCGTCAAAACATTTTTTCAACGCGTATTTTTTATTTGCTGTCTCAAAAATCGAGCAATGAATACAGAAAATATCACATGTGTATTTATGTTGTGCATCAAATATGCCCAATGTTCTTTTTAACACGAAAGTGTTTTATGCCGGGGTTCACCAAGATCTGACTGATGTCATATCCGTCACGTAAATGACATCACCAGAAAAAATTTAGATTGACGCGACCGTGCCGGGGTTTGAATTACGAACTCTTTCACCGCAACGGGAGGTGCGAAATGCGCCCCCACTGCGCTATAACTAGACGCATACAGAGGACAATAAACGCGCCTGATATCCTTTCCTTCAGATGGTGCTGCCGTGTAGGAGAGGTGAAGCGAAGTAGTGCATCATGACGCTAATGAGCACCGACAGTTGGCGTCTTGATGCTAGCGCCTACGCCTACAGGGGACGCGCAGCGTAACCTGCGTAGAAGCACTGGTCGGCGACTTTGGCTACTTTCGGTTTCTAAAATTGGGGCGATCCTAGCGGCAGGCTGCTGCGGCGTGGCCTTCCTTCCCCTTTTCCTGGGCGTTTCTTTCTTTCCACACCGTCCATGCTTCTGGGCCTCCTGACCCACGCGCAACAGCTCACCAGCGCCGATTTTAAACGCTATAGCGTTATTAGGCTCATTTTTTCGATTCCGCCGTGCCTCCTTAGCCGTCCGCTATCAGCCGTGCTCATCAGGCGTCCACAGAAGTACGTCACCCCTGCAACCCGGAAGCTACGTCTGAGGCAGCAAGATTGGGGGGCTCCGGTGAAACTGTAATGTGGCGCTACGGCAAGAGAAGTTTGGAAAGGAGGACAATGATACAGCGTCGAATACTAAAGAAAGTCGCTGGTTTTCACCAGGTGCCCCGCCTGCACAGTGAAGTTTGTTCGATGCCCCATCGGTGGTAGTGTGCTTGGCAGACACGGTCTCCAGCTGTACTCACCACTTACGCCATCACACCGAAGCGTGTTTCCACCAGAAGATCAAAAGTATAGACGGTATTCGTTGAAAAGTTTAGCGGTCAATTTCTTCGCCTGGCAACACTGGAAACCGCCACAGACATGGCCGATGCACCACAGACACGGCGCAGCCCAACGTATCTAGTAACGTTGGCGCAGCCTGGGCCACTGCGGCCGCACGCCGAAAAAAAAGACACCGGCGTGCGTCATCTGCTCCGTTCCAATCCGATTCTAAACTCTGGCGCCAACAGAGATGTTATTAATCGCACTCACAGTGAACTCGACGCAATACTTTGTGTTCGGCAAAGAGTTCGTAACGTGAAACACAGTCATGTGTTTCACAGTCGTGCTTAGCTGGACAAGTGCCGCCATCCCGCGGAGCCTGGCGGACACACATGGTGCCTCCTGACGGTGCAAAAGAAAACTACTGTGCCAGGAGAAGCTCTGGTGGTGCTGGTGCAAATACTCGATCCCAAACACCACACCACGGGTGGCAACAATTTCCTAACAATTTCTCCGTATGTGCAAACATATGTTCGAACTTCCTGTGGCGCTTGATGCGCCTGCCCTGTGTCAAAAGGGATCAGGGGCGGTATTCTCGTAACTGTCCCTTTTGAAAACGTCCCTTTTGAGTCCCTTTCATCGTGACGTACATCCGGTTAGGCAGTGGGCGTTGGCAGTAGGTTTGTTGCGCTTGCGTTACGTCACTTCCGGTTGTTTGCTTTTAGCCAATCAGGGCTCGCCAAAAGGGACACTTTTGAAAGGGACGCAAAAGGGACAAAACTCGAGAATACCGCCCCAGGACCACGAACTTACTTACTTACTTACTTACTAGCGAGTGACGGCGCACTCACACGGTTGCATGGAGGAGATGAGGGTGCCTGATCTGCGGGCCGTGCATACAATGTCGCCTAGCGACAGACGCTTGGCCACAGATATGGCGGCGCACACTTGGTTGCCTGCATGCATTCCACGCAATTGAATACCGAGGATAAACTTCCGGTAATTCATACCCCGAAGCTACTCGTAGGCATGTCGTACTGGCAGTCTCCGGAAGAATTTTGACTACTTTAGTATCTTCAACGTTCCCCGAAATCTCGACACACTGGTGTTTTTGTTTTCTGCTTCCATCAGAAAAACGGCTGCCGCGGCCGCCGGGAATCAAACCAGCGTCCTTGGGGTCAGCAGCGGAACACCTTGCCACTGAGCCTCCGCGCTGTGTTTTCCACCGGGAATTATGCCGGCACCAACAGTGCCTGACCTTAATTAAACAGGGGACAAAGGATCAATTTTGGTTTCTCAGAAATCAAGGGAGGCATAGATTATTACAAGCCGAAAATAGCCAAAATAAAGCCAACTGCGCAGTGTCCAATCATAGACATTTCCAAAATATTTTTTTATATTCCAACGGTCATGTCTCCGCTGCAAGCTCTGTTTGGTAAACGACAGGTTTACCAAACAGGTTTATCAGAGAACAGCTGCGTAAGAATGCTCGGCAGGGTTCTAGACAAGCGGGTAGTTCCCATTTCACAATCACCAAAAACAGAGAATCTTTAACTAAATATTCCCCACAAACAAAACGTACAACCAAGGGAAGAGCAAGAAAAAAGAGAAAAGAAACGATAAGGCTTACGCAACCACTGATAATGACCAGAGTATTGCAGAGCCTTCCGTACCACAAACTTACCTGCACCAAAGAAAGTGAAACACCACCATGAGGACAGCATATACGGCAGTGCTCAACCTCACAATTTTGACCGCGAGGCGAACGAAGAAAGGATGGACCACAAGGTTAGCAGAATGAACATGCATAGACGAGTCCAGAAGAAGGGGATGGCCTCTCCCTCTTTTTATCCCTCCATCGAGATCCCTCGTCGATGGACGGACGAAATAACAATATTTGGAGCAAAGAATGGACTCAGAAAGCGCAGGACAACAGTGGGGGAATAGCAATGGGAGAGACATTAACGCTGTCGTCGTCCTACATCATCATCATCATCATCATCATCACCAGCCTATCTACGCCCACTGCAGGGAAAAGGCCTCTCCCATTATTCTCCAATTGCCTCGGTCCTGTGCCAACTGTGACCAATTTATCCCCGCAAACTTCTTTATCTCATCTGCCCATCTAACTTTCTGCCGCCCCCTGCAACGCTTGCCTTCTCTAGGGATCCACTCTGTTACCCTTAATGACCAGCGTTATCTTGCCTTCGCATTACATGTCCTGCCCACGTCCTACATAGGATGTTGGTGATAATGACGGTGAATAGGTCTCAACTTTTCCTCGTAAGGCATTTCAGGAGATCGAAGAAACCATTTTGCTACGACCAAGAAAGCGGATGTAAAAACAATCGCGAGGGGCCATCATACCCCCTTTGAAAAGAAACAGGCGCCACCAAACAAGCACCCCTAAACAGAAAAGACAGGCACCACCGGCCTACCCCTACACCCTTAAAGGAAAGCATTGCACGCCATGATAGACATGGCACCGATCCAGTGACTCCGCAGAAAAACTGTTCTCTACCAAAATATGCACACAATCCTACACAAGGAGGGGTGGTATAGCAGGTTCAAGTTCATACACGGAAAGTTTGAATATCACGAGACCACATTATACACCAACTCCCGGATGAACGCAAGCACGGGGCCCCAATTTTCGTAGTTGATCACTCTGGCAATCTTCGCGATTGCATGACCCTCAAACAAACAGTAACAAAGAAGTGGAAGATGCAGCCATTCACTTGGCATTCCGAATAACGGAAAAATAGAAGTGTAGAATCATTACAGACTCACAAAGGACATTATGCAGTTTTCACGAGGCAGAATGTCACGCGCTTCGCTAAGATATTCCCATAAATAATGCAGAAAGGGAACAACGTCACCTGGACATACGGATCAAATGGTCTGCAGGGGAAGACCCACACATGAACTCACATACCGTGCTTCTTGATACCACGACTACCACATTGCCCTTTCCGAAAAACGTTATAAAAGAACGAATCCTCATCTATGCATAGGAACACAATCTTTCCCCCTGCTACAGCGAGTTTCAATGCCGAAGAATCACAAACCAATCAACACAGTTGTCTGAAAATCCATGTGCGTTAAGGCGTTTGACGGGAGCATCAGGCCTGAACATAGAACTCTGCTAAAACAGGGGAAATATGCAACCTAGCCATTACGAGGGTATGCTCAGGGGAGAACAACTCAAACATAACATATTCCACTTCGAGAGATGGGAGGCAGTGGTGGCCAGCTGGCTACCTGCAGATTAGCGCGAGCTGATTGAGAGGGGAAAGGAACGAGCTGCTGCCGTAGACTCAGGTTCCACTTTTGTGCTCCCTGCCATCTCTTTACCCCATTTACCTAAACAACAACTTTTTCTTCCTGAATAAAGGTCTTCGCTATCTTCTCGCCGCGGTGGCTCAGTGGGTAAGGCGTTGCGCTACTGAGCACGAGGTCGCGGGTTCCATTCCCGGCCGCGGTGGCAGTTTTTCTGATGGAGGCGAAAAGCAAAAACGTCCGTGTGTTCGAGATTTCGGCGCACGTTAAAGATCCGCAGGTGGTCAAAATTAATCCGGAGCCCTCCACTACGGCGCGCCTCATCGCCTGCGTTGCGTCCGCGCGTTAAACCCTACAATCAATCAATCAATCAATCAACCAATCAAATCTTCTCTCTCTCTTCTCTCTCTCTCTGTATCTCTCTCTCTTTTTAAAAATTACGCCCACCTCCCCTCGCGGGAACCCTGGTGTGATGCAATGCATCTCATAAGGGGTTCCATTGGCGTTTTCCATCGTATTGATTACGCTTATAGCAGCGATTCTCACGCGAAGGGGAGGTGGGCGTAATTTTCCATTTTCACCATGCAATGCACATGCAGTACACGTATGCTCAGGTACTGTCTTTATTGCAGACGAGAATGAGTGCCTTGTGGTCCGTAAAGTGCACAGTTAGGGGCTCGACGATTGAATTGCATCAAGAAATCGTCGAGTACTGCGAGAGAGTGCAAGCGTAACGCGGACGACGGTCGACTGAGACCGTCGGAGTGCGGCATGCCGCTTTATATTCACAGCGCCTGAAGGAGAGGAGAGCGCGGAGAGAGAGAGTACTGCACATGCGCAACGCGCGCAGCGCCGAGCGCAGCGCCGCCCACCGGCGCGTAGCAATGGAGTGAGAGCGCGCTGCGCCAACCCCCAGCTGTTTGGGAGAGAGTGTTCGCTATCGGAGAGAGGAGAGGAGGAGAGGCGCACCTGTGCGGACAACGCGGGACAGACGCAGGAAGGACAGAGGGGCGAGCATGAGATGCGTTGCATCTAAAAGCAAACCTGTTTAGGACGGCTTAACTATCACAGAATAAAAATTTCGATGCACTGCTCCTCCTCGCTCAAAGTGACCAACACCTGGCATTTCCAACCTTTCACGGTGTCATTTTAAGCCCAAGAAGCGTAGACAGCCTTTGTACCTCCTGGGATACGGCGATTAAGAACCCTGGTTGCTAATCTTTCTCTTTTCGATAACCTTTCGTGCTCGTGAAGCGTAGATTAGAAACGCAGCAGCTGCGTAAGAGCACGCTCCGTGACAGTAAAAGTGCACGGCGGGGCAGTTGGGTGCGTGCGCAATTCAGCCGGCGTGCGAAGTATTATGCCGGTTGCCTGAGCGTCTCCGTGGGCTCACAGTTTCGCTGCATTATAAAATATATTCGAACGCATTCTAAACGCCGTGCCGCGGAGGAAGGAGCGTCACCAGTCCTGCGCAGCTCTGTGGTGCAGCAACACAGGGCAAAACAGTTCGGCCAAGTTTTTTGTCTTCCCCAAAGATTACAGGTAAGTAAATTAGTTTTGTACAAGTTGTGAATTTAAAAAAGCCGACCTACGGCACTCTTCTGTTTTCAAAATATTTCACGCATATAACGAGAACTTAATGAGACATGTCAGTTGTTTTGGAGTGGAAACTAATGTGTAAATATATCCCAGCTATTATTCCAGGTGCGCGAAATTCTAACAAAAGTGATTGCCTTATTAACTGCTTAAACGGCCATTTACGTTTCTTATCACTGGATTTTTTTTTGTTTCATCCAGCATGTTTGAGGCTTGGTAAGGGCCCCAAGTCGAGGACGGTTTGAGACTTCATTTGAAGTTCCTAACGGTGACTCTCCTCAACCCCTCCAAAGTCATCACGCTGCACCTGCTCACAAAGAAGGCAAGCTCCACTGTACGCGCTTCTTGCCGTTCACTGCCTGCCTACTGCCACGGCGATTCGTAGCGTGGAGGTGCTGCGACCTAACCAATTTTTGCTGTGTCATCTTGCTCCAAAACGAATATTTGCTGCAAAACTGCTGCCAAGCGTTGCTTCAGTGCTCCGAAAAATTATAGTCAATACCGCGGTGTTCAATACCAGTCGATTTGCACAGGGAGCAGAGGTAAGCCGACCTGAAATGCATGCGTTGGCTTCAGCTGCAATTGCAATCGTTTCACTCATTAAAAAAAAGTAGCATTGCCGGCTTCGCTGTTCAATCTAACCGGCACCGGCACGCACTCCCGAGCCTTGTCATCTTATCGCGACTTGGTTTGCGGTTCCATAGTTTTAAAGTTAGAACCGTCGTGCCGTATTGAACAAGATGAGATAAGAGGCGCTGCCAAGACACGAGCCGGAGGGTAGGTTGTAACAACCTAGCCGTCCGCTAAGCATACTGTTCACGCGGCATTACAAAAAGGCGGGTGCGTTCGATTTGTGTTCTGCCAAAATAGGACGTGATTGCGCAATATTTTTGTACGTAGATACAATCCAGCAAAGAGTGGTCAATAGTGCGGGTATCGTGTTGCAACACTTTTTTCTCGCTGCATTGTGTTGGTGTGAACATGATTTCTCGGAAGTGTATGCCGGTTAATGGTCGAAACAACTATTTCTTTCAGAGTTTGCGTAGACTGGCCCAAAGGGAGGCACTGAAGAATACCTGTCCATGCTTTTTTTTACCTATAGGTTCCCGATTATTGTATCTCTGAACTGAGAGGAATTTTTAAGCGTCCACGGAACATTCCTGTCTCGAGGCGTGCCCACTAAATAAGTATACATTGAGCTGAACTTTCAAGTTCTTTCCTTCTTACGCCGAGGCGCGCGCGAGAAAAAATTGTGTTTTGACGAACTTTCCAATTTCTTTCGTAATAAGGTATTGTGTACGTAAATATGTATGTGGGACGTTTTTTCCTATTGTGCAATATTGTATGCCTAAATTTGCATAAGTCATATTTTTGCTCAGACTGCAGTATTGTACATAAAATGTGTATATGGTATATGAGTGTAGCAAATGTGTTTTCATGCCTTCGAATCAAAGACGTCGTCATGTGAATTTTGAATAAAAGAAAACCAAAAAGAATGTTTGTGTATCGCTCTAATTAATACCGCGACATGGACAACAATTCGACACCAGAAAACACAATATTGCCAGCAGGTTTTCTTCGTTCATTTATTAAACACGTTACTGCACACACTTACCAAACGACAGGCGGCGGGCATTCGGAGGCATCGGCCGCCGCTCGTCCAACTTTCGCGTCTGGTGACATTCTGGAGCGGCCCATGAGGCAGCGACCGGCGGCGGGCGCGAAAGCTGCACGAGGGTCGGTTGCGGCGGCCGGGCCCGGCTGCAGCGGAAAAATGACGTCGCAGCGCCCGCGACGTCACCAACCTCCAATCCCCTCTCTACACTCCTTTCTATGACGATTAATGCAACGTTTTTCAGATGTTGAGTGCTGGGGAGGATTTCGCGCTGTTGGCACGTATTTGCGCGGGACCACGGTGGATTCTACAGAGGCCGCCCCGTAGTAGAAGCCTGTAAGGCAACGACGACGGAGTAAGATCGACGCCGTCTTGCGAATGTCGCCCGCGTGGAACGGTCCGCTGCTCCTCTCGCTTCAGGGGACCGTGTGTTCGCCGAACGATTCGCCTAAAAACCCGTTCTCTTTCGTTCGCCCGGATGGTTTGCGAGCACCTGTGGTTTCAGTCGGATTTACGCAATGCTCCAGCGCGTGCAATCCAGTGTCTAACGTTGCTGCGTATAGCAGTACCATACCGACGAAATCTAAATAGTGATGTGCAAGTTCATCTCGATGCACAATAAGCATTCAACTGCTCCTGTAAAAGCACATTTCACTTTCGTGTTTTACCGGTTCCTATGGAAGAGGGATCAACAAATTTTTTTTTCATTTTGCAAACAATGTTGACGAATATGAACATTGCCACCAGATTTAGAAGTTGGGAAATGTTATTCCTATATAAACGGTTAGTTCTCAATTAGTTTAAAGTAGTTTTCAGGCGGCTGAATTGAGGGGCAGACAGAGACCCCAACTTTCTCGCGTATAAGCAGCCTAAGGAAGACAATCGTCTAAAAAGTGGATTCTACATCAGTGAATACATTGCTTGCCGCTGGTCACTTGATATATTATGTCGTAAAATTTGGCGACGCCTCATCTTTCATAGTATGGTAGGTGCACGCCTACAATATTCACAATTGAGAAGGGTTTTGTTTACTGTAAAGCCATCTCAGTCAAGAGGTATGGATATTGTCTTTGTCGCGGGTGCATGTCAGACGACGGGGCCTGTTCGATAGAAGGCTTCCGCGTCCCTGCAATCCATGTGACCTGCGCCTGCAGGGCACATTCTGCGGTGCGTCTCTTTTTATCCCCGGGAAGGGAAGCAGGTTTTCTGATGCGTTGTTCATTATAAAATTACTATCGTCTGCCTGCGCCCCAATTCAAGCCTTTAAAACCACAAGTTTTTCACTCGCTTTCGGCTTGAAAAGCGTGTGCAGTAATACTGTCTGTGCGGGGATCTTTTTGAATTATTGCGTTTATTTTTTTAACGTCTTTATTTTTGCATTGCACAGGTCGTAAACCTTGCGAGAGAAAGGGGGGATTTATGGTGGAGGGGGAGGGGGGCCGCTGTCCCCGTCTTCGAGGTGGGGTGGTCCCGAGGTCGGCCCTGAAAAGAAACGGTGGGGTCCTTTCTCGTCCTTAATATATTGAAGAAAAGCCCGCCAGAGCCGGAGTGCGTCCAATGGTCCAACATGCGATGGTGGATCGATCCACTCCTTGAGGGTACCAGGTCGGCGTACGCCGAGATACTCAAGTGTAGTCTCCAGAAGCACGGTAAAGGAGGGAAATGCCACAAAAGATGTTCAGTCATGCCTCTTGCGGGGCATAACGGGCTCTGTGGGGTCATGTATGAGCGCGGGTTGATGAGGTGTAGCGGCGCTGGGGACAGAAGCTGGCCAGTCTGGGCTCGGCGAAGAATTACCACTTCTATCCTTCGAAGAGTGCTGGGTGGTCGCCGATATTTTTCCTCGGGATTGGCCAAGTGCCGGAGAATGCTTCGGCGAGAGCATTGAGCACGATGCCATGTCTCGGCCTTATCCATCAGAGGCGACGGTGGGTGTGCAACATCGGCAATGGCCGAATAAGTGGCAACGACCGCGCATCCAGGCAAAGGTGCCGAAAGAGATGCAGCGCGCGCTGTTTGGTGTGCATTTTCGCTCCCAGTAATTCCCTCATGCGCAGGAATCCATTTGATGACTATGCTGAACCTTCCTCCGGTAGGGGACGTGCTTATTTCCGAATTGTGTTAAGAACGGAATAGTCCGCTCCCCCTGCACGGCAGGCAATGTACGCTGCTTGCGAGTGGGTGTAAATATAGTAGGTGCGAGATGACGGATCCCGAATTTCCACTATTGGAGTAATGGCAAGGCGTATGGCGATGAGCTCAAGATTAGTGACCGTGTGTTCCTCGGTGAGCCGTTGAACTACATTCCTGTCTGTCTCAGAATTGTGGCAAGCTATTGCGGCGCAATTTTAGGACTGCGCGGCATCCGTGTATAGTTTGGACGGTCCCTTTCTAGGGATACCTTGTGTGACATCTTCATGTGGCCTTTAGCGGCAGCTTTGCGCCTTTGCTGATTAGCTGTACTCATGTTCTTTGATGAGTTCCCATGGGGGGGGGGGTAGGAGACGAGAGCAGTTCCAGGTTGTCGACGTCGTATCCCAATGCCCGCAAGGTGTGACGGCCAACCATCGTTGTGGAAAGACGGACGGGCTGGGTTGCGATTGCTGCTCTGCCACATCCTGCAGGGCATTGATTTTGCTGCATGCGTGCAGGTCCACTACTGGGCAGTACTGCGGTCGCTGAGTGACCCAGCGCATCGCTTTGCGATTTATTCTCTCAAGCTGAAGGCGTTCGGTCGCGTTAAGTCTCATGTACGAATATGCGTACAGGATTTTTGACGTTATGGGGGCCAGGGTGATCTGTCGGAGCCCCGCTTCTTTGATTCCCCATCCACTTGCGGAGACGCGACGCATAAGGCATAAGCCCTGATGGCAAGTATTCATCGTGCTATGAAGCCAGCTTTTAGCTCCTCCGTCCTCGTCCATATGCATGTCGAGTATATGAATTGTTCGTTTCCGGCATATGACTGAGCCCCCTAAACGAAGAGAGATAAGGTTTCGTTCGGCCTCGGATCGCAGTCGTGGACTGTTCAAGACAGCCACGTATACCGCACTGCCGCACTGCTGGATGTAGTCATGAACGACATTCCGGCCTGCCTGCAGGGCTAGTCCTTGCTCTCTGGGGGACCCCGAATGGGTCCAAAGCGTTATGTCGTCTGCATACACAGCAAAATTAAGATCGTGTATCGACGCCAGCATTGGTGGGAGACCTGACATGACAATGTTAAATAGCGCGGGGGATATGACAGTGCCTTGTGGGACGCCTGTTTGGTTGCTCTGCCATTCACCCTGAGTATCCCCAACCATTACTGAGAAAGTTCTGTCCGCAAAGAAGGCTTTCACGAAGCGGTATAGGTTTTCGCCTACCTTTATGGCCTGGAGCTGCTTAAGTATGGTTGAGTGGAGCACAGAGTGAAACGCCTTTTTCACGTCTACGCCAACTACCACTCGGAGCTGTGCGCTGCTAGGGTACTCAAGAACACCATTATGAAGCCTCCAGAGAACATCTTGTGCACAGAGCCCACTGCGAAAAACTAGTTGCATAAGACACAGAACGTTGTACTTGTCTAAGTACCACTCTGGCCGTCTCACAACCATGTGTTCCATGACCTTACAGAGGTTGGATGTTAGGGATATCGGCCTCAGGTCTTGTAATGTCCGACTCGGCCTGTCAGGTTTGGGTATTGGTATCACTACTTATTTCTTCCAGGCAGGGAGAAGATAACCGTTGGTCCAATACTCGTTGATCACTTTCAACAAGGCACTTTTATGTGGTTTGGGAAGGTTCAAAAGTGTTGAATATCGCATGCCATCCGCCCCGGGGGGCTATTAGTGTTGGAATCATACAAGGAAGCCTCCAGTTCGTCTAACGTGAAGAGAACGTCGTATTCGTTTGCATCTGATGGCGGGACCGCAGGTTAGGCGTCCACATTTTCAGGTTGAGGAAAAAAGATCTCCCCTGCTTGTATGGCTAGCTGTTCCGGAGAGATGTTCAAATTAAGCGCCATGCTTTGGGAAGGGAAAATACGCCTCTTGCGTCCAAGCATAGCTCGAAAAATATTCGAGGCCCTCGACTTCGGTGAGCGAGTGGCACAGCAGCTGACAATCTTGCCTCGCGATGTTCATCGTATACCGGTGAACCTCTTGAGAAATTCGCTTGAGAGCGCGCCACCGATCATGTGGGGTGTCCGGCCAGATCGGTGATAGTCCTTGAGAGCACGACGCCTACGATTCCACAATCTGAAAAGGTGAGAGTCCTGCTTCGGTGTATCGAATTTCACTGAAAGCTTTGTTGTAGCTTTTTTTTGCATCGTTATCTGAGCGATCAGCTCGTCTAATCGCGTGGGGACGTCCACCTCAATGAGCGTCGTACGGAAATCATCCCATGAAACGAGTTCCTCTATCCGCTGGCACTGTGACGGCTGTAATAACTTTAGCCCTCATGACAACACCACAGGATAGTGGTCACTGCTCATGACATCATCGATTCGTGACTATTGGAACCCACTGTGATGAGGAACAAGTGCCAAGTCTGGAGAGGTGTCCTGTTGACCTCTGTGCTGACCAAATCGAGATGGTAGGGCCAGCTCGTTGACGACGGTGAGTTTGGCTTTGACAATTTGTTGCCACAGGTGTCCTCCCCTGCCGTCTGAGCGTTGATATCCCCAGCGGGCGTGCATGGCATTAAAATCGCTTCCAACAATAACGCGATCCTGGGGATATATTCTTAAAAAGTGTTCAAGAAGCGACATATCCACTCGATATGTAGTAGTACCGAGTGATCTGACATAAGCTGCAAAGACCTAGGCTCGTTGGTCACAAGGCGCACTTCCGCTGCCTCCTGCGTCTGTGTGCACTAAGCGGAAGTATCCAGCTCGGCGTGGGCCGCCCGAGAGAGAACAAGGACGCATGCCTGCCCATGCCTGCCCATCAGCTACTGGATCCGCCGTTCGCGACCCTGTCCCGGGACGTTGGTGCTGTATGGAAGGGGCGCAGTAAGGTTTGTAACCTGTTAGATTTGGCCTATTAGTGCCGGCTTCCTGAAGTAAGACAGCAAGAGGGAGCGTGGGTGTGATGGACAGTCTTCTTTGAAGTTCAGCTTGTTTGCGACGAATTCCCCGGCAGTTCCTTTGCAACAACCAGATAGGCGAATCCGAAGCAAAGATGTCATGGGGGTTCGCGCTGCTGCTTGCCATTATTGAATTGGAAGGTGCCCAAAAATGAAGATGATGCCTGTCCGAGTCCGGTCTCTTGGTTCGGAGATACTTGCGGCATTCCTAAGAGGGGCATTATTTGTGTTATTACCTCTGCAGTAATCAGTTCGATAATATGCTGGAGTTGGTCTTCTTTCAAGTGTACCATGCTTGAGCGATCTGTCGAAAAATATGCTTCTGCACCCTGTCGTGTAGCATGAAGCATCACCATAAGTACGGTGTAACCGTGCCTGCTTTGGCACCATCGTAGGTTGCTCTAAGCAGGTCTCCGGCCTTCGGTAATGACCGCCTGTGTATTGGCGGGAAGTCCCGAGGAATAACGACGAAAGGTTCTGAGGCTAATGATTGTGTACTAGCAGGGGTGGTATGCGCAGTCGCGGTCGACGTTTGGTTCATTCGACGAAGCTCGACTTGTTGTTCACGCTCCTTTCGTTGTGACACTCGGATACGGATGCCGAGCAAGGCATTTCGAGTAGGTGGCTAGGTGGTGACCGCCGCAGTTTCGGCATAATGGTTCTGTAGGACGACAAGCCTCGAGGTTGCCATGTGCAGGGCGACCACAGAAGGAGCACCGGCGCTGATCGACGAGGGGACACGAATGTTTTCTGTGTCCGATTTTATGACCAATCTCGCATACGAGTGCTGTTGGGTGATAAGGCACTACCGGTAGGAGTGTGCTGTATAAATGAATTTTGCAGGGTAGTCTTTAGCTCCCAAATGAGATTAGAGCGGCTCCGTTCGTGCCCATTGTCCTTGCTCTGATTATGTTGCCTGAGTAGCAGGTGAGGTTAGATATAATCTGTTCACTTGTTAGCCCGTTTGCGCGATATATGACACGAGAAATCTGGCCGGGGCGAATGGTCTGATATGCCTGCGCAAGTGTCACCTTACTATAAATTGCGAGAGGGTGTAGTTCAATAAGGTGGTCACGGGCATGCGTATGGGAAACGTCTATTGCCAACTGGTTGCTCCGTTCGAGAGGCGTTAACTGAAAAAGCCAGCGACCTTGGAGTTTTAGTTTGAAAAGAAGAGCACTTAAAAAGAAACGAAAAGAACAGCAACAACATCGATGCGCTTGTCGTCGTTCTCTTTCTCTGGCTCCTCTTTTTCGCACTCTTTCCTTCAAGCTGTAATGCACCAACTGGCCCAGCAGCAGATTTTGCTGAAGTCCTTTTTATTTTCCCATTCTACACTTGGAAGTCTTGAATCGATGAAAAAGTTCGGATACCCGGTTCCCACCGCACTGCGATTTTTATTCTGCAGCTGTTAGCGGTTAAGCACCCTTTGTTCGTCAAGTCGCGAAAATGGGAACAACCCTCCGCCGTCTTCAAAAAAAAAAAAGGAAATCCCTGGTCAGACTCACCAACGTGAAGCCTGTGGAGGGCGAAGCATGCAGTGTATAAGTGTACACTAGGCGCCCTGGGCGTATTTGCCAATGGAGATTAAACATTTGAGAGGTAGAGGTATACAGCTTTGCTATAAGTCTCTTGTATTTGAAGCACGAAGCTCTCTAGTGCGTGGAGTAAACGAGGGTCCCGGTGTTGTTTTAGCACGCGTTACTCAGCGCTCCCACGTCAGGTGTAAATGAGCGTCCCGGTGTTTTTTTAGTACGTGTTACGCTCTATCGCGAAGCGTAAACGAGTTTGCCGGTGTTTTAGTACCGTGACTACATGAGGCGAATGACGATTACGACGACGACGACAGGATACGCCAACAGCCCCAGCCCCTCAGTAGTACTCAATATTAGTACTCAATATTTTTTGAGGCAGGCAGGGTGGAGGACATCGAAAAAAAAAACAATTTCAGGGCGCGCACAAGGAGGCTTTTCCCAAATGGTTTAAATTCGCTACACCCGGTGCCTGCTACTTCTTCGAAGTAATGGGAAGATGAGGACTGGAGTAGTTTACCCCCCGCATTAAAGCAGTGGATTCGCCATGTAAGCTATTTTTAGACTGCTTTCATTGGACTTGGGAAGTTGCTTTTAAGATGCAACCCCAGCGGCGAGATGTTTTGGAATAAAAGTTACGAGGTGAACTATGCATTACAAACGTATTCTCTGGTTATCATGCATTAGCATCCAATTACAGCACTTTTCGTCCCATTTTCATCAACATACCTCTCTTCTTTGATCAAAGCTGACTTTCTTCGCGGTAATGTACTTTGATTAGTTGCTCATTGAAAATTGTGTTTAAACATGCCTAAATTACTCATGTAGGGTCAGTACATGCCTCTATCAGCCAGTAAGGCGGTGGTGTTGCGGTTGCATGAGTATTGCGCCCACCGTAGGCCGGCTGTGGTTGGTGTTGACAAACGCATGAAAAAAAAAACGATGTCGAGGATTCTGCGAAAGAAAAAAATTGGCAGCGTATCTGCTCCTTTCGTTGCAGATGTCGTCAAAAGACGATAGACTTTGTCGGCATTTGCAAGTAAATGTCTCCCTTCGTTCCTCTTCCGTCACGCTTCTCCCACGGTAAACATGGTAAAGGTTTGCTCAAGTCAATTTAAATTTACCGCGGTCCACTGCTCCAGGCAGGGTGCCTCGACGACAGCGCTGCCGTAAGGCGGAGACGCGCGTTAATTGAGGCGCTCTACTTCAACGTTTATAGAACCACGTTGCTCTACTCCACGTGCGTTCCAAGCAGAACGTGGAACATATAAAGTTGAATCTTTCGTAACTGCTGCCGCTTGATTTCTTAAAATGCCACCAGAAGCTGTACAGGCGTGGGCGACAGCAGGCGACGGGGTGAATTTTTTTTTCTTCAGATGATGTAGTTATTTAATTTCGCAAAAATCAAGCATCCATGGCTTTTTTTGTAAAGGAACACTGTAAATATCACTTATGTAATAATTTTCCGTCTCATATTTGCGTAAGGTCTTGTTCTATTTCAACAATGTTGACATTTGCACCGGACATAGACGTTCACATTTGGCTGTGAGTATATGAGCCTCCAAGTTGCTGACCGGTACTGACCTACGGGGCACACACTTGGACGCTCACAAAGAGGGTTTATTTATTTATTTATTTATTTATTTATTTATGGGTACTACAATCCCCTGGAGGGATTTTCGCAGGTGGGTACAAAAGACGGAGATATTAGCATATAACACGAGGCAAACAAATGGAACAGTGACTCACATTTCATATAGTAGCAGCCATATAACATAAGTAAAAATAAAGAAACATCACTTGCGTTTTACAAACGTAATCAAACGTAACAAAAATAGTACAGATGAAACATCAGTCTCATTTTATGAAAATAAAACCAAGCTAGCACAGAAGTAAAATTATTTTCTCTGCTTTTCTAGACCAGCAGCAAAGGATGCTAAAGATTGTTTTGTAACTTGATGGTTATTTAAACTGTTCCAATCCTGCACAGTTCTAGGGAAAAAGAATATTTGAAGCAATTATTGCCCGTACGGAACGGAGTTATTGTACGAACATGGCGTTGTCTAGTGGCGTAACATGAAGAAAATGAAATAATTTTTCCAATATCTATCTTGTAATGCCCATTAACTAATTGGTATAAATATTTTAATCGAGATATGCCGTTTATTTCTGAAATTGAGGGTAAGTTAGCTCTGACTAACAGTTCAGTTACCGAGGTGCGTCCGAGGTGCGTCGTGCGACGAACACGTTCCCTAATCCAGCTATACTCCATCGAATCCACCTTTCATTATACCCTTTCCCAGAATGCCCTGCATGTGGAGCCCTCGCTACCCTTCCCCACATCTTTTGGGGGGGGGGGGGGGGTCCTAAAGATCCCTTTCCCCTAATTTCCTCTGATGAGCAGTGGGAGGAGGCGCTGGGGAGCTCAGAGCTAGAGGTACAAACGCCACGTTTGTTCTTCGGAATTAGTTAGGTTGACGTGAGCCGGGGGGAACCTACGGTGGTCAAGGCGGTGATGAATGGTTATTTCTTTGTATGTACGAAGTCTGTCTCTGGCGGATCTGGCCCCGTGATAGGGTTCGAGGCTTGCCCCGGCTCGGATTGTGAGCCCTCGAGCCGTATTATGGGCAGCCTTATTATCCGCCAGACCAGAGTGCGCCGGAGTCCAGACAATTTCTACCGGGAAGTCGGGTGAGTGGCGTCGGAGAATTTGGGATGCCTGTGGCGAAACATGGCCGTTGGCAAAATTTTGAATGGCCGCTTTGGAATCGGAGATTATTATCGAGAGGGCTAAAGCTAAAGCTATTGCCGCCTCTTCCGCCGTGGCGGGATGCGGAATACTTAAGTTTAGAGAGTCTAGAGGGGGATTATCCGGGTCGTTTATAGCTGCAATGGCGAATGCGGCGCGGTGTCTATATTCTGCAGCATCCACATAGACCACGTCGGATCGAGCGGGGAGTCGTTTTTGGAGAGCACGTGCTCTCTGTTCCCTGCGGCTCGCGTTGTATATGGGATGCATGTTGTGGGGTATTGGTTTAATTATAAGCTTTGCATGGGTTTCAGAAGGGAGGGGAATTTTAGCCTCAGGGCAGTTAATATGACCCATACCTAACCGCGTGAGAGTATGGCTTCCAGTGGGAGTTTTAGAGAAGCGCACGACCTGATTGGAAAGGTGGGCTTCAATAAGCTCCTCTGCCGTATTGTGCACACCAAGACCTTCAAATCCAGCAGTGGGTGTGTTAAGGGGAAGGTGGAGGGCAGTTTTATATGCCCTCCTGATGAGCCGATTGACCTTATCTATATCAGTGGTAGTCGGGTTCAGGTAAGGCAGGGAGTACGTGATCCTGCTGATAATAAAATATTGGATCAGCCTGATACTTTCCTCTTCTTTGAGACCCCTGCGGTGGTTGGAGATTCGTCTGCTGAGTCCTATAGTTTGAATAACGTGTTGTTCTACACTCTAAGAAATCGGGGGAGTAGTTGAAGAGTCCGACAGTAATTGCACTCCTGCAAGCGTTGGCGCGCTCCCCTCGAAAGCTGCGGGGAGTTAAATGCAATGTTCGCTTCCATGAGGATGAAGAGCAAAACTGACAGCGTACTCTTCTCGTGCGCGGCGGAGTGCAGCCCCAGTTCCGCTCCCGCACCAGCCAAGAGTAAAGCTGTACATCGTCTCCTGTCTCCAGTACGAAGAGTAAAATTGCAATTTCATTCTTGTCCAGTGTGGGAGTAAGCATGGAGATGCACTCCTACCATTTACGCACACCAACTCATCAGCAATGTTTTATTTGCATACGTATATATTATATAAAGCAGTTGTGTAAAAAGCGCCCGAGTACTTCCGCCGCGCATTCTAAACGTGCAAGAATATGAATTCGTGTAACGATTGTTCGCAGCGTTCAGTGACATGAATGGAGCAAGCTTAACAACACTCAAAAAACGCATGTCTCGATTTGGTTTTGTTTCTTTGTTTTGTTTTTTCCTCTGTCATGGCTTAGTTATCGACATTTAAAAAGTTGGCAGACTATGCATCATAAAGGGTGCGCACCACGGAGGAAAGAATACTGCGCGCCGATTTCAGCGATTACGCCGATTACACTGAGGGCATCCCAGCGGCGGCGCGGCGGTAGACGCCGCGTATCCGTAGTTCAGCCCGACGAAGATACGGCGTACTACCACGGCGGATTTTCCGCCACGTGATCTCGCGTCTACGGTGAAAACTGACACAGGCGGTGCACCCGCAAGGACCGGGCGAGTGACGACTGATCGCGCCAGACCGTGATGTCCCGCCAGCGCGGAACATAGGGCTGCGCTTTGTAAACAATGTGCTACGCACGAAGTCGACTTTCAAACAGACGCTTTGAAGTTCGACCTGCCCTTATCGTCGTACTTGCTTGAACACAGTACGACGCGTGCTCGCATCGAATAGGAGAAACTGGGTTTTGAGAATTAAAGGTGTAATTATGGAGAAAACTGAGGTTACAGTGGATCAGGACAGAAGAGCACGGGGAGAAAACGTCTGACGCGGTGCGCAGGCGTGGGGCGACTCTCCTCGGCGAACAGCACACACACACCCCACTCAAGACTCCAAAGCTCTCACTCGTTGGTATAAACATCCGGTTGAGTACGCTGCGACGGTGGAGGTTTCAGGTGTTTCGTGCTCCGGGCTTGGCCCCTCGGCAGGCCGCCGGTGTCTGTTTTCGTTTTCGCCTCTCGGCGCCAGCTCTCTCGGCGCGAGATTTATCCGAAGCTTCGGAGACGGCTTGCACAGCGTGGGAAGTTTGACCTGCTGTTATCGTAATACTTGCTTGAACGCAGTGCGACGCGTGCTGGCTAACTGCTTGCATGCGTGTGCGTCAGCGTTAGACCACGAACACGTAAGCAAGCCGTATATTAGTTTGTTCGTGTGTGCGTGCGTGCGTGCTTTGTTCGTGCGTGCGCGCGTGCGTGCGTGGAACTAGTTTTTATTTCGGACGGACATCACAGCTGCGGCGGCGCAGAGGCCGATACCGGAACTATGTGCACTGTGTAGCAATGCGCGCGCAATTGGCCGGGGCAGCCGGAGTGCAGTCGCTGCCTTTGCAGGCTTCGCGCCTTAAAGGGGTCCTGAAATACCTTCCGCCGATGCATGGATGTACATGTAACCAAATAAAGCAATGTATTAGCACTCTCCTCCCGCAAGAATTTTGTTAAAGCGATGACTATTAGCTGAGAAATCGTAAATCAAAAACCGCGCATTATCGTAGCGCCGCGTTTCCTCCTCCTTTCAACTTATTATCCGCTGTTGACGGCGCGCCAGCAGTCCCTCCCATGATGCTGCGCTCCTCAGCGGCGACGTACTTCCGCTATTACGCTCCTCCGACTGCCGTCTGCTACGGTAGGGTGGCTACGGGCAAGCTTTGTTGCTACGGGCAAGCTTTGTTGACACCATGAATCCCGCACTCCGCGCAAGGCTGGAAAAGCGAACGAAAAATCTGGCCGCATGTGTGCGGCGGCCTGGCCTTGCCCTTTCGCGGTGTACGTTGGTGCAGTTTCTATCGGCGGCACGTGACTTTTTAACGGCGGTGAACTCGCAGCCGCTTGGGGAGGATCGTGCGCTCGTTCTCTGATGCACCACGAAATGTTTATCCAAAAGTGCCGTACCAGATGTGGCCCCGCTGGTGTCGGGTCTTAGTTTGCGGCGGTGCTAATTCCTGCCGGCGGCATGTGAAATAGACATTTTAAACCGATACAGAACCCATGCACAAAACGCTTCAATCAGTTCAGCTTGGGGCGACGCGTGGCGGAGAGCGGCAACGTTGGAAAAGCATGCTCCGCCGCGGCTCTGAGCTTCCTAGCGCTGGAGCTGGCGCCATTTCTTTGACAATCTCAAACACCGGTTGCCTTGGCAACAAGGCACAAACCACTCTAGAAGTCAGTTACGGTTTCGTGATCCCGGTTAAGCTCGGGGCCCCACCTCGCGACATGTGGGTACTGCAGGTGGCGGCGTCCAAAGATGGCGGCGTCCAAAAACACGAAGGGAAGGGTGAGAAAAAAGCGTCAAACTTTGCAACAAAAGTGTGAGCTTTCCGCTGCGCGTTAAAGAGTAATACTGGGCACAGATGACGTTGACGACCCAATCTAACGATTGCGCTAGTTCATTTAGTGTGCTCAAAACGCCTTTCAGGGCCCCTTTAAGCTTGGAATCTTGGGATGACGACCTTGGATTTATCTACCGGACGAAGAAACGCTGGCGGGAAGTGGAGGTAAGCCATTAGTTAACCTGGTATTCTTATCTTATGTATTTAGCGAAGCGGAGTTGCTCTCTAACTTCGGTCCGCGGAAGCGGTTAGCCCTAACGTTTTCGTGACTCATTTTGACTGTTTCTTAGATTTGAAGGGCGGCTTTTGTACCCGCATGCAAACAGCGTCGATTCTTGCACCGTTTCAATACCTTTGATTCGCGAAGTGTTGGTATCGTAGCCTAATGTTTTCGCAGGTAAGAAGCACGGTCGCGTGAGTAGTCGCAGCGGTACCCTGTACTCTTAGCTCGGCGGCTAGGGTTAGAGTGGCTGCCGTGCAGTAGCTGTGGCTACCTGCGCGGCTCCAAAGAATTGCGTACAATAGGCTGAGTGTTAGGAGCGCGTCTAGCGCGTGGCAGTCACTAAAATTACAATAATTTTAGTGACCACCGCGCGTACAGCAGCAGACTTAAATGCTGTTCAGACAGGTCATTTGAGTTTTGATTGAGGGCAGGATGGACGGAAAGGGGACTTTTCGGGGCATACGCCCCGCACTGTTAAAGGGTAACTACATGGTGATGAGCGACGCGAGAAACCTCACTCAGTGTGTACGGCAAACAGGTATTGTGGGCGACACAGACAAGGGAAACTTTTTTGCACATACCCCTGACGGCGGCGACTGCGGCAGACGGGCCGTCGCCTTCGCAGCTTATTCCCGGCCAGAAGCAGTCCACAAGCGAGCGGCAGCTACGACGACAAAGGGCATTGACAGGAATGGATTAATTTTTTTCGTTTGTCGCTGTCGCCCACACTGTTTGTTGTACCCATGTGGTCACCCCTTTATTTTCGAGCGTTCTGATCGTTCAATAACGAGTTTATTGCTTCTCATCAAATGTTGTGATCTGCAGCGTGCATGCAACGAAGCGTACTCAAGAATGAACAAAACAGTAGCTATATGACCCATTAGCAACTTTTCCCCGCTGGAATTGTGAAAGTATAATGGGCCGTACGTTGCAGTCGGCTGAGGACAAAATCCAGTGCAAATTCATCAGTGCTTATACCCTTACAAAACGAGTTATCTTTCCTTAAATTTTGTGCAATGTTTTATACCGGGAACGATAGCGGGGTAAACAATGGAAGCTACGGACACGTAAGCACTAATGGGTTTGGGGCGCAGTGCGTAGGCAGACAGCGTGGCTGCATCCAAGGTCACCGCACATTCGCATCTAGACCGGTGACTGCGCCAAGCAGTACTGCATTTCAATGCGGGTTCAGTGCGTGCTCTCGGCGCAAAAAACTAATCTATCGCCCAATAAACTTCATTTAATTGTCAAACTCGTTAATTTTTTTTCATTGTAGAACTTATCTTTGCTGTCCCGCTCTTTCTGCCTATGTAGGAACCACGGGAAGACGCTACTTGCCCGAAGATTCTTTTTTTTAGAGAGAGAGAGAGAGAGAGAGAGAGAGAGAGAGAGAGAGAGAGAGAGAGAGAGAGAGATAGAGAGAGAGAGAGAGAGAGAGATCCCCGAGGCGTCAGCAGGAGTGGCTGTCGCATTCAAGACACTTCTTACATCCTTGGACATTGTGGATGGGTTTCCATTGCTGCTGTCTGTGTTTTGGCTGTTCAGTGCGTAATACGGTTCAAAGGCGAAGCGCACCTTCTTGCTTCTGTAGACGTTACTTCGGCTCAAGCGCGGTGCCCAGGTCGGTACTGTTCTGAAGGCCGCCACCAACATTATGAAGCAGTAAGCTCGAACGTGTTTGTTTTGAATACCAAGGTATGCCTTTTTAAATCTTACTAGCGCATCCTCATTTGAGAACCACCGGCCTTGAAAATCCAGTGGGAGTGTTTCCTGCGGTTTTCTGTTGTCCCACCAACGTATATCTGTTGCAGAGTTTCCGTGTCAATGGCTTTGTATCTTTGTGTTGATTGCAGCTTGTAATGCGTTAATAGTAATCCACCCTGAATTGTTTTAGTCCCAGAATTTTGTTTCGCAAAATTTATTTGTAGATGTTTTTAATGAGTCCTAAATAAGAGCTGGATTCCCAGTCCATGTAAAGCACTCACTGATGTACTAAGGCCATTTTTTATGTTAATACTGTTAACTATTCTCCCACTGGTGTATTTCTACTGAACCTTTTCGTGCTTATGCCAGTACCTTTTTACTTGTGGATGTTTATGTCATTTTTAATGTCTTAATTTAATGTTTGTATTTGAGTGTTTTCAATTGCTTTGCTGCATTTTTATTTGTGAATTTTTCATGTATGTATCCTAAACAGGCGCTGCGTCTCCTGTGTGCATGTGGAGTAGGAACCGTTTTTATGCTGTAATAGTTTATTCCGAATAAATTGCTTTTTGTGTGAAATTGCAGAATGAACCGATTGTTGTGGTATTTTTTGAAAAATAAAGTCTGACCTTGTGTTTTCTTCTTTTCCATGTTTCAGAATAGCTTGTCCTCTTTTGTTTGCTTGTAACTGCCTATAGTACCATCGTGGGGATGGGGGGGGGGGGGGGGGGGGGGGCTAGTAGCAGGCGGAGCGAAAACACGCTGTCTCGCGGGGAATAGCAGGACGCCCTTGAGGCGTAACTAGATGCTTTCCAAGAGAGAGTAGTAAACACCCGTCTGCAGTATCCGGGAACGCCGAAGCCAGTAGAGTTTATTCACGCATAAAGGGAGTGACCGGACGCTGCCTTGGAGATGGCATAGCAATTCCCACACAGAGTTCAAGTACTCCGCTTCGAAAGCAGCAAGTAAATCCCACGAGGAGTGTTTCACCTCTCGTTTGGCCGCCACGCGCTACTCCTCGGAAGAGTAGCCCAATGCTTCCAAAGGGAGTGAAATATGGGACAAAAGTTTTTACTCCTAGACAGAGTGCCCAGCACTCCTCGTCTTCTTAGAGTGTAATTTTCGGAGCAATTGTGTGTTAGTTTGAATATTTTGGATAAGCATCCTTAGGATTTTAAGGGTAGAGACCTCTGGAATCGGGTTGTTTTCTATTTGAATTCTAATGTCGGGTGATACTTTAGATATCCTTTTTGTTTGTAGCAGAAGGAGTTCAGACTTACTCGGGGAGCAAGCGAGTCCCGCTTTGGCGGCTTCTTCTACTACTGTCTGAACTCCCCCCTCTAGGGACTCCTCTATATGGGAGTCGCTTCAGTCATTGACCCACAGTGTGATGTCGTCGGCGTAAGGGCTGAATTTAAGACTAGGGATTTGATCAAGGCGGTGGGGGATGTTAAGTATGGTCAAATTACACCACAATGAAGATAGTACCGCTCCTTGAGGCATTCCTTTGGAGGGGAGGTAGACCGTGTCGGAGGTAATGCCGCCGATCTGGTGGATGGCACTTCGGTTGGACAAGAAACTCCGCATAGAGTTGTACGTACAAGCCCCGGGTTGGTGGATACAGTCCAGTCATTATGGCGTCGTGGGACACGTTATCAAAGGCCTTGGTCAAATCTAAGGCAAGGATGGCCACCGTGTCCAAGTTGTTTTTGGGGATTATGAATTCGTGGGAGATTTGAAGGAGTATGTGCTGCGTGGACAGGTCGGATCGGAAACCGATCATGGAGTGGGGGAGCGGGTAGAAATTTTGAATGTGGGAAACCAAGCGTGCATGAATGATATGCTCAAACAGCTTTCCCAGACACGAGGTGAGCGAAATGGGCCGGAGGTGTTCCAAAGCAAGCGGTTTTCCTAGTTTGGGAATAAATGTGATTTTAGCATGTTTCCAAGATTGTGGCGGCGTGCCCTGTTGCCAATAACGGTTGAAGTAGCCTGTATTAGTTGTTATAGAGTGGTCATCGAGATTCTTCAGCATTTTTTTGGTTACCTGATTAGGGCCCGGTGCCGAGCCCGATTGCAACTTGAGTAAGGCTCGTCGTACTTCTTCTTCTGGTATTTCCCTGTCCGTATACGAATTTGGAAGACCGGTGTATGGGGGGAGAGGGTTGCTAGGGCCTTTGGGCAAATACATGTCCTTGATCCTATTAACTAGTTCTCCAACTGTGCCTGGGAATCCCTGGATGATGCAAGTTACACGATGGGCTTGATCTGTTTTTCACTGGTTCGTGTTCAGGAGATGTTTCAAAAGGTGCCATGTCCGTTTAATCCCCAGATTTCCAGGCATCTGGTCGCAGATTTTGCCCCACTGATCCTGAGAGAGTCGCAGTGTGTATTTTTGAATGTTCGCTTCCAGTTGCGCAAGTTTACGGAGTAACCTGTGGTTATGTTTGTTTTGTTTCCAACGTTTTACTGCAGAGCAGTATATTGTCACGATGCCAAAGATGACGCAGTGGTCTTGAAGGATAACAAGTTTATTGGAGCGAACTTGTGCTCCCCTAACAACTCAAAGAATACACAGGCGGCGAAGTAGCAGTCAGCGAAGTGACGTATACGCAAGCGAGCGTCGGCGATCGAATTCCGCGGCGTTTGCTCTGCAGGCTTTTATCTTTCGGCGCAAGTGTTTCTGGTACCATCGATTCACATCCAGAAGAATGTAGATCGCAGAAGATTATTCTGGCCTAGCGACGATAGAACGAAACAGTCTGCTTATCAGAATGTGATAGACCGTGCGGCATAAAAATAAAGAATGGAAGCCGCGCTTTGCTTGGAACGCAGATAACACAGCAGGGGGTGGCGCGACAGTAAAACCTAACAATAAATAAACAAACCCATACTTGGTTCGCGGCATTACCCCCCTCTAAGAGTGCATCGACCCGATGCTAAAATAAAAGACAGTCCGAACAAACAACAAAGAAAGTCCGTCATCTTGCATAGTAAGGTTTCAAGCGAACCACGTGGACGACTTCGGGCCGCGTGCGTCGTCGTGATGTTCCGGAATTATCATCGGGGATCACCTTGTAGATAAGTCGGCCGACCCGACGTAGAATCTGGTAGGGTCCGAAATACCGTCGCAGAAGCTTCTCACTGAGTCTGCGTCGTCGGATGCGAGTCCAAACCAAAACACGGTCCCCTGGGTGGTACACGACGTCTCGGCGTCGGAGGTTGTAGCGCCCGGCATCCACCAGCTGCTGGTCTGTTGTACGAACTCGAGCGAGCTGGCCGGCCTCCTCCGCACGTTGAAGTTATCCTTGGACGTCGCGGTTGAGGTCGTCGTCTTCTACATGCGGAAGCATGGCGTCCAGCATCGTAGTCGGCAGTCTTCCATAGACAAGCTCGAAAGGCGTCATTTGCGTAGTTTCCTGGATAGCCGTGTTGTACGCAAACGTGATATACGGGAGCACTTCGTCCCAAGTCTTATGTTCAACGTCGACGTACATTGACAGAATATCCGCGATGGTCTTGTTCAGACGTTCTGTTAGTCCGTTCGTTTGAGGGGGGTAAGCCGTCGTTCTTCGGTGATCCGTGTTGCTGTAGCGTACGATTCCTTGCATACGCTCCGCAGTGAAGGACGTTCCGCGGTCCGTGATTAGGACTTCTGGGGCTCCATGTCGCAGCACAACTTGGTTCATGAAGAACTTCGCGACTTCTGGTGCAGTTCCCCTCGGTAGAGCGGCGGTCTCCGCGTAGCGCGTCATGTAGTCTGTCGCTACGACAATCCACTTGTTCTCGAATCGGGATGTAGGGAACGGGCCTAGAAGGTCCATTCTAATCTGTTGGAAGGGCCTCGATGGGACGGCGAGCGGCTGCAGAAGTCCGGCGGGTCTCGTCGGTGGCGTTTTTCGTCGCTGGCAGTCACGGCAGCTCCGGACGTAGTGGGTGACGTCGGATGTCAGGCGGGGCCAGTAGTACCTCGCCTTCATTTTTGCAATTGTGCGAGCTGTGCCGAGGTGTCCGAAAGAAGGGTCGTCGTGGCACGCTTCCAAAATGTCGTCACGAAGATCTGCAGGGATGACAAGGAGGTAATACGTTCTCGTTCCGGGGCTGACATTTTTCTTTACGAGGACGGAGGTTTTGAGGCTGAATGCTGGTAAGGTTCGTTTGAAGGCACGGCGACATTGCGTCCTTCCAGGTAGTCGATCATGGCGCGTAACTCGGGGTCTGCACGCTGTTGGGCGGCCAGGTCGTTCTCAGTCATGACTCCGAAGAACGCGCTGTCGGCATCGGAGCCTTGAGGTGGTGGATCGACGGGGGCACGGGACAGACAGTCGGCGTCGGAGTGTTTCCTGCCGAATTTGTGGACAATTGTAACGTCGAATTCCTGCAGGCGCAAGCTCCATCGCCCAAGGCGGCCAGAAGGGTCCTTCAAATTGGGGAGCCAACACAGCGCATGGTGGTCTGTCATAACCTTGAACGGTCTTCCATACACATATGGGCGAAATTTTGAAATGGCCCATATGATAGCCAGGCACTCTTTCTCCGAGGCAGAGTAGTTTTTCTCCTCCTTCGACAGATCACGACTGGCATAGGCAAATACCTTTTAGCTACCGCTTTTCTTTTGGACGAGGACGGCACCCAAAGCTATATCACTGGCGTCCGTGTGCATTTCTGTTTCGGCGCTTTCGTCGAAATGAGCGAGCACGGGCGAGCTTTGCAGGCGTTTTTGCAGCTCGCAGAATGCCTTTTCTTGGTCGTTTTGCCAGCTAAAAGGCGTCCTGTCTTTCGTCAACCATGTGAGTGGTTCTGCAATGTGTGCGAAGTTTGCGACGAAGCGCCGGTAGTACGCGCACAGTCCGAGAAATCTTCGCACGCCCTCATTGTCTTTCGGCCTTGGGAAGTTTGCAATGGCTGAAGTTTTTGCCGGGTCAGGTAGGACTCTCGCGGCGTTGATGACGTGGCCCAAGAATTTCAGCTCCTTATAGGTCAAACGACACTTTTCAGGCTTCAGCGTTAACCCCGACGTACGAATGCCCTCGAGTACAGACTCCAACCTTGGAAGGTGATCGTCGAAAGTCCGGGCGAATACCACAACGTCGTCGAGGTATACGAGGCCAGCTAGTACTGTGTCCATGACTCTTTGAAACGTTGCTGGTGCCGTGCACAGCCCAAAAGGCATCATCTTGAACTCGTGTAGTCCGTCAGGGGTTATAAGTGCCGTCTTCTCTCGGTCTCTCTCGTCCACTTCAATTTGCCAGTAGCCGGTTTTCAGATCCATCGATGAGAAGTACTCGGCATGGAAGAGGTGGTCGAGGGCGTCGTCGATTCGTGGCGGGGGGCTACACGTCCTTTTTGGTGATTTTGTTCAGTCGCCGGTAGTCAACGCAGAACCTTAATGTGCTGTCTTTTTTTCTTTACGAGTACGACTGGCGCAGCCGAGGGGCTTTTCGATGGCTGTATAATGTCGTCGCTGAGCGTGTCGTCCACTTGAGTCCGGATGGCTTCCCGCTCGTGTGAAGAGACGCGGTACGGTGACTGTCGGGTAGGTCGGTCTCCATCTTCGGTTATAATTCGGTGTTTGGCTAGGGGTGTCTGACGTAATTTTGAACTCGACGAGAAACACTCGCTGTAGCGACGCAGCAAATCAAATAATCTGTCCCGATATCCTTGCGGCAGCGTCGGGTTCATGTCGAAAGGATGCGGCAGCTTGGCAGCATCTGCGCGTGCGCATTCAAAGTGGGCGAACGCGATCACTTGACTTGCTTCTTCCGTTTCTTCGAGGAACGCAATTACAGCGCCCTTGTTTAGATGGTGGTACTCCTCGGAGAAATTGGTGACTAAAACGTTGGATTTGCATTGCTTAAAGCGCGTAATGCCTCTTGCGACGGAGACACCGCGGTTTAGAAGAAACCTTTGGTCACTCTCTATGATAGCGTAAATGTCAGGAGCAGCATCTTCACACTATACGGCGATCATCAAGCTTGCGCGGGGTGGCAGGGTGTCGTGATCGGCTACGATCCTTACAGCAGCACGGTGATCGGGGTTCGGCTGCGGCGTCATGGAGTGATCGGAGGAAAATGTTATCGACTTGGTCTGGAGATCAATTATTGCGCCGTTGTCCGTCAAAAAAGTCCATTACGAGAATTACGTCCCGGGAGCAGTTAGGCAAAATAACGAACTCAGCAGGGTACGTGGTGCCGCCTATGGTGACGCGTGATGTGCACGTCCCACTTGGCGTTACGAGATGGCCTCCTCCTGTGCGTATATGCGGACCGTTCCATGTTGTAACTTTCTTCAGCTTCGACGCGAATGAGCCGCTCATTACCGAGTAGTCGGCTCTCGTGTCGATGAGGGCGACTACGTCAAAGCCGTCGATGGACAACTGGGCGTCAAACGCCGCTTTCCTCGAGTTTCGGGTGCGTCGGGGCGTTGTATCTCGGCTTGTGCGTGTTGACGGTCGAGCACTATGCGTTGTCATTGTCGTCGTCTTCTCAGCGGCAGGCTCTGTCATTTCGGGTACGCGTCACGTGGTGTCGTCGTCGGGTTCGGGAGTCACGTCCGGGTTAGATCGAGTCGTTGGACTGCGGGTACGGTGTTCGGTGCGGTCATGCGTTGTTGGAGGGTTTTCGTTGTTTCACCGTTGTGCAACTTCACCTCCAGAAGTTGCTGTTTTTATTTTCCCCCGCGTGGGCTGGGGGACCTTCCACGTGAGAAGTCTGCGGTGCTACGGTGGTTTGGCGACTGGTACGGGTAGGGCGACGGCGAACGGTTGAAGCGGGATGGTCCTCGGTTGGTGTTGGACAGGTATTTGTCGATTTCAGTAGGGCGCTGGCCGGGGAATCCTCGTCGACGGAGAATCCTCGCAGACCGAGCCTCTTGTAAGGGCAGCGACGTTAGATGTGGTCGGCCTCTCCGCAGTGGTAGCACAGTGGGCGATTATCAGGCGTTCGCCACGCGTCGGTCTTCCTCGGCGTCTGGTATTGGACTACCGGGGGTCGGGCGGGCGACAGGGGACGGCGGTATGGCGGGGCCTCTTGACGACGGATTGGAGTAGGGCGGGGTCGACGAAGAGCTGCGGAGTAGCTCATCGCTTGTGGCTCACGGGATGCTTCGGATGGCGTAGAAGCCCCCAGTGCCCGTTGAACCTCTTCTCGGATGACGTCAGTCAGGGAAGCCAATTCAGGTTGCTGCGCCGTTGGAAAAATATTCCGAAGCTCCTCCTTGACCACTGCTCGGATGGTCTCGCGCAATGTATTGGAGCTTGCAGTTGCGGCATCGATTGTCTCCGAGAACAGCGGGTTGACAGGGCGGTCGTACTGCCTCGTTCGAATTTTGAGAGTCTTTTCCAATGCGGCAGCCTAAGACGTGAATTCAGACGCGAGAGGTACTGCGATGGATACCCCGCACCTCACCAGATGTCACGATGCCAAAGACAACGCAGTTGTCTTGAAGGAAAACAAGTTTATTGGAGCAAACTTGTGCTCCCCTAAAAACTCAAAAAATACACAGGCGGCGAAGCAGCAGTCAGCAAAGTGACGTATACGCAGGCGAGCGTCGGCGATCGAATGCCGCGGCGTTTGCTCTGCAGGCTTTTATCTCTCGGCGCAAGTGTTTCTGGAACCATCGATTCACATCCAGAACATTGTAGATCACAGAAGATTATTCTGGGCTAGCGACGGTAGGGCGAAACAGTCTGTTTATCTGAATGATATAGCCCGTGTGGCATAAAAATAAAGAATGGAAGCCACGCTTTGCTTGGAACGCAGATAACACAGCCGGGGGTGGCCCGGCAGTAAAACCAAACAATAAATAAACAAACCCATACATGGTTCGCGGCAACATGTATAACCTATACCCCCCTCCCCACCCTAGTTTTCATTCCGGTGTCATCGATTTACTTGGCGCCGCTCCGGGGCTTCTCCTCCCCACCGCTGACACCTCTTCTACAACTATTTCCCCCCTCGCCTCCACCGATGCCCCTTTGGCAAGTTCCTCAGTCGGCAGCTAACTGCGGTATGCGGTTATGAGAACACAGAGAAAAATTTACAGAAGCACGGATGGGCCCGAAAAATGCCCTTACGATAACCACACTCCGTAATATGAAATTTATGCGCAGGCCGAGCAGCAGTCTTGTCGATCAATGCGAATTTCTGCTGCGTCTGAGAAAGTATTCGTGTGATCAGCGAACGTACGGCGACGTGCGCTACTCTGCTGCTACCTCACAATGCGCCGCCGCCGCAGGCCAGTATGTTGCAACTTGTGTTTGAGCCTCCCGCGCAAATGTCACGCGGTTCGGATTAGCCCTGAACAAGAGAGCAGCGAGCATGTTTTTGCATATAGTGTTTGAACCTCCCGCGTGAACGTCACGTGGTTTGGATAGCGGAGAATGGAACAACGTCTGGTGAAAGTCTCAGGGGGAGGGCGCTCCTTGGTGGCGACACATGAGACATGTGTGAGGGAAAGGCTGGGAAAGAGATGATGCCGTAGCCGCACGTGTCGTACTCCACTTCACCTTTCACTAGACCCTCCTCTGCGTTTTCTCTTTCGTCGCCGCTGCGTTCGCGCACTCGGTTACACGGCCATAAACAGACGCTCCTCCCCCTCCCACGAAGCCCACATAACGGCTACCACAGGGCTGCCCCCTAAAATGACCTAAACCTGCCGTCGCGGTTTCTCTCAAATTCCCTTCACCAAGCAGCTGCCAATCCCTCCCGGTAGAAGAGAAACGGCCCCAGTTGGAACGCCGGCTTTAGTCAATATTTCTTTTTCAGCTTGGAAGGCCTTCTGAGGGATATTTTTGCCGCTGTCTTTCACGCCTAAATATGCGCCATCACCAGTTGCTGGTTTATGCATGCACTGTTTGGGGGTGGAAAAATGGGGACGTGCACACAGCTAGGCTTCATGCCATTACCGATGAAATGGCGTTTGGGCTGATGGGAGATTTAGATGTCGAAATTACATGGCTCAATGGGCTTAGCCTGCTGTCGTCCTACATCGAGTGGTTCGAGTGTGGGTTGATGTGTTACACAGACATCGTACACAGACAGTACGGTGCCTACGAGGGGGAATGGAAACGGACAGTCACATGTTTGTACGCGAGAATACAGCTCAAGGGCTTCCAGGTTTTAAATCGTTATGGGACGGAGGCATGCCCTTCGATTAAAGGAAGAAGAGCAAGAATCGAAGCGTTGGCCCGAACACAGGCTCGAACTACCGCAAAACCAACGGAAAGCTGCTGTCGCGGCCGCATGGCATCAAGTTCGGCTCGTGGAGTAGCCGCGAATCCCTCCCGGATAAAGCGACTTGCTCGCGTGGCACGCCGGCAGGAGCCAATATCACTTCATGAGAGGGCTTTCAGGGAATGTTTTCGACCGCGTGTGTCACATCTAGACACGCGCACATGGCCGCTGGCTGGTTTATGCGTTCGCAGGTTTGTAGTGGAGAATGGTGGGAGCGAGGAGGGGGGCGTGCACACGCAGCTATGGGTTTCATTCCCGTTCTGATGGATGGCATGTTCGTTGTGCTAGTGCGAGGTTTAAACGCGGACGTTAAACGGCCCAAAGGGGCCTGTCCGGCATCCTTGGTGGTAGAGCGGATTGGGCTTGTGTGTTACACAAACAGTAAGATGCTTACGACGCCAGATGCACACAGACAGTTCCATGTTAATCTGCATGAAGAAAGCCTGGATCCATGAGAGGTTCATTCAGCTAACTGGCGACGACATACTCTCCATCGCAAATTACGATAAACATGTTTAGTTTCGTGGACTCCGTGGACTGCGTCCAGTTTTGCAGGTCATCATTCGTCACTGAATGGAAGGGCACTAATTTTTTGTATGCTCTTGTACGCGTACCGCAGGTGTTGCAGATGAGGATCTACGGTCTGTGAAGGTATATCTGGGTCGACCGCATTGGTTACTGTCGCGTGTCCTTGACAAGTTGCTTTACCCATTTTTGCAGATCGAATGGGTTATATGCTACCGATGTTTCTTTGTGGGCTTCTCGACAACTCCTGAACTCGTCCCAGTTTGTGAGGTACTGCTGGCGGGGGTGAGTTCTAATGGTGTGGTCAAGGGTAAGATCAGTTTGTATGATGAAATGATCACTTCCAAGGGAGCTATCAGTGATGCTCCATCTGGCATTTTTGACCTGGAGTGTAAAGGCGACATGTGGAGTGGAATCTTTTTGAGCGCTGTTGCCAATCTGGGTTGGAGCAATGGGGTCTGATTCTAATGAAAACTGATGGATCTGCACCTGGTCCCGAAGGTCTCTTCCCTTTTTAGGGGCGAAGCTCGTCTTGCTCGGGCCCTGTCCCGTCCCTCGTTGCTGCTGTATACGGCACGGCACATTAATGATGATTGTGGCAGGATCCCCCGAGGGATTGGCCAACCAAAGATTGGCCGAAGAGGACAAAACGTTCAACGCGTTCGTTCCTACCCAACAAGGAGAAGAGGAAGAAGAAGAGGTTGTCGTTCGCCCCCTGCAAGCTCAAGACATGTACCGGGGGTACACGACACAAGACGCTCTGCAGAAGGCGACGGCCAAGGCGGCTAAAATGTCACACACCGAATTCGCCAAGTTACCCATGGAGATTCTCATCGTCCAAAACAACCCCTACATAACCACCACAAGCATCGGCGTCGTAGACCGGCTTGTCAACGGAGCGGTGGAAAGCTTGACGTGTCGAGTCTTTATATGATGCGCGGGCGAATGTTTCACGGTTTTACCGATAAGCATTTTTGCTTGCCCCTCTCATCATCATTCATTTCGTGGAGGTGGCGGAATTTTTTGTGCATGCGGAATAACCCCATGCCGTGTGCGGTGCATTAACGTCACCCACTACAATAAGGGCGTTGGGGCCGGCTTCTCACTTGTCCAGGGAAAACAGAAGTTTGAATCGGTGATTCTGTGCCCGTGGATTACTGGATGAAAAGTGTGTATCCTCCCCTTTTTATGGGAAGCACCGTGATCAGATCGTTGGGGATTTCTACACTATCGAATTGGGTTCAATGCGCCGGAATGTTTCTTTGGATTAGCACGTCTGTTTTCGTATTCACTTCGTTTTAGAATGCTTTGTAACCGGTCAGCTTAACTGCTTTGCCCGCCTCCTGGAGGGCTATAATGTCTCGAGGGGTTTCAACGGACTGGATGTGTAACAGCAAGTTGCTTAGTTTTCTACTAAAGCCCCTGCTGTTCCACTGCCAGACTCGGACGGCCGCGGAGCCACTATTTGAGGGCAGGTTCTAATTGGGTGCCAAGTTGGGGAACGTGCCCAGACAGGTTGTTGACGCTTTTGAGAACCTCTCATATGTACGAGAGCAGTTCGGCGCGGAGGTTATCTATCCTACCTTGGAGATTGCACTGAATTGCTAACATATTAGCCTGCTGAGTTTGGTGGTGTTGTTGAAGCTCGACAAATTCATTTTTCTGCTCGTGTAAGAGCTTCCAGGTTGACGAGACGCTTGCTTCAAGGGCATGGTGCTCGTCATGCATGGCGTTCTCAGCTGCGGCCTGAGAGGTCTCACTGATTGCCCTGCGTTTGTTTGCGGGGGGTTTGTGTTCGGTTCTTCTAGAGTGGGGGTTTCGAGTTTCGGTTTCAGGGCTTTGTTTTCCTGACACAAAGCGAAATTCTCCTGTCTGAGCAGGTTAATTTCCGCTCTGATGCAAGCGACATCTCTTATTAGGTCAGGGGAGAGAGAGGAGGAGGGGGGTTGGTGCAGTGAGAGGGAGCACTAGAGCCGCCCACCTTTTTGTCGCCGCTCGGCTGTCTGTCTTGGAATGGTTGTGTGGACTGGTTCTTGCGCACTTGGAGTCCATCAGGTGATTTCTTTTGGCTGGAAGGGGGTTAGTGAACGGTGGCCGGGCGTTTCACTCCTCTGGGTTCTTTGGATGGCTCTTGCTTGGACGGTTGGGCGTCCTGCTGATCTTTCTCGGGGTTGCAAGCTTGAGCGTAGGTTTGGGGGCGTCTGCGAGGTTGGAAGTGGCGGGGACAGTCCGTAGCACCAGTGATGTGTGGGCCTTCGCAAACGATGCATTTGGGGAGACACCGGTGGTTGTCGTCCGGGTAAGGGGTTCCACACTTAGGGCACGTTGAGGGTGGCTTTGCGTTGGGGCATACATCTTGGCGGTGCCCCGGCTGCCAGCACGCGGTGCACGCCTCTCTTTTCTGTCGAAAGGGCTTACACCGGTACATCGCGGCTCGGTAACGAATCCCGGAGGGGACCCGGGTGCCATTAAACAGGATCTGGGTGTTATTGGAGGTTCTGAGCCGTTTCGGAGCGAGTATATGTAGATCGGGATTGTAGTCGCTCACGCTTCGGTAAACTTCTTCGGGTGTGTCGTCATCGGGGATGTTGAAAGTCACTGTTGGCGGGGGCGGAAACATGTGCAATGACTTCGTACTGCTATCCTTTGAATGCGAGGGATTGAATGGCGGAGTATTTTTGTGCGCGTTCTTCCGAGGGGTACTTATCAGGAGGTAGTTGGCCACGTGTTGGACCCGTATTTGGTCTACCGAGTTCTGCGGGAGGTTGGCTTTTTGAAAAATGGCATCCGCAAGAGATGCTTGACCCACTGACCTGAGATCCAGTCCCCCTCTCGGTCGGAGAACGATTTTAATGAACGTCTAGGGAAGTGGCGATGCTGGTTGGTTGTGCCGCGTAGAGCGGTTGCGAGCGTCGGGGTTGATTTGCTGGTTGTTCGAGGTTGGTGCTTGCAAGGAACCATTTCTGACGTCGAGGTAGTTTCGTTGTCGGCGGCGAATGTCCGTCCAGCCGCCTTGGTTGAGCTCGGTGGGATCGATGTTCCCTCCGGCTACGACGACTTCCATAGTCGCGGTGGTTGTGGGGAGCTAGGCCTAGCGGCTAAGCCTAGCTCCGGCGTGACGAAATAACGAGGTGGGCTTCCCACGAGAACAGTGCAAGAATGTCCGAAAAAACCTTTTCCAATCATTCCTTACACCTTCCGGCGTCCGCTGGCGCTGGCCTTCGGGGTCCAAGACGAGGATTTCGGCTCAACACGAAAAATTGCGGAGCTCTTCCGGGGAACGTCTGGTCACATCGAGCGACTAGAGCGCCCCCCCACACTTTAGCCATGCCATGGGCGACCGCCAACGATTGTGGAGGCCCAACAACATGACGAGATCATACGGCACCCCATCCTCTCTCTCTATAGACAAAACCGTATGCCATGGGGGTTCAGTGGAGTCTTCGAAGTGTCCTTTGGAGAAAATCTCATAGAAACAATGTTACCCACCAATGGACAAAGACATGCTCCACAGTTTCCGTTTGTTTGCCAATAGAGCAGTCAGTTCTTCATAGCAAAGAAATCCCCTTCTTTTTTATCCATGATGCAACTGAGAGCGCACCGGTGTGTAGTTAAAAGGAGAAAGAATTCGCTCGTGGTGATACTTCCCTTTTTAGAACATCCTGTGATTGTAATTGTAGGGTTGAACGCGCCGACGCAACGCAGGCGATGAGGCGTGCCGTAGTGAAGGCCGCCGGATTACTTTTGACCACCTCGGGATCTTTAACGTGCCCCGAAATGTTGTACACACGGGCGTTTTTGCTTTTCGCCTTCATTAGAAAAGCAGCTGCCATGGCCGAGAATCGAACCCGTTACCCAGGAATCGAACCAGCAGCGCAACGCCTTACACACTAAGCCACCGCGGTGTGCCTTGTAGAACATCCTGTCCTGGGTCTGCACAGTATAAATATCTGTACATCCGTACAGGTAAGACCACATTACATACGTCCTTGTATAATTTACCCCTTAACATTGGCCAAATACTGCGTTGAAAATCGAGCAAACAAAAAACGGGATGACACAATAATCTCGTTAAAGTATACATAACTGCCCCCGGTGATACCACTCGTAGAAACTACGAATTCGGGCAAAGCCTGCATTTGCCGCACTTAAACTACTGTGCGCAGAAAAGGGTCTTGAACGTCCTGCAAAAACAACAATCGATTCCGGAGTAGTCCTACAAACAGGTGCGTCAGCCCTAAACCGCCATTGCGGGTTCGTCGAAATAAATTCATTCTACTGGTCCTCTCCTAAGTGGAAGCGCATACAAATACAGCGAACATGCGGTGAAGTCGCCGTATATTCACAATGGAGCGCTTGCATAACAAACCACAATTTGCCAGACAGAAAAATATTGCACACAGTTGCCCTAGCAAACAGACAAACTATTGGCTGTCCATTTATTCGATTTCTCCCGCAGCTTTTGAGCTTTCGCAAGTCAATAGGGTTCACTGTCTCTCTAAAACTGCAATGGAGTACCCAAGTACTTCACTGGATGGGTGACCCAAGTGACATTGGGTTGTGGGCCAATCGCCATGCCGGAATCCCACATACTTTCCCCTGTTTAGAAGACTAGCTGTTGCAACAGGAACCCGTTTCACCATTTCGACGACAACAATGACACTTCCTTGCCTGTACAGGAAACTTCAACGTCATCCCCAGAAGCGAGAAGCTTCGTCTCAGACGCGTGTACAGGAAAGTATCGAATCCGGTTGTTTTGTATGATGGCTAAACACAACGTTTCTATGTAAATACAAACAAGAAAATTGCTGAGGAGGCTGTCCTGGTGCACCGAACGGTGAACGCTAATGGGCGCCCCCAGCGAATTATTTACAATCGACCGCGTGGTGCACATTTCGTACGCCAGGCTACACCCTCGCTAATGACAGATCCCACATGCACATGGCCAAGAACTGAAAACAGAATGTAATGGGGTACGAAATTAAATACCTTTTCAAGGTCAGTCTGGAGAAGGGCGACGGCGCCTCCTGCGGTGTCACAACAATCAAGCACACAAATCGCCGTATGTATGTTTGTTGTGATTGTGCGATCTTGGATGCCGCACGCCTGGTGTGGCCCTACAAGAAGTGAGATTAGTTTGTAAAATCTGCGCCAGCACATTCGTCAACATTTTGTGATCAACGTTCGACAGAGCGATTGGCCGGCACACCGTTACAGACTTAAGGTTTTCCGTCTCTTCTGTTTTCGGTATCAGCACCGTGTGGGAAGACGAATACGACGGCGGAAGGGATTTCAGACGAAATGCTTCCAAGAACATCGCCGTTAAATCCAGTGATTCATCTTCTGTAAAGTACTTATAAAAGGCTGCGCTTAACCCGTCAGGGTCGGGAGACCTGCCTGGGTTTAAATTATCAATAGCTGACTTGACTTCTGCGATAGATATGCGCTGTTTTAAGTTATCTCCTATTTCATCCTGAAAGCTTGGCATACAGCTGTGGTGGTCTTTTCGAAAGCCGTCCATATTACGCAGTCGGTACGCAAACAAATACTGATAATTATCAAAGAAAAACTGGTGGATGTCTTCTATCTGTGTTGACGCGCGTCCATTCCATTCATTTCGTCGATCGTATTTTGTCAAAGCACGTGCCTTTTCGATTCCGAGCGCCCGTTCGGTGGTCGTCTCCCATTGCTAATCGCTCTCCATTCCGATACGGTCGAAGCGAACTCAAAGCAGCGGGTACCGATTCCCGCCGTACACCCCAAACCCAAATGTTAGGCCTTCGGGGCGCATACCCGAGAATAGCGGCGGGTATTCTAATAAAGTGTTGTGTACCTCCACAGAAGCCGCACTCGCCGTGTGGGATTGGCCAACCAAAGAACCCTTCACGAGAAATGTTCGCGCTCAACAATCGTTGTTGTTAGATTGAGGGGGCACTATTTTTTTTATTTTCTGTTGTTTTCCGAACTGAGATTGGTTTTGGCCTCCTAATAGTTCCCTTAGTATGCTTTACGTCTGCTTCAGGTAGGTTTCTGCTGTCAAATGTGCCCAAACCAGGTGCGGGCCCTTACGGGATACCGTTTGTGAAGACGCTGCCGGTCTTTGATGTATCCCAGAAAGGAATGTCGCCATTCACTTACCCACTGAGCTGGAATGCAGACGTGTGTGTTTCTCACCTATGGACATGCACTTCGCCGACGGTGAGCGGCTTGGTAACGCAGATTGCCAGTTATTTTGCTCCGCTTGTTCATAATGATGTGTTTGTTCGTTTGTTTCGTGTGTCTGTTCTTCAAAATCTACGCACGCTCCGCAATATGTAAGGACGTCACAGCCCGCGCAAAAATCCCGTTATGAACCGCTGTCGCCCTGCTTGAAAAATATTCGGCCTAATCAGTGATTTCTTGCCTCCTTTTTGCATTTTTATTTTTAAAATACACACAATACAATGAGTTCCCAGGAACGAGTCGCGAGTGCCGAAACTTGGTACAACATGCCGCGCAGCATTTACCTTTGGCCTGGCGGTAAAGGGTTGTCTGGAACAGCGAAAATGTATGGGAGGCGGTTGTGTTTCCAACCCTCTAAAGCTGAACAATTATTTGCGATTGTTTTCACACTGCGTGCAGCCCGAGGAGACGTGCATCGAGAAGGTTTCCCTGCTCACAGGAATGCCCATCAAGCTCTGGCTAAGCGGTAAGTACGCAATTTTTTACCTCTACACAGTTTTGACAGGGGCTGGAGAGCCGCATTTTCTGTCGTGCGCCGGAGCGCTGTGGATTACCTGGCATAGTGGTGCAGCGATTACGCCTTAGATTCGTGATACTGTGGTTCTAACTTGTGGTTTTATTTTTATTTCTTTTGTTTTCGGAGGTATATTTTTGATTGTGTTATTATTTCTTTTTAACTGTAATGATTGGTTCTGTTGGTTAAAGTTACATTAGGTGAGTGTGCTTTAGGTGAGGTCAGATAAAGGAAAGCCTAGCGTTTTCAGTTTAGCCACCCTAAAAACTCGGGAGTGCGACGTAGCGGCAGACGGGACGTCACGCAGTTTAGCTTTACGAGACGTCGGTTTGGTAGAGTGCTGACGCTTACTTTGGTGAGAGCTTTTGGCTGGAATGAGCGGCGCTTTGAAATTGCAATAGTTATAATATTCTCGCTCAATACGCATAATCACCCTCTGCTATGGCAGCTTCCCGTGCATCTCCATGTTGCCCTTAGCACAGTCCACTGCCCAGAATGAGGCCGCCACCACTGACTTCCCACCGCTCCTGTTCTGAGCAACTCGCGTTTATTCTTTGCTTCCGAATATTGTTTTTTCGTGCCTACATCGAGTTATCCGCCTTCCTCTTCTAGTAGGCGCGTCTGTGAAATGCCGCTGTCGCCGCGTAATGGTTGTCGTTCTGCCTCACTTCATGGCCAGGCTATGTCTTTAATTTTTTTCAACATGAACTATTGCATTTCCTTCTCGAGTTAGTTTCCTGATCCTGCCGCTCGTTTCATATACCTAACCGTTGCTGTTGTGTTTCGTTCTATAGCCCGATGACTTACTTAATGTTCCTTTCAGGTTAGCAAGATCTGAAGTTTCCGCGCCATACATGAGCACCGGCTGCAAGCATTATTTATTAATTTATTCACAATATCCCAGAGGTATTCACTGGGAGGCTGTTGAAGAAAAAAACAATGCAATCAAAGCCATCATTCAGTTATAAGCGAAAGTTGGTGCAAGGCGTACAGCAAAAAATAACAAAAACTGAAAAATACACTTTTACACACCAAAAAGAAATTTTAATTGAAGTTAAGATACCGTATCAGCGAGTAATTGTTCTTGAAATTTGAGCGCACCGGGGTCAGTTACAATATGAGATGGCATGCAATTCCTATAAACAATTGTGCGAGGTATGAATAATTGCGAACACCTAAAAGTCTTGCATTTCAAACGCGTCGCCCTTAAAGGAGCACTGACACAAAACTTTGACGCCTAAAAAATGATATAATTGGCTTCATTAGTTTGTACAGATGCCTCACAGAAATTTTTGCAGCGATGCGAAGTCGGAATCACATCTAAAATCGATTTTGATTGTCCCGGCCGCGAGCTTCCAGAAATCGGCAGCACTAGCGAAATCGCTTTCGGCGTGACGGCCGGCGTGTCTGGCCGGTTCAGGGTGACGTCATATAGTCGTTTTTGGAACCAGAAACGATATCCTGCGCTGCTGTTGTCGGTGGTATTCATTTGGGCAGGAGACGTACGGGTGTAGCTGTGTGAGCAATGCTTGTAAACTTCGCGCACTTTGCGTGTTCGACGTCTTTCTTTTCAGTTCGTGGCCGGCGCATGGTGTTCTCTTGCACTGGTGCCGGAAACTGCGCGATGCGCAATGTCGACGCGCACCGCGGCGACGCGGCGGTGCGCGTCGCCGAGCTCGCCCAAGTTGGGCTGTGGCAAGCTCGCGGATTCCGAAGTGCTCGTGAAAGCCTGTCCAAGCAAATAGACGACGACGCCAAAATGCATTATTTTCCACTCGACGACATGCAGCGCTAACAGTGGACTGATCTAAAGCGATTTTGCGAGTTGTCTGCCAGTGCAGTTAACTGGAACAAGTACATAGGATTTTGGCACGGTGACTGGCAAAGTAGGCCAGTGTTTTTCGAGAACATGCCTTGGACGACAACTCCGGCCAGGTATTTGGGCATCCCCCTTGAAAACTACCAGGATGCTAGAGAGTATTGGAAGGGAGAAACTGATAGAGTTAGAGAGAAATTAACACAATGGGGGGGAAGGGATCTGTCAATGTTTGCCCGTGCATCAGTATGTAATGTGTTTGCTGTTGCCAAGGGATGGTACGTCCTACAGGCGATTTGTATGTCAAGAAGGAACATACAAAAGCTGCACAGAGTGTTTGCGGTGTTTTTGTGGGGCTCAAGTTGGGAGCGCATGAGTCGAACTAATTTGTTTCGCTCGGTGAAAAGGGGTGGATTGGGACTGGCACATTTGTTTATCCGACAAATAGTTTCTAGGTTTATGTTTCTGAGAGATCAGAGAGATCGCTTTCTACGTACTGTGGTACAAGTCCGACTATGTGATGTCATTCCAGGCTATGTAGTCAACTTCTGAAATGCGATGTGTACGTGTGCGTCGGTTCTTGCGCGAAGTGGTGGATGCTTTAGGATTTTAAGGCTTAGGTTTTCCTCGCAGTATTTGAGTAGTGTACCGCGGAAACGTTTGTGCAAAGATATGATTGATGTGTGTCTGCCTGTTCCGGTTTATCGTCAGTTATATGCAGTGGGTTCAGGAAAAGATGTTCTAAAAAGAGTGAAACAAATGACAGTACGTTCATCTGTTAAATCTTTCTTCTTTAAACTTCATTACGGCACGCTACCGGTAAAACCCTGGCTGCAGGAAAAAGGACTATATGTACACCCATGGACACTTAACTGTAGACTATGCCAAAAGCTGGAAACAATTGAGCACATCTTTCTTGAATGTTGGGATGCGGTGTTTCACTGGGACATCCTCCAACGAACCCTGAAAAAAGACTTACCATTAACGCCTTATGGCATTCGCTTTTTGCCCGTAAACAATGACGGAGGCGTGCCCTATGATATGTTCATGGCACTTAGTCTGCATTCTATGTGGAAAACTCGCATGGCGGTTCAAAATGCCGAAGAGGATGCTCGCACAGTGAGAGAGTACTTCATTGAAAGCGTTGCTTATGTAAGAGAAGTTTATCGAGTCATGCCGGAAGAGCCTGAGTGGTTACCCATTCTGGATGTTCTAGCGCAATTTAAGATGTTTTAAGCCACTCCCTTCAGCCGATTGGTGGCTGGAGCTAGTAATTTGTGTACTGAACAGTGCGTGTTGTGTTGTCGCCAAGCAGGCAATAAATGAAAAAAAAAAAAAGACTGAGTTCGTGCGCGGCGGCGGCCGCAAGAACTGTCGCCCAAGCCAGCGGATCGGCGTTGCTCGGGTAGCTTGGGTGTTGGGAACTTCAGGCTTAGTATCGTGGCGAATATTTGATCGCCGGTATCTGATTAGGAAACGAAAGATCTGATTAGGAAACGGCAAAACAGGACAATCTCCACCCCGCTGACAGAATAGAACTAGCGGAGCTTTCGAAGTTAATCAATAAGCGTAAGCAGCTGACATACGGAAGTATAATATGGAGAGGATCGAATACGCTGTAAAGAGCGGAGGTAGCCTGAAAGCAGTGAAGAGGCGTTTTGGCGTGTGGAAAAATCAGATGTATGCACCTAAATATAAGCAAGGCAATGTCATCACAAATAGGGATAAATAGTCACAGTGGCCGAGGAGTTCTATAGCGATCTGTACAGTAGCCGGGACATTTAGGATAATGCCGAACGAGAAAGTAGCTCAGAGGAGATAGATATCCCACGAGTAACGACCAAAGAAGTAAGGAAGGCTTTGAAAGAAATGAAAGGGGGCAAAGCACCTGGTGAGGACAAGATAACAGCCGACCTCTTGAAGGATGGCGGAGAAATTGTACTTGAAAAACTGGCAAACCTGCATACGCAATGCTTAATGACCGCAACTGTACCGGAATCTTGGAAGAACGCGAACATCATCCTAATCCATAAGAAAGGTGACATGAAGGACTTGAAAAACTACAGGCCGATCAGCTTACTCTCAGTCGTCTACAAGGTACTTACCAAGGTAATCGCTAACAGAATTTCTGCAACCTTAGATTTCGGTCAACCTAAAGAACAAGCAGGGTTCCGTAAAGGTTATTGAACAATGGACCATATTCACACGATCAATCAGGTGATAGAGAAGTGCGCGGAGAATACTGAACCCTTTTTTAAACTGGGAAACAGCGCTTTAAACGAGGACAGCGAAGAAGAAGACACAGACACTCGTTTTAAACCGTCCTCGTTTAAAGCGCTGTTTCGCAGTTTAAATATGAACAAACTAGCCCAAACCCAAACTTTAGTTATACTGAACCCCTATATATAACATTCATAGATTATGAAAAAGCATTTGACTCGATCGAAACCCTAGCAGTCCTTCAGGCATTACGGAACCAGTGGGTAGATGAGCATTATGTAAAAATACTAGAGAATATCTACAATGGGTTCACAGCTACCATCATCCTCCATAAGGGGAGCAATAAAATACCTATAAGGAAGGGCGTCAAACAAGGAGACACAATCTCTGCAATGTTATTCACAGCATGTTTACAAGAAGTATTCAGAACGTTGGATTGGGAACAGGTGGGAGTAAGGGTTAATGGAGAATACCTCAGTAACCTCAGATTTGCTGGTGACGTTGCCTTGCTAAGTAACTCGGGGGACGAATTGCAAAGCATGCTTTCTGCACTGGACGAACAGAGTAGAACCGTGGGCCTGAAAATTAATATGCAGAAAACCAAAGTAATGATCAATAACCTCGGGACAGCACAGCAGTTTGGGATAGGGGGCGAGGCAGTGGAAGTGGTAAGCGAATATATCTACTTAGGCCAAGTTGTTACCCCAGATCCCAACCATGAGGCAGAGATAATTAGAAGGATCAGAATGGGGTGGAGTGCATACGGCAGGCATTCTCAGATAATGAATAGCACCCTACCATTGTCGCTGAAGAAGGAAGTGTATGACAGCTGCATCTTCCCGGTACTCACCTACGGGGGAGAAACTTGGAGGCTCAACAGGAGGGTTCAACTTAAATTGAGAACGACTCAGCGGGCAATGGAGCGGAAAATGATCGGTGTAACATTAAGAGACAAGAAAAGAGCGGACTGGGTCAGGAGAAACGCGTGTTAAGGACATATTAGTAGAGATTGAGATGAAGAAATGGACGTGGGCAGGGCATGTAATGCGAAGGCAAGATAACCGTTGGTCATTAAGGGTAACAGAGTGGATCCCTAGAGAAGGCAAGCGCTGAAGGGGGCGGCAGAAAGCTAGATGGGCAAATGAGATCAAGAAGTTTGCGGGGATAAATTGGTCACAGTTGACACAGGACCGGGGTAATTGGAGAATAATTGGAGAGGCCTTTGCCCTGCAGTGGGCGTAGATAGGCTGGTGATGATGATGATCTACACAAATGCGAATGACCATCCTTTACACAGCTTTTCACCCCACTATCATCCCCTTTTGCACATACTGAGCTTTATTTTGGCGATAATTGCCGTTTCAGCGATCGGTGGCCAAGATATCTGCCGTGGCTTGTTTTGATTCTAGCGCGCAGGTGGTGCCATCTCTCGGCCTCTCGCCGCACCGCGGTGCCGGCAGTGCTGGGTCGGAGCGCCGAACCTCCGCTGCCGGTCAGCGTAGGCTTACCATCGCGGCAAATATCTGAACGCCGCTTTTAAATTGAGCGCTGATAACAACCCCTAGCACAATTTTCACCACACTAACATCTAATTTCTTGCATGTGGAACTTCTTTTTGGCGATCAGATTGATTATAAGAGTGGCGACAAGCTGTTTCTATCACGGTCTGTGCCGGCTCGAACCGCAGTGATATTAAAAAACGGACGATGGCTAAGACATGGCCGGCCTAATCGCCTGGCCAAATAAAGTTGCACTGTCTGTCGGGTGGCAGCGACTCATCCCTGTCTGACGATTCAGACAACATGTCGACTGCTCGGGCGAGTGCGGACCATGTGCAATCGTAGCAGACCATGCGGCGAACGTCCCTGACGTCACGGGTGAGACCGTGACGTCAGACTGGCCCGCTTGCAGGCTGGCCTTCGAAAGGCCATTTTCCCGCGCTGCGACCGAATTTGAAACTGGTTGCAATTAACGTGCTATAATTAATTCTGCGTTGGCGGATGACGGCTTTCGGTTCGATTTTCATAATTACTCGTCAAATAGGTATTCTTTACAGCATAAAAACTGAAAGCGAGAAATTTAGTGTCAGTACTCCTTTAGGGCATTCTCACTTGGGGGAAATGACCGGTGACGAAGAAGAGAAATCAGCATAAAGTGAAGAGTGATAATACAGTTTAGGAAACAATAAGAAAACTGATGGTCTACGCCGACGTGATAGAATTGGTAAAATGCGCGAAATTTGAGAGCAGTGACGTTGGTTTGACGCGAATAATCTGCAACGATGAAACGAACAAAACATTTGTAGTTACGGTTAGTTGCCCGACTTGGGCAGTGCAAGGTGACAATGCCGCACTCGTAGACGCACTTATTGCACAAAAAGGATGTATTTTATTTACAACTAGCCGGGCCTGATCAGCGTTGTCCATGTTTGGGCACGCCCTGCAGCCTTTGGTCCCGCGCACTCTAAATGACGTGGATCACTCGTTGAAACGGGCTCCCCCAGATGACGGTACTTATTCTCTTTGGCGCTTGACGGAAGTTAGGTTGGCGCACTCACTCGTGAGTACTCATTTCTAATCATTTCTACTCAAACTCACGAGGGAGTACAATGATGAGTGAGTGAACAACCAGATTAAAAAATTGAGTACGATGATGAGTGAGTACAGACAGTGCAGTTCTCGTGAATACAGTATTCATGACTACAGTACTTATGGATATGAGTACTCACAACTACAGTACTCATGAGTATGAGTACTTGTGTGTACACATTACTCATCAGTACACTGTACTCATGAGCACATAGTCCTCATGAGAACAGTACTCATGAGTACAGTGCTCACGAGTAGATGTATTTGCGACTGCTAGCACTCATGAGTACATGCACTCGTGATTACAGTAGTGTAAACACTTTTTATCACGAACTGGAGTCCGGAAGCAGGTGTACGAGTCGCAAACATTTAGCGGTGCTGCTGTGCCGCCCAACTCTCAAGGATGGGAAAATCATACAACGAGGACTGCTCCAGGTCCCTATTCAGGGACCGGAACCTGGACCGGGAATAGGGACTCCCGGTCCCTATTCAGCGCTTTTAGCGTTTTTGGGCAGTCGCTCGCTAATGGGTAACTGTGAAAAGGAAAAAAAAAGATGGGGTGGCGGCCTAGCGGGCAACGCGACCGCAGTTGCTCTGATCCTACGGCACATGTGGATTGCCGCAGTTAGTTTTTTTTAAGCGCCCAGGGAACGAGTGGCGGCTTCATTGCGCTTGCTCCGTTCAAGTTATCTTAGGGAAAAGGCGGTTGAGGCTGCTAACAACGCATTGACTAGGCATAATGAAGTCGCTCTTCCTCGGTCTTCAGCAGTTTTCCTAGACGAACGTCGCACTGTGTAGTCGTTACGTGAGCCTAAACGCTCATTTAAACAGTCGCGATTAACGTGATTCGCGTCAAATGGACTACATGGTTTGTGACACCGAGATTTTCGGCCCGATTCTGCTGCGCGCATTCAAGCGATAATTTTGCTGCTGCACGTGCTCCAATCTCGTTTTATTAGGCTCCCGTATTGAAACATTTTGCTCAGGTTCGCTAATACTATGGTCTCGTGCAGTGCCATTTACAGGTGAACATATAGCAAGACCGTGTAGGCACGGCGGTGGAACTGTGTCCTGAAACGGAAATAAAGCATCCTTGTATCCCTAAAGCCATTGGTGGGTTGTTAATCGGACAGCATAATTCTAGCGCAAGCATGCGATGCCTGGTTTGTCGAACAGCTATGGCATCTTGTCGCTAAAGAAGCGTTTTGCTTTCCAATGGCTTTGATCGGTCTCCCACGCGATGCGCCGCTTCTCGTTTATGCCACCGTAAAATGAGGAAGTTGACGACGATGGTGAATTTCTGTGGTTGTTCTTCCCCTGCCTTCATCTGCTCTTTACTGAAGGGGCTACCACCCTTCGCTAGCCGAGTTTAAGCTCGCACTGTGGAAGGCCTCGTGAAGGGGCCGTTTTTATATGATGAACGCCAGCGCCAGAGGCCCGTTTTTTCGCTTAAGCTTGAGTCTTGGGACGTTTCGTAAAGTATGTGGCTTGCACATAACGACGTCACCGCACTATTTCATCTATAGGTGTCAGCTTCATCAGCGCATCTCGACATAAAAGCTGCAGGTTTCCACTGTGCAACCAACGCTCCAACAGGGCAACTACAGTGACGTCAGTTGAAGCTATCAGACCCCAAAAAACACGCCTGCAAACTTTGTTTTCGAGTACACAAAAGACGGCAGAGAAGTTGGACAGTTATGCGACGTCTGCCAAGCGCCGGCAGCAACCCGGTGCACTGCGGCCCTCGACTGCGACCGATACGCGCTCTATGCCCCCCCCCCCCCCTCTCTCACACACACAGTCTGGTCTGGGCCATCTCAGGTCAGTACTACTGTTGTGACGTTGCCCTGCTCAGTCCGCTATCGACACGGCGCCGAGCAGAGCGATGAAGTTCTAGAGCCGAGAGTGATTTGAAGCTGCATTTATGTACAATATATAAAAGGGTAGCAAGATGGTTACATGGCTCACACAAACACGAAACACTTCGCAACTTAGTGCCTCCGAATAGATGCCGCCGCTCCGACGCGGCTTCCGGGCTAATTTTATACCCCCAGGGTTCCTTTGGAGGCGCAAGCAGTTCGATTCCCTCTAATCAGGGATATCGCAGGCCGCAGTTTGAATCCGGCGCATGGAGGCAAAGTGGTTGCGTCAGCCGAGCCGCCATGACAGGGAAAGGGAAGCCGTCTCAGCTGCGCCGTCTCCAGGCGGGACTCTCTGCGTGTCTGAGGCTTTCGTCCGAGGCATGACTCGGCGCAGCCGTCGCGAAGGAAAAATGACAGCAGTCTCGGCGGCGCCGTTTACAAAAAGTTGCGGCACGTCTGCCGCGGGCGGTTTGATCGAGGTGCGAATCGGCCCAGCTGTCGGCGCGTCGCCAGGTGCAGCGCATTTGTGTCGGGCGCTCTGCCGTAACAACACGCACACGCACGCAAAAATGGGGGGTTAAAGTCAGACACGAGTGGGTTTTGCCCGGGATCTTAACGAAAATAAAGATAACAACGCGTTGCGCCGCTGTCACGTCCCTTTCTCGCGGCGGAACCTTCCTCTTTGGCTTCTTGCGCGCTCACAGTTTTGAGTATTTGTCTATTTCAATTATTTTGGGCATCTGCGGTGGCGGCGAAGGGGATGGATGCGCAATGTTCGAAGAAGCATGCTCAAAAGGGGCAGCAGCGTCTCTTTAGAGATGGTATTAAACACGATAGTCTGTCTTCAGCCACTAAAGCGCGAAAATATTTCCCAGTTTGCCTGTCTGTCTGTCTGTCTGTCTATCGGTCGGTCTGTCTGTCTGCCTGCCTGCCTGTCTGAATGTCTGTCTGCCTGTCTGTGCCTGCCATAATGATAATTTTTTTTCAACCTAATATTAGATCTCGCTGTATACATGGGAACTACAGTGGTCGCTGCCAGGTACCTTTATGTATATAATGTGCACTCTCTACAACCTGAAAACTCTCTGTCCGCAATTGAGCCGCTCGGCCAAACGTTAAAAGAATTCGTCAGCGCGAGCTTCGTACCGGCAAAATATCTTCTAGCTACTAAATCTGGTGCCATATTTTCTTTTTATGAGCATTGTTCAGCAAAATAAGACATTAGCGATATTTGAACCCAAACATAAACACGATAGTGCTATTCTCACTGTCCCTTTAATGAAGAATAGACGTGGGTGTAAGTTTAGCGATCGCAAACGAAAAAAAGCGCGTTAAAACCAATACTTCAACCACAAACAAGAAATTGAGGCAGCTTGTACTTGTGGTGAAAAGTTGGGATGCCAGCAGAACTGGCCTCCCCGATTTGTTCCTCTTAGGCGCTCGGCAGTTGCACCTCACATGAATTTTAGAACTTGCCGCACAAAGTTCTCCATGACTGGCAGGCCCGGACCGTTTTGTCCGCAGCCTTTCACATCTCTCCCGAAGTCGAAAGCGCTAGCTCTCCACAGCTAACGGCTTCGCGAACTCGGCGTCTGCGCTCCTTACTTCAGGTGTGAACGCACGTGAACTGGCAAGGGGAACAGCAGGCGTGAGATGCCGCAAACGATGGACACAGTGTTCCCGAAGGTCGATCTGGCCGATGTCAGGCGCTCCTCACCATGCGGAAGCTGAAGTGCCTCGTTATTTCTTTGTATTTTTTACTAGCTCCTCACGGTTCGCAAGCCTACGCGCAAGCCTGGATGATGCCTGGCTCTCTTCCCGAGGCACACAATCACGTGGGCCTCATGAAGAGTTTTACACAACATGGGCTACAGAAGACTATCTATCGTCTTTTGATGACATTTCGATGAGCAGATTCAAAGACAGTTTTTGAGTGATCAATTGCCTGCTTGTTGCCATTAAGGAACTTTCATTTTATTGAAGTACCGTTTTAGTAGAGTACCGAAGAACCCGCGGCTCTGACACCGAGCCATTCGGCGAGCTACATCAACCACGCGCAGGTCTTTCCAGCGACAAGCAACGAGACGTGCAACGTACGTAGCGCACGTGAGCCAGAACGCAGATTCCTGGGTATGCGACATAAGACGTGGAACAACAGCAGCAGCACATCTCTGGCACCCGATATTCCGGTTTAGACCAACAGGAACTAAACACTCAAAGCGTGGAACGCAACGGAGCCAGTACGTACGACATTTTTTGCGCTTCCTGTCCCGGCTCCGTCTATGCAACCAACGACATCGCACTCGGATTGGTAGACATGGCCACGATGACCAAGACGCACGGCGCACAAAACGCACCATAAGTGGCTAACGACAGCGCAGCAAGGTTAGGGGAGTTTCCCACGACAAAGGAGACACACAGCGCACAACACGCACCAGAGGTGACGAACGATATCCAACTTGGACCAGTGAAGCTGACCCCGGCGAAGGAAATCCACAGCGCACAGAACGCGGCCAAGGCAGCATACATGGAGGAAACGCTATTCGCGACATCCTCCACACCTGATGCTGCTATCTGGACTTGGCCAGCGAATGTCACAACCGCAGAAACCAACCTTGCAACAAGGGACAGAAGACTCAGCGCACGCGGTTCAACCCTACCGTAACGCACAATCTGTCCGCCACCCGCTGCTTCAAGTCGAGTCCAGCCAACGAACGACGTCACACTCGTGCAGGTAGGTCCATCCACGAACAACGACACGGCCAGAGCGAGCGGCACGTCCTAGCCGGAACCAATAAGATCCCCGGCACCCGCTTCCCGATCGAGACTCACCCGACAAATACCATTTCGTACAAGAGGACGCAACCGCCAGCAGGCGGACTCGGAATAAACAGAATGAGGTAACCATGGCAAAAGCAAGCCCAGAGCTGCAACGATATTGACCGACCATCCACGCCCCCCTGTGACAAAGCCGCGCCACCACGCTTAACGATAGGACAAACGGCTCCCACACAACACGCAACGCCCACCTCAATCTAAGCAACGTACTCAACGCGATGAAATTTGCCATCCCTGCACACCGCAGCTCGCTAGCAGACAAAACGGTCGCCTACGCTATCACATGCATCGAGCACGCAACGAGGTACACAAACACAATCGCCGACGGAAGCGACGTGACTAACGCAATGCCGTAAACGCTGTCATGTTCAAGCCCGACGAAGTGAATTCCACATTACGCAAAAAAATCAAGCTGACTTCAAATTCACTGAACCTCATCGAGACGAACTTTATAGTATCCGGAAGAAAGCATCGAACAATTGTGAATAAGCGGCAGGGATCTGAATACGAACGGCGTTAATCTACGCAGACTCTGGATTGTGCCTGGGGGCAGGCACAATTCAGATTCGGAGCATGATTCGGAGAATATCAGCGCTCTGAGAAACAAAAACGGACGACATAAGCTGCCGCCCGAGGACACGAAGAATACCGCGATTTATGGCCACGGCCACACCTTGAAGCCTCGAGCGCCCCGAGAGCCCGGCGCGGCCCATGGTTCGTTGTTTTATTCCCGAGAACAAGAGGAGACGCCAGACGCAATACGAGTGCTTACGTTCCGCTCCGCTCCTTCGCGTGTGCGTGCCTTCGCGCAGTGAGTCGTCTTACGGCAGTGCACCGCGTCAGACATTTTCTTCTCGTGGTCCTCTGTCCTGATCTATATGCAACTTCAGTTTTTTACTCAATTAAACATTTACACTTCTTCTATTGATTCTTTTATTCGAGCCACGACCTAGCTTATGGATAACAGTACAGATTAGTTGAGTACTTGTCAGTACGAATTGAGTACTCATGAGTACAGATGAGTTCGAGTACTCATGAGTACAGATTCTTGAGGTCAGATTGGGTACGATTACTCGCTGAGTAGGAGTGATTACAGATGAGTACGAGTGCTCGTGAGTACAAAGTACAGAAGAATTCAGAAGAAGTTCTTGCTGGGCGGGTTGGTTTTGGTCTGAGAACGTACTGACTAGCGCAAAGAACTAATCTTTCTTGTGTGTGTTTCTTTGCGCTACTGAGTATGTTGTCAGTACAGAATAATTGAGTACTCAGGAGTACAGATTACACGTTACCCGCCGCGGTGGCTCAGTGGCTAAGGCGTTGCGCTGCTGAGCACGAGGTCGCGGGGTCGATTCCCGGCCGCGGCGGCCGCTTTTCTGATGGAGGCGAAAAGCAAAAACGCCCGTGTGGACGAGATTTCGGCGCACGATAATGATCCCCAGGTGGTCAAAATTAATCCGGAGCCCTCCACTACGGCGCGCCTCATCGCCTGCGTTGCGTCGGCGCGTTAAACCCCACAATCAGAATCAGACTTGCCCCCACTTCCCACCCCCACCTTCGCGCAGTGGAGGGCTTCCCTGGCCAGCCCGGACCCAGGTGACCCGAGCACGAACTGCCAGCCGAAGTCAAGGCATCCCGGACTAGGGACGCCTTCCATAGGGCGAGGCCCACACATCAGCCTCTGCTGGATGAATAAAAATATTACATACGAAGCATCTCATGGTCGGGGCTATGTCCCTCCCTTGTCGTTGTTGCGCCGTCCACACCCCCAGTGAGCATGCTCGGCTTGATCCTGGAGCGACGGTGTTGCCGGTGTCTTCCTGGGCCAGCACGAGACGAGCACGCCTCCCCTTTAAGGGCTCCTGGAGCGACAATGTTGCCGGTGTCTTCCTGGGCCGCCACAAGACGAGCACGGTTCACGCACCTTCGACGTTTCATCGTCGTCGGCAGCGGGTCTCGGCGCGCCGTGATTATAAGCAGCCCACAACCATCCGGAGAACGTGCATCGACCTTATTTTAGCAACTTTAGGGTTGATCCACTACAACAGCCCTTGACTTTACATTACACAGACCATAAGGCGGTCATAATCAAAGCGGAACGCCAACCACAGCTCGACGTCCCCTACTTTGAAAAACTTATACACGTACAACGTCTCTCTCTGTCTCTGCCATCCCTCTCCACTTTAACACCCCCCTCTAATAAAATACATCATCTTCCCGTAGGTGAAACCGGAGTAGTATGCGAAACAGCCATTTAGTCAATGCAATTTCCCATGTCGTATTTCGGGTAAGTGAAAAGTGTGCTAGTTACCATGGAAGCCAAACGGTAAATATAATGGTAGCTACGTACGTTAACGTAACGAAAATGGCGAACTCAAAACTAATGGGCACTGGAGTCGACCCCATGGCTGCTTCGCATATTACTCAGGGTTCCCCTACTGAAATATGGTGTAATTTTTTTTTATTCTCTCTCTTGTCTTGCTGAGTCTTCCGGGGCTTCACCATGTCCAAGTCTCCCTCGTGGCCTGGAGAAGTCGTGATGGGTTCAGCGGGATGTTGTTCCACCACTGTATTGGTTCGGTTTCCACAGTGTTCCGGCATGTCAAATTCGTAAGTTATGTCCACGTCCCATGCCAACGTCAATGATTGGGACATCCGTGACTATCTTGCTATCCCATCTTCTTATTTGGTACAGATCTCATTGAACGACTCCTCCACCACATCGGATGTTCCAAGATAGGGGGCCTATCTGTTTCACGGGGACTCCTGAAATCCACTTGTGCTCTCTCATGAAATGCCGTAGCGTCACTTGTTCACCTGCCATTAACTGTCGGTTCTTGGGAGTTTCCCTTGTTTCTTAGTTGGTACTGGAGCGGGCTTGATATGGTCTACGTGGGTTGGAAGCTCCCGTCCAAACATTGCCATGGCTAGGGCGATTCCTGTGGTCTGGTTGATGGTGCTGTGTTGCTGAAACAAGAGCCGCGGGAGCCGCAAACTCATGGACCCAGACTTGTTTCGTGACAGTGCTGTCTTCAACTCGCGAACATAGCGCTCTGCCTGCCCGTTGGTAGTAGGGTGGTACAGCGCCGAGGTTATGTGGCTGACTCCATTTTCATTGCGCAACCTTTGCATTTCAACAGGCACGCAAGCTGCGTCCTACACAATTTTTCGCAGTATGCCAAAAGTAGCGAAAAGGCTGCTCAGCACTGCAATCACTGCTTCTACCATTAACTGGTTCACTTGTCGCTCTTCCAACCCATTAGTAAAAGCATCTTCTACCACCAGAAATTATTCCCGGCTGCAGGTCCAGCAAAAAATTACCCCGCATTTCCCCGAGGGGGAAAATGTGAAAGTGCGAATGCACGGTTGTCGGCCCGCTTGCGGCGCTTGCGCTCGGCCCCCGCAGCCCACCGCCTCGCCGCCTTCTCTTCCATCTCTTCCATCGGGTTTGTAGTATCACGTGTACACCACGTTATCAAGCCGCTATAACGCCGCTGAGTCGCCAACGCACGCCGCTGACGACGTAGTTTGAATGCGTTAAAGATATAAGGCGCGTCTAACACTGATATCACCGTCGCGTCCGTAGCTTGGTCGGTAGAGCGTCGCGCTGCGGCCGCTAAGTCCTCGGATCGAAACCTGGCGCCGGATGCTGTTTCTTTTTCAAATATAGAGGAGCACTGCGGACGCCAACGCCGCCGCCGGCGGTGGATGGTTTGGGGTCGCTTATAAAGTGTATTCACACTTAATAGATGTCCAGTGTGTGTCACGGTGTTGACACCGCTGTGCACGATGGCATTGGGGCCCTTGCTGGGTGCTGTGGCATGGCTCAAAAGAGCAAACTGTTGCCTCTTTGTGGTCGTCTAAGCAAGGCCACTGCATGTAGCTGCGCGCGCAGCCTTTCATAGCCACGAATCCACGATGTCCTCCATGCAAAACTCACATCACTTGTTTGCGCGATGCCACAGGAATGACTACTCTGGACACCGAATATTGCCAGCTCAGAGCCTCTTCTGCATTACGGTGTGAATTCGTTTATCTAGAGCTGCTGCATTACACGTTCTTGCAAGGCTGTGAACAGCTTTGAGAGGGTCTCGTCTTCCTGTGTTAAGGCTGGCACGACAGCTGCTGTCAGTGGTAGCAGTGGCAGGGCCTCGAACATGAGTAAGTCACAGGGAACTTGGGGCTCTTCAATGTACTGCGGTAGCGGCAACCGGCTCAGTCAATCTGAATTTTGGTGCAACTTACCCGCTGTGTACTTGAAGTCATTGTGGTAAGCTGCCAGTTTCAAGCACCATCGCGTCATGCGGGGGGTAGAGCATCTGCGGCACTGCCTTTTTCGGATCCAGGGTCCCAAGCAGTGACTGATGATCAGTCGCAAACGTGACTTTGCATCCTATGATGTACATTTGTAAATGGTCAGCGGCGAATGCTACTTGAAGACCTTCCCGTCCTAGCTGCGCATAGCTACCTTCGGTTGCTCCCAGTGTGCGTGACGCAAAAGCCATCAGAGCCTGTCTTCCAGACTGTCTTGCTGTGCCAGTACTGCCACAACGTCGTAAGGTGGTGCATCACGTGAGATTATGAGAGGATTGGCCGTGTCATAATGTGCTAAGACTGCTGCTCTCACAACGAGATGTTTAAGCTCATCAAAAGCATTCTGATGCTTTAGATGCCATTTACCTGCAACATCTTTTTGCAGGAGCTCGTACAGCACTGCAGCGATCGTTGCTCGGCTTACTAGAAAACGGTCAATAAAGCGGCAAAATCCCTAGGAATGACGGCAAGGCTCGATTGATTGTAGATGCAGTTGCTTCGACGATAGCCCTGGCCTTGTCATCCGTTGTGTGAATCGCTCTGGCGTCGAATCTGCGGCTCTGAAATTGTACTTCCGGTACTGCAAAACGACACTTGGCCTTGGTTCCTTGTCCCGCCTAGCGCTAGCAATGTTCCGATCCAAAAACCAACTAGCCCCATTTCAAACTCCGGTTCACCTTGGTTAGTCAAAGGTTTACCTTGGCCAGTATTTGTGGAACCTCTGCAGGTGGTCGTTCTGCTCTGCCTCGGTGTCGCCAGTGACGATAATGTGGGTGACGTAAACACAAACACCGGCAACTCCACACAATGTCGTATCCATGAAACTTTGGAAAATGGCTATTGGTGCTTGTACAGCCTTGTACATTGTGGTGATGGTGAGAATCTCTGCCGTAGCTGGCGTCACCCGAAACTGTTGACACGCATCAGCTAGGCCCATCGCGCTGAAGATCGTTCCACCTCACAGGCTACTCAACATTTCCTCCATTGTAGGAAGGGGGTATGCTTGTTGACAGTGTTGACAGTACGCCTTGTTGACAGTGCAGCGATGGTCGTCCCAAAGGCGCAAACCTCCATTTTTTCGTACCCACACAAGAGGGGTAGCCCATTCGGCATGCTGAGTTCGCTCTGGCACCCCTTTCTCTTCCAGGCGGTCAATCTCAGCTTCATATGCCGAGTGAATTGCAAAAGGCACGTGCCGTGCTCTCATGGCGTGCTCTCATGAGTCCACCTCGAACGTCACCGGCTTACCCTGCACCTCGACTGTCACTGTCATATTTGGAGGGGTTCCGTCACTTAGAACCCAGTGAAGGCCATAGAGCTCTGACGGAGCGGATCAGCCTGTTGAGGTGACTGATGCTCAGGCGCATCACCCAAGTAGTTGCGCTGACACCGCTTCCCTCCTCCTGTCTCCATCGCGATGCAGGCTCGCTCTACATGACCCCGCTTGCGGCAGCCACACTTTGTCTGATCTACATCTTTGAATACGCGCGACACATGGGGCCTTGGAGGGAAGTTGCACTACTTGGAGCGAATGACTGAATCAGGCTTGGTAGTGCCGCGCTGCAGGCCTCCAAGGCTTCCGTACATTAGAGCGCTTCCGTGAATTTTCTGTAACCTTTGCGGCAACCAGGTCAAGCTCCGACTGCGTCCACATTATTAAATATGGCATTTCTTCATACCTAACTTTATTTGGCTGACGACTCGATTTGAGCGGACAATGGGAAGCTACGGTGAAACAGAAAGTGGAAAAGGCCAGTAGTGGCTTATACAGCGCTGGTGCCATATGGATAAGGCAGGCCTCGCTGTAGACGGTCTATACACAAGGAGGTTTCTTTGGTGTTTAGCAGCTGGAACAGCAATAGTGCGCAATTCTAAATTGAACCACGGCATTTGCTCTTATGCCTCCGGGTACTTTCGCGATTTTTTTTGTTACAATGGAGAGTTTTAGCTGACCGTTTTCGACGGTCCGCTCCAGTATCGGTGGCACGCTCAGTGTAGCCGGAGCTAATGCCGTTCGCGGCCTAGCGCGCCACGCATATGCAATGGCGCTCCCGCTTGCTATCGGAGCGGAGCGGACCGTGAAAAACGGTCAGCTAAAACTCGCTAATGTGTTTTTAGCGTTTCTCCGCGTACTGGGGTGTGATATCAAGTTACTGCGATTGTCTAAGGCATTAGCAACCATGCTGAGATAAAAACATGTTCCCGCTGCATTTTTTATTGTTTGAAAACCATGGGGGTATAACATACACCCACTCTAGTAAGTCGTTACACGAGTGGTTGTGTTACGCGAGTAGATACGCTACTTTCAGTGGGGGAAACAACTAAGCGCAGTGTAGGAACTTTTTTTCCGTTTTCTTTTTTCCTGTTTCCACGCCATTTTGGTGTTCTTAAAATCCTTGCAGAGGGAATGGTGGTTACAGGATCGGCGGCGGAAAGCGTGGCTGAACGCGTCCAGATCTTCCTGACAAAAGCAGCCGAGCGACATCGTTGGGCTCACGGGCGACGTTCTCGAACCGCCCTACGCGCCCTTGCCCATGTGCGCTTCCTGGTGGGCTTCCCGGAATCTATAGTACAGGAAGACTCCAGGGGCCTCGGCGATTCCGGAATTTCCTTCGTGCGATCATGGCTTTCCGCATCGGCATCAGCTCAGCGCAGGCGTCTGCAGCAGCAACGAAGCCGCACCCAGGACGAGCTCAACGCGGGTCTGACGGCGAACGCCGTGGTCGCGGGAAGCTCACGCACGCTGGTCCTGCCTTCGGCCATCGTAGCGCCACCTGTGTTCTTCTCCCGCGGTCCATCTTCCTACAACTATGGCTCACTTGGAAAGGTGGGCCGTTTAGAATGCACTTTGCTCAAGCTTAGGTGGTGCAGAAATATTCACCACTCAAAATTATGCTTCCAGTAAGCCCTTAATTAAAATCATGCACTGCTGCGTCTAAGCACGACGATGGTTGACCACAAAGCGCCCTCGTTAGAGATTTCTTGGTCTGGGTTTGGACATTTACTCGCAGACGGTTTGGACTTTTCCTGGTTGAGGTTTGACTTTGGGCCTTCGCCATTTGATTTCGCACGAAGAAAGCTTCGCGTTCAACTATGGTCACGGTTGGACTGAGGGTGGCATGATTTTTGCTTACTTGTACAGCCACGCGTACCCTTCTCTGGAACAGGCGTCGACATCATAATGTACGAAGTCAAAGACGACGCAGTTGTCTTCAAGGAAATCAAGTTTATTTGAGAGAACTTGTGCTCCCCTAACTCAAAGCTTTAATACACAGGCGGCGAAACAGCAGTCAACAAAGTGATGTGCGAAATCGAGCGTCGACGATTTGAATGCCGCGGGATCTGCTCTGCGGGAATTTATCACTCGGCGCGAGGGTTTCTCGAATAGTCGAATTGTACACAGAACACTGTAGGTCAACGAAGATTATTCTAGGCTGTTCACGTTAGTTCGCAACGCTGTCCCTATCAGCAGAGATAACACTTGCGGCCCAGAAAGAACGGGACACGCGTCTCCCTTGGCGCACAGACGATACCGATAACACAGACCGGCGCAGCCGGGCGGCATAAGCAAAACACAAATAAACAAACCCAATGCATGGTTCGCGGCATTACCCCCCCTCTAAGACTCCATCGACCCGATGGATAAGCGCCAGTCCGAACAAATAAAAAATAAATGTCCGTCTTAGTGCGTAGAAAGGTTTTAAGCGAACCACGTGGACGACGTCGGGCCGCGTGCGTCGCCGTAATGTTCCTGAATCACCATCGGGGATCATCTCGTAGGTGAGGTGGCCAACACGTTGTGGAATCTGGTAGGGTCCGCAATACCATCGTAGAAGCTTCTCACTCAGTCCGCGTCGTCGGATGGGAGTCCAAACCCACACAGGATCCCCAGGATGGTACAGTCGTGTGCGATTTGAAGGTAATCGCGCGGGTGCCCGCCGACCACGTCAATAACGCCCCCACGCGGCTTGTTTTAATGCGCCTGGTTTTTTTTTAAAGTTTTCGCTCCCTCGGTCGCTGTTTATTCAAGCGGCCATCACTCTCGCGGCAAAATCAGTTACCCGTTCCTCTGTTTTACCGCGTACGCAGCGACGACATCCCACTTGTCGTATCTTACAGCAGTTCACGAAACGGTGCGGACAAACACATTGTCGGGAAATACTGGGCATTGATACCAATGGGTACTATCGCTGCTCACGATAACCAAGAAAAAAAGCCACACGTGATTACTACCACACAAAATCACCACAAAGCGGAGGGGGTGGTTTACTAGCCGCGGGAGGGATCACCTCTGGAAGGAACAGCGACCGAGGAACAAGACAGTGCATAAACTAGGTCCCAGGCGCACCGAAAAATGCCGCGCGGGGGCGTTATCGTCTTTATCGGTCGAAGCTCGCGCGATTACCTTCAAATCGCACGCGACTGTACTCGGCGTGTCGGCGTGGGAGATTTAAGCGTCCGGCATCCACCAGCTGCTGGTCCGTTATACGAACTCGAGCGAGCTGGCGGGCTTCCTCCGCACGTTGAAGGTACCCTTGGACGTCGGCGTTGAGGTCGTCGTCTTCTACGTGCGGAAGCATGGCGTCGAGCATTGTAGTCGGCCGTCTTCCGTAGACAAGCTGGAATGGTGTCATCTGCGTAGTTTCCTGGGTCCCTTGTTGTACGCAAACGTGACATACGGGATCGACGTACATGGACAGCATATCCGCAATCGTCTTGTTCAAACGTTCCGTCAGTCAGTTCGTTTGGGGGTGGTACGCCGTCGTTCTTCGGTGATCCGTGTTGCTGTAGCGTAAGATTCCTTGTATAAGCTCGGCAGTGATGGCCGTTCCGTAGTCTGTGATTAGGACTTCAGGAGCTACATGTCGCAGCACAACTTAGTTAGTAAAGAACTTTGCGACTTCTTCCACTCGGAATTGCGGCAATCTCTGCGTAGCGCGTCATGTAGTCTGTCGCTACGACAGTCGACTTGTTCTCGGATCGTGGCGTAGGGAAAGGGGCCAGAAGGTCCATTCCAATCGGTTGGACGGGCCTCGATGGGACGGCGAGTGGCTGCAGAAGTCCGGCGGGTCTTATAGGCGGCGCTTTTCGTCGCTGGCAGTCACGGCAGCTCCGGACGTAGTGGGTGACGCTAGAGGTAAGGCGGGGCCAGTAGTACCTCGCCTTGATTTTTCCAATAGTACGACCTGTGCAGAGATGTCCGAAAGACGGGTCGTCGTGGCACGCTTCCAAAATTTCGTCACGAAGGCCCGCGGGGATGACAAGAAGGTAATTCGTTTTTGTTCCGGGACTGAAATTCTTCTTCACGAGGACGGAGTTTCTCAGGCTGAATGCTGGTAAGTTGCGTTTGAAGGTCCTAGGAACGGCGACGTTTCACTCTCTGTCATGATTCCGAAGAACGCGCTGTCGGCATCGGAGTTTTGAGGTGGCGGATCGACGGCGGCGCGGGACAGGCAGTCGGAGTCGGAGTGTTTCCGGCCGGATTTATAGACTACTGTAACGTCGAAGTCCTGCAGGCGCAAGCTCCACCGCCCAAGACGGCCAGAGGGGTCCTTCAAATTGGCGAGCCAACACAGAGCATGGTGGTCTGTCACAAACTTGGTCTTCCATACACGTATGGGCGAAATTTTGGAATCGCCCATATAATAGCCAGGTACTCTTTCTCAGAGGCAGAGTAGTTTTTCTCCTCCTTGGACAGACCACGGCTGGCATAGGCGATTACCTTTTCGCAACCGCTTTGCTTTTGGACGATTACGGCACCCAAGCCTATATCACTGGCGTCCATGTGCATTTCCATTCCGGTTCGCGGCAATAACGTAAGTTACCCAGGTTCGATACTGTCCACGGGAAGTGTTTGTTCTTTCATTTCTTTCACGATGATCATAACCGTCAGAAAAAGTTGGTTTTCCTGTTCTGCGTCTTGGTTAAATAACAGACGATACCACTGAGACATAGAAAGCTTCGCTTTAAAATGCTTAAACAAGTAAGGGTAAAATATTTGCGAGTTGGTATGGTACGCCCAGCGCGAATAGACGAATATGCAAGAGGAAGGCGTCACAAACAGGGCGCAGACTGACAACTGAAGGGGTACTTTTTCACACGCAGTGTAAACGACGAAAAGTGGTCACCGCGAAAGCGCTGTGCTCCGCACACATCGCTGACTATGCGTCTAGTTCGTTTTGTACAGGTTTTGTTCCTACCAAAACCGAGGTCAGTTTTTGCGTCTGCAGTCAAGCCCTTCGCGCGAGCGACAGCATAAGACAGTGAGAGTGCGGCCGCTGGCTTCCTTTCATCGCTGGATAAAGCGGCGATCTCAAGTCACTTTTCCCTGACGTCTCACAACCTAAGACTAAAATGGCTTACAACGTATGGCTTGCAACCTACGGGTTAAGCCATTGTTCGCTTCTGATACAGCAAATATGAGGGCCATAATCAAAACGTGCTACTGCAAACTTCTTTGTAAATATTGCCGCATGCGATGATATCTAGCGCAAAAAGGGGCAGATTTTCCAACGCAGGTCCTCGCATCAATAGCAGAGCGAAGCCTGGTTGAATTCTTTATGGTTCGAAGTAGCGCCCAAGAAGCAAATCGCTGAGACCACGTCGTCGTATTGGGGTCCGAACCGACACAGAATCGTAACACACGCTATTTTAGGATGGGCTTCTAAATTTTATGCATATATTCGTTTAGGGATTAACTGTGTACATTTACAGCGTGTGAATACCTTTCACGCATTACTGGTTTATTACAATTATTAATCTTCAATCCCAAGTGTTGCTCGTTATACATAACCGAAATAAAGGTACCCTCTGGATGCCAGATTTTACATTTTGCTATATTTACAACTTCGATATGCTAGTGGTTTTCATGTAGACAGCACCTTAACAATCTTTCGTATCGACGTTGCCTGATTTCCGTCGTAGTTTTCAAAATAATGAAAACGAAAATGCTCATGTGCAGACGTTTTTGCGCACGTGAAAGATTTCCAAATAAAGTACAGTAATGCGAGTCTCTCCTCCATGTCGTTAGGCAGGTGTATGCTTAAAACTTCAACTGTATATGCTTCGAAGCATCACCGATAATGAAAAGAGACGGCAATACCCTGAAGCAGTACATCAGGAGAGGGATGGCCACAGTATGACAGATTTCGCGCGAACTACGGGCTCACAGTTGTGCAAAGCAACCGTGAAATTTTGTTGATTCAAGCACGCGCCCCCCGAGAACCAGTTTTCGTTGCTCTGGGGTTCATTTACCTAAGGCGCAGTAACCGCATATCCAACTTCGTGCTTTAAGTGGGCCAACGGAATAACCGGTGAAATTCTCTGTTGATAAGTAAATCAGTGTCTTCCGGTTGCAGCAAGTTGGCAACTGTGCAAAGGAAGGATGAAGCAGAATACCAATGGCTCTGTTTTCGTTCAGAACAGAACAGCAGATAATTGCTATGTTGCAATCAGTGAGTTTCCCTGGCAGTCGTCGTCCCTACAATCTGCTTCGCCCCCACATTAACCGAGTGAACACACGCAGGTGATTGGCCACGAGCTCTTTCACGTCTTCAGCCTGTCAACCAGCAGTGACCCGCACAACCTGTGGAGTACGTCGCCCGTCTTACGGCAGCGCAGCAACTGCATTCTCCGGTCTTATCAGAAGGTGCGATTTTTACACTTCCTAGCTTTTAGACTCATAAATAGAACGTATTCTGATCGCGCACTTCCTTGAATTGTAACCGCCTAGATATGTTCTGCAGAACCATAGAGTATGATCGTAAAATGGTGTGTTGTCGTCCGTGACGGATCATCTTACTGGAGTGAGTGAGTAAAGACTTTAGTGAAATCGCCTGCTGTGGTGTTCCTAATGGAGCACCATGACGCTGCCTACGTCATCCTCTCAAAGACGCTTTACTCGGCAGCCGCCTCTCAACTCCCCCCGAGGTCCTTCAGCCGCAACTGGATGCGGGGCCGAACCCTCTCAGCTTTCGACCCTCCTTTAGAGCAGGCGTCACCTCCATCGACAAAAAAAAATCTCAGCCCTGTTCCTGGTAGTGGTAATGTTTTCAAAGGTAGCTGCATTATTTCCTCGCGGTAGGGACTTCGTCTTGCCTTGATGACCCAAGTAATGCTTTAGCACAGTTTATCGTGAAACGCAGGGGTCTTGTGAACCTCCAATACATTGAACTCTGCAAGTTCCCTTTCCCCGAGCAAGCCGCACGTGGTATTTCTGTTGGTTTCGTGATTCGAAAACATGGCAAGCGCCACATAGCAGTAGTTTGTGGAACTTCACACGTTTGGTTCCCTTATGCGACGATGAGTGGCGACACGTTCCCAGCCGGCACCTTAGGCAGGAGAATCACAAAACGGCTTGCGCGCCAACTCTAAGCGGTCACGATGCAGTCGATGTCGCGGTATTCAATGTAATTATGTATATTTAGCAAATAAAGTTACTCGTAATACTCAATAATTTCGATTTCTTTCTTTTTCTTGAGTAGTGCTACGAAAAACATCGCTGCTGACGCTCGTGTGCCGCAGCTTGAATGCCCTACCGCGAAGCTCTCTCAGCCAGTGCGCCTAAAGTGCGGATGACGCCCAACATTAGGCCCCTCAAATATACATCGTTGCGCCTTGCCGCGTTATCGTGCGGAGCATGCGCATTTCGGCATGGCCAAGCTGCAGGGAAAAATTCCGACGGCCTTTTTACTGAAGTAATGGTTTTATGGAGGTGCATATCATTTTGAAAACGAGAACTTTAGCCGGTGCAGCTTCTATTTTAGCTGTCGAATTTTAATAAAGAAAACGTTGGCATTTTATTTCTGTGTTCCCTAATTGCTCGATTCGAACTAAGGTCCAACATAATCTCTTCGCAACATTTTCTGTTTCAGATGTCTTCGTGCGCACTGCTTTTTGTGGCTTTTCATGTAAAGTGCTATGCAAATAACCTGTCCACCTTCAAGAACTTAACCTGGCCAACTTTGCCGTTTGCTTCTGTTTTTACAGGTTGCCTCTGCAAAGGGTCGCACTCTTGCCTCTAAAGTGTACGCCCTACTGGCAGATCTGGTTGGCCTCAGAGTCGCCTACGCTGCGTTTGAAAGCTTGCACCAGGAGCAGCGCGCCGAGTCTCTGCTGCTCCCTGACGGGAAAATGGGCCCCGAGCAACTGTTTTTTGTGGCGCATTGCGCACTACACTGCGGTATTCGCGGACAAAAAGCTGATCATCCTCTACATGTGCACGGCCGGCACCGCTGTCACCTGCCGCTCATGCATATGGTGGAGTTCAGCCAGGCCTTCCACTGCAAACGTGGATCACCAATGAATCCTCAAGTGAAGTGCCGCTTGTGAGGCCTTTCGAAACAGATGTGTCCAAACGCCACCGGGTGTTGAAGACATATTCTACTGTGTTATACTTTATATCATGCTCTAATGAGCCTGACCTATCGTACCTAATTCTGTGACACTTAAGTGAGTGATTTCATAAAACAAAGAATAAAAGTTTAGCGAACAGCTTGACGCATAATAATCCCGAGAGTTCAGGTTTCCTATGATTACGTAAATTACCAAATGAATTGCGTGCTTTTTACACAATTTTTCTGGTCATTTCACCGGTTTTCTCTGCACGAGGACAAAATACCATTAAATGGAAGTATCGGTGTAGCCTTTATAGGGAAAAAATAATTGTGATTGAACACCTGTGATTCAACGCGGGGCAGCAAGCGCCTCCTGCAGAAGCGCCAACTACGGGGGAGAACTGGGCCTCGTGCGCCCCCCGGACGGCTTCACTGGGCAGCAGAGCCCCCACGGCTTTTTAAAGAGATTGGCTCCGGTCCGCACGCATCGACAAGAGTTGGCCGTGCTGTCAGCCAACTATTTCACAGAGGTATGTTTATTCCCTCATGCTTTTCCACTCAGGCTGTAGCCCCGCACGGGGCACCTTGAGTATTCATGGTGACGGTGAGCAGCGACACCGCGGATCCCGAGCTGCCAGACATAAGCCGTGTCCAACCGTGGCGAGGTGTTGAAAGGTGAAGGGTAAAAGCCGTAAACGGTGGCCGTCGGAGCCTTGGTCAAGCTCCGGCCGATGGGCTCCCTGCCTGTCTACCAGGCAGGGAGCTCCGGGACCTCTTTGACTACCAGGGTAAGGTCAAAGAAGAAAGTACCCCCGTCTCCCGGCTTTTATACTATGCTATATGGCCTTTTCAAGCCCCCCCCCAGACGTGATCGGCCCCCGAAAAGGGGCCGCACCGAAGTTCCTTTTCCACCACTTCCTGACTTGAGGCCTCCGAAACCGAACAACTATCCTCGCTTCATCGTGATGGAATCTGTAGACCAATCAAAACCTCTTGCTTCACAGTCGGTATTTCTCATTTCAAAGTTTCTTGACGGTATTGTTGGAGGTTCGTATAAGGCCAAAAAACATCGAACCGGTGAAATTCTTGTCGAGGTCAGTAGCCAGGATCAGGCCAAAAAACTTCTTGCACAAACCAGCACCACCGCAGCCTAAACAGCTCCCAGGGCGTGATTTCCGAGTATGACCTACTAAATGAATCTGAAGCGGACCTGCTGGAGGGCCTTCGTAGTCAGGGCGTAACAGCGGTCAGGCGCACAACCATCCGCAGAGAGGATAAACAAATACCGACAAAGCACCTCATCCTAACCTTTGACAAGTCCACCCTTCCAGAATTCATCAACATAGATTACATACGATGTTCACTCCGGCCGTACATTACCAACCCGCGGCGCTGTTTCAAGTGCCAGCGGTTCGGGCACGGCACAAACTCCTGTCGCGGCCGACGTACCTGCGCAAAATACGCCCAGCACGACCACCAGTCCGACAACTGTAACGTTCAACAATTTCTTTGCGTAAACTGCCAGGGTCCAGATGTGGCCTACTCCAAAAAATGTGAAAAGTTTCAATTAGAAAAGAAAATAATCAACATCAAAGTCACTGAAAACATCACCTTCCCAGAGTCACGAAAGAGGTTCGCCTCTTTTCCCCTGGGTAGGTACGCCGACGCAGCTCGCCGGGGGGCGGAGCGACGTCTGGTTTCAGCGGGGACCCAGTACCGCGAGTCGGACTTGGTCCCGCCCCCGCCCCCCGCCCCCCCTCCGCCGCCCCCTTCTCCCCTTCCGGGGTTGCCTCTGGCAGCTCAACCCGCCTCCGCACCGCTCGCTGAGCCAGAAGCGGTTGTGGTGCAAACCTCTTCCGTCGGGGCCAGTGCCGCTCCCGTCTCTGCCTCCCCATCCTCCAGTGCGTTGGAGGGTGCCATGGACACCACGGGCCCCGCACCGGCTCCCACCGCCACCGCACCGCCCGTGCCACTTCTGGTGCCTCCGATACCTGCGGCGGTGGCGGGTCAAACGAAGGGCCCCCGAAGGGGGGCCAAGTCCGGCGGGCCCGGTTCGACGGGCACACCCAGGGCATCGGACGACGAGATGAACGTCGTGCCATTCTTGCCCGCAACGCGACGCAAGGATCGGCCTCCGACGTTCAAGCCTGCAGAAAGGCCCAAAAATCCCAATCCAAGAGTCACAGCCCCTAAAGAAGACACATAAATATACACACTCCAGTAGCTCTCACACTAAATAATGGGAAGAGAAAATATTGTTGAATGGAACTGCAGAGGCCTTCTGAATAATCTTGATGACGTGTATGAGAGTCTGCATACCAATCAGCCAAGTGTAATGTGTGTTCAGGAAACACATTTGAATTCTAAACACACAAATTTCTTGAATATATACCTGGTATACAGGAAAGACAGGGATGGCTGCACACACTCTTCTGGCGGTGTGGCCATAATCGTCCGGAAATCGTTAGCATGCCACCCTGTCACTTTAAACACTATCCTTGAGGCTGTAGCAATACGCTTAATAATATTTAATACGTTGATAACGGTATGCTCCGTACACATTCCTCCTGGTGTTACACTTTTGAGCTCTGACTTCGAGGCGCTGGTTGACCAGCTGCCTGAACCATACATTCTAACAGGCGACCTTAATGCTCACAATTCTCTTTGAGGCTCTTCTCGTACGGATGCCCGGCGTCGCCTGATAGAGAGGTTTCTTATATGCTCTGGAGCATGCCTTTTCAACAATAAACAGCATACATACGATAACATAGGACACAACACATACTCAAATCTTGACTTGGCTATTGGTTGGGCAATTCACTTTCCATGTCTTGAGTGGGGTGTGGGCACTGACCCATATGGGAGTGACCACTTCCCCACTTCACTGACATATATAGGTAAAGGCCCAAGCAGTTCATCTTCTCATAATAGGTTTAATGAGGCACGAGCTAACTGGAACACATTTACAGAGACATCGAAACTACACCACACATCCATAGGACACCTACACGTTGAAGAAGCTACCAAACTCCTCACGGCGCACATCCTCGACGCCGCCGAAAAGTCCATTCCTCACGCCTCTCGTGCCCCGCGCAACCAGCGGAGGCCGTGGTGGAATGAGGACTGTAGGCGGGCGCGAGAGACCCAGAACAAGGCGTGGGGTATCCTTCGTCGGTACCCCACGTCGGGAAACCTCCTCTTGTTCAAACGGGCCAAGGCGTTAGGAAAACGTGTGCGCCGTGAGGCAAAACCAGAGAGTTGGCACACCTTCTTGACATCCATAAACTCTTACACAGACACACACAAAGTCTGGACGCGAATACGAAAACTAAAAGGACAACAGACACAACGCCTGCCCCTAGTCAGTACAACAGGGGACACACTAGAAGACCACGCTAATACACTTGCACAACACTTCCAACACGTTTCCAGCTCTGCACACTACACAAACACTTTCCTGAAACAAAACCGCTTGTGAAAAAAAGTCCCTACATGACAATAACAGGTGAAAATCTGGTTACAATTCTGTATTTACACTGTATGAGTTGAGGGTAGCCCTGAGCAATTGTAAACCTTCAGCTCCAGGGGCAGAAAGATTACATACACCATGATACAACACCTACACCCAGACACTCTTGAAACACTCCTACACCTATACAATAAAATATGGCTTTCGGGGCAGATTCCACACTCTTGGAGGGAGGCCATAGTAGTTGCGTTCCTGAAAGAAGGGAAGGACCCTTCCTCTCCCGCCAGTTATCGTCCCATCGCTTTGACAAGCTGCCTGTGCAAGCTGCTCGAGAAGATGATTAATCGCAGGCTAGTTTACTTCCTTGAGTACAACGGTCTTCTCGAGAGCTGCCAGGCAGGCTTTAGGGTGGGGCGATCTACCAACGATCAACTTGTTGCGTTGGAATCATTCATAAAAGATGCATTTGCTCATAAGCAGTTCTGCCTTACGGTATTCTTTGATCTTGAAAAGGCTTACGACACAGCCTGGCGATATGGCATCCTTAACGACCTGAAGTCCTTTGGTGTGTCAGGTAACATGTTAAATACCATTTCTGGTTACATGTCCACGAGGACATTTCGTGTTAAGGTTGGATCATCCCTGTACGGGATACATGTGCAGGAAAATGGTGTTCCGAAAGGTGGACTTCTAAGCTGCACATTGTTTATAGATAAGATGAACTCCCTCCGAAAGGCATTGCCACCAACCATTTCCTGTTCCATCTATGTAGACGATGTTCAAATATCTTTTAAATCCTGTAACCTGTCAATTTGCGAACGTCAAGTACAGCTCGGTGTTAAGAAGCTTGCTGGATGGGCGGACCTTAACGGTTTTAAACTGAACCCGGGAAAAGTACTTCTCTTCTGTTCTCCCACCAGCGCGGGCTTAATGCGGATCCTGAGATTGCTCTTGGCCGTGCATATATTCCTGTTAAAAGGGAGCACAAGTTTTTAGGTGTCATATTTGATGACAAGCTCACGTTCATACCTCACAATAAAGCACCTAAACATAAATGCCCCAAAACACTAAACATTCTCAAGGTCCTCTCCCATCAATCCTATGGTGCAGACAAAGAACTGCTTCTCCGGGTCTTTACTGCCTTAGTCGGGTCTCGGTTAGACTACGGCAGCATCGTGTATGGGTCGGCATCAAAAAAGACACTAAAAATTCTTGACCCAGTACTCCATTTGGGCCTCCGCCTTGCGTCGGGTGCGTTCCGCACTTGCCCGGCAAAGAGACTATACGTTGAATGTAACAAATGGTGCCTTGAGGACCAACGAACGTACATGGACTTGCTCTACGCTTTCAAAATTTCATCGATGAACAACCATCCTTTTAAACCTGTTTTTAATGATGCATCCACATCACCAGTGTTTGGAAATCGCCCGTCCATTCCTTTGCCATTCTCACTTAGAGTGAGACAGGAAGCTTCGGATTTCAACATCTCCTTTTTAGACGTTTACACATCTTTTACTGACGTTTTACCACCCTGGCAGCTTCAACCTGGGTGTTGTGACTTGTCTTTCATGAATATTGATAAAACCAGGGTACCACAAACTGCAATTTTGCAGCACTCCTGTCCCTGCAGTACAAGTATCAATGTGCATATGTTTTTATAGTTATGCATCAAAATATCGTCACAGTCACTCACGTGGAAAGCTCAATGTGAGGCTGAGATACGTTTTCGTGCTGCCCACCACCTCTTGTTTACTTTTGTTTTAATCCGAACCCGCACCTTGTGGAGACGGTGTGCAGCCGAGAAGCCGGCCGCCGCCCTTTGAGTTCACGCTCCGCAAAAAAAGATAAACACCTGTTAGCGTCAGGGACATTGACGTAAAAAGTAGTACTTCATAAATACTCGTGACACCTAAAAGAAACTCTTTTAGGTACACCCTTTAGACGCAAATGGGCAATTGCGGCTTCTAAACACACACAACCGCCAAGCAGCCCACGCTGTTTTCGGTGCCTTTGGGCACATTTTTGAAATTCCCAGGTGGCGTGGTCCAGCGGTAGCGCGTCAGGTTCCGCGTGTCTGTCACTCGACCCCGAGCGGCCGAAGGGCCTCTCGGAACGCGCACACGTGTTCGTGAATGCGCTACGAAATGAATACAGCAAGGAGGGAAAAAGTTGCTAGGAAACACAAAAGAGGAAGGGTCCAACGTCCTGAAGTTTCGCGAAGTTTTGGGGGAGCAATCCGAGGAACAAGAAGAGACGAACCCGCCTGGGGGACCCGTTCCGGGAACAGAGGGGTCTCGTGCGGGGAACTGGTTGCCTCCCTCGAAGTCGCCCTCCCCACCCGCCTTCCTTCTCCTTCCTTGCTTTGCTGGTTCTTGGTTCTGGGTGGCGATAGGAACAGAAACTGATTGTAACTTAGCGGCTACTCTCATACAGTTTGTCTTAGATGGACAAATCATTTGTAGTCCCTGGGCATGAAGCACTTTCGCTACTGCCACTTGCACCGAACATTACGTGGGTCGTTTTTAACACATTTGGTCACTTCGAAATAGACGGCATAAACTCTTTCATGGCTTTAGTTGACAGAATGGCTACATGCGACCGACAAAAATCGCGAAGGCTGCTCAGATTCTCGCCCTATGGCCCGGCCATGCGCATTAGTCGGATGCATGTATGCCACAAACTGGGTTCCTTCCCCGTACGGCGGCTGCTGTGAACATGCGCAGCTGTGAGCGGCTGCTGCGAACAGAAAACAAAAGAAAGCTGCGTCCCTGGATACACTTCGCATGGACGGCAGACTTTCTGTGAACAGGCTGTGCTAAAACCGCATCTTACCATCGCTACACCGGGTATTGTAAATTTAGTGTTTGGGTAGTTGGTGGTAGTGAATGCGTTGTATCAGCAGCTTCTTGACGTAGTTTGAATGAGTCAAGGAAATTTCGCCATTCTTGCGTGTTTCGCTTTGTTTACAAAGCAAGAAACGCAAATGCTTGCGGAGTTGTTAACTAACTAACTAACTGACTGACTGACTGACTGACTGACTGACTGACTGCAACAGCTTACTTGCACGAATGCTTTGCTCTGTGGACAGCTAATGCACTCGCCATTTGTACAAGTGCGGCACGCACACACACAGCTGGCTGGCGCCGCATCTTTTCAAAGTGCTACGAGTTGTGCCGCGCCTCCGCCAGATGGCGCCATGGGTCCCGCGACCGAGAGAAGACGCAGTGAAACATCCTCCTCGCGAGGGGCACGATCAAATGCAGAGCATTTCCGGGGGCGCACGACGTTAAGTAGTTTGCGTTACGTTAATGTTGTTGCACTTGTGGCAACTGCCGAGGAGAGAGCGCTCGTCAGCAGTAATTTGAATGGGTCAACGATATAAGGCGCGTTAGTAGCGTCCCATTCTGTGTCGGCTTTGTGGCGCAGTGGGTAGAGCACCATGTACATTGCGTTCCGCCCGCAGGGTCGAGGGATCGAAACCGGGCACCGGATAGTATTTTTTTTATATAGTAGGGACAACGACGGTGCGGACTACGGACGTGAACGCGGGTGACATCGTGAGTTACTGAAATGCTCTGCATTTAAAATATAAACAAGAACGCGAGCGATGGGTCTCTAATATAAGGGCCCAGGTTTAAGGCGCCCAAAGAAAGTTTTTGAACCGTGAAAAGGAACTAATGAAAAAGATCTAAGTACAACGTCATGTCATAAACGGTGAACGTTAGGTACTAAAAGAGGAAGAGGCGATACTTAACATTCGCTCAATCATACACGAGATGGTCAGAAGAACGGGAGAGGGCTAAATCATTTACGGAGTGAGGCAACTGAGGTGAGGCAAGGAGTGAGGCACTGAGAGCTAAAGCTGGAGAAACTAAACTGTGTATAGCTGTGGCATACCTGTCCTTCACTTCGAGTTGTTGATCAATTGGCTCTCGCGCTACAAACGACTAGCCTTCTGGTTAGCTCAGTTGGTAGAGCGACTGCTTCGGTTAAGCGGTGGTATCGGGTTTAAAGCCTAGATCAGGACGAATTTTTCTTCAACTGCGAAGTTTCTGAACAACAACAACATACAACAAACTACAAACAACTACAAACAACAACAAAAACAACAACAACAACAAAAACAACATAAAGATTCAGATATCTACGTTTCTATACTAAGATAGTGATATTGCTATTGCGATTCCGACGGAGCGTTTGGTACGCAGCTCCTGCATTTCAGATCTATGCTTCGTGACCACGAACGGAAATCGAAAAAAGAACCAAGGTTTTTAATAGCCATGTCCCAGGAGAGACCAAGGCTCTCTGCACTTATGTGGGTTAAAATGTGAGCGTGAAGGGTTGCAAATGCGAGCTGTTGGTCAGTTAAAGCGATGATGAGTAAGTGTCAGTGTATCAGGATCTCTAATCCATGATGTCTAGGCCGGGCTTAACAATTTTGATTTTTCAATGAGAGAGAGAGAGAGAGAAAGAGAGGGAAGGAGAAAGTGAGAGAGAGAGAGAAGATCTATGTTCAGGAATTGTATTCGAACTCAGGTTTATATTTGTATCCCCTTGAATAGCCGATTCTGTTACTTTTATGTTCGCCTATGTGCACGGATTTCCACTGCCTGCCAGGCGCTGCCCTTCAAGCCTACTGTGGCTTTGGCAGGCCTGTGACTTTGTATAGTTTTCCTGTTCCGTGTAGTTTTCCTGTTCCGTGTTCACCAGGCGCAGGCCCGGCGCCTGGTGAAAACGCGTGTCCTTTCGTATCCAACGTTTTGTTATTGTCCTTCTTTCCAGACTTCGGTTGTGGTAGCGCCACATTACAGGTTCAACGTAGCCCTCGAATCTTGTTGCCTGAGTCGTAGCTTCCGGGTGACGCCTGATGAGCACGGCTGATGGCGGAGGGCTAAGAGCCACGGGGGAATCGAGAAATGAGCTTCATAATGCTGTCGCGTTAATAATAATAATAAAATTACACCATCTTCCCGTAGGGAAACCCTGAGTAGTATGCGAAGCAGGGCATGGGGTCGATTCAAGTGGCCATTAGTTTTCAGTTTGTCGTTTCCGTGAGGTTGAGGTACGTACCTGCCGTTATATTTACCGTTTGGTTTCCATGGTAACTACCACACTTTTCACTTACCGGAACTACGAAATGGGAAATTGCGTTGACCCCATCGCTGTTTCGCATACTAGTCAGGGTTTCAGTACGGGAAGATGGTGAATAAATAAATAAATAAATAAATAAATAAATAAATAAATAAATAAATAAATAAATAAATAAATAAATAAATAAATAAATAAATAAATATTTTATTGGAGAGTGGTGTTAGAGTGGAGAGGCATTAAAGAGAGAGAGAGAGAGAGAGACGTTGTACGTGGTAAGAGTTTGTCTTTATTTAGGCATTATCATCAAGTTCAAAGTAGGTGACGTCGAGCTGTGGTTGGCGTTCCGCTTTGAATATGACCGGCTTATGGTCTGTGAAATGTAAAGTCAAGGGCTGTTGTAGTGGATGAACCCGAAAGTTGCTGAAGATGAGGCAGATGTGCACGTTCCCCGGATGGTTGTGGGCTGCTTGTAATCACGGCCCTCTCCCGACGAAGATGAAACGTCGAAGGCGCGTGAAGTGGGCTCGTCTCGTGCGGGTCCAGGAAGACACCGGCAACACTGTCGCTCCAGGAGCCCTTAAAGGGGAAGCGTGCTCTTGTCGTGCCGGTTCAGGAAGGAAGACACCGGCAACACTGTCGTTCCAGGTGCCATTAACGTGTAAGACACCAACGGGCATTCATCAACCTGAGCATGCGCAGTGGGGGTATGGACGGCGCAACAACGACAACGACAAGGGAGGGGCATAGCCCCGAACATGAGATGCTTCGCATCTAATAATAATAATCGGGGCAGGCCGGCCACGCGTGCTGGGTCTACGGAGCTAGGTTCCGACGGAGCCTGTTAGCATTGAAAGGTTTTTTTATTGCTTCAAGTAACTAGTCGATGTGATGCCTTCGGTGATATTGGGCGGGGACACTGGGCTGAAATGCCTAAGACTTGCTGACCCCGGGATTACGCTCCACGAGCAAAAAGTCTAGTTTTGTTTACTCAGTGACAACAAGTGCGAGCAGTGGAAAGGTGCGATAGCGCGAAAGGAAGCCGGCCGCTTTCTTTTGACAGCCATGTCCGTGTCTGTGAAAAAAAATGTTTTGACGCAACTGACATGGTTTGGAGCAACGAGTTTGTAATTGTCCCTCAAGAGGATGGGTCGTTTTTAGAAATCTGCACCTTCATGTGTCGTTCTTGTACATAGTTTTTCAATTCTGAATTGGGGATCGTAGCTTGCTGTTTTTTGAAGTTCCTTTATATATTTTGTATTCTTACCTCGTTTAGAGTAGATTCGTTGTGCAACAGTGTCATCGTCGCCAACATTTGCCGCAAAGCGCGCCGTGGATGTCTTTTTTAGTTACTAGAGAATGACCGCACCCTGCTGACGTGTCTTGTATTTCGAACTGAGCGCGAATTTACTACTTCCATCGTAACCTACGCCCGGCAGTTTTGTTTGATAAGAAAAGGGTGCAGCATTGCTGTCACTAACCCAGGCTTCTTTTCTCATTGATAGTGTCCTCGGTCTGTACAAATGTTTCTGGAAAGAAACGCATTGCCACTCGAGATATCGCAGAGCGAACATAGGCTCATTCAATTCGCCAACGCTCGTCTGTGCAAGTGTACTGACTGTTTCTTCGACGTTTGTGCTTGTCTAGCTTATTTTTGAGCGCACGTGTGCTGGAATAAACCTCATTACTTTCGGAACCTTAAGTTCTCCTTGACTACATGCCATCGCCGTGCTGTTTGTTGCTTATGCTTTCGCGAAAAAAAAATTTGACATCCACCTCAATGCAGCCGTACGGCTGCATTGAGGTGGTCGTCAAATCTTTCCTTCGCAGACTTATTCCACCTGGAGGATTTCCCGTAAATATGGTCGTTTAACACCTGTTCATCACTTCGAGTCGTTGATCAATTCATTCTTGCTCTACAAACTGCAAGCCTCCTGGTTAGCTCAGTTGGCAGAGCGACTGATCCTGTTATCCTAGACCAGGACAAATTTTTCTTCAACTGCGAAGTGGCCGAGAAAGCTGTACAGCTTTCCTTTTTCGCTGTACGGCGGCATGGAGGTGGATGTCAAATTTTTCTTTTCCAGAAACTTACTCCACCTTGGGGATTTCCCCTAAATCTGGGCGTTTAACACCTGCTTAAGCTTTTACAGGTTATAGCGGAGAACAAGTCTTCTCGAACAAACCGCGTACTTTTAGGAACTTTCCATCATTCTTGACTACGTAACCATATATGCTGAACCATCGTTCTCATAAACGCGTGTGCGTATTTTTTAGATTATAGACGTTGAAACACGCCTTCATTTTAGTAAATGAAATGTACCCGCTGCGGTCTGAATTCCTTAACATTTTGCGAATATAGTCGGTCATAGCAACACGCCCTGTCAAATACGAAGCATGCAACATCCAAGTGATAAGGGGATTTGCCCCAGAAGGTGGGACATTTCTGGGAGAGCAGCGCATTAGGAAATTAGAGCAGCCCAATGACCTTGGGTGGCTGCACACTACTACGTGAGACTTCCTTGAAGTGCCTATGTAACATAACTACGTAACAATACTACGTGAGATGCTCGTCCAATGCCTATCTAACATTACCCTGTTGAACATGCGTAGAAATTAACCCAAGAAAGCTGCGAACTTCAAGTTAAGCTGGTTTAAAATCCTAGAGATGAGCCTATATCAACTCGACAAAAGCTTCATCGCTCGCACTTTGAAATTTCGCCGAAGCTCTATGCGATAAGCGCACAGGACTGAAGTTAAATAAACCGGGAAAACGGGAAATCTCTAGCTTTATTTTTGGTACGGCACCTTTGACGAACACCGTCGGCGTAGACTGTCTGATTGCATATAACTCGCGCGACCAGCGTCACCGCAGGACTCGCTGCGATGCGATGCGATGAGGTTTTACGGGAGGGGGCAAGAGGGAGAGAAAAGGGCCCGAAACTGTCTGGCGTGGGGTGCCGACACCTTATCGCGCCGCTCATAAATGCGAGTTTCAAAATCTGACGCTTAGTCAGTGTCACAAGCCCAAGCAAATAACCTTTCAGTACGCAATGAACAATTTTACGCTGGCTTGCACGATATATAAAAAAGTGCTGCATTCATAAAAAAGGGTACATTCATAAATGCTGCGTACGGACAACTGGCTCCATCAATGTGTTGATATGGTAAGCGAAGAAAAAGTTTTCACTCGCAAATGCACCAACCACATCGTACGCCAAGCTCAATGTGTGTGATAGCGGCATATTCTATGCGGTATCAACAACTGCGTCGAACGGGCAGCAGCTTAGCAGAGCAATATACGCGCGGCTGGCGCGCGCACGGAATGCCTCTTCGTTGGCAGCGCCGATCAAAGCAGCAGCTTTTTTTCATGTATAGAGCTGCAGCCGCAGTTTTCTGATCATTGAGGGACTCTGGCCAAACGGAGCCCACCACAAACTGTGCCGCGACGCTGACTTTCTAGTGGCCGTCGTCTCCCTGCCTCCTCGCAACTCAGTCACATTTTTTTTCCTAGCATTTCGCTCCGTTAGACTTTGCTGCACCGATGTTTAAGCAACGTCCGGCACGGCTGAAACTCAAGCTTAAACAGGTCCGGTTTTAAAAGTCATCAATCGCATAGCGACATCTGTTGGTTCTCAGTTGCGCCACAGTTACAGTCGATGTCTGTTCCTTTGGTGTTGTGGTCGTGTTTACGAGTTGCGACAAATGTACGGCCTTCGTGTTCCGCGCCGTGCGATAGCCGGGGTCTCGTTCTTTGCAACTTCCATGGACCTCCGTGCCTCGGACGGAGACCTTTTCACGGAAAAATTGGCCATGCTTCGTGGCCGGTGCCTGAATAATGCGGGAACAGTGAACCTTTGCTCTTCTTCCCCTTTCCTATTTTTTCCGGGGGAGACCGGCGCCAGGACGCGGAGTGGTGACGTCCATTAAAGGTGTGCGATGAGGTTCCTTCCGTTATTATCCGACAGAGGTGTCCTCGCATGTGTGATAAGGTGACCCTGTTTGACAGAGGACGCGGCAAGTGTGTGGCAGCTAATCCAAGGAGCTGGCCGTGTCTTGTTTCGTTAGCATCCCTATTCATCCAAACGCCTGCCATGCGGCGCTCTCACGTTGAGCGGCTGGTCAAAGCATTGATGCTTCCGCTCATGTGGGAGCATCTTTCCTTTTGTCGCGAGGGCTGAGGACGTGACGTGAGTTCGGCAGCACCAATGCGGAGGAGAAATGGTCGGTGCGAGTGAGCGGGTGGGCTGCGATTTGGCAGCATGTTGTGTAGAATTTGTGTATTCTGTGATTCGCAGAATGGATTTTGGGGGAGACGGATGAGGAACGACGTTGGTTTGGTGATAATGTTGCAGGTGCACGCCGGGGTGAACCGCTGTCGTGTCAGCACAGTTTTACGATCTCTTACTTTTTTTTGCGTATTAAAAGCCTACTAATACTGGAAATTGGTTTCATAGTCCTCGACTGTACTCGGATCACAGAGGGGGACCCAATCCAAGAACAAACGGTATACCACGCATCCTTCAATCAATATCTTAACCATCACCAACAGCGTTTGTGAGGAATGTAGACCAGACTAAACGTAGGGTCTAAGAAAAAACGTGAAAACGACATGTTAGAACTTTATCAGAGGAAACAAATTGACACCGAATTGTGGCGCTGGGCCTGCACAGCATGCTTCTTGAATTCGCAAAGCTCGTGCACTTCATCCTCAGCATCTCCGTGTTCAGCTGAATAAAGGCACCTTTTGTCCTAGAAAAACGCCGTCGTCTTGTCAAGCACGATGTGGAAGTTGGTTTGGACGATTAACCAGCAGCCAGCGTGGTCTCTTTGCACGCCGAAAAGTTTACTGGGACCATGCACTTATCTATCAAATTCAGTCGCACCCGTGATCGAACTTCATCCGGAAGCAGACACTGCTGTCCCGGCCGTGTGTGCCTGGTGATAATTCATGCTGCTGTATTTCACTGAATATACAACAATACAGGCTGTTTTCTTTGTTATGAAGTGAAATGTGGCCACTCTTGTTGATGGTATCACAGTGCTGAGCACTGTAAATAGCACGCTTATAAGTTGGGCCATTTCGACTGCGCGGTCTTGTCAACCGTGGCACAGCGCACGCTCACACGCCTCCGGGTATGTTCCGCCGATCGCCCCTCCTGCACGTTTCGCAAAACGGGCGTGTGTCAGTGCGTGGTGCCCCGCGCGCAGGCGTGCGCCTCTGGTGACTGCGTCGGTCGGCGCAGAAAAGTGAAGTCGACGCCCTAAACACGGTGTTGAAGACATGCTCGGGTAGATAAGCTCACAGAAGTTCACAAGCACGTCTCCAAATGAGGAACATAACATCGGTAATGGGTGCGAATAATTAACAGCAAGCATGTCCACAGCTTCGCGGCCAAGACACAATGTCAGAATCACAACATTGTTGTCTACTTGAATGGGTCCATGAAACACAGCTGCACACGTCTTTCTAAAACATTTACCCAATCTATAATAGAATCTACAAAGCAGAAGTGGTGCTGCTTTCAAAACAGCGCCATTACAAGATGCTTCAAGGGAAGCACACCACACAAATTTAAGCTGCGCGTACGAGTCACTCAGTGAACTTCCAAGCCTGCTAGCAGAACTTATTGCCTTTAGGGATGGCCTGCAGGCGCTTGCAGGCGCTTGCATGGACTTTGACTACTGGAGACAAGCTGGAACTTTACATGGACTCAACAGCAGCAATTAAAGATTTGCGTCGCGTTGCGCGTTCTACAAGCCTGGCCGCACGTATTCACGAGATTATGGAAACTTAACCATCCCCTACCCACGTTTCATGGATTCGCCGGGACATGCTTCCTTCCCACACTGTGGCAGATCGCACCTGTCACCGAAGAGACCTCCCACGGCCACTACCACTACTTCGAGTATCTACCCTAGAAGTACTGTTGGTAGAAAAAGAGAACCTCCGCGGCGCCATGCGTGCTTTACTTCCACCGCGTGGAACTGACCTCCCCAGTGGGATCGCTCGCTGGGAGGAGGTCTTGCTGCGGATGCTTCGAGTTGGGGTGGCGTTATCCCCAGCAGTTATTGACGCTCGGCCTGCCCGATACCACGCCCCGTTTCCGGACACCTGCCCCTTCTGTGTGACTCCTGCGCCAGAAGATGACGTTGAACACCTGCTACGCACTTGTTCCCGTCTTGCAAACGCCATACTCCACACCTCCGATGCACAGGGCTCCATCTTGGGAGATCCCCCGATCTTAAGCGTTGGATATGAGGAGCCCAGTACCGGTCTCTTCTTGGCTTTCTGCGGGCAACTGGTGCAATGTTGTACCTTTAAACCTTCCTGCTATGCCGTAGGGCAACCTATCGCATAAAAAAAGTAAAACAGTCTAGTATCTAAAAATGAAGTACAAATAAAAATTACTCAGCAATGAAAAACTCTTATTCAAACTTCAAATGCGGAAGGCGACAAAGCATATGTAGACATAAAAAAATCAAATTTCAGAGGAAACACAAAAATAAGGACCATAAAACAAAAAATGATATATATATATATATATATATATATATATATATATATATATATATATATATATATATATATATATATATATATATGTATATATATATATATATATATATATATATATATCGTAAACGTGGCGCTATGAAAGCAAGTGTTATGGGAATACGAATTGCTTTGTAGCCGCCGGAATGTAGTTTCTTTCTCGCGTGTTAATTGTAATGAGGGGGGGGCAGCGATGACGGTCGTTTTTTATGTGTATGTGTGGAGTGGTACTGCCTTTGAGGAACATCACATTTTTTCTTCTTGTGGGGTCCCGTGTGTACGAGCACGGGTGTTGGCGTGTGCCATCTCACTCCCGTTGAGGGAATGGTGGTCGGGTGACGAGATGGTCTTAAATTATGGTAATCTTTTTACTAGTTGAAGAAGCTACAGTGCGGGTTGACAGATGCGGCCAGAGGGAGTTTCTTCAGCTGTCTGAGAATCGGTTATAGCAGTAAGAAATTCCTCAGCTGTTGTGGCAGCAAGAGCGGTCGCTGATAAGAGTAGGGCGATGCAGCTGCGTATCGTGTGCTTGGTACGTGGTGATAGTTCTTACGAAATGACCAAGCTCCGGACGTGCGCCGGTTGTCGAAAATCTGCGCGCATATTTCGGGGTAAAGGTGCTACGTGGGTATGTTGTCCAATCGGTGATGGGATTCGAATTTTCTCGTGTGGTCGTGGTGATACGTTGCAGTGCTGGCGAAGAAATATTGCTGTTCCTGTGGGTGCCGAACAAGTATAGACTTGGAGCAATCTTCTTGAAAGGTCACCTACTCAAACAACAGGACAATTGTTCACATGCTCCTCCGAATCACCACGAAGACTACATGAATGAAGGAAGCAGATACACTACAGCTTGTCAAAGCTTTCGTCATCTCTCGCATAATTACACCATCTCGTATGCGATACTCTCCAAACGCGACGTGAACAAACTTGATACACTCATTCGGAGAGCATATGAACAAGAACTTGGTCTCCTTATCAGCACGGCCACGGGCAGACTCCTCAAAAACTGGGAGTACACAACACGGTGGAGCAGCTCATAGAGGCTCATCTGCTAAACCTGCACCACCCTCTAGCGACCACAAAAAGTGGACGCCAACTGCTTGGTCGCCTAAGATACAATACCCCAGAAGAACAAGGCAATTGTTCCATGCACATACCCACAACCATAAGGCATAACATCTATCTGGCTCCAATTCCACGGAACATGCACCCTCAGTCGGTAGCTTTGTTTCATTTCTTTGGTTTCGTTCATTCGAAGAGAAATATTGCGGAGAGAGAACAGCTGAATGGTGCGAAGCAAGAAAAGTCAGAAATTCGCACAACAGTGGGTTCACGACGCAATCGACAACCATTCTCACGTAAACGAATGCAGTGGGCAAGCCTTCGTGACTGCGGTAATACGTAGTGGAGCTCTGTTGCTTTTAAGCGAGGTGAAGGTTTCAGGAGCGAGACCAGTGGAATGCCAAGAAGGAAAAAGCAAAATGTAATTCATCCAACCGTATGTTGACAAACTAGACGATTCCCATTGTCACGTCAAAGTATGATGTAGGCAAGCCTTCTTGACCCCGGTACTTTTCATTGGAGCTTTGTTCCTTTTATGCTTGGCGAAATATTCAGGAGGGGATTTAATGGCAGGAGGCAAACATGTAAACATATAATTTTTACAAAGGTACGTTGACGAATCAGTCGATCGCCATATTCAAGGAAGCGAATCTGTAAGCGAGCGTTCGCAACTCTGTCACTATTGTGCAAGAAAGTCTTTGCGACTGCCGTATTGTATACTAGAGCTTTCTTCCTCCCATGCGAGGGAAAGATTTGAGGAGCGGACCCGCCGCGGTGGTTCAGTGGCTAAGGCGTTGTGCTGCTGAGCACGAAGACGCGGGTTCGATTCCGGGCCGCGGCGGGCGCTTTTCTGATGGAGGCGAAAAGCAAAAACGCCCGTGTGTCCGATTTCGACACATGTGAGAGATTCCCCAGGTGGTCAAAATTAACCTGTAGTTCTCCACTTCGGAGCGGCTCATCGCCTGCGTGGCATCGGAGCGTTAAACCCCACAAACAATCAATTTCACAAGCGGAACGAGTGGAACTCCGGGAGATAAAAAAGCGCACACATAAATCGTAAAACTTTACGCTGCCGAATTTCTCTAGCAGGAATATTCCGTGCACAAATTCTGTAGAAGCGTACGAGACTCTGGTAGTGTATACGGCAGTTGCGTTCCGTTTTGGGATGGCGAAATATCGTGGAGTAGGACCTGCTCAACCACGGTAAGCGAAAAAAGTAAACACGCTTTAGGTGTAATGGCAGGCTGACGAATGAATCGATCGTCATTGTCACGTAAACGAATACCGCAAGCAAGTATTCGTGACTGCGGCCCCGTTTATGGGAGATTTCTTCCTCTTATGCGCGTCGAAATATTGTGGAGCGGGACCAGCTGAACTGCGGGAAGGAGAGGGAGAAAGAAGAATATTTATTATACTTGTGACCGGGAAGAAGTTTTTAGAGCCTCCACCCGCTGATATGCATGCTCAATCCACAGTGTCTTTGTGCTGGCGGGGCGCCTGGGGTCGTTCCACCAGTTGGCCATCCGAAAGATCAGAGATTGTTAGCTCCTCCACCCACTGCTCTTAGCTAGAGTTGGCTGTCGCGGCTAGGGTAGGGGGCCGTAGGCACTCCCATGCCGCGTTCTATAGGGTGGCAGTAACAGAGCAAACGTCAAGATGCAGGGTATTGGGTAGTGTACATACATAGCATTTTGTAGTGTGTCATGGAGATAGGTTTGCCTTGTAGGCCCAGGTGAACGGTTTCTTCTTCGCGTTAGTTGAGAATGAGGTGGTGGAAAGGGGCGGATGTAGTTTGTTTTACTAGGCTAAAAGTTCGGTGCAGGTGTGGAGTGGTACTGCCTGTGAGGTAGATCGGTCGTTGTTTTCACATTCTGGGATAACGGCCCACTGTGTTTGAGCACGCGCAGTGCATTGTGTTATCTCGTTTTCTTGGGGGTATGATAGTGTGTGACCACATGATATAATTTATGGTAATGTTTTTACTTGTCGAAGAAGGTTCAGTGCGTGTTGAGAGATGCAGCCAGTTAAAAAGTTTTGAAGTGTTTATGAGAATCGGTGATAACAGTAACGAATTTCTCGACTGTTGTGGCAGCAAGAGCGATGGCAAAGTATTGAGCACTCTCGATGGAAGTCATGAGAATGGTCGCTGCTGACAGCTCTATGCCTGGAGTGTTGAGGACACAAATTGCATGCATTTCTTATACGTATGTCGATGCATCTGTGTATCTTGTACATGGTAACTGGTGACGTCTTATGAAATCAGCAAGCTTGTGCCGTGCACCGTTTGTTCAAGCCGCGCGTCCACATTTGGGAGTAAGGGTGCTACGTGGGTAGGCTATTCAATGTTAGAAAGGATTCGAAGTTTATCATCTGGTGATTGTGCAACGTTCTAGTGCTGACAGCGAAATATAGATGCTACGAAAAATGAAAATAAAAAAGTATAGCTTGTAGCGCCACAATCATCCTCGTTTTCAGCGCCACCATCATCATGAGCAGATTGGGTAGCTGGCACCGAGGACACTCACCACTCGGCACCCAGTCTGTAGCAGCACCCTGGTTCTACTCGCCTCGTCCTGACCATGGCACGGCCAGCGCAACCTCAACGTGGGCTCGGCCTCACCCCTTCATCAGCAGCCAACAATTTGGTGACCCGGACAAGCGGCTTCACCATGGCTTCGAAACGCTGCTTCCCCAGCCACAACGCCGACGACGGCACGCGAAGAACGTTCCCCGCACTCCCAGACCTTCCATTGCTGATTCCGTTTGACTCTATCACAAACCACGCTGCATGGTTGACATGTGGTCCCCGAAAATCAGGTACCCCATGACATTACAGAAGCTCCCTGCTCACGTCATTGAGCAGGTCCAGCTGCCGACCCCAAGCCCCAGTGCGTATGACGACTTAAAATACACTGTCCGCAACCACTGTGGCATGAAAACCCGCAAACGACAATCCCAACAGAACCTGCAGCCGTTACCACCACCAGTACTCCTCCGATACCACCCTCGGACCATGTACCCAAACCCTCACTAGGTGGCGGGTCTCCGATCATGGGCGCGTATCTCGAGCTCCAAGACCTCAGCGGTCTTCCACACTTCTACACCCCTCACTGCGATATGGTTTGTTCAGCTGGAGAGCCAATTTTGGAGAGCCAACAGCGTAAGGAGCCAACTGCTGCGCTACCACCTCGCAGTGATAAGGCTACCTGACGGGCTCCTCGCGCAGATCCGGCTCCCACCACCTGGCCCTCAGACCTACGACGGCATGAAGAAGGCTGTTCTTAAGCACTACGGCGTCTCAGACAGTATATTTCAATAGTACTTCGATGGTTGTGACGACACGCCCACCTCCGTCACGCCCATGCCGACGCTATCCTCAACAGTACCACACCTTCCAACGCCAACTGTGCATACAACTTCGCCACAGTGTTCAGACTCTGCTTTGCAGGAAACGCCAGCGCCGGCTACGGCTTTCAGCTCTACAGAGTCGACCTGCAGCTTAGTGGAATCTGTGCAACACCATCCTGCAGCGCCACAGGTTATTGCGTCGGCTTCACTGACCTCAGCAAGTGTCAACTGCTTTGCCACTGGTGGCTGCGAAACTTCTCTGCACGGCACGAGTGAGAGCGATCTTCATGAGCGCTGTACTTCCGGTGCACGACAGCCGTCTTCCTCGCCTCAGGTGGAACAGCCTCCAGCAGCCAACGACAGATCGAGGACTCCGGGAGTCAAAGCTACCTTCGAAGCACATCAGCTTGCTCTTGACAATCTTCACACCCTGGCTACGATGGCAATACCGAAGCAAAGATTGCTGGACGCCCCTCGCAACAACCGTCGCCGAAAGAAGTATCCCATGAACCCATGCAATCAAGACACGCGTCGAAAGCTGGTTCCCAGACGTCGACCGATTCCCTGTTCCAGGACAGTGGTAGGTAGACGCAGTAACCAGAGCTGAGCCGTCTGTCTACTAATCCAACAGACGAAGCCAGCTTGCAGGATGGGGATCCGACGTCATTGGAGTTCAAGCGAAGCTCATTATTGCAACGCGCTGCTCTGCCGCCTCCCACCACGGTTGCTAAAGCAACCCAGACAGCGACGAATCCACAGAGACCACACCGGGGCACAGTCTAGCCCGCACTCCAGTCGTCATTCTGCTGCACCACGCTTCACCTTGTCGCTGTCCTTCGAGTTACGTCGCTGTTCGCTCCACCATCAATTGCAGCAGCCGCTTCGCACCGCGCAACGCGTCCGCGGCCACACTCCCAGCGTCGACCACCAGAGGTTGCCCCTTACCCGGGCGCTACCTCACCGACGACCAGGACCACGCCCTTTATTCAACTCCTGCCACTAGACCACTCACTGCCCATGGACTCTCTCTGCCTACGGACAAACATTACATGTGCCTGTGAACTTCGATAAGTGCTTCTCCTACCGCCCGCCCCCCGCTTTAACGTACAGGACTGCAAAAAACAACAGACAGCTCAGTTTTCTACATCGCGCTCCACGCTAGGGGGGGAAGCCCTGTAGCGCCACCATCATCATCAGCAGATTGGCCAGCTGGCACAGAACACACTCAGCACTCGGCACCCGGTCTGGAGCGGCACCCCGGTTCTACTCGCCTCGTCCTGACCATGGCACGGCTAGCGCAATCTCACTAAACGTGGGCTCGGCCACACCGCCTCATCGGCAGCCTACAAGCTCTTCCCGAGGGCGCGACCTGGAGACGGCGAGTCAGATGTGTTGTGAAAATCTTCTTCTTTCTAGGTGTTTTCAACCCCTACCTGCAAAAGCTTCTTGGTGGCCTTGCTGATTGAGAGCCACATAGCGGTTTGTGGGCCTGGTGTATCGTGACGTCGAGTTTGCTTATTTTCTGTCGTCTGAGGGCACGTATTGCGTCCGTACGCTATAGTGCTGATGATAACGGCTTTGATAATGCGTAATAACTCGCACAACCCTAGGTTGATGAATCTGTAGATCGCCATTAAAGGAGGCAAAGTATTATGAAGCACTAGGAGTTGTACTCTTTGAAGCAAAAAAAAAAATAACACCATCTCCCCGAGGGGAACTATGTGGTGATGCAAAGCAGAATTGATGGCGTCCATTCAGCTCATCGGACGGTGCAGCGTGTCTCAACCGAAGCAGCAACTGAGGAAGCGGCGCGCGGACCGGGTTTATTATATAGAGCAGATAGAGTGGAGAGGAGATGAGAGAGGAGACGCGCATGCGCGCTTACCGCGCAGCTGGCGTGTTGCCGTTATGTTGAGCGATCTGGTGTTTAGTAGCGCCAGAGGGAATTCAACGTCCTGGTCCACACCGGTGGCAAAGGCACGCAAGTGCTGTTGTGTTACGGTAAGTAGGCGGTGGTGCTCGAGGTGCCCAAACTCGTCCATCATGTTCTTGTCGATGTTGTCGTCTCTGTGGTAGAATCGGTAGTCTCCGTCAGCGTTGGTGAGGTAAAGGTTGTTGACGTTGGTGCACCGGCTGAGAGCAACGTACACGCCCTCCTCTTCGCAGCTTTATCTTTTTCTCCTTCTTCTTCTTCAGCGGTTTCCCTACGGGTAGATGACGACGGTGGTTGAACGCGAAGCTATCTCGTGATGGATTCTTTGGTTGGCCAATCCCTAGTGGCATCCTGCCAAAATCATCATCGGAAGCGCTGCGAACGGGGCGAGAGCAACTTACACGCCCTCCTCTTCGCAGCTTTGTCTTTTTCTTCTTCGTCTTCAGCGGTTCCCCTACGGGAAGATGACGACGGTGGTTCAACGCGAAGCTGTCTTGTGATGGAATCTTTGGTTGGCCAGTCCCTAGGGCCATCCTGCCACAATCATCATCAGAGGCGCTGCGGACGGGGCACGGACGCGGCACATCCCCCCGAGCAAGAGACGCTAACATCCTCCTCTAAAGTTTTCAGTTCGTCGTTTCTATTGACGTTGAGCTTCGCGTGCCTTCGTTGTATCAGTAGCTTCTTGACGTAGTTTGAATGAATTGAGGTATTTGAGGTATTGAATGAGTCAAGAACATCAGGCGCGTTCGTAGCACTTGCTCCTGTCTCGGATTTGTAGCGCAGTGGGAAGAGCGACGCGTACCTCCCGTTGTGGCCAGAGGGTCGTGGGATCGAAACCGGGCGCCGCTATTTCTTTTTTTATAGTGTCGGGGGAGAGGTGCGGACAACGGATGGACGCCGGACATAGCCCTGAGCAAGAGAGGCTTTGCATCTCAGAGTAATTGGTACAACCAGTTAATTCATCCCCATTGTCACGTAAAGAATCACTCAAAGCAAGCCTTCGCTACTCCGGTACTACAAACGACAGCCTTGTCATATTTATGCGGGGCGAAATATAAAGGAGCAAAACCAATGCAATGCCTGGAAGCAAAAATTTAAAAACAGGCTCTACAAAGCCCGTCGACGAATCAGTCGATAGAGATTGTCACGGAAAGGAATTCTGCAAGCAAGCGTTCGCGACACCGGAAGCGAAATATTGTGGAGCGGAGCCAGGTGAATGCAGGAAAGCAAAAAATAAGGGAGGTATTAGTGCAAACGGAAGTTGTCGAATCAGTCGACCAGCGTTGTCACGAACACGAAGTCTCAATTTAAGCGTTCGCGAAAATGGTGCTGTGCATGTTTAATTTGTTTCTTTTATGTGCGGTGAAACATTGAGGAGCGGAAGTATTTTAATGGCAGGAATTAGAAAGGTAAAACCGTTAATTTACAAAACGGCTTGAGATTCGTTCGAAAACATACTGTAACGTGAACAAATGATTTGTTCCTGACTCTGTCCGTGGCTCTGTTCGTTACTCTATTCGTGACTCCGATACTATATACGCTAGCTTTGTTTCTTTTGTTCGAGGCGAAATATTGCGGAGCGAGAACACGGTGAATGAGGGTAGCACAAAAACTAAAATATTTTCTCGAAGCCAACGATGAAGAAGTAGGCTTGAAGGAAAAACAAGTTTATTGGAGCTACTTTGTGCTCCCCTAACAACTCCAAAAATACACAGGCGGCGAAGCAGCAGTCAGCTAAGTGACGTGCGCAGGCGAGTGTCAGCGAATCGAATACCGAGGCATCCGCACTGCGGGCGTTTATCTATCGGCGCGAGCGTTTCTCGAACCGTTTAATTACATCCAGAACACTGTAGGTCAAAACATATTATTCGGGACTATTGAAGTTACTTCAGAGCGCGCTCACTATGAAAAGGGATAACACGTGCGGCATAAAAATACAGAATGGAACAAGCGTGTCACTTGGCAGACAGATTACACAGACCGGCTCAGCCGGGCGGTAAAAACAAAACTAAACAAACTACCCAATGCAAAGTTCGCGGCCTTACCCCCCCTCCCCGTCTAAGAGTTCATTAACCACATGCTAAAATGAAACTACAGTGCGAACGAAGAAAAATCAGTCATCTTGCGTGGCAAGGTCTTAGGCGAACCACGTGGACGACTTCAGGCCGCCTACGGCGTCGTGATGTTCCGGAATCACAGTCGGGAATCAACTCGTAGGTAAGTTGGCCAACACATGGTAGAATCCCGTAGGTTCCAAAATACCATCGCAGAAGCTTCTCACTTAGTCTGCGTCATCGGATGGGGATCCATACCCACACACGATCCCCTGGGGCGCACTCGGCGTCTCGACGTCAGAGATTGTAGCACCCGGCATACACTACCTTCTGGTTCGTTGTATGAACTTCAGCGAGGTGGCGGGCCTCCTCCGCACGCTCAAGGTATCCTTGGACGTCGGCGTTGAGGTCGTCGTCTCTACGTGCGGAAGCATGGCGTCAAGCATCGTAGTCGGCCGTCTTCCGTAGACAAGCTCGAACGGTGTCATCTGCGTAGTTTCTTGGATATCCGTAGTGTACGCAAACGTGACATGCGGGATCACTTAGTCCAAGGTGTTAGGTTCAACGTCGACCTACATAGAGAGCATATCCGCAATCGTGCTGTTCAAACGTTCCGTTTGTCCATTCGTTTGGGGGTGGTACACCGTCGTTCTTCGGTGATCCGTATTCTGTAGCGTAAAATTCCTTGTATCAGCTCTGCAGTGAAGGCAGTTCCGCGGTCCGTGATTAGGACTTAAGTAGATCCAGGTCACAGCACAACTTGGTTTATGAAGAATTTCGTGACTTCTTGGGCAGTCCCCCATGGAATAGCAGCGGTCGCTGCGTAGCGCGTCATGTAGTCTCTCACCAAGATACTCCTCTTGTTTGGGACTGTGACGTAGGGAACAGGCCCAAAAGGTCCTTTCCAATCGGTTGGAAGTGCCTAGATGGGACGGCGATTGGCTGCAGAAGTCTGGCGGGTCTTGCCGGCGGTTGTTATCGCCGCTGACAGTCCGGTCAGCTCCGGATTTAATGGGACAGATCGGTTGTAAGGCGGGGCAGTAATGCTTTGCCTTGATGTTAGAAGCGCAGCATCTCATGGTCGGGGCTATGTCCCTCCCTTGTTGCGCCGTCCACACCCTCACTGTGCAAGCTCGGCTTGCTGAACGCCCGGTGGTGTCTTACAGTTTAATTGCTCCTAGAGCGACAGTGTTTCCGGTGTCTTCCTGTTTCGGCACGAGACGAGCACGCTTCACGCGCCTTCGACGTTTCATTGTCGTCGGCAGCGGCGTGCGTCGGCGAATCTCGGCGGGCCGTAATTACAAGCAACCCACAACCACCCGGGGAACGTGCATAGATGTCATCTTCAGCAACATTAGGGTTCATCCACTACAACAGCCCTTGACGTTGCATTTCACAGACCATAAGGCGGTCATAATCAAAGCGGAACGCCAAGCTCAGCTCGACGTCACCTACGTTGAACATAATGATGATAATGCCTAAATAAAGAGAAACTCATACCACGTACAACGTATCTCTCTCTCTGTCTTTTTAATCCCTCTCCACTTTAACGCCCCCCCCCCGCCTCAAATAAAATACACCATCTTCCCGTAGGTGAAACCTGAGGAGTATGCGAAACAGTCATGGGGTCAATGCAATTTCCCATTTCGTAGTTCCTGTAAGTGAAAAGTGTGGTAGTTACCATGGAAACCAAACGGTAAATATAATGGTAGTTACGTACCGCAGCCTAACGTAAACGACGAACTGAAATCTAATGGGCACTTGAATCGACCCCATGGCTGCTTCGCATACTACTCAGGGTTCCCCTACGGGAAGATGGTGTAATTTTTTTGTAATAGAGTGTGCTGTGCCGAGATGTCCGGAAGACGGGTCGTCGTGGCACGCTTCCAAAATTTGGTCAAGAAGGTCTGCAGGGAGTACGAGGACATAACATGTTCTCGTACCTGGTTTGAAATTTTAGATTCGGAGCATCTTATAGTCTGGGCATGTCCCGCGTCGGCATCCGCACTCACACTGCGCATGCACAACTCTCCGCCTTTCCTCTCTTCCACAGCTGCGCGATACTCCCGCCACTACTTCTCTCGTACCAGCTGCGTTCATTTCGCTTTCGCTTCTCCCGCGTTCTCGCTTCTGCTTTCGCGGCGCATGCTCGGCGCTTCCGCATCTCTCCTCCTCTTGTCTCGTCTGCTTCAACCTTGAATGTAAATCGGGTAGCGTGCTGCGCGCGTTCAGTTAGGCGCTTGCTGCGGTTGACTCCAGTTCACTCCGTTCTTCCGATGAAGTGTGATGGAAGCAACAGTCCCGTCAGTTAGTGGGTTGGCGCAAGCAAGCGTCAGCACCACTCCACAAACTAACAGCAACGCTACGTCCACCGAAGACAAAGCTGTGGAGCGAAGGGCACGCGACGCTGAGCGCAAACGCTTGAAGCGAGCGGCAGACCCTGAGCTTCGTCGGCGCGAATGCTCGGTGCTTGCGCATCTCTCCTCCTCTCGTCTCATCTCCTTCAACCTTGAAAATGAATCGGGTAGCGCGCTGCGCGCGTTCAGTTCAGCACTTGCTGCGGTTGCCTCCACTTCACTCCGTGCTTCCAATGAAGTTCTACGAACACAACGGAAACACAACAGAACCCCGAGATGCTCGCAGCTACTCAGCGTTCCCTTTGGGAAGATGGGGCTAATTTTTTTTTATGCACGAGAACGGAGTTTTTGAGGCTGCATGCTGGAAAGTTGCGTTTGAAGGACCTAGGTACGGCGACAGACATCTTACACAAACAGCAAGATGGATACGTGGGGAAAGGAAAACGAACAGCACATGCTTGTAGGGGAAAGTAGAGCTCGAGGGCTTCCGGGTTTTACGTCGTTATGGGATAGATGTATGCCGTTCGTTTGGAGGAATAGGAGCAAGAATTCAAGCGTTGGCACGAACACAAGAATGAATTTGCACAAAATCACTGGAAAGCTGCTGGCGGCGCCTCTACCGCCTCAAGTTCATCTGGTCGAGTAGCGGCGAATTCCTCCCGAATGAACAGCAACTTTCCCGATTGGAACGCCGGCTTGAGCCAATATTACTTCAGGGGGCTTTCAGGGGATATTTTCGACCGCATCTATCACTTCTAAACACACACACGTGACCGTTTGCCGGTTTGTGCTGCGCAGTTTGTAGTGGATAATAGTGGAGGGAGGAAGGGGGCGTGCACGCGCAGCTATAGGTGTCATGCCGGTACTGATACATGGCGTGTTCGTTGTGATAGTGCGAAGTTTATACGCGGACGGGACTGCCCCGAGTGGTAGAGCGGATTGGGTTTGTGTGTTAGGCTGTGATCAGTCTATCGAAGCAAAGCCGTACCGTGATCTATGGCCGTAAAAAACAGCATGCCACGGAGTTCGGTTGGCTGAGACGTGAAATAACGTCATTCTTTAAAGTTATTACGACAGTTGCGGCAACAGTCTGACCCCGGCCTTACACAAACAGTAGGATGCTTACGACGCGTAAGGGACACAAACACCTCCATGTTTATCTGCAAGAAGATAGCTGGGATTCTTCAGAGGTTCATTCAGGTTATTGGCTAGGAAGTATGCTCCATCGCAAGTTAGGATATATGTGTTTTTGGTGCACTCTGTGGACTGCGTCCAGCTTTGCAGGTCATCCTTCTTCACAGAGTGGAAGGGCATTAATTTTTTCTGCACAAGTACGAGCGGAGCAGCCCAGGAGCTTTTGGATGGCTGTATAATGTCGCCGCTAAGCATGTCTTCGACTTGTGCCCGGATGGCTTCCCGCTCGTGTGAAGACACGCGGTGCGGTGTCTGTCGGGTAGGTCGGGCTCCATCTTCGGTTATAATTTGGTGCTACGCTAGGGATGTCTGACGTAATTTTTAGTTCGACGAAAAACACTCGCTGTAGCGACGCAGCAAATCATATAATTTGTCCCGTCTTCTTGCGGCAGCGCCGACTTCACGTCGAAATATTCACACGGCAGCATGAAAGCATCTGCGCTTGCGCATTCAAATTTGGCGACTGCGATCACTTGACTTGTTTCTTGCGATTCTTCGAGGAACGCTATTGCAGCGCCTTTGTTTATATGCTGGTTCTCCTCATAGAAATTAGTGACCAAAACGTGAGATTTGTATTGCTAAAACGACCAGTGCCTCTTGCGGCGGAGACACCGCGACCGACAAGCAAACTTTGGTCACTCCCTACGATAGCGTCGACGTCAGAAGCAGCATCCTCACAGTAGACGATGATCATCAAGCTTGCGCTGGGTGGCAAGGCTGACACGATCGTCGTCGATCCTTACAGCAGCACGGTGTTCGGGGTTCGGCTCAGGCGTCATGCATTGATCGGAGGCAAAAATTATCGACCTTGTCTGCAGAACAATTATTGCACCGTGTTCCGTAAGAAAGTACATTCGAAGAATTACGTCGCGGGAGTAAGATAAAAGTACGAACCCAGCAGCGTACGTGGTGCCGTCTATGGTGATGCGTGATGTGCACGTTCCACTTGTCGTTGCGAGATGGCCTCTTGCTGCGGGTATGTGCGGTCCGTCCCATCCGGTCGTAACTTTCTTCAGCTTCGAAGCGAATGATCCGCTCATTGCTGAGTAGTCGGCTGCGGTGTCTATGAGGGCGACTACATCAATGCCGGCGATGTACACCTTGACGTCGGACGACGCCTTTCTCGAGTTCCGGGTGCGTCGGGGCGTCGTATCTCGGCTTGTGCGTTTTGGCGGTCGGGTATCATGCGTCGTCATTATTGTTGTCTTCTCATTGGTAGGCTTGGTCATGTCGGGTACGCGTCGCGCCGTGTCGTTGTCGCCGTGTTCTGGAGTCACGTCCGGGTTAGATCAGGCCGTCGCGCACAGGGTATGCCGTGAATCATGGTCTTGGGCGAGTCGTTGCGTCGTTGGAGGGTTTTCATTTTTCCGCCATCGTGTAACTTTACCTACAGATGTTGCTGCCTGTAGTTTCCCCTGCATGGGCTGGGGGACATTCCACGTGCAAAGCAAGCATTGCTACGGTGGCTCGGCTATTCGTGTGGGTAGGGCGACGGTGAACGCTTGAAACGGGCTGAGCCACGTCTGGTTTGATATAGGTGGTCGTTGATCTCACGTGGTCGTTGGCAATGGAGAGGGCGACGTGCGTCGACGGAGAAACCACGTAGTTCGAGTGTCTTGTATGGGCAGCGACAATAGATGTGATCGGCCTTTCTACAGTGGTAGCACAGCGAACGTTTTTCGGCGGTTCGCGAAAAGTCGGTTTTGTGCTGTGGACAGCGGTACTGCGGACGGTGGCGACAGTGGGGACGGCGGCGAGAGTAGACGCCGGTATGGCGGAGCTTCTTGTAGACGCGTCGGAGCAGGGCGTGGTCGACGAATAGCCGCGGAATAGGTCATAGCCTGTGGCTCGCGGGGTGCTTCGGGTGGCATAGATGTGCCCAAAGTGTGTTGAGCCTCTTCCCTGATCACGACGGTCAGTGAAGCGAGTTGAGGTTTTCGGGTCGTCGGAAAAACGTTTACGCAGCTCCTCCCCCATCACGGCACGGATGGTGTCCCGCAGTGTGTCGGAGCTAATAGTCACGGCACCAATCGTCTCCGAAACCAGTGCATTCAAGCGTCTTCTCCAATGCGGCTGCCTCAGGCGCGATTTTCGGTCTTCGGTGTCTTCTGAGGGTTGCGGACAAGTCATGGGAAGAGCTCTTGCTTACCCCTCACATGAGAAACCTTAGTTTCTTTACTTCACTAATTTCTAGGTCTGCATGCCGCAAAGACGGTTCCATTCCTCAACGAACACCGACATGCTTTCGTTGGGGTGCTGCGTGCGTGTCTGCAGCAGCTGCTCGGCCCGTTCCTTGAGTAGCAGAGTCGTGAACGTGTTCGAAAGCTCGGTCTTGAATAACTCCCAAGTCGTCAGCGTACGTTCGTGGTTTTCGAACCAAATCCGTGCGGAGCCTTCAAGGTAGAAAACACTTTCCTCCATGGTATAAAAACAAGGTAGAAAAACACCAAGGTAGAAACATCATCATGCCGTTACGACTTTTTGAGTAAGTGCGCATGCATACCTTTCGGCCTTCGCAACGCTGCACTTTCCAACGGTTAATTGACACCGTGGCCCGAGGATTACCTTTCTGCTTCGCTTACATGGATGTTACGTAGCGACGCAGCACAACACATCCAGTACCTTCGCCAACGCTTCAGTCGCCTTTCCGAATACGGCCTTATCGTCAATAGAGCCAAGTGCGAGTTCAGAACTCACGACCTGGACTTCATCGGCCACCGTGTAGACAAGAATGGCATTCTTCCCTTGCCTTCAAAAGTACAGGCCATCCAAGACTTTCCGTAGCCATCTTCCATACGCAAACTCCGCGAGTTTCTTGGCCTCCTACGTTTTTACCATCGCTTCATCCCAAACTGCGCAGCCCTCCTCCGGCCACTGACAGACATGCTCATGGGAAACCAACCAAAAGCATCTCCACTCACTTGGTCTCTACAAGCACTAACCACTTTCAAGAATGTCAAGGCCAAGCTGCCCCAGGCGACCCTTCTCGTTCATCTGAGACCGGGAGTTCCGGTTTGCCTAATGACCGATGCATCTGACACAGCAGTCGGATATGTCCTGCAACAGTCTGTGGACAATGCCTGGCAACCCCTTGCTGCCTTTTCCCACAAGTTGTTACCCGCAGAGTCACGCTACAGCAACTTTCGGAAGAGAACTCCTTGCAATGTACATGGCTGTACGTCACTTCAGACACTTCTTGGAGGGTACAGCGTTCCATATCCAGACGGACCACAAACCTCTGACCTTCGCCATCTGGTCGAACTCCACCAAATGTTTACCTCGTGAAACCCGCCATCTGTCTTTCGTCGCGGAATTCACAACGGACGTACGGCACGTGCAAGGGCAGCGGGTTGTCGTTTGCGGAAGAGTAAAAGGAAATGAAACGCACAGGGGATTTGAGCTCGGCAGGCAACTCACCTGTATGCAACCCCGCGCAGGTGGAGGATCTAGAGGGGTAGTGAGAGTATAACGTGGAGAGAGACAGAGAGAGATAGAGAACGGTATAAAGAGATCTGTCAGTGGTAGGAAGCTGTCAGTCCGGGCACATCAGTCAGTCACTGCACTTCGGGCTACAGCCGCTGCGTGAGACCAGTCGTCTCCGCGTAATAGAGCAGATGGGGGAAGACTTGCCGTAGGGTTGCCGCACGCCCCTCCGGCAACAGAAGGTCCTCCATGCCGGCGCTGGGAAGGCCTCGACGCTGGAGAGCTGGGTGGGGCTCTTCTCTCGGGCTCGCATTGTGGGGGCAGAAGCAGAGTAGGTGCTCCAGCATCTTTGGTTCCGGACAGTCCACACATTAGGAGAGCCCTTGCGCCCGTGTCGAGGAAGGAGCTCCACCACATAGCACCACCACCACCGCATTCGGGGAAGAAGGCAGCGCGCATCCCCGCTGATGCGTGCAGGAAGCGGCTGCAGCGGCAGGCCACTCACAAACCGAGGGTTGGGGTGAATCGTCTGAACAATGCGGGCCTGCCCCGGATGCCACTGTGGCCCGGCGGCCAGTGAAGCCGGAGATTGCAGCCTCGGGAGGCCTCAGTGTGCAGCTTGGCTGCAAGGGAGCGCTCCGGGTACCGCTGCCGTTGATGGGCTGATCGGCGGCGTGCAGCCGCGGCGGGGCACTGCTGGAGTCTGTGAGGATGACGGCTCCGGGGTAGCTCTGGGGCCCCCTCTCGAGGAGGAGGTCGGCAGCCAGGTGAAGTGCTGCGAGCTCGGCCCGTGTGGAAGAAGTAGGGAAGGGCAGGCGGCAGCTCCGGCTGGCTCCCAGCTCAGGCACCGCGCATGCAGCCGCCCCCTCGCACGTGCTGTGCTTGACAGAGCCGTCCGTAAAGAGATGCAGTTAGCTGCTAAGCTCGTCCTGAAGCAGAGCGGCCGGCTCGTAGCGGACGCCTGGGGCGGCGTGGTCCGCTAGTTCTGGACCCTGCGGAGGATCTTGGTGATCTGCAGGTTCTCCCAGGTGTCTGTTGGTGGCGGCTCCAGGCGGGGTCGGTTCAGCATCTCGATGCGCTCTTCGAAGATAGTGAGCAGCGCTCCCATGGGCGAGCTGGGCCGGCTACGAAACCTCGGCTAAAGCGCAGCCAGGTTGCGTGCGGTCAGCAGGTGCTGGATGTGCCGCAGCCTCGTCAGCAAGGCCCGCATTGTGATGGGACAGGTGCCCGCCTCGGTGTAAGTGGTCGCTACCGGAGACGTGGAGGGGCGGCCCAGGCGGAGTCGGATGGCGCGGCACTGGTAGATCTCCAGACCTTGCCCGCGTAGAGTTCCCAGAAAGGCGATTAGAAGCGCGTACACGCGCAGCTACGGAGGCCATGCCGTGGAACACGCGCTGTGCCACTTGGTGTGAGCAGCCATTGCCTCGAGCCAGGAGCTGCCGCATCCCTTGGAGCACCCGTGGGCTGCGTCCCCGGAGGGCCTTGACTGCCTGCAGCCATGTTAGCCGGCAGTAGATGAGCAGCCCCAGGTACCTGACAGTCACCCGTCAGGGAAGAGGCCATCCTTTGAGTGGGATGGGGGTGTGTTGCCCGTCGAGCCCTGCATCCTCCCGGGGGTACCATAAGGGCCTGCGTTTTGGCCTCCGAGAGTTGTAGGCCACGGCTCTTGAGGAAGACTGCAACAGCTCCCAAAATCTCCTGTAGGAACGCCTTGATTGTGTGGCAGTCTTTGGTTGGGCGATGGTTTCAGAGTGCCTGGTACTAAGCCTACACGGCCACCTCCACCGGCTATCGCTGAGTGAGTGATTCCTGAGTAACCTGGCACTCAGCACAAGGCCACTTCGAGATTGAACGCATGTGCTGACATAATGGTTTTATACACCAACCTAATTACACAGTTTTACGAGCCTTTCTGAATGATAACTCACGTGCGAAGCGCAGTGAATCTGTTAACATAACAGCCTTAGGAACTTCTTTCCGGTTACACTATGTGATTTGAAACAAAAAAAGATGTCTTAACATTAGTAAACCCTGGCTATGCAAAGCGAAAGCTTGACTTAGCCTGGCTAAGTCTTGGTTTAACTTAGGGAACCTTTGATTGAGCTTTAATTGTTATGCTATTCTTCAAAGCCTGCCTTTGCCTGGGGTTGTGGTCCCCCTTCCGGCGTTTTCCAAGCCGAGCGGCTCGCAGGGTGGTATACACGGGGTGGTCGGACGCCGCTTATGGACGACGGCTCGAAGCCTCCAGCTGCCGCGCAGTGCTCAAAGCAGACGGCCCGGCTTGTTCTCATTCAGGGTCAATCTCGTGTACGCGGCGAGTCACGTGGTCAGACAGGAATGACCTGCGCAGAGCGCATTCAGCAACCCGATAGTGGCGGTGAAAGGGGCCTCCGGCTGAGCCCGGCCCAGAGAGTTCTAGTGACACGTTGCTAAGGATACGGCACAGGTGAAGTCAAATGAAGGTCATATTGACCGGGGCAGTGAAACAGTTCGACGAGATTAGTGAAGTTTTGCTTTCAAGAAATGCCAGGCTCTTGTGCCGTACAAAAGCTGCTTTTTACGTTCAGGGTCTTACAGACACTAAAATCTGGTCTGTGTGCCGCACACGACACGCCAAGGGTAGTGTTTGATGCATCTTTAAAAAACTCTGCACTCTTGTATTTTTCCCGCACCTACAAGACGTGCTACAGAATTGCAGTTTTAGGCACTATGTTTTATGAATTTTCGCAAACGACAAGCCACACGACCGAGGGCGGAGCAGCCATGGCTGCAAAAGATCCACCAGGTATGATCTACAGGTGTCTGAAAATGTGACAGCTAGTTCAGGGGCTTTCTCGCTCAATGTGTCGGAATAATCACAAGTAGGTGGACGATTTTACAGAAGATGAGACGTGGTTGATTCACATATAATGGTTTTGAAAGGAGTTTAGGTTAATGCTGAAACTTTAAACCACTAGAGAATGCATGTTCGCTGGTGTTGTAGGGGCCGGTTGTTGCATACGGTGCCAGTGGGGAATGCGCCCGAGACGAGAAACACCGCTTATAGCATTTAGTGCTCTTTTTCTAAAACGGCAGTCTTGCTTCGGCTTCTTGAACGCCGAAATTTTGGTGTCTAGAGTGAAGCGGTAAGGGGTCCGCGGTAGTGGACGCGCATCACGTCGGATTCGCAAAAATGTTTATTTCTCTGGCGAAATGAGTTCAACTTTTTGGCTTGGAAATGGTGTGTGCTTCTGTAGCAATATACACGGACCCCGTGGACACCAATTTTGAACATGTGAGCGGACATTTAAAAATGACTTTACTCCACCTTTACCGATGGACCCCGCCGCACGCCTCGGTAAGCCTAGCCTAGACTAGGCTTAGCTGGCCGGTTGCTGGGTCAGTCGGTAAAGGTGGAGAAAAGTCTTAAATATCCACTCACATGTTCGAAATTGGTGTCCACGTGGTCCGTGTATGTTGCCACAGAAGCACGCACCACTTTCAAGCCCGGGCTACCAATGCCGTTGATTCTTTCTCGTTTCCCGACGGCATCCCACGCGTGTCCAGCGAAAATGGTAATGAAAGTGTCGGGAGAAGGCACGGATATTCAACCGTCTGAACTACAGCAATGAAGGTGACCAGTAAAGTTACGGAAGTACAAGGCCAAGGTCGCAGGAATACACAAGTCGCAATCGTCGAAATGTGCCCGGGAGCCTCCTTTGAAGTTGACAGAAACGTCAAGGCGTCACTCGACATTAAACATATTGCCCTCTACGCTGACAAGCAGCTGGTAGGATGGTCGATCGTGTCGTGGCTACCGCGACTACCGCATACGGACGCCAAGGTGATTGTGCGACCTAAGGAAAGATTAGAGCTCACAAAAGGTTCTGTCGTCTATGTTTGAGGCACGATTAGACTCTCCGCCAACGTACACTGGGAAAGAAGGAGAGAGTACGATCAAGTCGTACCGAACAATATACAAGGTACCATGACGTACAGTACGCCGAAGAAAGAAGACGCCCTTAAGTACCCACACAGGAGAAGTTACAGTTTGGAAGCAAAGTGTAGGAAGGTACTACCTACACGGCCGCACCAGAACACTGCGGTACAAGCATGGCGCGCGGCATCGACCGACACATCATCGAGGAGGAACTGGAGGTGGGCATCTGTCACCCAGCGATCCTGCCCGTTCTCGGAGTGTGTAGAACGGGAAGATCGGAGTCCGTGATTTTAACTTTGGGCATCTCCTGGGTCCCCAGCCGGGTACCCATTCTGGGATCACCCATACAAGTTTTTCTCTATCGCAAGAAACATTAAGTGTGCTTCCATTGCGGAGAAGTGTGCGACTGGTACGACGTCTGTAACAACCTACCACCTCATAAATGTAGAACATCTGGACAGCCGTCGTCCCCTTTAAGCTAAAGTGTCAAAAGTGCGGTAGGTATCACAAAACGGGAGACAGAAGACGCGAAGCTCTCTATCGTATCCTGCATTTAATAGAAGAGGAAATGGGAGCATAAACTCGACGAGGAGACAAGAAAGCAAAAAGACGAGAACGGAAAGCAATGGCAAGGCAATGACACGCAGCGGAAAAGTCGAGACAAAAGCCAGAACCGCGGACGAAGCAAATCCCGGAGGCGCAGCAAGTCGCGAAATAGGCCAGTGTTGTCCCCTCGACTGTCATCGTTGAGGAACGAGACACCGAATAATACAACAAACTCGTGCAGAGCTAGTGTTGGTGCTCGTGAGACGCCGAAGCACAGCAAGACTTAGGTATGATGGGGAAGAGGGGTCACCCGGGATACAAACCAGTAGTCATAAACAAGCTACAGGAGCAGAATAGATAGCAGAATAAACAGATTAGGGAATAAGGTGAGCAAAACTGATTTTTAAAGTAGCAACTAAAGACCATGCTGAAAGAGATTTATGAAATTCAGGCCGCCAAGGAATTGCAGCCAGTAGGCGGAGAGTCGATGCAGGTGGTAAACACACCTCCTTCTAACCAACCAGAATTCACGAACATCCTTCCTAACCTGGAAGAGTACGAATTTAGGTTGACCAAGTTCGAACAACTCTCTTAGCCCCATCGGAACCACTTAAGAATTTGAGGAGAATTTAGGACAGACTCGTTGAGATGGAGAAACTGCGCATCGTCTGCGAAAATCACAAGATAGAAAATAACATGAGTGACAAATCAGGACATTGTTAGATTTGATGGATCACAGAACACATCCTCATCTCTTAGTGTGTCAGCGGGATAGTAGAAGCTACAGCAGCAAACGTGCGGTCCTACAGACTTTTCTCGACAACGGAAGTAATCATCCTGAAATAATTATGATACAAGAATATGGGAAAAATTCTAGATTGGAAGGTACAAAGCATATCCGGGTGCCGGCAACGACACCTGAGTAAGCACTTTGGTTAGAAGAAACGTAACGGCCACGCAGCAAGGAGCTGGGAACACCGAGGTAGATCACTGGCAATTCAACTATTTCCGCTCAAACGTACGACAAGTGCTTATTCGTACAAAATTTATGCTATTACCCAAAGAAACGAAGTGTGATTTTGGAGACCTGCGCACTCCTTAGAGTCCAAAGGCATGCTAATGGTGCTTCCCTGGTAATAGTGGGAGACTTTAATGCACCTCTTGCAGCGTGGGGGTGTGGTATAGGCGAACCGTGGGCATGAGCCGGATACTGAACGAAGAGATACAGCGACACGACCTACTGCTCATCACTGACCCCACGAACCCCCGCAGCAGGGAAGCAGTGTGTCGGTGGACACGACACCAGATCTCGCCCTCAGGAACGGGGAGCCGAGGTCGAGTGGAGTAGCACTGGGTAAGACCTCGGCAGCGACCATAAAATTATAAAGATATTTGTGAGCAACGGTCCTCCTGTGTCGAAGAAATGCAAAAATAAAATCACTAACTAGAAAATTTTCTGAAACGTGGCTACATCAGTGGGCGAACCAATGAGCGACGTTGCGCGTGGAGTAGGAAGATATTAGGTGCCGCACAGGCAACCACGGATGAGACAGAAACAGACAGAAACGACCCGACGTCATGTCGACGGCCTGTTGAGAAAAAAAAGGAACATAAAGGGAAGCTTAAAAGTAAGAGGTTGGTCAGAAATCTGCGGAGAAGGATTGGTGCCGTATATAACAAAATCGAGGACCGATCGGAGGAATTGACTCGAGTAAACTGTGGGAGAATATGCCATCAGACGAACAAGGGAATGGGGACCGCAAAACGGTGACGTTACTCGGGTATCTCTTTGACCCAAGCAAGACAAATACTACAAAGCCTAACTAAAAAATTCGAACGGAACACTAAAGAGTTACACGAAATACGCAGAAGATACTAGGGGGCCGTCCTCCCGAGAAACTCTTTCCGACTACGCGTGTGCAGTGAACGATATCCTAGATGCACCGATCACGATCACGACCAGGTTAGAGCCGAGATAATTTGCCTCAAGGCCAAAATGGCGGCCGGACCTGACAGAATCAGCAATAAGATTTTGGGGAACCGAAATGAATCCATCCCCGAACCCACCGACTATATGCGGGGATGCTGGGACAGGGGCGCGCTTCCACCCGAATGAAAAACGTCTTGTCGGGAACACGACAGAGAAACGAGTTGAGGCACGTCGGAACGCTATGCCGTGCACCTAGAAACTGGGGCCTCGTTTTATTCCACGCTCGTGGCGTTTGTAGCTGCTTGCGCACCGGCTGCGCGTGGCCCAGACTCATCTCTTGTCGCTCAGCCCAAGCGCCATCGCAATTGCAGCACCTGCCTACTGCGGCGCCACATAGCTCCTTCCCCTTGAGACGGAGTCTGGAGGAGGAGTCCTTGTGGAAAGCGGTACAGCAAAACCCACACTCTTCAGGTTTCGAGGTTTACGGGTAGCGGTGGGGACTGAAGGTAGAGTGGTGGTGTTCAGGGTGGAATGGTGGATGTTGTAGGGGAAGAAGGGCAGGGCAGCTCCGGTGAACGCGGGCTTGAGGCGATCGATGGAAACGTCAGTGTCGCGGTAGTTGATGCAAACTGTAAACGTCTTGTCAGAGCGTCAAATGAAGATATGCGGGCCGGTTTAGGGTGGTTGAAGTGGCCGATGGGCACTGTTGATACGGATGAAAACGTATTGGGTCTCCGAAAGGTTTGTATGAATAAAAGTGGGCTTAGTGGAACACGACCTTTGCGGTTGGGGACGGATATGGCTGAAAAACCGGGTTAAATCGTTTACGTAGGGTGGGCCAGGCGAGGAAAGGTTATCTTGCGGCTTCGGAGAAACCAGGAAGTCTGCCGGTAAGCGCAAAGACGTGCCATAGACCATTTGAGAGGCGGCACAACCAAGACCTTTTTTGATGACAGTGCGTAATCCTAGCAGACCAAGAGGAAGGTGAGCTTCGTGAGCAATCAGTGAGGCCTATAGCTGACGATGAAACCTCTCGACCATGCCGTTGGCGTGAAGATGGTAGGCCGTTGTTTTTTGGTGAGTTACACCTTGTAGGCATGTCAAACGGTGAAAGAGAGTGGACTAAAATTCGCGGCCACGGTCCGTGATGATCTCCGAAGGCACGCCAAAACGGGAGATTCACGTAGACGTAAGCGTGGAAGCAGCAGTCTTGCACGTAATATCGTCGATTGGAAACGCCTCCGGCCAGCGAGTAAAACGGTCGATCACTGTCGAGATGTAACGGTAGCCCTTAGATGGCGGTAGCAAGCCAACAAGGTGGACGTGAATTGGGGACAACCTAGAGTACGCAAGGGAAAAGTGGCCAGAGGCGATGTGGTATGCCGAGAGACCTTGCATTGCTGGCAGGCGAGGTAGGAACGAGCCCATGCGCGAACGTCAGTATTCATGCCAGGCCAGACGTATTTGTCGCCAACCAACCGCCGTGAGGCACTAACCCCAGGATGGAAGACACGGTGAATAGAGTTGAAAGCAATGCGCCTGAGATAAGCAGGAAGGTATGGCCATCTGCGGCCTGAAACCGGGTCAATGTCGCAGACGATGCTGATTCCCGAATCAGGCAGATATTGTCGTGGAGTTGCAGAGAGGAACTCTTCGAAGAACGCAGAGTTCGGAGCTCCTCGTCATTTTGTTGAGCTTGAGCCAACTCCTGAGCACTGAAACAGGAGCATTGTATTCCCAGAATGCGGCTAAGGGCGTCTGCTGGGATGTTAACTCCCTTTACATGCTGAATCTCCGTCGTGAACTCTGCAAGATAGGCCAAATGTCGCGTTTCTCGGGGAGAATATGGAGTCTTCGATTACTTGAAGGCGTTCGTAAAATGCTTGTGATCGGTGAAGATCACGAAACTGCGGCCCTCAAGGAAAAACGGAAATTCTTAACAGCGAGGTATACGCCACCAGGAGCTCCCACCCGAAAGTGCTGTAGCGTTGCTCAGTTGGAGAAAGCTTCGAAAGAAAATCGAGCGGGTGCCAGGTGCCGCCGATGTGTTGCGGAAGTACACCTCCAACCGCACAGTGGGAATCGTCTATCATCAGGCTAGTGGGAGCGTTGTGGCGCGGGTGCACCAGGAGAGTACAAGAGGCCAGGCGGTCATTGATGGTAGTGGATGCGCGATCAGGAGTTTCAGTTCATTGAAGCCTGCACTCGCGAGACTTGGAGGCTTGAAGGGAAACCTCGAGAGATTGCACAATTGCCGCACAGCTTGGTATGAACCGTCGGTAGTAATCTGCCAGTCCTAGGTAACGACGCAGTTGGCGTATGGACTCAGGCCGAGGAAAGTGGATTATGGCCTTTACTTTGCCTGGCAGAGGGTGAATTTCATTGCGGTCAACGAGGTGACTGAGACACTCCAACGACGGCAACCCGATGGCAGCAAGGAGGCCGAAGTTGGAAAGGAAATCGGCTTCTAGAATGGCGTGACTCACTTTGGCCGCGAGGAAAACCCAGCCGAAGCATGTTGTTGGCCAATGTTTGCCATCAGGGATTTTTTTCTGTACATGGGGATGCTGGAATTGTTAATAGCTTGGAGATGGCACAGTGGTAGTTGAGTGCGATCACAGGAACTAGCTGGGAGCACACTCACTTCAGCACCAGTGCCAACTAGAAAACATTGACCACTGATTGCATCCGTGGTGTAGAAGAGGTGACTGTCATTGGCTGGGAGATCGGTCGCCGCCCCTAAAGATCCCTCGTCGCATTTCTCGACCAGCCACAAGGACGGGTGCAACGTTGCATCGCTGCACCGAAGCGTCGATGGTACAACCACAAGGAATGAGTATGGCCGGGCTGCTGGCGCGCTCTATATTCCTGACGGTAAACGCGCGGTACCGAGGGACGGGGAGAACGACGAAACCGACGAGTGTTCAACCCTTGCTACGAGCGGTACCCAGCAGACGCGACAAGCTCCTCCAGGTTTCGCACGCGCTCTTGTAGAGCGGCTACGTCTTCGGATACTGGTGAGGGTAAGGTCGTAGGTGCCACCGTGGACGTGTGTTCGGAAGATCGAGCGGATGCCACTGTGGATGGAGACGAATGTAATGTGGCGACTTCCATTGCCTTCTCGGCGTGCGCGGCCAATTGGGGGAAGGGGATGTCAGAAGCCGTCACGAGAATCATCGGCACAGACGAGGGAAGCCGTTGCAGGAAACGTTCCTTCAGCAAGTGGGACTCCCTGGTAGAAGGTGTGTCGCCGAGCAGGATTTGCCGTTCCCAAAGGAGGTGCGAAGGTCGACCATCACCCAACTCCCTCCGCAGAAATCAGAAATCAGCCGCTGGAAATGCTGCCGTTCCGAAGGCCTAGTGCGGATCAAGATGTCAGTCTTTAATGTGTCGTAAGGGCTCGTGGTAGGACGGTTTGCGAGGATGTCGCGAACCTCGACCGCGGTCCCAATAGGTAGTGACGCTTGGAGATGGTTGAAGCGGGACTCTTGCGACGTGATGTGGCTCACTCGGAAGCTTGCCTCGGCTTGAAGGAACCACACGCCGGGGTGCGGGGCACTGAATGTGGGCAAACGGCAGGCGATGGCGGAGATGCCATGTGAAGAGGCAGCGGAGGACACAGAATTACCGCCGGTGTCGCGAGGAGGGTCCATTCTGGCTCCTTGGCTCCCCTGCCGCGTCCCGGTCACCAATGTCGGGAACGCGACAGAGAAAGGAGCCGAGACACGTCAGAACACTATGACGTGCACCCAAAAACTGGGGCCCCGTTTTATTCCACGCTCGTGGCATTCGTAGCTGTTTGCGCACCAGCGGCGCGTGGCCCACACTTATCGCTTGTCGCGCAGCCCCAGCGCCATCTCTCTTGCAGCGCCCGGCTGCGGGGCCACCACAGTCTAATCGGGCACTTATCCCGAAACCCGACAAAAAGCTAGGCCTGGGGAATTTAAGACCGATTTCCACTACGCAGTGTTTTGGCAAGGTAATGGAACATGCAATATAAACCAGACTCACTAGGTATCTGGAGGACGACAGGCTGTACCCAGGCTGCATGATAGGTTTCAGGGCTAACCTTTCCGTCTGCGATGCAATGCCACAAATCAAGGAGGATATAATTGACAGTCCGAGTTAAGATACCAGAGTCAGTGGTGACCTTAGTCTAGCCAAAGGTTTAGACAACGTCAGCCAAGCGGCCACCATGTGCTACCTGAGCGCCGTAAACGTGAAAGCCAAAACATACAACTACAACTACGTTACTACTACAACTGCCCTTTCAAATCACACGGCTAAAAATTAGGGGGTGCCTCCCTCCGCAGCATCGAACTACGTCATTGGGGCATGCTGCAAGGGTCAGTCCTGTCTCCCACATTGTTTAATTTCGGGATGATAGGACTGTTCGAATAGCTTTGTAGGATAGAAGACCTGAGATACACCATCTACGCGGACGATCTCACTCTGTGCACCAACCGTGGTAGCGTCGGGCACATTGATGACGTACTACTGCTTAGAAAACTGCTTAGAACCTTTGGGACTGAGGGGCTCGACTGATAAACCCCATGCACTGTTCCTAGTGCCCGATTGCAAGCTGGAAGCGAGCAGGAGCAGCTACAACATGAGGCTCAAATTAAGAGGACAGCAAATCGCCACGAAGGACAAGATCAGCGCACAGGGGCTTTATGTCTAGGACACGGGCAGAAACAAGGAGACTCTAGGTCGACGACAAAATGCGGGGGCACCGAAATGTAGAATGATAAAACGTATCTCAAGAAAAACGGGGGGGGGAGGGAGTGAGAACGCGTACACCGCACCCGTTCTTCCTTGCAGCACTTCTCCCACCGCTGTTTACCCGACCCCACCTTCCGACCGATCATTCCGGGTTCTCATTAAACTAATTACCACGTTTGCTGTAACCACTATCGCAATTAAATTAGTTCATCAAGTGATAGACTGGTGCCTAGACTCCTAGGAATACCAAGAATTCCCGATCCATTAGGTGTCTACTACAATAACCGTCCACCTTGCTAATATGAATGACGCTAACAAGATGTGTGGTATTAAAAGCGTACCGATCTTCAGCGATGGTACGGTGACCATGCCCTCTTACTTCGCCTCTCGGTCCAGTCTACAGCGCTTCGACCTATATGACCTTGACCAAAATGACTCCCCCTGTGAGCATTCTGCGTGAGTTGAGGTCCCCACAAATGAGGTTCTGGCCGTCCGGCGTATGGGTAGAAGCAGGAACTGTCTAGTCACCGTACGAAGTTCTTCTACCATACCGGAAAGTTAATGTAAAAATGGCTGTGTACTGCACCCAAAGCCTTACGGCCCATGAGTCATTAATTGCTACAGGTGTTTTAAAATAGGTCACCAGCAAAACTACTGTCCGAAGGCGACTATAGACGCAGAAAAAATAAATGCCGACGGCAAGCTACACTATCGTTGCTAGCTTTGGAAAGACGATGACCATTAAATAACGTCGGCAAACTGCCCGAATAAACAGATGCCGCAGCGCGCGCTTGCCGTCGGGAAAACAGTTCAGTGAGAGTTACATAAAACAATCGATTCCAGGTCCTCCAACCTATTGACTTCTCTGCTACAGAAGATCCTGAGGAACTCGATCCAACAGGTGCTCCGTATTTGAAAGTTCTGAAGTAGCCGGATTTTAAAAAGTTTGAACTCCTAAAGGAACGCCAAATGATAACTCGGAGTAGACTGAATCTTCTTTGGTAGATGAAGGCTTGAATGCTCAAATAGCCCAACTATCTAAACAGCTTGAGACACTCCGCAAACGAAAGGCATGTGTAGCAGCTATCCATGAAGAACAGGCTGCAGTGCATTCACCGCAAGGTTCGAAAACTTGCTTTTACGGATGCGGGTCCCCCGCACGGGGCACCTTGAGAATTCATGGTGACGGTGAGCAGCGACACCGCGGACCCCGAGCTCCCATACATAAGCCGTGTCCAACCGTGGCGAGGTGTTGAAAGGTGAAGGGTAGAAGGCGTAAACGGCGGCCGTCGGAGCCTTGGTCAAGCTCCGGCCGATGGGCTCCCTGCCTGTCGACCAGGCAGGGAGCTCCGAGACCTCTTTGACTACCAGGGTAAGGTCAAAGGAGAAAGTACCTCCGTCTACCTACTTTTATACTATGCCGTATGGCATTTTAAACCCCCCCCCCCCAAACCGTGATCGGCCCCCTAAAAGGGGCCGCAGCGAAGTATCGTTTCCCCCATTGCCATCTTTGACATTTCCTGAACCATACCATTACTCTCGATTTCTAGTCATGGAGTCCCTCAATCCAACCCACCCTCTTGCATCTCAGTCAGTCTTCTTGATCGCCAAGTATCTTGAAGCCATAATAGGAAAATCGTATAAGTGCAAAAAACAAAGGTCTGGTGAACTCCTAATCGAAATAAATGACAAGCAGCAGTCTGCAAAGCATCTAGCTTAGACTAGACTGGCTGATCTCGACATCAGGGTCACACCCCATCGGAGCCTCAACAGCTCGCAGGGTGTGACATCCGAGACAGATCTCCTGAACGAAACGGATGCGGATCTCCTTGCCGGCTTGAAGGATCCGGGCGTCACTGCCGTGAGACGCATCACTATCCGCAGAGAAGACAAGGAGATTCCCACCAAGCACATTATCTTGACTTTTGACCGCGCAGTTCTCCCACAACACATAAATGCAGGTTTTATCCGTTGCTCCATCCGTCCGTACATCCCGAACCCGCGGCGCTGTTTTAAGTTCCGGCGGTTCGGGCATGGTACAAACTCTTGGCGTGGCCGAATGACGTTTGCGAAATGCGCGGCGCATGATCATCCGAGCGACAATTGTCCATCCGATACCCAGTCTTGTGTGAAGTGCGGTGGGCCGCATGCAGCGTACTCCCGCAAGTGCGAAAAGTTCGAACTGGAAAAAAAGATAATCAACATCAAGGTAACTGAAAACATCACCTTTCCGGAGGCGCGCAAGAGGTTCGCCTCTTTCCCCCTGGGGAGGTACGCTGACGCGGCTAGCCGGGGGGCGGAGCGGCGTCTGGTGTCTACAGGGACCCAGTTCAGCGAGTCTGACCTGGTCCCGCCCCCCCCCCCCGCTGGGTTGCCTCACGCAGCCCAACCCGCCACCACGCCGCTTGCTGATGCAGCAGCGGTTGTGGTGCAAACCACTTCTGTTTGGACCGGTGCCGCTCCCGCCTCCGCCTCCGCATCCTGCAGTGCGTTGGAGGGTACCGAGATGATGGACACCTAGGGCCCCGCACCGGCTCCCACCGCCACCGCACCGCCCGTGCCACCTCTGGCGCCCCCGACGGTGGCGGCTCAAACGAAGGGCCCGGTTCGACGGGCACCCCCCGGACATCTGAGGACACGATGGACGTCGCGCCGTTCTTGCCTGCAACGTACCGCAAGAAGCGGCCTCCGATGGCCAAGCCAGCAGAAAGGCCCAAAAAGCCAAATCCCAGAGTAACAATCCCGAAAGACACATGAACACACATACACACAGACTTCAGTAGCTTCTAATAGCGCTTTCCATTGGGCGAACAGGAGCACTTCTAACTGCACCCAAAGTGCTCTCGCGAGTTCTGGCGTCTTCCAGTGGACGGGCAGGAGCAGGGGCGTTGTGTTTCATTGGTCGATGAGGGGCACTTTTTTGGCGCCGAGAGCAGCCGAGAGCAGTTCTCGGTGCTCCGTCGCCAGCGGCGGAGTAACAGGGAACGCCGAGGAAGTCACATGACCTCTTTTGCGTCACTTCTGGTTTTATCCCCAGGTGGCGGAGGAAAAATGGCGGAATCCAGCAGCCGCGGTAGTCGCTCAGTGCGTACGGCAGCAGCTAAGCGCGGACGTCTGGACAAGGAATTGCTGCTACTTTTATATGATGAAAGGACCACAGATTCAAGCGTAAGCTCATCGTCGGACAGCAGCAGCAGCGACGATGACGACGATTTGACATTGCGTGAGTTTATGTTCGAACACCTGTTCACCCCGCCGGAGCAGCGACCGAAGGTAGAGTCGTATCTGAAAAAGACGGTGGACGCTGTTATCGTTCGCAGCTAATTTTTGGGAGACACGATGGTGACCCCTTTATCATGAACATGAACATCCGCTCGGCGTCTTCATTCGTCGCCATGCGGAAGGCAGACACAAAACCACCGGCACGTATCTGGCAAAACTGGCGAAGAATAACTTCGTGCGGACATCGCGAGCGTGCGAAATGCTCCGGGAAGCGAGCGCGGGAAACGTTTGGTCACATGACTCTTGACATCTCGCCCTCCCCCTCTTTTCACTGCTCCCGGAGAAACGCGAATGTTTCATTCGCGGAACGAAAGCACACGTCCCCGTTACTCCCGTGTGCTGCTGTGGCTGCTCGCTCCACTTGCTCCTGTTCGCCCAATGGAATTCGCCATAAATGTCCATAATGGGAAGAGAAAATACTTCTCAATGGAACTGTAGAGGCCTCATTAAAAATCTTGATGATGTCCATGAGCTATTGCATTCGAACCAGCCAAGTGTGATGTGTCTTCAGGAGACGCATTTGAATCCCAATCACAGAAATTTCTAAAATAGGTACATGGTATTCAGAAAGAATAGGGTTGGCTGCACACACTCTTCGGGCGGTGTAGCCATAATAGCCCGGAAATCCCTAGCATGCCACCCTATCGCTCTCAACACCGTCCTTGAGCCTGTAGCAATACGCACAATAATTTTTAATAGGTTGATAACGGTATGCTCCATTTACATTCGTCCTGATTATGCACTTTTGAGCTCTGACTTTGAGGCGCTTGTCGACCAGCTGCCCGAACCGTAAATCCTAACAAACGACCTTAATGCACACAACTCCCTTTGGGGCTCCTCCAGAACGTATGCCCGAGGTCGCCTGATAGAGAAATTTCTTGCATCTTCAGGAGCATGCCTTTTCAACAAAAAGCAGCCTACATACCATAACTTAGGACATAATACATACATCTCGACTTGGCTGTTGGTCCTGCAATTCTGTTTCCATGTCTTGAGTGGGGCGTGGGCACTGACCCGTATGGTAGTAACCACTTCCCCACTTCCCTAACATATATAGATAAAGGCCCATGCAGCCCATCTTCCCATAATAGGTTTAAAGAATCAAAAGCAAACTGGAGTATATTCACAGAAATATCTAAACTACACCGCACAACCATAGAACACGTACACGTGGAGGAAGCATTCCAACTCATCGCGGCGCACATCCTCGACGCTGGCGAAAACTCCATTCCCCACGCCTCCGGCGCTCCGCGCAACCAAACGAGGCCGTGGTGGAATGAGGACTGTAGGCAGGCGCGAGAGGCCCAGAACAAGGGGTGGGGTTTCCTTCGCCGGTACCCACGTCAGATAACGTCATTTCTTTTAAACGGGCAAGGGCTTTTGGGAAGCGAGTGCGTCGTGAGGCGAAAAGGGAGAGTTGGCGCACCTTCCTCACTTCCATCAGCTCATACACTGACACGCGAAAAGTATAGAAACGAATACGTAAACTAAAAGGACAACAGACACACAGCCTGCCCCTGGTTAGTACAACCGGGGACACACTGGAAGACCAGGCTAACACACTCGCACAACACTTCCAACATGTGTCCAGTTCAGCGCACTACCCCAACACTTTCATAAAACACAAAACGTCCTGTGAGAACAAGTCCTTGCGAGACAGTAATAAGTCGACCTCATCCTATAACACCCCCTTCTCACTGCATGAGCTGAAGATCGCACTTAGTACTTGTAAACCTTCAGCTCCAGGCGCAGACAACATTACATACACTATGGTTCAACACTTGCACACAGACACAAGAAACCCTCCTTCACCTCTACAACATATTTCTTTCGGGGCACCTCCCAGGGTCATGGAGGGAAGCCATCGTAGTGGCCTTTCTGAAAGAGGGAAAGGACCCTTCCTCTCCCGCAAGTTATCGTCCCATCACCCTCAGAAGCTGCCTGTGTAAGCTGTTCGAGAAGATGATTAATAGGAGAGTCGTACTTCTTAGAGTACGATGGTCTTCTCGACAGCTGCCAGGCTGGCTTCAGGGCTGGGAGATCCACCAACGATCAACTGGTTGCGTTGGAATCGTATGTAAAAGACGCCTTTATCCGTAATCAGTTTTGCATAACAGTCTTCTTTGATATGGAAAAGGCCAATGACACTGCCTGGCGGTACGGCATCTTGTGTGACCTAAAGTCGTTCGGTGTTTCCGGCAACATGCTGAACACGCTTGTTAGCTACATGTCGGAAAGGACCTTTCGAGTGAGGGTTAACAGTGCTTTTTTTAATGTATACGTGCAGGAAAATGGCGTCGCTCAAGGCGGTGTCTTGAGCTGTACACTCTTTATTGTTAAGATGAACTGTCTTCGGAAGGCATTGCCACCAAGCATTTCCTGTTCTGTTTATGCAGATGACATTCAAATATCTTTTAAGTCCTGTAACTTTTCAATTTGTGAACGCCAAGTCCAGCTTGGGGTGAACAAACTTGCTGGCTGGGTGGACGCAAACGGTTTTAAACTGCACCCTGCAAAAAGTACTTGTGCTATTTTCTCCCGGAAGCGCGGGATTAAAGTAGACCCTTCATCACGCTTCTATTCCTGTAAAAAAGGAGCACAAGTTTTTAGGTGTCATATTTGATGAAAAACTGATGTTCATTCCACACATCAAACAACTTAAACATAAATGTCTGAAAACACTAAACATTCTCAAAATCCCCTCCCACCAATCCTATGGTGCAGACAAAGAACTCCTTCTCCGTGTCTTTACCGCCTTAGTCGGGTCTCGGGTAGACTACGGTAGTGTTGTGTATGGGTCGGCATCAAAAACAGCACTAAAAATGCTTGACCCAGTGCTCCACTAGGGCCTGCGCCTTGCGTGTGGTGCGTTCCGCACTCGCCCGGCCCAGAGTCTGTGCGCTGAAAGTACCAAATGGTGTCTGGAACATCAACGAATGTACATTGATTTATTATATGCTTTTAAGGTCTCATCATTGAATAACCATCCTTTTAAACCTGTCCTCAATGATACATCTGCAACCCAGCTATTCTCAAATCGTCCATCTGTGTCTGTGCCCTGATCTCTGAGGGTGAGAGAGGAAGCTTCAGGTATTTCCGTTGGGTGTTTGGATGTATGCACATCATCATCATTTTCTGACGTTATACCACCATGGCAACTGCAGCCTGTTTGTTGTGATGTTTCTTTTATGAAAACAGATAAAAACAGGGTTCCGAGAGCTGGGATTCTGCAGCATTTCTTGTCACTTCAGGATAAATATAAATGTGCCGAATTCTATAGCGATGCCTCGAAAACTTCAAATACGGTGTCACGCGCCGCTCATGGTCTCAACTTTAATTCTTGTAGAACCATGAATTTACACACCACTATCTTATCAGCGGAAGCATATGGCATTTTACTCATCGTTCAGCACATTCTTAAAAACATATTCCCAAGTCTGTCATCTTTACACACTCTTTGAGCGTAGTGCGTGCATTGTCTTCACACAGACCCAGTAAAACCACATTGTCAATCTCGTCTTTAATGCCATAATTTCTATATATGCTAAGAATTTTCAACTAATCCTGTGCTGGGTTCCAGGCCATGCTAGAATCGCCGGAAATGAGACCGCGGATCAAATGGCCGCCGCTGCTGCACTTTCAAACACAGTGGACATAACAACCATACCATACACTGACCTCAAGCCACACATAAGACAACACCTTCGCAAAACATGGCAAGCCGACTGGAGCACACAGACAGACAATAAGTTACACATAATAAAACCACACTTAGGACAATACACCAGTGACTCACACAACAGATTCATCGAAGTTGCTCTAGCTAGATTACGGATAGGCCACACACACGCCACACACTCCCACCTGCTCACGGGATCTCCAAGACCCCTGTGTAGCAGGTGTGGAGAGGGGCTTACCGTAATCCACATACTCATTCAATGCACGGCACTTGACACAACACGACGCAAACACTTTCCACAACTATACAGACAACACATCCCGTTTCCACCATCGTACTTTTTAGGAGACGAGCCCCTGTTTTCCATCAAGCATGTTTTTAAGTTTCTCAGTGATTTCAAGTCTTTACATCTCATCTCTTACCATGCATAATGACAACCTGGATAATGACACCATGCATAATGACACCAGTCATCTTCATTACCTTGTGTTTTACCTTGTTTATTTTTACTGAAATGATTTTCTTTTACATTCATGTCACCTAAATGAACCAACCATACTTTGGCGCTCTTTGCCCTCAGTCGGCCTTGCGCCACAAAAATCCAAACATCATCATCATCATCACGGATGCGGGTCACTGAATCCATGACCCAAAATGATTCATTAACTTCACAGCGCGAAAACAGACCAGGGACAAATCCGAAGAGGGACTACAAACAAGCGCTGCCTTCCAACTTAGTATAATGAACGGAAAACACACATCTAAATATTTATTCTAACGCAACGTAACGGCAGATACCATAACGGCTAAACAGCGACGAGTCTAAACCAGAATAAAACCAGCTGACGGCCGACGTAAAACGATATAAAAATTACAACAAAATGATCAGCCATGGGAATATTGACAATATAGTGCCTAAATAACTAATCTATTTTTTTACAATCGAATCGACGCGGCGCACTTATGCGCTGATATCCTTCGCTTCCTATTGCAGCTTCCTCGATAATCTCTCGACTGAGTGCTTGACCATGACGGCTGACAACCAGACACTCGTCAAACAATAGTTTTCAACCTGCCTGTTCACACGAACGACACTGCCGATTGAGATGTTCCTCCAAACCGCGCCGCACAATATTATCACACTCCCGCAACCTGTCATTTAGAGAGCGGCCCGTTTGCCCTACGTACCACATGAAAGGGGAATCTTGCAGATAGCCCATTCCACACAATCAACATATCTTGTGCGTAGATGCACGGTGCAAACACGATCCACTTTCGATTATGATAATGATGGTTGGATGTTAAGGACGCAAGGCCAACTGACGATCCGCTTTCGAATTGGGCCTCATTATTGCACACAGCCTGGATAACTTTTGCGGTGCTGATAACAGGACCTGAAGATTCACGCGCTGGGCAACTTTCTGCTTGATTTGTCACTGTTTCCTTTGTTATCGTTCTGCATAGATTCGGCATTCTGTCTGAAATAGCACCGATCAACAGCGAAGGGCCGCCTGCAGATACAAGAGGGGAGGCTTCAACAGTGAAGCTGCCTGAAATTGCATTAGGACGTCATTTTTTTAAAGACATTTGACAAACACGTCTGAACAATTGTCCCTTTAGCAAGCTTTGAATGACAGGACTTCTATGATAACAACGGCTTATTACTACGCGGTTTATACCACCAACACACTTGGGAATCTTTGAACAATTACGTAGATCAAGGAAACGAATGGAGCGTTCAGCAGGATATCGTGTGTGAGAATCAGCGGCCTAAGCCGATCTTGAAGAAAATCAAGAATACACTTTGTGGCCAGATCCACACTGTCGCCGTTGATTTTAAACAACACCAGATAACCATCAATGTAATCATTTGTGTGCTGTGTGACACAAATGAACGAAGGTTGCCGAGCGTGTGAATCTTCAGGTCCTGTTATCTGCAACCAAACGTTGCCCAGGCTGTGCAATATAAATTGGACCAATCCTAAAGTGGATCGTCATTGCCCCGTAAATCACAACACAAGATATGTTGATTGTGTGGAAGTGGTTATCTACAAGATTCCACTTTCTTGCGGTAAGAATTACGCTGGGCAAATGGGCCTGAATGATATGTTGTGGGAGCGCGATAATAATGAGCGGCGCGGTATGGAGGAACATCTCAGCTGGCATCGTCGTTCGTGTGAACGGCAGTTTGCAAACCGTTGTTTTACGAGTGTCTGGTTGTAAGCCGTCATGGACATGCACTCACCCGAGGGATTACCGAGGCAGCTGCAATAGGAAGCAGAGGAGATAAGTTCATAAGTGCCCCGCACATTCTGTTGTCAAAAAATGAGACATGTTATTTGGGCGCCCAATTGTGAATATTCGCATGAGTGATCGTTTTCTCATTATTATCGTTGGTTTTGCGCCTGTCGTCAGCGGGTTTTAATTTGTTTTCTACTTGTGGCTGTTTTGCAGTTTTGGTGTCTGCGATTACGTTGGGTTAGATTGCAGAAGTGTGTTTTCCTTTCATTAAAATAAGTTTGAAGTCAGCGCATGTTTGTAGTCCCTCATCTGATTTGTCCCTGGTCCGTTTTCGCGCCGTGAAGCTCATGGATTTCCAACAAGCCAGCACCCTCAAGCTACAGTGATCTAGCCATCTGGACAGTTGTACTTAAGGGCACTGGGTAAGCCCTACACTGCCCATGCATTTTTCGCGATTTTGAGATATGCTTTTCTTGTAGAGGGATCTACAGAATGCCGACATCATTTTCTCTCAAATTGTGCGCTCTTTTCACTGTACCAGAAATATTGAAGTCCTACTAAAATTAGAATTTTATAATTTTATCCGCCAATATCTAAATTTTAGGTTAATTTGCATATTTAAATTTGTGTAACATAAACATTACCTGCATATTTTCGTTTCTGGTACAGTAGATGGGGGAACTTCATCGATCTGGTTCAGGGGAAATCCCCAAGGTGGAGTAGGTTTCTGCTAAGGGAAGTTTGACATCCACATCAATGTAGCGGCATGGCTACAAAGTAAAGGAAAACAGCTTCCTCAGAAACTTTGCAGTGGAAGAAATATTCTTCATGGTCCAGGATATGAACCCGGGACCACCGCTTAAGCATAGCAGTCGCTCTACCCACAGAGCTAACCAGGAGACTAGCCATTTGCAGCACGAGAACGAATTGAGCTCGGAGTGAAGGACATGTGTTAATCGACCAGATTTAGGTGAAGTCCCCTAGGTGGAGTAAGTTTCTGTGAAGGGAAGTTTTACATCCACTTCAGTGCATCCGCACGGATATAAAGGAAAGCTAAACAGCTTCCCCAGAAACCTGGCAGTTGAAGAAATAATTCGTCCTGATCCAGGATATTTGCACATTAAAACTTCTGTAACAAAAAGCCATTATGTGCATGTTCAATTCTGGTGCAGTAGATGTGCGAACTTATGTACATGACAGGAAGAAAGGATCAGCCGGTTATCCTGAAAAATATCGAAAATATTGGTACCCATTTACCAAAAAATAGTTCTGCGATAATTTATTTCAAAATAAGAAACGAGGTAAAAAACACTGTTTTTTCCGCAAACATCATTCGTGTCATTGGTTTAGTAAACACCAGCTTCGCAATCGCTGTCGAAGTCATGTTTGTGCTTTTCAGCCTGTCGTCTGTCCTGCCTCGCTAACTTTGTGAGCTGGGATTGGGCTCTGTTCGCAAAGTGTCTTTGCTTGTCCTCAACCTCTTTTAGCCACTTGATGGTGGTGTTGTGCCGAGAGTTCAATCCGAATTTTTTAAGGATGCTGGCTCGTTCACTGCTACCGTCATTGAATGCAAGATTAGCATCCAATGTTGCAACCTTGAGAGTGTGAAGCCCAACAATGACAGGTACAAAGCCCTTATGTGGAAAAATGAGCGCAGCGTTTTTGCATATCCTTTGCTGAAAAATGAGCTATGCAACCGTTGCCAAACAATTTATGAATACAGCTGCTTCCAGGCTAACGTATGGATCTGGAATTGGGAGTTTCTTGATTGGAAAATTGACAATAAACACGGAGAACATTCTAGAATGGGACGTGGTCACTTACTACTTCCCTACGAAAGAACTGTTTTTAAGCCAGGAATACAGCATTCTAAGATAGGTGTGACTATAAAAAATGTGCATAAGGAGGTGAACTTCCCTAATTGCGAAGAAAGAAAGTCAACTTTTTTAAAATTTCACCTTACCCTTTGCCCTTAAAACCCTCTCCGAGCTGACCCAACTGAGAAGAGCAAGCTTATGCAATGGTGAAATGTCCTTCAAGCCATCAATCCGTCATCCTGCGATGGAACGTAATAGGCCTTTCGAACAAATTAAAACTAAAAACCACAACTCACTGCGTTAAACTTTGTGGGGACTCTCTTTTTACAGGAGTCAAACAAATTATGCCCTCTTCCCCAGTTCATTGGTTATGGTACTTCTTCCATCCCGCATAACCGCAGTGGTGTTGCACCTAGATAAGCAGCAATATACGTGGTCGGTAGTGTTCCTGAAACACCAATCGATCTCCAGAAATGGTTTAACCAACATAAAGAGGTGGTCGCAGTTTTAACGCTCCCAGCCAAAACACCCCTTCTTATGGGATCCTTTTATGAGAGGCCATGCAAAGCACGTCTTAGCCTAGGTTGGCTTCATCCCCTTGTTGCAACGTACCCAGGCACTCCCATACCCGTAGGGGCAGATTCTAACGCCGCACACTCTTTGCCGGGCTACAAAAAAGACTCCAAGACAGGAGTACAGGTTCATGACACCTACAGGAACATTAGCTTTTCCTTACTGAACAACTACACCGTACCTACCATCCCTTCACCTGGGTTTCATGCTCCACATCTTACGTGGTGGCGTGGCCCCGGGAACCCTCCTGCACTCCGGAGCCAGACGCTTCGGCAAGCGACGATTCACCAATTTTAATTGGCTTGCACACGAAGAAGTCACAAAAACTTTGTCGCCAGGTCAGAATTGTTCATGGGGACAAAGTCGGCTCTGACGACCTAACTTTCCCGCTAACTGCCGAGAACCTGATATCTACTCTGCAGTCCGTACTCACAGACTGTACTTACATACCATAGCGCTTACATACCATAGTGAACGAGGATTGGCCGAAGATCGATATGCACCTCCTTAAACTCTGGTGAGAGCGCAGCCAAGGAGTGATTTTTGCTAATCGCCACCCGGCGCAATTATGCTCTCGCGCCACGGCAAACCATATCGCGACACAAGCGCGACGCTACAAGAAGCAGTTGTCACGTCGCCAGTGGCATGACTGGTGCTCTGGCCTTGGCTCTGGCACTGAAAACAAGGCCTTATGGCGGCCCTTTCAAGCCATGGAGAGAAGTGGCAGCCTGGCTGACCCATCAGCTAGCATTCGCCTGGCTGTCAACACCAGCCCAGAAGAGTTTGCGGACAGAGCGGCCTTGAGTTTCTTTTCTAACCACCAACAAGCTCTGGCCGACCCTCCATCTGCTGAGGTACTGGATGTCTCGGGCATTACAGAATCGTTTATGATCGCCGAGGTCGTTGCGTTCATTGAAGAATGAAAAGCGCACTCTATTCCGGGGTTAATGCAATTCCGTATGAGCTGTTCAAGAACTTGGAGGGGGAGGCCTTGAACGGGCTACTCCATTCGTTGAATGATATGTGGTCGAAAAGTGTCATCCCACCCAAGTGGAAATGCCTATCCCCAAAATGACCCATGGGTCGTTTTCTTTTTCTTCTTCCATTTTTTTCTTCTTACAAAGAAAGACCCATTTCTTTACCACTGACAATATGCAAGATAATTGAGCGAATAGTGGCCACTCAATTATCCTGGTCGTTTGAGCACAACAGCAAAGACCTTCCCGCTCAGATTGGCTTCAGACCGCACCTGGGTACAGAGGATGGCCTATATTCTGGCTGACGATATCTTGCATGTTTCACACCACAGCGAACTTGTGCGGACTGTGGTGGCCACCGACATTTCCAAGGCCTATGACAACGTGGGCCATACGAGAATAATCAAGAACATAGAGTCTTTGGTGATTCTACTTTTTGTACCAAAGTGGTACACTCCTGCCTGTGCTCAGGAACGCTGTATGTGTGGATGTGAACCCTGTGGGCCAGTTTACTTTGAATTGGGGGGTACCGCAAGGTCCCGTGCTAGTACCTCTACTATTCAACATGACATTTGCTACCTTGGCATGGAAGCTACGAGACACCCCGTTTGTACAATTTCTCATCTACGCGAATGGCATCACGCTGTGGTCCAGAAACCAAGACGTCAGGTTGCAGTGTCGTCATCTCCAGCAAGCACTAGATGTTTTTCATGCCTTTCCGGAATCAGCCTGTTGAGACATTTTAGCTGAGAGGTCTTGCTTCGTACAACTGGATAACAAGATAGGAAGGAAGTCAGCCTCAGTGGCTAACTTTCAACCTAAAATAGTGCAGCTGCCGTACCAGCCAAATTAGAGCTGTGGGTACTCGGTGTCTGATCCACCAGTCGGGTTCTATCATTCTTTGGCCCTGAAAGGCACGCAAGGACTCTCCGACAACCTTGCACTTGATCCGCCGGATTGCAACGCCTAGTGGAGGAGCCCGCACGGAGGTGGCTAGGCGACTGGTACGTGCTGTTCTCCAGCCGAGCCTATTCTACCTGGCAAGGCACAGTTTCACAGACTTACCATGCAACAATGGACGTCACTTGAGACTATAAACATTAAGGGAAGGCGCAAAATCACGGCACTTACCCGTCTTACCCCTATTCAATCCTACACCAACACGCCCATCTCAACACTGTAATGGGGCTTATAAACCAGCGAGGAGAAGGAAGGAAACTGAAACGTTTTTGCATCTCAATGGCCGCAGCGCTTCATTAATATTTTTGCAATGAGTCTGCCGTCATTTCAACCTTAGACGATCTTGCACCCTGGCGGTAAACAACAATGACAGCCAATAAGACAAAGAAGGTTCGTCGCATTGACTAGCCAGGGCCAACCTCCGATACCACAGCCCCGAAGGTCACTGCGTATTGGACACAGATGCAGCTCTTCGGCAGGCCGGAGGATAGAATGCTTTCTTCAGTGCCACGCACCCATAAACTAATAGGCGCGGGCTGTTGCACTAGCGACACTGCACATCCGCTGCTGCTGGAGCTCCAGGCTGTACATGACGCAATTATTGATGCAAGCGCATTCAAATACTTCACGGAGGTGCATCTATACACAGACTCGCTCAGTGCTGTGAAGCATCTGAAGCAAGTGAAGAAGACACCTCTTACCAGCCAGCAGACTCCCCACCTCCCCAAAACATCACAGCTAACCATGCGTGTACATTGGGTACAAGGGCATGGTCAGAATATAGTGAACCAATTAGCGGACCGCCTTTCCCGCTCTTCTTCACCACCTGAATCCGCCTCTAGCCCTCTTCCTTGTGATCCACGCTCCTGCCTTTTATGCCGGAAATCTCGTAAGAAGGGGCACACGTGCCCTAATTTCGCCGTGTCTCTGCTCCCGCCCCCTAATCTTCCTGGGTGGGGGACGTTTCTCTCAGGAGGCTTCGGGCTGGGGTGGCCTTCACACCTTCAGTCGATTGGACTTGCGGGCACCCAGAAGATGACCGAAGAATTGGTCCCAAGTGTCCCACCCCGGCCGCTGAAGCTGATAAACAGCATCTTTTGTGGACATACGCAGGAACAAGGACAGCTCGAGACGACGCGCAGGAAGGTTGGTCGGCCGGGGAATACACCGGATAACTACAACGGCTGGGTGCAGGTCGATTCGGGTCGCTGATGGGCGTTCTTCACGCAACTGCACTGCATGCATTCCTTTGACTAGAAAAACCATTAGTTTCGTGAGTATCTGTGTGTTTTGCAGTAACTCTATCTGTTGCCTTCCTACTTTCCTCCCTTTCTCTTGCTTTTCTGCTTTCTTCTCTCTTCCCATCTTTACACCTCCTTTTATATGCCGCGTGCAAAAACACAAAGAAAAACGAGTCCCACCTCCACAGACTGTTTCAAGCTATGGTAATCAGTAGGATCCTTTTTGTAGCCCTTTAGAAGGCACACAAAGGCCGAGAAGAAAAGGTATACCATGATAATAAGAAAAGAAATGAAATGTGTACAAGGTCTTCCCCGAAGACATCGACGGCGAAGATTGTTTGGGCGTATCGAACATTATACATGGACTCATAAGTTTGCAGACGCGTCGCAACATCAGAGACTGTTGGGCAGCCGGACGGGTCGCTGAACACTCGAACGTCTGGGATACCAAACCGGTAAACTAGCCGAACACGCAAGTGAAATACCACAGTCGATCAGCGAGAAAACTAAGGCAACACGCATGCCGAGAAACATGCATTCGGCGTATCGCGAAGCTAAACGAAAGAGCAGAGCCAAAGCCCTGGACACCAGTCACGGTGGACAGACGGGCGTCATTTACACCGACGCAGCGTAATATCGGAGCAAAAGAGCCTAAGCCCCAGTACCTTTTACGGAAAGCGGGATCTCAGTCTCCTGTTGCACGGTACCGAGTAGGGACGCGACGGAGGACGAGGAGGTAGCCGTTGCCTTAGCAATGACCCGAACGGAAACTAGAATGATTATGAGCTACTTTAAATCGGACATCAGCGTCCCTTGGAGTATCCTCCCAAACGTAAAGACTTTCAACCCGAACAGGTAACGTAAGTGTTACCCAATAGGTAACGTAAACTCATCGGGGTCTCATTGGGAATAAAAAAAGACATGCGGCCGCCCGAGGTCTTAGAGTCCGGACGACCGCGGACGACGTCGCCGCTGCTAATTCCAAATCAGCGGCCTCGGCCTTGCATGCAGAACCTCTCCCAGATGACGGTGAACGGAGGGCCCGCTGGCTATAGCAAAATAACACAATAATATAGACTCAAAATAAAGACACTGCCTCCTCCGGATCCGCAGGTTAGTAGAAAAGAGGAGGTTTACTGGAGACGTTTGCAGACGGGAGTTTTCAAGAATTCCGTTTTATATAGGAAATGGCATCCCAAAATCTTCGATGCAACGTGTAAAAAATGTAGGGGTCTATCGGGCCCCATCAACATAATCTGGACGTGTCCTTCGTACAACAAAGCGCACAGAAGCGTAGCACCTTGGGAAGCCCTTCTCCTCAGCCGAACCTCTGAAGTCCGGGACAAGACCATTGGTCTCGGCCTAAAACTGCCGAGTACCATGGAATACCGGCCAACTGATGGAGGTAGGGTGCACGTGACAATTCCTCTTTAAATGGTGTATAATAAAGTTCCAACTGACTGACTGAATGAATGACTGGTGTGTACGCCTATTGGTACAATCCTAACAGAGCCCGAAGGCTGGCAGTCACAGAAACTTACAGAAACACAGAAAGAGTTTCAACCTAATTGCAGACAAAAGATTAACATACAAAGAATTTATGGAGTTGCCTACAACCAAAAGATTATCATACGATGGAAACAAGGGTACAAAAACATTCGCTTCAAGAATGCAGCAATATTGGCAATATGCCGTACAAGGTTGGTGTTATGTTGCAACTAGTACTTTAGCGCACTAACAACCAACTCTAACAACAAAATCTATTTTAACAGTGCAACTTCCTAAGGTCTGGAATCAGGTCTCGAAAAAAGGGCATGAATAAACCTTTTGTCTGACTTCCTCTCTGTCTGTCTGTCTGTCTGTCTGTCTGTCTGTCTGTCTGTCCCTCGCTCAAGCCGTCCACGCGGAGTTTATGCTGAGGTTGAACAATACATTTATATTCCCAAAGCCTTATGTAAACATCTAAGTCCGGGGACAATCCTCACACTTGAAAACGTATTGAGCGAAAACAAATAATTACGCATAAATGAAGGAACACATATTGGGAGGGTTGGGAAGAAACACATAAGTGAGATTGGGAGGGTTACATTAACAGTTCCGGGCGTTACGCATTATTATCAATAAAGCACTCATTCACTCACTCCCATCGCACCACAAAGGCTCAATATGTCTCACTGCCTGCCTCTTGCATGCATCGCTGCCATAGATTTACGTCCCCGCATATGTTCGACAGACGCTCCTCCACTGTTTGTGGCTCATCCGAACCATTTGTGGCTCATCCGGGGGGCGCGACACCGCCGGACGCACAATGGGCTCACCCCTTCTTGTAACACAGGTTGCTCTCGCTGTCTGGCTCCGTCCGCCTGAATTGCTTGTCAAAGGTACCCCGGGAACAAGTACATCGGATGAAGTAGCATCGAGACATGGGCCTTCCGTCCAGCCGGGCGTTCTTCAAGCCGAAATCGCCTCCCGCCGAAACTGGAGCGTGTCGGATTCCTTGTCTGGCAACCCGTAACCACAGAAACAGTATTTAACCACTCACCTACGTCGCATTCACTGGGGCGCGACACCGCCGGACGCACGATGTGCTCACCCCTTCTTGTAACACAGGTTAGTTACATGAGCCATTGCGCATGCATGCGAACATCAAACTTGTTTCTGTTTGAGGTGTCGTGCCCCAGTGACACCAGAGACTGGCTATTTTGGATTATTAACCGTTGTACGTCCGCGGTGTGCCATGTTGCATTGTCACAATTGCTGCTATCTCTATCAGGTGACGTGGAGTCTAACCCAGGCCCTGGTAGCGTTCAGGAATCTAGTACGCAGACCGACGCAGGAGATACCTCTGCTGTCATGCAGATGCTTACCAGGCTCGCGTCAGGTCAAGAAAAAATCTTGGCGGATTGAGCGGATATACGGACTAGACAATACGCCACTGACAAAAAAGTGAAGAACTTGACTGAAGGTGTCGACCTTCTAGAGCAAGCTCGCTCGCAGTCCATTAACTCTTCGGCCGCCTCGAAAGCCCCGTCTGCAGAAATAGCTGCTTTGAAAGCTTCCACGGATGATTCCGAAAACAGGCTACGAAGGAACAATCTTCTCTTTTTTGGTTTTGAGGATAATTCGTCGGAAACCTGGAAGCAAGGCCAAGAAACTGTTGTTGTGTTCTGCTCTACTAAGCTAGGTGCATCGCTTGTCCCACTCAATATTGATCGAGCGCATGGACTGGGCACTTACAGTGAAGATAAAAACCGCCCCATAATTGTTCGCTGTGTTAGATTCAAAGATAAAGATGCGGTGTTGGGGCGGGTCTGAAGCTCAAGTCAAGTGACATTTCCATCAGGGAAGACTTCTCTCGCTCAGTGCGCGTAGCCTGCAGGAAACTTACCGAATTTGCAAAGGCTCGGTCTTCCTCGTACAAATTATGGCACGATAAGCTTCGTATGGACGAATGAGACTTCATTTACTACGCTGATACGGATGATGTCATGCTGCAAAATTGCCCCCATCGCCCCGCGAGGGAACCCTGGTGTGATGCGGCACATGCATACGAGAAATGAGATTGTACACGTGTTTTAGCGACCACCACCCAGCTCTTTATTACATTTAAGAATGATGACTTTATGGCCAGTAAAGTGCACAGTGTGCGGTTGCCGCAGCAGTGGTCGAATCTTGGTTTCATCGTCGATGTTCGAGAACAACGAGAGCGAGCGCTGACTGAACCGCCGCGGAGCGATACCTGCTTTATATTCACAGCGTTTGAAGGAGAGGAGACAACGGGAGAGAGTCGCGCATGCGCGCACATGCGCACCGGAGCAGCTGTTAACGCAGCGTTAACGCAGCGAAGCGCGCGCCAACCAAGCGCGCCAGCTGTCATTATGCTAATGCGCCGGAGTGAGAGTGCTGCGCACAGCTGTGGGAGAGACGAACGGAGGAGAGTCGCGCATGCGCAGGTGGCGTGCGGACGGACGCCGACGACGCAGGAGAAACATGCCTCAGAGCAAGAGATGCACCGCATCTAAAAAAAGTGAACTTGAAACGGCGTCGAGCAATCCCTGTTACCGGAGTTAACGGTTCCGTCAGCGTTCCTCGATGCCGCCCCGTTGAGTATGAGCCATGCCGTCCTTCATTGGTGAACGTTATGCGTATCAATTGCCGAAGCGCAAGAACAAAACCGACGAGTTAACAGGGCTCGTATCATCTGATGGCCCTGAGATTGTTATCGGGTCTGACTCTTGGTTGAATGAATCGATTTGCAGCTCGATTTCCAAAGACCGCAATACGCACAGTTGGGGCTTTTTGTTCTGGTGAAGCACACTTTGCCAGGTTTCGTAGTAGACTTCGTGGCTAACAGCTGTGAATCTGATGTAAAGGTGCTCTCGAACATAACAAACATCTTACAGTTGGAGAATTTTATCGTCCGCCTAATCACAACAGCAGCCATACCTTTAATACCATTTCTCAAATATTACTTACGGTCTCAACTGATTACTTTCTCATCGGTGGTGACTTTAACATGCCGGATGCGCAGCGGATTAATAAGCGTCCAGTACTTCCTTCTCACTCATCCCTGTCGTCAGCTTTTTACGATCTTTCGCAACATATGGTCTATGGTCTTTATCAATTCGTGGAGGGACCAACACGGCGCCATGGCAATGCCACTTCCACCTTAGATTTTCTGATATCAAACTCCCCTTCGTTGCTGCAATCTGTTTGCATAGTTCCCGGAATAAGCGCCCATGATGCAGTTGTTGCACATCTGGTTGCTCCCAAGCCTTACATACCCCCACCAAAACCCAGGAAAGTTTATTGCTTTGATAGCGGAAATTACCCTCGTATTTCTGAAGCGCTTCAGTCAAGCTTCGATAGTTTATCAGAACAAAGCAGCACTGTATCTGTCTCTGAGTTATGGCTGCTGTTTAAAGAACAACTTTTGAAGCTCACTGACTTGCACATTCCATCCGAGCTTCTTTCTTGAAAACGCCGAAAAAATAAACCTTGGTTTGATAAACCCATAAAGGTTATACTTAATTAGAAGAATCGTATATTCAAACGGTATAGAAAAAAGGCCGATCCACTGCAATTTTCCAAGCTTCGACAGCTTGGTTCCGAAATCAAGGTGAAAATCACAGAAGGAAAAAAGCGGTATTTTGACTCTCTTGGTTCTAGAATTAAAGAACATCCAAAGGAACTCTGAAAATTGGTGAAATATAACAGCAAATACGATGTTGGTATTCCTCCGTTATTCCACAATACTGCAGCAGTTACCAATGATAGAGATAAATCAAGCTGTTTTAATGATTACTTTGTTTCAGTGTATTCCACGCTAGTACCTCAAAAAATCTTCCAGTCTTCTTGAGCAACGCACTTGATGATATGCCGGATATTGCTATTCACTACTTTGGAATATTCAACCTTCTCCAAAAATTAAAACCACACTCGGCACCAGGACCACATACGATACCCAATCTTGTTTTGAAATCCTGCGCACATATCTCAGGGTATCTAGAAGTACTGTATCACAAATCTCTTGAAACCTCAGAATTACCTAAAAACTACAAGATGGGCGACATTGTTCCGATTCATAAAAGTGGACCCCGTGACAGTGTCATGAACTATAGACCCATATATGTAACATCTATGTGTTGCAAAACCCTCGAGCACATAATTTACCTTAACATCTTTACTCACCTTCAAAACAACAGTTTCTTTGTTTCTTACCAACACGGGTTTAGAGCTGGTCATTCATTCGTAACACAGTTAGTGGAATTTACCCATGACATATTTACATCATTTGACAAAGGTTTACAAACAGACTGCATACTATTAGATTTCCAGAAAGCAATTCACAAAGTGTTCTATGTTCTCTTACTTCATAAGCTTTCACTTCTTGGTTTACCAGATAACATCCTCTTTTGGCTCAAAAACTACTTGACAGATCGGTTACAAAGAGTGGTAAGAGTGGTACGCTGCGTTGTTTCCCGCCTCTCTTTCTTTCGAGATACCGTCTTCAATCGCACACCACTAAACAAAGAGACTTATCTACAATCAGCAACATACATATCCGGTCGCCGCGACCACTTACTTAAGAAAAAAGAAATATGCGCGCGCACAACCACATACCAAAACTCATTTATTCCCCGTACAATACGCGAATGGAACCTGCTGTCTCCTGAACTAATAGAACTTGCTTCTGATTGATTGATTGATTGTGGGGGTTTAAAGCGCCGACGCAACTCACGCGATGAGGCGCGCCGTAGTGGAGGGCTCCGGATTAATTTTGACCACCTGGGGATCTTTAACGTGCGCCGAAATCTCGCACACACGGGCGTTTTTGCTTTTCGCTTCCATCAGAAAAGCGGCCGCCGCGGCCGGGAATCGAACCCGCGACCTCGTGCTCAGAACTTGCTTCTGATGAAACGTTCCCCACTGTCCTTCAAGAATTTGTTTATGCATAAAAATGTACCCGCCATTTGAAACTTTCTTTGATATTTATGCTTTGCAATGTTAGCCAGCGTGCTGTGTAAATGAATGTATCTTGCTACCAGGCCGAACCTTGTTTTTAGTGCTGTCTCATTGCGCTCCCTCAGAATGTACCACATGTGTGATTAGTATTGTTCTCACGGTCTGCAGTGAGTGGCTTACTAACTTAAACCTTGTATGTTTTCCTACAAGTGATTTTTTTTCTTCAACCTTTTAAAGAGTGTGCAATGTTGTGTGCAATGTCCTGATAACTATAATGCCCAACGGGTGAAGCAGGTATGCAAATAAATAAATAAATAAATAAATAAATAAATAAATAAATAAATTTTACATTTGCGCAGGATGTTGAAACACGATTTGCAACATGCTCGGTTGCAGCAAAGCGGTGCAAGGTAACGGCAGAGTATCGTGCGCCGCAGTGGGCTCGCTCGTCACGCGATCGCTTCCTGAGACACAGCAGCTATGTACCTCGACTGAGCAGACTGCAGTTTGCTCTGCTAACAAATTTCGTCGTATGAAGTATCGCAATCTACATGTGATTGTTTCGTCCGCATTTCAACCCACGAGTGTCTGCGTGCATTCAAATATTTTACCTGCATTGGTTGCTCACCGGTGCTGTTTGTCTAGGCCGCGAGTTTGGTTCCCGGCCACGGCCACCCCGCTTCGATAGTGGCGTTATGTAAAACGTCCGTGCATGGTCATCCACATAAACAGACGTCCACATAAACAGCGCACATGCACATAAGCAAAAGTGCAGAGTTCCAGGTTGTATGAATTAATCTCTTCTCCGCAAGTGCATTCCTGGCATATATATCTGTTGTACCCCAGAATATAACATCTTTATGCGGTAAATAAAATATTAAAATTACGGTGCAGTGACCACCAGACCTGCCAATACACGTTTGTGAAACAAATAGTACAACTGTTATATGAACTTGCGCGGATATATACGCCCGGAACGTTCCTTTTAAAGGGACACTGAAGTGAATTTGTCAAGCTCCCGTTTTTGCTTGCACTGCGTAGACTGGCTCAAATTAGCACACTTTTCATCGTTTATCCGGTTGACAAATCGGTAATTATTTTACAAAGCGCGAAAGAAGAAACACTACCATGCGTGGTTTGCGGCGGCCGCACCAACTAAGGCTGTGACGTTGGGAGGAGGGGGCACCATGATTGGACGATACCCAAGGTTAGCAATCAAACAAGTTTCGGTTTCGGTTCTGTAAAACACAACCGATGGCGTTGTTGAATGGGCACTCTCAATAACTCAGTAATCATCGTACCGCGCTTCTGCCATGTTGTCAGCTGTAAAAATGCATAAAGATAAGCCTCCCAGGACGGCTTGGAATCGTAGCATTCACTAGCCGAGGCCCACGCAGTGCATGAACGCCCTCCGCGTCCCCGCCGACGCTCAAATGCCAGGAGCTTTTCCCCCATATTTGGAGCTTTCCTCACTCATGCCTGTATCGTAAAAAAGCGTGTTCGCACCAGGCCAAGGGTCCGTTGATTCTGGCCTGTGCCCACTGCCCGCAAGCAGTCGGTACGCACGCCAACAGCACGCCAACGAGAACTCGCTAGCGCGCCAGTGCCAGCCTGCGTGCGTTCTGTGAACTAGTTCGTGGAGCAATGAACGTGGCGGCCCAAAAAAAGGCGAACCAAGTATAGAAAACATCGGCGAAAAACAAAAAGTTAACTGAAAAAAAAGCACATACCCGCGGGGATTCGAACTTGTGACTTGCAAAATACTTGCGATTACATACCTAGTGCTCCAAACCACTCGGCCACAGGGCGAGCGCTGCCGACCTTGGAAATACAAGGTGTATAATGTATAACCAGTTTACACTTTTATTTATTTTTAGCATTCCAAGCAGCTTAGGTGAATATTTGTTGTTAGGTGAATATTGGTCAGTAATCATCCCCCAAGTTTCCACAATATCTCACGTCTAGCAATTGAATTTCTTAGACGGAAAAGCGTTCGCAGATGCGTAGTCGTGCTGCTGGCCGCTGTGCGTGTTCGCCCAGCGCAAAAAAGTGCTTCCCGCACCCTATTTTTACGCTGTACGGTGAAAATATCAGTTGATTTTATTTCCTTAGTACCTATATTGACTTCGCTGACTCTTCTCCCGCCTTCAAGAGGCCTTATATTTTCCTACTGGCGTACCAGTCAGCGAAGCGTCGCATGTGCGCTTGTGCAGCGCTTGTGTGAAGCGACCTTGACTTGGAGCTAGATACAGTGTACAAACTAACCAAGTAAAGAAAGGCACATTCTTCCATTCACAAACGTGTACTGGCTGCGTTTTAACTGAGAGAACAAATTGCGACGACCCGTCGGCTGCCGGCGGACGAAACGCTGGGCCGACTGACTCCACTGACTCTGTCTGAAGGCCGGGGAGCCGTGCAGTAGCGCAGGCAATTGCGAGCTCGGCACCTCGCGACGTCACACGAAAACGCCACAGAAAATGGGCGAGCGTAAAGAGAGGGGGACAGCATTTTCGAATTAATTTTTCTACTAAATAGAATCGCGTAAACGCGTAAAGAGTGGTCGAAACATGGCCTGGGGACTCCGGACTACAATTTGCGCTAGTAATCAAGCGATGTTTACATATCACTTCAGTGTCCCTTTAATGCTATTTTCAACACTTCACGTCGGAATCATCATCGGTCGGGCGGATGAATTCAAGCCCGAGCCCGGCCTTGGCCCGCCGAGAAAACGTTTCGGGCTTCCGGGCCGGCCCGGGCCTATGTAGTGCTCTAAGTGTGAGCTCGAGTTCATAAGCGGACGTCACGCAAACGCTTTCCTCTGGGAGGAGCCTTGGTCCTGCAGTGGACAGGAATGGCTTTGGATTACGACGACGAGGATGATGAAGGGTTATCGTTGAATTGGGAGCGGAAGGCTTACGTGCTAGCTGATTCGTACATTCACTCATCTGGCCCCGTCCAGAAGGAGCTTAATTTTTTTATCCATCATTTGTTTCCAATGCTAAAGAACACTTTTAAATAATTACACGAAGTTCAAGCCATGGCCAGTCCCCCTCAGTGGGGGGTACGTGGCATTATCAAATGGAGAAGATGAATCCCGCTTCCTTGGTATGCGCTTTTGTTTAGGCCGCCATGATCGCGGTCGTTACTAGAGATTAGCCCCACTGCGTCACAGTAAGGACGCGGCGGGGCATGGTACTCTACCAATGGTAACAAACCACATGGCTTCATTGCTGTAGAGACGTTTATATTTCGCGCGAACTCAACGTTCATCCCACTGACGCAGAAATATCTCGTACAGACGCACTTCAATATGCGGAAGACACGTTAGAGCACGCTGCAGCTTTCCTCGAAGACGGAGAAGAAGAAAATGCTGAGCGACCATCGCTTGTCTGCGACGAGAGCTGCAACCAAGCGCCATGTCGGATACGCCGCCACCCGGTTTGCAGAGCCGAGAGACACCCAGGTGGAGGAAGCTGGACGCCGGATCGGCCGTCCCGCTCGCCCTGCTGTGCAGCGGCTTGGCCGCGTCTGCGTGCGCCTTCGCCGTGCTCGCCTACGCCCTGGTGGGCGGCTCCCGCCGGCAGACGTTCTGCTGCTCCGACGTCATCCACACCCTCGCGTCCGTTTCGAACCTGAGCGCGAACCCGTGCGCCGACTTCCTTAACTTCGTCTGCCACCGGCGGCGGGAGCTGGACGAGGAGGGACTGGCCGTGCACGCCGTCAGGACGCTGGTCGTGCAGCCGACGCTCCAGGGCCGCCTCCAGACGCCCGCCGCACAGATCCTGAGGACACTGCACAAGTAGGCCTAAATATATCGCACCTAAAAATTTCTAGGGCACTGTGAGTAATCGGCGCCCAGAGCAGCACTTTGTTTTCCCACTGCCGACAGCGACCTATAACGACTCACTCGACTCCACCTTATAGAACTTAACCGCAGAAATTTCACAAATAGAGTCGTCGCTTTGAAGCGCTGCCCGGCGTAAAGAAGCGCAAAAAATGTGGAATAAAAGTCAGAGCCACCGTAGGCAAATCGGAGGCGGCACCTCGACGACGCGAGTCGTCGTAACCGATGGTGAAGATGGGACGTCGGGCGTATAGCCACTCAGCAAAAGGAAAGCACAATACTGTGCATTATACCTCAGAGAAACAAATGCGCAATCAGCTTCAATTTTGTTGTGGCGCTTTATTTCCATTGCACGACTGAGCTTAGGAAGTGTTCCTACGTAGATTGCATTTTCCTTCTGCCCCAAGGTTGTAGCAAGGAAAATGCATTCTGAAGAGCCAAAAGAATAGCGCAGTACACGTGTACAAGAGCGCTGTCAATTATCCGGTAATCAAACCCGAGTATGGCGAGTTTATTATTCCGCAGTCTCTTTTTTCTTTCACATGCTTTTATTTGGACGTGTACGTAAATCATACCCCCTATTGTTTTTTATTCGTTTTTTTTTCTATTTGAGTACACTGCAGACCTTCTCGGCCCAAGCAGGAGTGGTACAATGGGTATACAAACAACGATGTCACGTACAGAAAGGCAAAGACACAATCCAAGAAAAGAAGAAGAAAAAGGTATTCAATTCCCAGTAGTCAAAACAACAGTGTCAGAATGCAAAGTTCAGAATCATGCGGAAAAGTACAATCGAATTCAAGGGAAAAAACTGCTTACAATAAATCCCCTATTAGGACATTTGCGTCTAATCTTCGAAACTTATAGTTTTAATCTTTTCAATAAAGGATTCTACTGTGTCACAGTTCACAGCTATTGATGGAAATTGATTCCAATATGCAATTGATGACGGAAAAACAGAGTTTTGTGGATGTTGTTGTGACTTGATGGCAGTCGTAATGTCTTATTGTGGTTAGTTCTCGTGGAATGCTTTAAAGGTTCCAGAAGATGGTCTGATCTGGATATTGTATAATTTTCACGATAGAGAAGATACAGGAATTTAAGTTTAGTGTGTATTCTCCATTCGGAAAGGCAATGAAGTTCGGCTCTTTTACGAAGTTTAGTAACACTGGTATACCTGGAGTAATCAGAAAACACAAATCGAAATGCGAAGATTTCCACTGGCTCAATTTTAGTAATAAGAATTTTTTCATATGGACTCCTAATTATATCTGCGTATTCTAGTGCTGGTATAATCAGGGTCTTATAGGCGGTTAACTTTACTGCAGGGGGAATGTTACGGAGTTTTCTCTTTTGGAAACCCAGTTTACCTTGCGCTTTCGAACAAATAGCAGTTATATGTGGTTCCCAATTAAGGTTGGATGTTAATGTAACTGCGAAATATTTAACTTGATCGCTTTTAGTAATTTCCTAAATTGTTTAATGTATAAGCAAAATTGAGTGATTTTTTCTTATTCGTGAAAGATATGGCTACGGTTTTTCTCGCTGAGAATACCACGCTTGAATTTTTGTTAAGGGGTGATGAAGGTTAATCTGGTCCTCAGCTCGATTTAACCTTGTGTACACGACGCAGTCATCTGCGAAAAGCCATCTGCGAAAAAATTTATTTTTTGCGGGCATATAAACAGAGAAAAAGAAAAACTAAATACATTTCACAAATACTTCTCACTAAAGATTTCGCGCAGTCAGTGAAAAATTGGCCGCCTATCTGCTCACTCCGCGGAAAATGTCGTCGAAGGACGATAGACCTCTGCCTTCCCCGATTTTGAATGATTGTTGGGTTTAACGCGCCGACGCTACACAGGCGGTGACGCGCGCCGTAGTGGAGGGCGGCCGATTAATTTTGACCACGTGGAGATTTTTACCGTGCGTCGAAGTGTCCAACACGTGGACGTTTTTTGCTTTCCACCTACGGCCGGGAATCGAACCTGCGCCCAGCCACGAGCTTGCCCCTCTTCTCTCCCCGCCGATCGCTCACGCCCTTTCCCGCCAGTCACACTCTTCCCACGGTAAACACTGGGGTCGCTCGCTCAAGTCAATTGAATTTTTCGGCGATCCACTGCTCGCGGCGCCACCTGCTTGAACCTACCTTTTGTTTGCAATTTTGGGTCAAAATCTGTTTTAACGCGCATTTCTTTGTTCGTTATCGGTAGAGTCAACCCCACACCGGCTTTCAATTAAAAGAACACTACTAGTGCCAGTTACATATAGATGTTTTGGCCCAAATATATGCCAATTATTTTTTTTGCTCAACAGCGTTGATAAACGTATAAAGTGCTGTACCATATTTAGTAGTTTCGAAAGGCGTGGCCTATTTAAACTTGTGGTTTCATAATTTTTGTAACTCCTGCCTGGTTGGTTGAACAAACCAACAGACGGACAGAATCGGACCAAATTTGTATTATATAAGTAGCCCAATCGATCGATTGTAGGGTTTAACGCGGCGACGCAATACAGCCGATGAGCCGCACTATAGTGGAGGGCTCCGGAATAATTTTGTCCACCTGGGGATCTTTTACTTCCGCCGAAATCTTGTACACACGGGCGTTTTTGCTTTTCGCCTTGATCAGAAAAGCGGCCACCGCGGCCGGGATTCGAACCCGCGACCTCGTGCTCAGCAGCGTAACGCCTTAGCCACAGAGCCGCTGCGGCGGGTGGTAAAAATATCCAGCTTCACTGTGACATGGGGTAGGTGTGAAGTGCATGATATGGCCGATGGCGTACAAGCCTGGCTAAAACTCCTGGCTTAACCTGTTCTCATATTTCTTAGTTTGTTGATGCGCTTCTTCGTTCATTACCCGTGTTGGTATGACAGATCAAGTGACAATCGAACATTTCGTGCTAAACGTGCATTTGGCCAGGAACAATATGTGTAAGGAAGGTGGCTCTAACACTGCTCTCTAGCTGTGCGTAAAACTTTGTACGCGTTCGTGCCCCCACAACCCTCTCTTGCCCCCATGTACCTGCGCCATAGGGTCAGTACTGGTCAGCTTCCGGCACGCACAAAAAAGGATCTTGAATGGCGTGTGCTTTCAGTTTAATCCCTGTTTTTAGCTGTTCTCTAGCATTCGAGATGGACTACGAATTCCCCTGAGCCTGTACTGTGCAAAAATGGAATTTGGGGCTTCACTGCCTAAGTTCCGTAGTGGGTCACAAACGTACTTCACTGGTGGTAGTCCCTCATTACTATATAAGTCTCCTGGATTCTTCACTGTATGCTGAAGCATACTGTATTCCAGGGTCTCGTTATTTCGCATCAATAATGAACACCCATCGTCAGTGTCGGGGACCGACACGCTGTTTCTTTCGTACGTACACGCAAACGCCACATTTCATTCGCAGGAGCTGCCTGAAGGCCTTCATCGAAGGATCGCTGAGTCCAGAGGCGACAGTGAGCGCCGTGGTCGCCATGTTTCACGAATGGTCCGGAAGCGGCGCGAAGCTGGACTTGGTGAAGGTTGGCCGTGTTGCTAAATTGCGAGCAAATTTGGTGGTACAGCATCTCAAGTCATGCTTGTGACTGACTATACTAAACTCCTTCACGAGCACATGGGTGCTGCAGTTTTTTCTTTACAACAAAGAGTGCTTGGGGAATTTCGAAAAAGGGATGTGATGCGCGTACGCTCATCTTTTCTATTCATTCTTTCTGCCTACGAAGCTTTCAGCCAATTTAACCATGTAACTGGCCAGCCCTAGAAAAAAACGTTTCTAAAATTCAGGTCATAGCGGCTTGGCTATGCAGTGGAAATTCCGTCCAAACGTTTCAGATAACAGTTTACCCCCAGACGTAGGTAAGGAATAATATTTCACATCATAGTGCTGAAGCCCTAATTTCACGTGCCACTAATTGCGCAAATGCCGCACTTAAAAAGAACTCGCAGATTTTAGAGAAACGATATAATTTTATAACTTGATACTGATGAAATACCGCTTTAACCAGTACTTACGCTAGTAAAAACAGCGATAAGGATAATAAGAACACAACAGGTACTTGAACAAAATGTGCAGTTTTACGCGCCGAAGACATACTCCTGGTCTAGGAAGCACGCACTAAGTGAGGGCAAGGCAATACTTTAGACCACCCGGGGACCTTTTACGTCTTGAAACCTTAACTTGAACGAAAGAATACAGGACGTAGCAAGAAAATACGCACACAATGCTCACTATCAACTCAGTTTACTTGCCAAAAAATTGTCCCCAATCCACGCTGTGAACATGGTTGGAAAGCAAAGCTGTGAATGACGCCCAGAACAATTCCACATGCGACGTCACTTTGAATTCGCACACGTGGCTGTAGAAAGAGTGAAAACACAGGTTATTCCAGCCATTATTTCGGATGCGCGGGTGCTCCGGCCCGAAAGCAGCAACGTGGGTAACTGCAGGGCTCGAGCGGAGGGCTCCGCCACTGCAGCCCGGCCGTGCGTCGGAAGAAGGAAAACGGACAGGAGCATGTTTCGATGGGTGATACAGCGGAACCGAGCCATCGTCTATCTCGGGGCCACACCACCGCGTGACACAAGCGCAGACACCGAAACAATCCGGCAGGTGAGCTTGGTGATTCCCATTTACACAGATTTAAAATAAATAGTTCTGTAAGTTTGAGAGTTGCGAGAAAGATGACTAAACTTTTATGATCGCTATTTATCAGACCCATGTTGCGCCATTCGTCTTTTGTATTACCTGGTAAAACACAACCGAATTGATATTTAGCAATTTATAAAACGCAGTCCCCTTCCTCACAAGCAGTGCGCAAAAGGTGGCGTTTCTCTAGGGGCCAGGTGTCAGTAAGTGGTCTTTATATTTTGTTTTTCTGCCCTGTAAACCAATCCGTACCGTACCTGTGCCGTACGATGACTTAATTCCGCCGGGTCTGGGTTACTGAGGAGGTGCTGTTGAACAAGTTAATCCAGGCATGTGAAGAAAGCGCGCAATGGACGCGAAGCGGTGCCAAAACAGGCCCAACACCGTTCCTAAAGCAGACGACAAAGCCGACGGAAGGGTCCCGCCGACGCGCCCAGCGGGGTGAGCACGGAGAACGCTGGGTAATAGCGCCCTATCACCGCGCCATCTACACTGTGCTCAGTGAGTGAAAAGCGCCCTCCGATCCTTAGCCGCGTTGGGAGTTTCGTGTCCTGCATGCCACGGAAGAACCATTGGCTGGCAGAGGTAGAAAGCTTTGCTTTAAAAAGCGAAAATATATACATGAAACATTCAATAATATTGGCACAGCGTGACGCTCTTTTCTCCGAGATCAGTTAACAGGCTAATCTCTAAGAAGGTCGATTTGTTTCTCCGTGAAAGCTACGAAAGTTGTGCTGACGCACGTGTCAGCTTTCCTGCTCGACGTGTCAGCCATTGCCTGGACCATTTGAGGCGGAAGGCGGTTGCGTTTTTCCAAAGCACGTCGATATCGTCTATGAACGCGGAGCATATGGGGAAAGTGCGGCAATGGAATGATAGGTGCCCGGGTGACGGTTCTTGAGTGAGGAGGCGTGTTCCCTTGCCCTGTCGCTACAACAATGCAATCAGGGCATCTACCATTCCATTGCCGCACTAGCCCGAAATGCACCAGGCGCATCGACGATATCAACGTGCTTTAGAAAAAACGCAATCGCTTGGCACTTTAAGTCGTCGAGAGAATGACTATCAGCAGGAACGCTGACAGGTGCGTCAGCGCGAATTCCGTAGCTTTGACAGAGAAAGAAATTGACCTTCTTAGCGATTACCCTGTGAACTGATCCCGGATGAGTGTCGCGCTGGGACAATGCTGTGCGGTGTTTTATATATATGTTCCCATTTGCGGTTCGTAAAGTCATTTGATAGTCAGCATTGTCTCCGTGTTTTCTCCCTACGTCATGTTTTCTTTCGTTCAAGCTGAAGTTTCAAGCCCATAGGAACTAACTCGCCAAAAGCCAAGCAATTGTACCTTTAACGTGTGGTGAAACGTAGCCACACGGTCTCTTTTATCTTTCGCCATCATAACAAAAGCTTCTGTGACAGCGATACAACGTCGCCCTTTGACTTGGTAGCGGAACGCCCTAGCTTTTGAATCACCGGGGCCAGAAGATAAGATACAATGAAAAGTTCATGCTTTGTGCTCTTTCGGGAGAAATTTCTCAAAGAAGAAATGACTGAGTGACTATGCTCGCAGTTCTCCAGACAGAGAGAGCGAATTCGCCTGCATCCCTCAGCGGCCGCTGTGACACTGGCCGCCGCATGTGCGACACGTTCTGATAAAGAACGCTCGGTAGAGGAAGCAGCGGGAAGTTGGAAGATTTCCAACAGCGCGGAACCTGCTCGTACGATGATATCGAGCGATTCCTAATGCCCTACGGCGTATGACAACGGCGACATTCCAGTCCCCGCCAAATCCGGAATTGCAATCCTCAATTTTATGCACAATCCAGCCATCCCCCATGACCGCTATTTCATTCCAGCCACGGAGTTGCAGCTTCCCAAGACTCGGGTTACCACCAATCATATTTAGCTTCCCAGTGTAGCTCTGGAGATTGGTTTTTCTGGGTTAAGATTTTCTGCTAGATGCGGAAGACGTCCGCCGTAGTCCTAGAAACACTTCCTTTCTAGTTCCCAGTTTAGACATAATCAAGCACGACACGGATACCATTCGAGGCGAATAGTCCAGACTTTTGACTATAAATTGTGGCAGTGAATTCAAAACAGCGGTCTGAGAGCAGTGGGGTAATGACGTTGCTAAACGCTTGCTGCGGAGCATGATATGGGTGTTCGAGTTCAGACCGCGGCTGCTCTTGTTTGAATGGGTATTGAAAGTAACCATATCAGAACATTTCTTCGTAACAGAACTTCCCGTACGCATGTACAGAACACCAAGTATCCTCAATCATTGTGCAGCGCTGTTTTATGGAGCCTGATCAGAGGCGCGTCACCATCGCAGTGGCACATAACCCTACCCAATGTTTCTAGAATCATCGGTTAACGAGCTATGTGCGAGCGACAGAGTTTATTCTTCTACAACATTTCAACAAAATCGCTTTTGTATGCTCAAAAATTTACACTGTCCTAAAAATGGCCTCGAGACGTGACGGCCGCAGATAGATTTCGTACTACAGATTTTACAGATTTCGAACCACAGAGGTCACTGGGGTGCATCAAGCACGTTCCGCAGCAATTCCTTAAGGTTTTATTAATGACCCTCTCCATATCCCGTGAAGGTGTTGGGCCTGCTACACCTGCGCTACAACCTACCCACGGTGCTGTCTGTCTCCTTCTCACTGAGAGCGGAGCCGGCGGGCACCGTCCGCTACAGTGTCAAGATGGCCGCTCAGTACGCGCCGCGGCTCCTGAGCTCCGACGACCCGGGCAACGTGGGAAACCGGATGGTTGAGTTCCTATCAGCACGCCTGCTGCATCACCAAGCCACGACCAACGCAACCGTACCGGAGAGGCGCGCCTTCGGCCGCCAAGTGCAGCGGGCCAACCGGCTCCTCCAGGACAGCCTGCGGGTCTTTGACGACGTGGTCCACCGGGGAGACGCCGGCCTTCTGCGACGCCTCTTCCCGCAGCATGACCTGCGCTCGTGGCAAGAGATGCTCGTTGACTGCTGCAGCTCGTGGGACGTGGCGGTCGCGGACCCGGACAACCTACGCAACGTGTTGGACGCGCTCAGCGACGTCGCCCTGGCCGAGGCCTTCGCGGCTTACTTCGCCATCGCGGTGGCCACGTCGCTGTTTGCGGAGGATTTCGCGCAGGCCAAGGGCGGCGGAGACCTGATGTCGCGCACTAAACACTGCGACGAGACCGTGCTCGGAATGCGGCCGCTGTGGGACGTGGTGTCGGCGTGGCGCCTGACGAGCCCTGAAAAGGACGCCGCAGTGCGGGCCACCTTCCAATCCGTTCAGCGGGCCGTGGTCATCGAAGCGGCAGGGCTGTTTGCCGAGCACTCGGACGTGGACAGGCTGCTGGACTTGGTGCGAAGCGTGAGGCTCCTGCTGCCGGCAGAGTTCGCGGCGCCATACGGACACATCTTGCCCAAAGTGACAGACACGTACTTGGAGAACAAGCTCGCCTTCCGCCATTTCATCTTCAAGGCGAGATATCCATTCGTGCATGCTGTCCGTTAGCTTTGTTTTGTTAACAAGAAAGCGGATTACGTATTTCTCGGCGCCTGTACGTACGCGCGTGTAGTGGCATCAGGAACTTCAAGGACATCTCAGCGTATTGCTGTTGCGTCGTACAGCTTCCGCATAACTTTATTACGACCCTTGCTTAAGCCATTGGTGGGAATAGTTGGGGGGCCGAGCTGCCACGTCAAACAACGTCAGTAAAGGCCACGCCAGCATCATGGAACGGGATGGGTACGCTGGAATCTCTGCTTACTACGGGTGTGAACAGGAATGCCAACGAACACGAGGGCGTCGGAACACTGCAAGAACTTCGAAGTTTTTGATGTGTGCGAGGCTCGCAGGCACGTGAAGTCCAACAGTGAACCAGATAAGGTAATTCGAAGATGGAGTCAAACGCCCTTAGAGTTTAGGTTTGAAACCATTTCCTTGCACTGGTTCAGGTGCCCTCTTGTGAAGCCCTCAAGAATTGTACCAGTATAAACACAAGTTGCCTGTCTCCCCGAAAAGAGGGGTTTACGAACGGATGGCACTTGCGCTATAACACCGAGAGAGAGAGAGAGAGAGAGAGACAAAGAACTTTATTCTGGAGCTGTTGGGTCAACGGCGAGTGGTGACCAGCGCTTGGAGGGCGCCGGTGACCTGGGCTGCTCGTTCAGCGAGTCCTTGCTGGACCCGCGGATCCGAGCTGCCTAACGCCGCCTCCCAGTGCTCCACACAAGAGATGAGAGGGAATGTATAACATCGAGATTCGAGAATTGAGCACAGGACTAAATGTGATAGTGTAAGAGTATTTTATTAGGTGGAGACGTTTACCGAAATGTGACACTCTTGGATGAAGATACTGTTACAAGAGAAACGAGACGAACGATACTTGATAGTGAAGCGTGAGATTTATGTGATGTTACCACCGAGCAATGGGACTAATGTACAGCCATAAGCTGAAGTTTACAGACCATGGAAGCAGTGACCAAACTAACCGCTGCGCCATCTGGTTGCGCGGCAACTGCTGTCGAGACTGCGCACAGCGCAGGCGTGCCTTACTGAGTATAGAACCCATGCCACTATCGCTCGCTCTTTTGCGATTGCCTCAAGTTTCGATAAATTGGCGCCAGGGGAACCCCACTGGCATTTGAGGCTGCTGGTCGACACACCTGCTGTGGAAACCGCGTGCTCGCGTAATCTGCGGTAACGCTGACCCACGGGCAGAGTTTCCGCTCTTGTGATTATTTCATGTTTATAGCTTCTTTTTGAAGCAAAAGCTTGCTTAGCGGGACCGATATCGGGCTGTCAAAAACTAAAGAATTATCCTATAGATCCGCTGGTCGACGTAACGCTGTCATACGATCGCTGAACACACGGCGCGTGCGTGAAAGCGTGCGTGAAATCGTGAAATTGCAGAAAGGAGCGGGTAAAGATAAGACAATACACGCATCGCTCATGAAGGAGTACAATAGTAGGTCTTTATCTCATAAACCACGTACCGATATACTTTTATATCGTTCGTAGATGCATTTACGTAGAGCGTGAAAAATCGTAGCATGAGTTCGTTCTCCGTTTGCGATTTGGGTCTGTGAATGCTTGTTGATCGATCGGACGCACTTTAGGCAAAGGCTGGACGACTTTTAGCTTTCGCGCGTATTTTAACTTTGTTTAGGAAGGAATGGTAAACTTCTAACTTCTGATCTGATTCTGGGGTTTAACGCGCCGACGCAACGCAGGCGATGAGGCGCGCCGTAGTGGAGGGCTCCGGATTAATTTTGACCACCTGGGGATCTTTACCATGCGCCGAAGTCTCGTACACACGGGCGTTTTTGCTTTTCGCCTCCATCAGAAAAGCGGCCGCCGCGGCCCGGAATCGAACCCGCGACCTCGTGCTTAGCAGCGCAACGCCGTAGCCACTGAGCCACCGCGGCGGGTACTTCTAACTTCTCCGCAACGTATATTTGGTGTGGGAGATAGTGCTATGCTTGGCATTGAGCCCCAAACCAGCGCATTTCACCTCGCGGTGATTTGTTGAAGCAAGAGGCAGTCAAAAAGAAGCACGTGATAGTGGCATGCATAAATGCTGAATGTGCGCTCCTGCGCAGTGCTGGGGTTCCGACAGCAGTCTCCGCGCAACCCGACGGCGTAGCGGTTAAATTTCGCCACAGCTCCCTTGGTCCGTACACTTAATCTCATGGGTGTATAACTTCCTGTGGTAGCTCAAGCAATGTGCCCGTGCCATCCACTGCTTTGTCGTCTTCAGTGGTGGGTGCCTTTGGCGCTGTGCGCCAGTGTAGATGACTTCTGTTCCGTGTAACATCGCCCCTCGCATAAATCACATTGCTCTGTGGCAAAATCACGTAGATAGAACGGTGCACCATCAACTACCGTTCGTCTCATTTGCCAAGCCACGTTTGTACTCTGTTTTCCATCTTCCTCTCTCCCTCTGCCTCCTCTTCATCGCCTTCTCTTATCAACCTCTTATTCTCATTGCAACATTTACGCTACTGTTATGCTTACTTATTTCAGCAAATGAACGGCGTTTATGACCTGGCATTCGGTCACCTGATGGAAGAAACTGTGGTCGCCCCGCTCAATTCGTTCCTTAAGGGATCACGAGTGGTTAGACGGAAACCGGTTGGGACGATGGGGCACCATGTGTTGCTACGATTGAAGAAGTTTTCCCTTGGAGGCAGGCACAAGTGACATCCGGTTTCCAATAGTAAACACTGCAATTCCTTCCAAAGGCTGTAGTGGAATCAACGCGTTCTTCGCATTCGTCGCTTCATCAGTAAGCAAACATGTAAAGCGCCCTCGGAGCACGAGCCAGAGGCACCATGGGTCATCGGGTGGGGAGCCCTGCATAGCTTCCGGGTTAGGCGCAACGAGTAAACTGCGGACTTGTACCAGTCGATTTTGACCGTTTATTTATTCGAGGGAGTTATTGCGCGTGCTTTTTGGAGCCGACCTGTGACTACGCACTCCGGTGCTCGGCCCCTTTCAGGCCAGCGCTGTAGACACCATGCGTGGACTTCACGGCCTGTGGCAGGCGCGGCTGTCCGGCACCCTGGAGGCGTTCGCGGCCCGGGTTGGCGGAAAGGTGGTCGTGGCGCCCAGCGTGTACCCGTTGCTGAGCTTCGAGACGGGCAGCCGCGCCATCGTCAACGCGGCCGTGCTGGGCGTGTCGCTTGCAGACAGCATGTGGGGCGCGGTTTTCGCGCAGCGGGACTGGTCGGTGCCGCTGCTGCAGCAGCTAGATGCGCACCGTTCATGCCTGCACCGCTACTTGCGCGCCGAGCTGGACAGCGACCTGGCCCTGCCGCTGCTCGCGGTGCGCTCAGCCGCGCGCGCCGCCGCCTCGCCCGGCTGGCACGACCAGGCGCCGGCCTTCGGACAGTGGCACCTGTCGGGCAGCCAGGTCTTCTTCATGCTCTTCTTCCTTAGGCACGCTTGCCTGGTGCCCGACGAGCGGCTCTCGCGGGACAGGCCCTTCATGCTCCGCGTGGCCGAATTCAATGCCGCCTTCCAGTGCAAGCCCGGGCCTCCAATAGGAATCGCGAGCTGTCTTTGAGGCCCTCAGCAGAATGCGCGCCTGCGGCTCGATCCTCAGCGCAGTAGCGGCTGTTTTATGCCGCATGCTCTTTCAATATAGCATGAACGCCTTTACGCGTTCATAGCCGTTGTTTACATAGTAGAGGTTCTCTATATTTTGGTTTTTTCGTCAACATACTAAACATGTACAGAGAAAACGTGGCGAGCACTGAATCATATCCTTCGTTTCATTGTGGTCGTTATTAAGGCCGCGATGGTAATTTGCACCCAGCACTTTATTATAATACCAAACGGCAGTTATTCGTTCGAAAGCCATCGCTGTTTGTTTATAGTATCTCTAATTACGACTGATATTGTTCTTCAAGCTTTATAAAATCGGCAAAAGAACTTCGTCAACATTTGATATTTTCCCACTGATAACAATTGTCTTAAAACACTTCCACAATGACGACAAAATCATTGCTTCCCTGTATGTTTCTCGGTTCAGCATGAAACTTTGAGCTTACTGTCGGACCTTTATACTTCCAAACGTTTTGAAAAATTTTGAAGTAATCGTTTCGCTCGTATTCCCAATTCCAAGTTCCGTTTCGCAGCCTAACAGCATCAGTAAAAACAAACAAAATGGCGTATCTAAACAGGTCTGCCGCCGCAGCTTTGCTTCCTGCCGCACTAAACGTCCTGCTGGCGGGTCACTTCGGAAAAGGTGCGACCACTTCGGTCCTAATTCGTGGCGAGCACGGCAGACGGTTTCGTTGCGACGAGCTCAGCTTGTAGAACTCCGGGGGAGAGTTTGTAGTTTGGACTAGGAACGCGCGAATGCATTCAGATTCACGCTGGAGTTTCTCTTCGCAACAAATCAGTCACGTGGTCTGCATTAAACTGTCGCCGTCGTTGCCATTTTGCAGCGCGCAATGCAACAGTTTTCTTACACAGGGCCACAGGGTAAAATAAAACGAAGCCATCGCGCTGAGAAATTACACATGTTACGCTGACCGAACGAGGCGCGATCTGTCGGCGCTCGTTAGCGTCATGATGCACTACTTTACTTCATCTCTCCTAGACGGCACCACCATCAGCTTAAATGAAACTTTTTTCTACCATTTCTCCTGTGTTCGTTGTACTGGCGTCATTTCAGTGATGTATATGACGTTATTGAAATCTTGGTGTATCCCGGCCTAAAACACCTTCGTGTTAAATTAAGAATCAACTTCCCCTCCGACGTTCTAAAAAGGCAGAAAAGGGGGCCCCAAGCCGTTCTATGAACAGCCCAACGTTCCCCCTCAAAAGTGGAGAAAGCCATCGTGCGTCTTTTCTTTTGTCTTCTCAACAGTCAAATCTCAATCTCTTACACGACTCTACACAGCACATGCGTAACTAGACAACAAAATGTACAATTAACGCAGTAATACGACCAGTAATATTGTTACGCCATCAAAGACGAGCAAGACAGCAGCGGCGTGTGTCATGTCACGCAAGGGCATCTCCGACAACGACGAAGCTGGGTTGGACACGCTGCCGCCTTCCTCGTGTTTGATGGCGTAACATGACTCTCTCTTCGAAGGCAACCGTCCCGGTCGAGGCCGCCGTAGCATGATGAGCTCGGGGAAGATGAGAATTATGTGATAACAACACACAGTGAAGAAGGTTAAGAATCTATTTACAGTATGTACAAGGCGGCGAAAAGAGCCAGCGCAGCGTTCGCCAGCCGTTTTTTCGTCGTCCGCGTCGCTGGTCTTTTGTGATGGTGCTGTGGGATATTACCCGCCTATATGTCCCGTGACATTACCCCCCGGTCGAGGGCGACCGTCCCGGTCGAAGCTGCGCGGCGCCGAGAATGGTGATGGCAATGAGTAAAGCGGCAAAATACAAGAAATGCAGCGTGTCCGACCCGGCTTCCTCGTCGTTGCAGATGCCTGCGTGTGGGGCTACACGCCGACGCCGTCGTCCTCGTCTTCCTCACCTGCTCTTTCACCCCAATATCAACAGTCCCACGTCAGGCGCCAGAATTGTAATCTGCACGATCATACAATACCATCTTCGGAATAAAATACCGCGTCATCGTTATTCTCGCTACTCGCGCACAGAACTGACTGCGGAGAGACTGCCCACCACGGGTTTAAGCAAGCCAAGCCGTAAGGCAGGCTCTACTCTCGCTGCGCGTACACCGTCCCTCCAAAGGGAAGCGAAAACTCATACTATAGGGGTTTAGTACATGGTCCACCACGACAAAATACAACACTTGTCTGTGTTCCTCACCCCTGGTGCAAACAATCGTCAGAATCTACCCAGCCCGGCATCGGGCCGCAGCTTGGGTCTTCCGACACGACGGTCGCTGAGGTAAGAGAAGGGGGCTCACGGCGGCCGCTAATTGCAAGCCTCAGGGCTCGACTGCGGCCATCGGCACTCGTCCGCTGAGCTTAACGAGGCAAGCCGCCACAGCGCGAACGCGAGTCAACCCGGCAAAAGGTCAGAAGAGCGGAGACTCGAACGGAATCCTAGACAGCGAACTAGCGCAATGAATGCATGCGTAAATCAACACGATGGGTGGCGTGACCCTATGTACGTAGGGATCAACGGTAAACGCAACAAAGGCCGAGAATGGCCAAATACATGACGTAGCGAGTGCTGCGCCGTTCCGCATCGCTGGCGCGCGTCCGCGGGTAGGGGCGGAGGGAGGAGCGCAAGGATAGCCTCGTCCCACGTAGGAGAGCATCCCCAGGGCCTCTGCGCCACTAGTTGAGGGGTTTGCGTCGCCCACCCCCCGATTCCGCTCTACTTAAATGCCGTCGTGGTTGGTCTGAAAGTAGGCCGTCAGATACTTATACTAGGAAAACAATTTTGATGTATGTAAAAGAAGGGTTGGTGCCCACCAGCCTCTGTTCGAGCCTTTGGCAAAGTGTGGGAAATGTAAACAGCTGCAGCCCGAAACATTTATTTGCTGTATTGAATGCAACCGATGCTACCAATATGGGAAAGCTTGTGCTGATATCTCCGAAAGCGAGCGAGCTGCGAAGCAGGACAGCTTGCTCTGCTGGCCATGTAAGTCGAATAGCCATAGCATAACCGAGTAGGAGCCATCGTCGAACAAATATGCAATCGCAGTCATAAATTCTCAGCTAGAAGCGCTGGTGCCACTAATGATGCTTTTACCTCCCTTGCTGCAAAAGTTGATGTGCTTTTGACGCTAAAAGACTTTGAAATCGCTGCACGAATCGGGTGAGGGCTTGAAATAGTCAATGGAGTTTCTGTCATAAAAATATGATGAGGTGATTGCCTCTACAAATAAACACGAAGCGCCTTTTGGCAACTTGCAGGGCTAGACCAAGACGTTAAAACTCAAGGTACAGGAGCAGTCCCAGGAGATCTTCCAACTTCGAAATGAACTTAATGAACTTGAACCAGGCCTGAACTTGAACTTGAATGATGAACTTAATAAACTTGATCAACCTAATGAACTTAAGGATGAATGATGGACTTAATGAACTTGAATTTGACCCGGCTTGGCAACGTCGAAATTCACGGTCTGCCCGTTGAACAGAACGAAGAGCTTGTTCCAGTCTTACAACAAGTGGCAGAAAAACTGGAAATTCATTTTGATAACAAGGAGGTTGTGGCCACTCACCGTATTCCGTCTAGACGTCTAGACGTGACGCCACCGCACCTGTGAGGTGAAATTTTCTTCCTCCATCATCAAATGAAGATGGATGTACGGCCGCGGAAAGATAACGAGTTTGGGGAAGCGGGCAAAGTACTACCAGTTTTATTTCAATGAGAACTTGACGCACGGGTGAAATACAAAGAAAATGGCTTTAAATTTGCGCGGGGGAAAAACGGGAAACTCTTCGCGAGAAAATACAAGAAGCACCTTGCTTCAAGGTCCTGGGCGTCATCCTCCGAAAAGAGGCTAAAACTACAGAATCCGTCATTGCTTAAATTACCCAAATTCACTAAATGCTCCACCGCGTGAGGCGACACCATCAAGGCCTCCAAGAACACGAATTACGCAAAGTTGTGGAAGCCCTCGTGTTCTCCTGCGTCATGAATGCATACCCTTTTCAGCGCCTTCCCGAGACACAAGCCAACAAAATCGAAACAGCCATTAGAAAATGCATCCGTATAGAAATGGGAGTGCCTCTCTATGCCCCCCCGGCATTAATCAATGAAGCTGCCCTCCACCACGCCCTTTAAGACAAAGCCTCAGTTTATCATGAAGCTCACCATCACCGACTAACAAGTTCAATGCAAGGGCGGGAAATTCTTGGCGCCCTTGGGTACCCTACCGACCCCCTCCCACCCTTCACTCCCCCGCCGCCACACTGGGAAAGCATACCAAGAGTCACTGTGGCACCCATACCAAAACACATTAGTGGAGCCACAGTTTAAGAACGTAGAGCATCTCGCGCTAAACACCTGCCCGAACCAATCCATGACACCTACTACACAGACGCCCGTTTTGTGGACCGTACAACGACTATGGCATCGGTTGGCTCCTACACAGCTCACGCACGGCATCACGTCAACGTCCCCTCGCCCACAGCTGCAGACTCAAGCCATCGCAGAAGCCATTACACTTCACCAGAATCGGACCACCCACATTACAGTCCGCACGGACAGTCACCGAGCACTACGAAGCTTCGCCTGGAATGACATTCCATCTCCTGTCTACACTGGCTTGACAACATACATGCACGTTCATCCCCACCTACACGCTTTCCTCGAATGGATCCCTGGCCACCAAGGCATAGGGGGCAATGAACGAGTTCATGCTCTGGCCCACGACGCTCATTTCCAGGGCAGCCCTCAGCCGTGGCATCAGGAATACAATCCAAAGAGGATAGAGCAATGCATTGCGAAAGGCGCCGGGAACATCTCAGCAACCTCTGCAAAGCAAGAATGGTACTTCACTCCCCATCTAAATTCTTGTCACGGATACACGCTACATATATTAGACAGGCGCAGACATTGTACCTCCCCTGTGATCTGTTCCTCCACTACATACACAAGTCACCAGGCCGTCCGCGCTGTCAGTTATGCGGTGCCTATCCGGACAAGGAATATACATATTGGCACTGTGTGCGGCTGACCTCGTCTTCCACATTTTTTTCGACTATCCCTTTCCTCCCAGATATTCCCTACTCGTGGTCTAGCTGTCCCGTTGCCCCCGAAAACCTACGGGCAGCCCTGTGGTCCCTCTTGGCTGCCCACATTGAAACTCTTTGTTCACCTCCGCCAAGCCCGCCACCGTCGGAGGACCGTGGGACAGCCCTTTCCTCCGACGACTGGTCACTCCGCGGCTCGGACTTGAGCTGCAGAGTAAAGTTTCATCTCTCTCTCTACCCCTCTCTCTCTTTCTCTCTCTCTCTCTGTTTCGCACAAAATACGATGCTGGTCTGGACCTGATCACTTAAAAACATGAACTTGTCTTCTGTAGAATGTTCTGATATAACAACTTTCTGTAAGCTAAATTCTAACTATGCTTGGCCATTGTCGACGCTTCATGTAACTATACGTAACATCAGAAAACACTGGGATGAATGTTTAGCTACTGTTCATTCAAGATTCCCCCCACCGATGTGTTCGTGTTAACAGAAATTAATATGCATGTAGATTTAGTACCTTTATTAACGATACACGAATACTCGTCCTTTTCGTTTACACGTCGTGTTGGGAAGGGCGGAGGAATTATGGTTTCTATCCGCGATATTTGGTTGTTCCTTCGATAAACCTTACGTTCACAGTTGCATAATACGTGGCGCTGCAAATGGGCTTACAAGAGGCAGAATTAACATTATTGCGATTTATAGACCCCTCTCGCAAAACGAAAACGTCTTCGTATGTGAGCTAGACAACATCCACGGCAATGTTCGTTCCACGAGATTTATCTGTCTAGTCAGTGATGTTAAACTCGATATTAGATGACCGTCGTGCCAAATAGTAAACTAATACTTTAATGGTCTGGCAAATTGGGAAGTTGCCTTCCCTATTACATCATATACAAGAGAAGCACTGCTTGGAAGCAAATTGGTCATCTCTTGTGTGGACCACATCAATATTAGAGCTCAAAGTGTCCGTCATTAGTCAGCTGTCTTCAAGCACAAGCTGTCGGATCACTGCTTTGTAGGTTGTCACCCTTTTTCCCCCAAACCAGGCTTAGTTAGATTACAGAATCATCGCTTAACAATACTGTATATTGCTAAATTTGATAGTTTGATCGCAACTTTTGATTGGACAGAGTTTTTAAGAAACGTCTCGAATTTGAACATTTATAGTGAGTTTGTGAAAACTCCTAACACTCTTAGCAGTACTGCTCAAAAAAGCATCATTGCAACAAAACGTAATGGGAATGTTAAATGGTTATTTAGTGATATACTTCGATCTATTAAGGGGAGAGACTTGTTATAGGCACACTGTAAGCGCTGCCCTAATAATAATTCTCTAAAGAATGAATACAAAACATTACGTAACAGAATCGCCACTCTACTGCACGCTGCAGAACGTTCTCACAATAGTAAACTTTTCCCAGATAACCAGCATAGTCCCAGACGAACTTGGTCTACCATTCATAAAATACTCAGTCGGAATACTCGAAAGTCTGCAGCGGCAGTAGTCACTAAAAATTTCAACAGGCCACGGGGGAGAATTTCAACACTTTTTTCTCTCAGGTTCCTTTGGGGGGCCATTTGGACAGGACTGAAGCTCTCCAAAATATTATAGTAGCGTTTCTTCAGCTTACCTTCCCCTGAGGACTGTAGCAAACCTTCGTGAAATTTTGTTTAGCTTTAGCAAAAATAAAGCACCCACCCGGTATCAATAAAGTGTGCGTTCACGAACTGCGGCATAATTGTTGGTGCTACAAGAAGTACTTCTGCGAATGTTAAATAGTTTATAGAACAGTCTCATATTTCCAAGGAACTAAAAACTGCTCTCGTAAAGCCTTTACACAGGGAAGGTTCATTCAAAAAAATTAAAGTTACAGGCCCCTTTCCATTCTGTCTACCATTGTCCAGATTCTTGAAAACATATTCTCGCAACCATGACCAGTTTTTCTTTACAAGTGTGATGCGTGGCGAAAAAAATATGGCTTCACTCCGGGAAAATGCACAATAGCACTATTAGGAGACGTTTCTGATTTGCTGTATTCGGCCTATGAAAATAACGAGCTTTCATGTGGCCTCTCTCTTGACGTAAGCAAACCGTTCAACTCCGTACACCATAAACTCTTGCTAGAAAAATAAATCTTCTGGGGTTCCGGGGTCCTTTTAATGCACTGTTAAGGGACTACTTCGACAACAGAATGCAGGTTGTTCGTGGGGGTTTACTCTAGATCTATATTATTGTTAAAATCTGGCTTGCCTCAGGGTTCTGTTTTATCGCCCCTTTATATTCTTTAAACAAATGCTCTGCGTTTGGTGGTGACATATTGCCGTATTTTTTAAAACGCTGATGATACTGTTCTTTTATCGACACACCCCGCTTAATTTGAATCAATTAATGTACTTCAAGAAGATCTGAATTCTGTCATAAACTGATTTGATTTTCATTCCATCACAAACGGTATAATTCCAAGGACGACGGCTGCATCCTCGCGAGTGTTGGTAATAACTTCGACCGGATACATAAACTAACGTGGGGCCGGGGACATGAAGGGATCCAGCGAAATGAAACAGTGTATCAGGTTGTGCGTGAATTAACGAACCGTTCAGAGATCAACACGGCCTGTGTCACCCTGCTCCCTTACCTAATCAATACGGTGAAAGGCTCGAGGAGCTTAGAGCTGGAATACGCTGGTACGCGTCCCCTCATTAAGAACCTAGCACAGACTCAGCCATATCATGGCGGTGGATTCAAGCGAACGCCTATCCAAGTCTAGATATTTATGCGCCCACAAGCTTAATGTATCCACAACACTCTACAAGCTCATATCATCATCACCAGCCTATGTACGCCCACTGCAGGGCAAAGGCCTCTCCCATTATTCTCCAAATACCCCGGTCCTGTGCCAACTGTGACCAATTTGTCCCTACAAACTTCTTGATCTCATCCGCCCATCTAGCTTTCTGCCGTCCCCTGCTACGCTTGCCTTCTGTAGGGATTCCCTCTGTTACCCTTAATGACCAACGGTTATCTTGCCTGCGCATTACATGCCCTGCCCACGTCCATTTCTTGTTAAGTTCCACCAGTATGTCCATAACACGCGTTTGTTCCCGGACCCACTCCGCTCTCTTCCCGTCCCTTAATGTTACCCCTATCATTTTCCGCTCCATTGCCCTCCGAGTCGTTCTCAATTTATGTTGAACCCTCTTAGTGAGCCTCCAAGTTTATGCACCGTAGGTGAGTACCGGTAAGATGCAGCTGTTTGTCACGTCAATTAGCTGGGCAGAACGCAGAAAAAACGAGACGTTTAATATACAACGAAAATAACGCGTATGACTCCACACATCACAGCGCTCCTCACTGCAGTAGCGTAAAACGTTCGGGGCGCAAGCACTATACACAGTTAACTTCAGCTCACTTTCCGCTTGATGCCCGTTGCTGGTTGCAGCTGTAGTCACTAGGGTCCGCTGGTCGATGACCACTTGAGAAGCTTGCCGGACACGCTGCCAGAGACCAGGGTGCGTAGCCCCAGGTGCCGTGGGGACCTTGTTTCGGGTGCTCAGCCCGAGCGTTCAAGCCAGGTAGCCCCGCTGGTGGTCGTCTCTGAAGCCACCAAGGGTGCGTTGTTGCGCTCAGGATCGTTGCCGCGCTCAGGAGGCCGGCAGGGCGCCTTTCTAGGTTCGGTGCCTAGAGCTTACGTGCAGGCGTCGCCATTCCTCGCTCTCCTCCCTCCACGCGCCCCTCTTCTTCTTTTCCTTCTTCCAGTCCCCTCCTTGAGGGGGTTGTTATGACATTCTCTATGTCTCCTTTTTCCTCCTCTTCTTCTACTAGTCTCCTTCGGGAAGTTAGTCTTTTGGGGGGGATTGCTCATTACCTTATTACCTCCCCCCTTTAAGCGTTTTTTCCTAAAAAACGGCTCACTCGTTGCATGGGAAATGTAGACTCAGTGGATCCTGACAAAGCACTGTCTCTTCTTGGCACAATTGGAGCTCAGCCTTCTCTCTCCGATGCAACTTGCAGCCCCAGAAAGTCCAAGTACACTTTACTCTAACATACAGAGTTCACCTACACAGTTCACCACACAATTTAAAGACGCAGTTCAATGTCCGTTGATAATAAACACAGCACGAGTTCAATGTCCGTTTATAATACCCACACAAAGTCCACGCTACATTTAATCCGTTCGATACACTAACCGCTAAATGGTGAGTACACCTTTGCTTAGGCAGCTACTCCACTCATAAAGTCCGCGCCTACATTCTCTCTTCCCAGTCACATGGTCCCAGTACATACTACTAAGCAGGGCAAATCTCGCCGTAGTTCTTCTTGAATACGCGACAACTTCGTGCACTGTATTGTCCACTCGTATGAGGCTTGCTGTACTCCGACAGCCGATCGGGGACCACCTCTCCTCGATCCTCGTTCCTTGGGCTAACACGGCCTTTGGAAAAAACTTGCTTGCAAACCTTGCAGGACTTGACGTATCTCCTTACGTCACTTTGCATGTCTGGCCAAAAGAAATCTTCAGCAATTCTCCTGATGGTTTCACACATCCCTCGATGGCCGGCCACGATGTTTTCGTGTGCTAATGCCAAGAGCTTCTGGCGTATGTCTTGCGGTGCGACAAGCTGCATCGCTACTGGTCCTGACCGGAATAGGCATCTTCGGTAAAGAAGCCCGTCGCGTATTTGGAACTCGTACACGGTACGGTTTCGTCGCCATTCCGCTCCTACGTGTCGATAGCACACTTGCAGTGACGGATCTTTCTCCTGCTGATTCGCTAACTCCCTAGAGGTAACTTGTAACGGTCCGATAGTTGGAACTTTAAGCGCGGGTATCTTAGCTTCTACCCTTATCGTACGTTTAACGGTGGCTGTATTTGCCTCGATGTTCCCTTTGTGCGCTGAACTCTTAGTTTTCTGTTGTAGTTCTTCTGCACCGATGTCGGAACTGCTTGGTTCTAGAACTTGTGCCCTGTCTGACCATTGCGGATCCGGACTGTCAACGTTTCGGACACCGGGAACATTTCCCAATATTAGGTCTTATAAGGGGTTGTCCAGGCACTTGGCGCTAATCTTTCCGGAATAATAAGGCGTACAAATTCCTATAATTGCTTCCGGCAAACACTTCACACTACTGTCAACTAACATGATTGATGAAAACTCCCCCGTGAGGTCTTCATCGTGCACCAAGCTTCTTCTCACCAATACAGCATTGGCTCCACTGTACCGAAGCACCGCAATCTTTTGACCTCTAAGCTCTCCCTCTACAACCGGCATTCTGTCGAATGGGTTGGTGGTCGAGCTTGCTATTGCGACGGGTGCTTCCTCTTCTTTTATTTTTTTGTCCTCCCGTTGTGGCGCTGCTGTTCTTTCCTCAGGACAAACGATGCTAGCCGCTCTGTCTTGCTGCCTAAATCTACAGTCCTCCGTTTTGTGTCCCCTCTTGCGACAGAGTTGACAAGTTAGGGTAATGTTGCCACCACTTGTATTACTGCGGCAGTCTGCTGCTAAATGTCCCACGCGGTTGCATAGGTAACATTTCCTAGGTGCGTGCTGGCCGGCGCGAAGATTTATTGGTCCTGACGAGTTTGCACTTGGGTTAGGCTGCGGGTCCATCTCGTCTCTGGCACCACCCAGGTTTTTTATGCCCTGGGCCTCCAGGAACCCGTCAGTCGACTCGCCCAGGTCGTCGAGAGCATGCAGTCGCTTTTCTTTTAGAAACACGACTAACTTGGGATTACAACAATTTAAAAATTGCTCGGCGACAACACGATTTCTGATCGCTGCATAAGTTTTCTCAGTTCCAGAAAGCTCCATCCACCTGTAAAAATAGTTGCTGAGTCGGGCAGCCAACTGTCGACCACTTTCGCGATCCTCTGGCTTAGTGCGTCTAAACGTTTCTCGAAGACCTTCAGCCGTCAAGCGAAATCGTTGTAGTAGTGCAATCTTCACCTTGTCATACTCATGAGAGTCGGAAGCTGGCATTCTACCGTAGACGCTTAATGCTTCCCCTGCCAAGCATAAACTCAAGGCCGTAGCCCATTCGGACTTTTCCCAGCCCTGCCCGGTGGCTATTCTCTCAAACCGCTGCAGGTAGGCATCGAAGTCGTCTCGCTTTTCATCGAAAGGTGCCTTCAACTTTTTGGGACAGATCTTTCGGGCTCGAGGTGATAAGGAGCCTCACGCTTCTCCAGTCTGCACTACTGCCCCCTGCGAAGCATATTCAGCGAGCTGCAGTTTAAGTTCTAGTATTTTCTGTTCCCTCTCTGCTCTTTCCTGCTCTCGTTCGGCTCTCTTCTGCTCCTCCTGGGCTGCTCTTTCATACATTGCCAACGCCTCCTCCTTCGTCAACCCTAGCGCCTCGGTAAGGGCTACCAGTTTTTCTGGGTCCATGATTCACCCGGCTTAATCGACAGTGACAATACAAAATGATGGATCCTGGCAGGCTCGCCAAAATTGTCACGTCAATTCATCATGCGGATTGGACACACAGAAAAAATGGTTTAATGGATGGTGATGGTATTAAAGCACAAAACAAAAACGGTAAAGAGTCATGGAAGCGTCCTGGCGGTTTGAGTTCCGTTTAAATCTCCAAGTGTGACGTAGCCTCACGTTCTAGTGGATGCGTCTCGTCACGTCTCGTAGAGGCTTGCAGGACGTGGGCCCCGCCGACGCTGCCAACAGCCAAGGGAGCGTAGCCTTAGTTGCGTTGTGGGGCTGGCGTCGCAGCGTAGCCCGGACGTCCCCGCCTGTAGCTTAGTTGGTAACCTGGAGCCGCCGACGGTGCGCTACCGCGGTGTCTCCCTCCAGGATCGCAGCCTGGAGCTCCAGTCAGTATGCCTGAGGCGTCGTCAGGCCCCGATCACGCTGGGGTCGGTTCCAGGAGCGTCGCCTGGTCTTCTTCTTCCTCTTCTGGTATCGATGTTCATTTCCCTTTTTCCGCACTTCTTACCTTCTTCACTGGCACATACTCCTTGGGAGGTTTCGGCGCATACACCTTCGGGGTTTAGGCACATACCCGTTCAGGGGGTTACTCATGACACTGTTATACACTTTCTTCTTCAGGGACAATGGTAGGCTGCTATTCATTATCTGAGAATGTCTGCCGTATGCACTCTACCCCATTCTGATCCTTCTAATTATCTCTGCGTCATGGTTGGGATCCGGGGTTACAACTTGGCCTAAGTATATATATTCTTTTACCACTTCAACTACTTCGCCCCCTATCCCAAACTGTTGTGCTGTCCCGAGGTTATTGATCATTACTTTAGTTTTCTGCATATTAATTTTCAGGTGCACGGTTCTATTCCGTTCGTCTAGTGCGGAAAGCATGCTTTCCAATTCGTCCCCCGAGTTACTTAGCAAGGCAACGTCATCAGCAAATCTGAGGTTACTGAGGTATTCTCCATTAACCCTTACTCCCACCTGTTCCCAATCCAACGTTCTGAATACTTCTCGTAAACATGCTGTGAATAACATTGGAGAGATTGTGTCTCCTTGTCTGACGCCCTTCCTTATAGGTATTTTACTGCTGTCCTTATGGAGGATGATGGTAGCTGTGGACCCATTGTAGATATTCTCTAGTATTTTTACATAAACCTCATTTACTCCCTGGTGCTAGGGTTTCGACCGAGTCGAATGCTTTCTCATAATCTATGAAGGCTATATATATATTGGTTCAGAATACTCAGCGCACTTCTCTATCACCTGATTGGTCGTGTGCATATGGTCTATTGTTGAATAACCCTTACGGAACCCTGCTTGTTTTTTAGGTTGACTGAAATGTAAGGTTGCAGGAATTCTGTCAGCGATTACCTTGGTAAGTACCTCGTAGACGACTGACAGTAAGCTGATCAGCCTGTAATTTTTCAGGTCTGTAATTTTTCAAGACACAACACCAAAACAGACATCATACATGGGAGTGTGTGGGTACATGGCAGGGTAGTACATAACGACATAAAAAAATATGAACAATGGGAGGCAGCTCTTCCAGCTCGGACACGGCGCACTAGAGAAACCTGAATAACCAAGCTCGAGTGGTTGATAGATTCTTGAAGTGAAGACCTGAACCAACACTCCGCAGTAAATATCTATTTGTATTTTTTTCCTGAAAAAAAAGTTGTAGGGACGCAGCCACTGCAGATGAAATGTCACAGAGAGATGTTGCACCTCAGTAGTTTAAGGTTACCAGCGTCGGTTTTATGCACAAACTGGTCGCGAAGTGAAGGTAGCGTACAAGCGCTTGCAGAGTCCGTTGGACGAATTCTTGTCTTAAGTGCGAATGCACTTCTTAAGCGAGCCTGAATCGTCCGCCGCCGACGTGCGCATAGCAACAGCTGCGGGTGCGCGCGCTCCTCGTCTTCCTCCTCGTCTTCCCTAGCAACGGGGGGAGATGGGCGCGCGCTACTTTCCTCCTCCTCTCTCCGCTCAGTGAATGCGGGTGTTGGGCGCCTCCTCTCCACTTCGGGCGGGAGAGCTCTCGCTCGCGTAGCGGGCGCTCCGCATTCCGACGTGTGAGGGCGCTCGTGTAGCCCTCGCCGTAACGGCGGGCGCTACTGTCCACCTCCTCTCTCCGCTCAGTGACTGCGGGTGTTGGGAGCCTCCTATCCACTCCAAGATCATGATATCCCCCGTAATCGCGCAATCAACAACCATGCATTCGCACTTACACACTCTCCCCCTCGGGGAAGTGCGAGGGAATTTTTTGCCGTCCACTGAAGATGAATGGAGAGGGTCTGATACTGATGATCAACGTATGAGGATGCTGATGGAGAGATTAGCTGCTGGCAGTATAGTGTGCTCCGCGCGTGGTGATGACATTGCAGTGAGCGCGCGTCGAACACACAGGGACATCAGCCCCCGACGTGTCTCGTATAAGGCACGTCGCACATGTATATGCACAGATATGTATATGCCCAGTGAGCGCAGAACGAAGACGTCTGCAGTGAGCTTCAAACTCGGAACGTGCGCATGACCACCAAGGCTGGCCGAGAGGAGCCATGCACACTGGCTCAAAGAACAGGACCTCCTTCAACTCCGAGATGCTCTTATCATCTGTTGGTGGTGGTGGTGGTTCCAGTGAAATTGCGCGTACCCACTCAGGGGGATTGGCCAGGAAATGGGTGCCTTACCCAAAGAAATTATGTAATTTTTGTACCCGCATTCGTACCAACTTTAACTTCAACTTCATTTAGCATTTTGTGCATATCAATGTAAGGACAAACACAAAAAGCTGCAAAACTGCAGCTTGACGAGGTGTTTGCCCCTTACTGTTGACACGGCAGAGTAGGAACAGGAGTTGAAAGCATAAGCACAGGAAACAGTCCTACGAAAATAAATCTCCACTTAACATGGCTATATTACATACAAACATAAAAGAAAGCGTTAAAACGCTCTATAGCTCACATTTTGTGAAAGAAACTTAACAAATGATGTACATACACGCATGTAGACACTCATAGATACAAACATACATACATAGAAACGTTAAAAAACAAAACGGGGTACACAGGTACATAAAAAGAGAAATATTGGATATGTACTGATATGTACATCTATGAGTGTCTATATGCGTGTATGTACATCATTTATTAAGTTTCTCTCCCGCATACGACCTCCTGTATTTATTTATTTATTTATTTATTTATTTATTTATTTATTTATTTATTTATTGACTTGATAACTGCTTCGGCTTTGCACGCATTACAGCAGATGGATACTTAAGATAAGCATCAAATCTGAGACCAAGTTATAGCGAAATTAATTACACAAAGCGCGGTACAAATCATCATTTAAAATAATGGATACAATCATAGGCAGAAGATCATTCTATTCTCATGTTGATCTAACAAAAAATGAACAGCCGAAGGCGTGAGCTTTGAAGAAACTTTGTATACTTGAAGATTCTAGTACCTTCTTTGGGATATGTAGAATAGCGTTTGAATACATTTTTTCTTATCAATTCTAGTTCTAGAACGGTAGATATAAAAATATATCAATACAAGGTTTTGTCTACGATCTTTCAGGTCTTCCCATTTAAGTTTACTTTTGCTTTTTCGCATGCTAAGTTGACAATCCCAATTACTTAAAACGAATCCTATTGCCCTATTTTATATTTTCTCAAGCGTATCGGCCAGCTCTTCGGTATACGGATCCCCCAAAACATATGCATACATTAGCAATGAGTGCACGTGGGTGATATACAGCTGTTCTTTTAAGGTAAATGTAAGTTCGCTGAAATTTCCTCTTAACAAACCCAATCCACGTGCTCCTCTAACTTTTATGTTTGGAACGTGCCTAGTTCCCTTCAAATCACTCGTTAAATAAACTCCTCAATATTTATATCACATGGCCGTGGTTAAAGCAGCGTTATTTAAGCTATACGTATTCAATTGGTATGAACGTTTCCTTGCAAAGGTGGCGTGAACGCATTTTTCAATGTTCAAGGACATTTATAAATAGGCACACGAGAATGTTTAAGAGATATATAGCGCGAAGAAAAGACGACCGACGAAAGATGCACGAGGACAAAGCGCTATGTGCTTTGTCCTCGAGCATTCTTCGTTCTTCGTCTTTATCCAGTCATCGTCTTCGTCATCGATGCGCTTTCATCCAGTCGCAGCGTTGCGGTTGCCCGAGGTTTCCTGCACTTAGTCGACGGCAAAGCAGAATTATTGCTGACAAATTTCAGTAATGAGCACCAAAACGTCGCCAAAGATACTGCAGTCGCCTATTTCGAGGACATTCCTGGCAACGAAGAATACTTCGCCTTACAAGGCGAAGTAGCGTGGCGAGAGCAGTCCCGTTCCTGTGATTGACATCAGCTCCACCATGCCGTTGACGCAGCGCCAAGCACTCCTTGAACTGCTCATGAAGTTCATGGATTGCTTTTCTTCGACATCTGGTGTCCGACAGACGCCACTGACGAAGCATCGCATCATCACTGATGACGCCGTAAGACCTCTTCCCCAAAAACCCTTATCGTGTGTCTGCCAAGGAACGTGAAGCAATTTGTAGCCAAGTGGAGAAAATGTTGCAAGACGTAATTCAGCCATCTCGAAGCACGTGGGCGTCGCCCGTCATTTTGCTTAAAAAGAAGAATGGCACTTTAAGGTTTTGCGTAGATTACATGAAGCTAAATCAAGCGACCAAAAAGATGTCTATCCGTTGCCCCGAATCGGCGACTATCTAGAACGGCTTCGAACTTTTCCTCCATGGATTTAAAGAGGGACATAACTTCATGGCATATCGAGGGAGATGACCGCGACCGCGAGAAGACCGCCTTCATAACACCGGCAGGCCTTTTCAAGTTTAAGGTGCTGCCCTTTGGTTTGTGTTCGGAGCCGGCAACATTCCAGAGGATGATGGACACTGCCTTGTCCGTCCTCAAGTGGCAGACATGCCTCGTGTACCTGGGTGATGTTATCGTTTTCTCGTCAACATTTGGAGAACGCTTGAAACGAGACTATCTTCCATTCCTCGCGCCGTACGAGCCGCCTGTCTTACCTTGAAAGCAGGAAAGTGGCATTTTGGTTATGAAAAGCTCCGTTTCCTCGGCCACGTTGTCAGCCCCGCCGGCGTCACACCACACCCTGATAAGGTAGCCGCAACCTCCGATTTCCCGACGCACAAGGACGAAAAGGGCTTCATAGAAAACTCACACATCGTGGCTCCACTAACCTTCCTCACGCGTAACGACGTCGCCCTCGTATGGACCAATGAGCAGCACGATTCTTTCAAGGACCTGCGCCGGCGTTTGCAAGAGAGCCACCTGTACTCGCCCATTTTGATGAAGACGCTGCGGCCACCATTCATACTGATGCCAGCAACGTGGGTCTAGGCGTCGTTCTTACCAAATGGCAAGACTGTGGTGAAAGAGTTGTTGCTTATGCAAGCAGGACATTGTCGCACGCGGAAACCAACTATTCGGCCACTGAGAAGGAATGTCTGGCTGTTGTGTGAGCGGTCTTTAAATTCCTTTCGTACCTTTACGGCTGTCCCTTCAAGGTAGTGAGCGACCACCACTCACTTTGCTGGTTGGCCAATTTAAAAATCCCCACTGGTCGCCTAGCCCGCTAGAACCTGTGAATTCAAGAGTTTGATCTGACTGTAGTCTATAAGTCAGGAAAACATCATTCCAATGCGCTGTGCCTGTCCCGAGCCTCGGTCGAGCACCCCGGTCCTGAAGATGAAGACGAAACGGCTTTTCTGGGAGCAATCGACGCCCCAACGTTGTGTAAATAACAGAGGGAAGACGCCGAGCTGCAACCACTTGTGAACGTTTCGGAAGGCTGCTCTACACGGAATCCCAAGCTCTTCGCACGCGGCCTCAAGCTATTTTCTTTACGGAACAACATCCTCTACAAACGAAACTTTGGTCGAAAAGGCAGATAATACCTTTTAGTTGTCCCTGCCTGTCTTCGCCATGACATACTACGGGCCTGTCATGACGAGCCGACTGCGGGTCACCTTTGTTATGCGCGTACCACTTCCCGAATGAAGCAGAACTAGTGCAGTCGACGCTTCCTGCCAAAGTGAAACACTCAACACTACATTCGTACCTGCCGCCAATGTCAGCGGCAGAAAAGGCCGCCTGGACGCCCAGCTGGTTTACGTCCACCTGTACAGGTACCGAAAATACCTTTTGAACAAATGAGCATGGAATATTTGAGCCCCTTCCCACAACATATGCGTGAAATAAGTGGATCATCGTCGCGACCGTTTACCTTACCAGATACGCCGAAATAAAAGCTTTTCAGCGTTGCACTGCGCTCGACGGGGCTCACTTTTACATGGACAATATGGTTCTGCACCATGGAGCACCAGAAATGTTGATTACGGACAGGGGAACCGCATTCAACTCGGCGTTGGTACATGCCATCATGGACCTCACCGGTACTTCACGCCGAAAATCTACGGCTTACCACCCACGGACAAACGGCCTGACCGAACGGGTAAACAAAGCTATTGCAGACTTGCTAAGCATGTACGTCGACTTGGAGCACAAATACTGGGACGAACTTCTTCCATACGCGAAGTTTGATTACAACACGACCCGGCAAGGAACCAGGCGCATGACGCCATTCGCTCTCCTGTGCGGACGCGAGGCAATAACGATGCTGGATGCCATGCTCCCCTCACGACAACGGGAATGCCAACGACACCGCGCAAGCGGTCGCTCATCGCGCCGAAGAGGCGCGGAAGCTCGCTAGGTACTGCATTAGACGACAGCAGATGCCCGATTCCTTTCTTTACAATGCTCGTCACAGGCACGCTTCCTTCTCGCCTGGCCACTATGTATGCGTGTGGACCCTCATCCCACGTCGCGGGCTAAGCGATAAATTTATGAAACGCTGTTTTGGACACGGCAGAGTTCTGAAACAGCTGAGTAACGTCACGTACGCAGTTATTCCGGAAGACGGTGTTTCAACCCGGCGTCGCCAATACCGATCGGAAGTAGTGCACATCGTCCGCATGAAGCCTTACTTCGCAAGAATGTGACGGTCCCAACCTCGCTCCCTATTTCACCACACCTTCACCCGAGCATCGGGACGATGCTTCCCCTGGGGGGTAGGGAAGCTGTCACGTGTGTTATAAGAAAGGACACACGCAACGGTGATCGACGATGATGATGATGTCCTCAAATATTTTGCATGTACCCACAAGGGGGGATTGGCCAGGGCTAAACCGGTTAAATACGTGGGGACTTCAAAATACTTATTTCCAGGAAGAGGCTGTAAAAGGAAACTTAGTTGTGAATGGAACCCGAATTACCCATTAATCAGCACCCTTTAGCAATTCAAACGACCTGAGGCAGAAAGAAAATTCTGAATGCAATTATATATATCCCTTTTTGCGAACCCCAGCTTTGATGCGCCAATAGATAATATAAGTGTTATCGATAAGGTCAACCCCATCCGCTCAATCGGGTCCTTCAAAAACAGTTGTCTAGCTGTTGAGAAACGGCGACAGTCGAGAAAAAAATGATCGATTGTTTTGGGGACCTGGCACCGCACACATAGTTCTGTAGGTGAAAGTTCTGATCTGAACAGATAGAAATTAAGCCTTGGAACCCTGAAGCGCAGCTCGGTGAAGGTCACCTCGCATTGCCGAGAGCCACAAAAATGAACATTCCACCCGAACTTTAGCTGTTGGAACTCTTCAAATGATAAAAGTGATTTGGAGCGGGTGGCGTCTAAATGCCAATATCGTCTTAATCTCGCAGATGCAAATAGAGCCAGATTAGGAATGCCGAATTGAATGGGAGCTGTGGCAGCGACATTAGCTAAATGGTCCGCTTGCTCATTGCCCCTGATGTCCCTATGGCCAGGTACCCAAGAGAAGCGAACCTCCTTCACGTGCCTGGGAACAAAAAATAATAGTGTGCGGTACAATGGGGAGTCCGAAAAGGAAGTTAATGTCGATATAACTGCCATCGAATCAGATAATATGATGATTTTTGATACATGCTGCGGCACTTTGCATAGGGCGAGAGCTATTGCTAAAAATTCGGCCATAAAAATGGGTGTGTAATCCGGGATTCGCAGCGAATAACTCCAATTTAAAGATTGTGAAAAAAATGCCAATTCCAGCTTTCTCGCCATTTTGAGATGCATCATTATAAATCACAGAAGAAGCAGGATACTTGGATAAATATTCATTTAAAATAGCTGTTAATAGCGAGCGTGGTAGAAGTTTTGCAGCGGAAGGGAAGGGGTTTTGAGAGTAAAACTCAGTTTCTCGGTCGATTTTGGATACCGGAATAACCTCATATAACTTAACAGAAATACAATCCAGGCATGATTGAACAAATAGCACTTGGGGGGTGATACGTGTAGGCCACGGAGATGTAAAAAATATACTCGGAGCACAAATAAATATAGGCTTGGCAGCCCCAGAGGGGGCTTCATATATGCGGAGGTAAGTTTGCACCATGAGCAAGAGAAAACGGACCCTAAGTTCAGGAACACGTGCCTCCAAGTACAAAACTCGCTTCGAGACGAACCGGGGAAGGCCCAGACAAAATCGAAGACTGCGCCTCTCCAACAGGTATAACGGACGGAGTTTGTAGATAGGACAACTGCAAAACAAGACGCACCCAAACTCTATGACTGGCCGGACGTAGGCTCGGTACAACAGCAAAAGTGTGTCCCGGCGCATTCCTGCTCGTTTCCCACATAGTATTTTCATGCGACCAAATGCTCTCTCCGCTTTTGTGACTGATGCGTTAATATGTGCCTGCCAATCAAGAGTAGACGTATATGTAACACCAAGATATTTCAGTAAATCCACCTGCGGAATGACTTGATTTTCGTAAGCGAGAGAAATTGAAATTGATCCTGCAACCGGGAAGACAAGTAAAGCACTCTTCGACACATTTACGTTAAATAAATGCTTTCAAGCCATGTCTCCAAGACAGATATATAGGCCTGCAAACGGTCATATAGCGAATGAATGTCTACTGCGGCCGCAAAAAACGCTATATTATCCGCATAAACGTAGGTTGTTAAATCTGGGAATATAGGAATGTCCCTCATAAGAATGTTAAAAAGTAAAGACGATAAAACCGATCCTTCAGGCACACCTCTAGTTTGTGGAAATGGTCCTCAAGATAGCCTTCCGTTTGTACAAAAGAATTCCCGATCAGCCAAAAACTCCCTAATCCAAGCAAAAAGGTATGTAGGCAAGTTTATACGCGCTAGTTTGTCAAGTAAGATACCATGCTGGACACTTTAGCTGCATCTAACGTCACTAGTGCATAAGCTTTAGCTGCATCTAACGTCACTAGTGCCGACACCAGTTTCCCTTTTCGTGCTAAGCGGATCCTCGCCTCTAAGTCCCCATGAGCGTTCCAAATAGAACATCCCCGCCTAAAACCAATCTGAGCAGGACTGAGTACTTGCCTGTCCTGCATGAAAGAAGTCATCCGTTTAAAAAAGTATTCGCTCTATTAATTTTATCATGTTGGAGCAATCGGCCTTAAGTTGTCGAAATCGAAACCCTCACCTGGATTTTTTTGAAGCAAAATTCTCTTGGACACTTTCCAGTCGAGTGGAATCCAACAAAACCTGAGGGATAAATTTATCACATTCAATAAAACCGGTTGGAATTCCTCAGCCAAAAATTTAATAGCACCAACAGTCACGCCATCAGGCCCCGGCGCCGCAGAACGTGTTATGGACAAGGCCTCCGTCAGATCACAAGATGAGATTGGCATAAAATCATTCGTTTCTGGAAGACCGATAAGACGCAAGTTATTACAACGAGAAGAAAAGCGAACCGCAAGACCTTCAGCAGAGCGCTCAAGAATTCGGGCCTCTTCAGCAGAAGTCAAGACCTCTGATGACTGTAACTCCTTGATAAAGACCGCCCGATTGCTTGCCATGAACTTATATAGCGCTGCTTTATTTTTTGAATTCGAAAGAAAGTCATTGAGATTTATAATGTAATCCATTTTAGCTTTAGCAACTGTACGTTTGAACACTGCTGCCATGTACCTATAGTTTATCCTATTTACAGACCAGTGATTGTGCAGAAGAGTCCTCAGAGCTGCTTTTCTACGGCGATAATCTCGGCTACAGTCAGCGTTCCACCAGTTAAAGACCTTTTGCTGTGCGCTACAATTGACTGTGAACTCAGCGTTTTTTGCTGCTGCCTGCAAAGACTCCATCGTTCGCTGAGCATCTACAATGGACTCAGTGGTCTGCATTGATGTAAAGCAATCCCGCAGTGCCCCCTTTTAAATTCGAGCGTTAATAAATTTTTTTTTGCTATCTGACCTCAATTCTAGTTAGAGGGACACCTACCGTAAACTCAATAGGAAAATGATAACTGCTTGAACCGCGCAGGGTAATGTACCCCAGGACGCGACTTGTACATTGCCTGAGGAGAAGGTCAAGTCCAAGGCAGATCGAGATCCGCCACGCAAAAATGTAATCGCCCGTTAATTATGACAGGAAAGGTCATTCTCCTGAAGCCAGTGCCAGAGCTCTAAACCACGAGAGTCCGTTCTGAAGCCCCAAGAAACGTGGTGAGCATTGAAGTCACCGGCAACAATCACCCCCGATTTACTGGCTATAAAACTGTCCATTTCATCTACTCTACGGAAGCCTACCGGAAAATAAACATTGACGATGGAGATCGGAGGACTCCCAGGAAGAAGAAAGTCTACCGCGAGAACTTCGCCACTGGGTGACATCAGTTCCAACGACGAAAATGCTCTGTGACAAAGTTTTGAAAAAAACTAAGGTTAGTCACCCACCCCCCCTACTATTGCGGTCTAATCTAAAGGCCCGATAATTTCCTAAAGCAAAACAATTGTCCTTAGAAAGCCATGATTCTTGAAGGAGGACAACATCAGGAAAGTAATTTGCAACTAGACACTTGAGATCAACGAAAGAAGAATTAACGGAACGGCAGTTCCACTGAACAACCTTCAGAGATGCTATACTGATTCGTGTACTGTGGACGCAACAATGGTCCCCAGTATATCAGTGCCATTAGTTGAAGTCGTAGGGGACACCTTTTTGCTTGCTGGTTTTCCACGTGCAGCCTTAGCTTCATCTATAGGGGAGATACGCCTCTTCTGTTTTGTGGGGATAATTTTATTTGTGTAAACGTCATTCACTTCCATGACGTAGGAGTCGTCGATGTCTACAGCTGGGGCGGCTTTTCCAACCTCGTCATTACTAACAAACTGAACTCCCTTCGGACCGACTGCCTCATCGCCACCCCAGTCTAAAACTGATTCTGCTGTATTCCGTTAGGAGCAGCCTGCAATAGCCTGGGCATCATGTGTTTCAGAGTACGTTACAAGCTGAGGTTCAGAAGTAGAACATTTGGCCTGGTGGTTAATAGGAACATCCGGTAGTGAGCATCCTAACTTTGCCGCCAAAAGGTTTGTGACATGCGTCAGCGTGACAAGAGTCTCAGTAAGCGGAGCGACCACTTGCTGCATTACCTGCGTGATGGACTTTTGAATTACTGGAGTAATAGTCGCTGGAAACGCGGCATCAGTAGCGGAACTTGTTTTGTGAATTGCTGCCGCATAACCCTGGGTACGACTTTTCAACAGAGCCGAAGCCTCAAACCTAGAGCAGCGGTTTTTTCCCATTATCTCTAAGAGGGAACATTCATGAGACCTGGCCAGGCAGTTGGAATACGTCGCTTCGTGGGCTCCATTACAGAGACAGCAGAGTTCGATGTCTTATCAACAGGATTGCGCATCATGACTGTCTCCACACTTTTTGCATCTAAGACTGGACTTGCATCCTCGAAATATGTGGCCAAATCTCCAACACTTCCGGCACTGCGGTGGCCTAGGCTCCAAAAAGTCTACCCTATGCACCAGCGGCCATTCCATCACCTCAGAGGGACATTTTAGTCCTGCAGAAGTCACGATAACAGACGCGGTTGGGATCCGCCGTCCATTCTCCACTCTGCTACAGCGGTAGACTGCCGTTACACCTGCCATTTTGAACTCATCTAGTACTTCTTCGGGAGACTGGGTGGGATCAACGTCCCGAACAATGCCTTTCACACAAGCGAGGTGCGCCGGAATGAAGGCGTTCACGGGAACCGAGGCAAACGATGTGCACCGCAGCACGTCCGCGACACAATCTAGGTCTTTAGATATGCACAAAAGGCCTGCCCTACCGTATTTCCTTACTTCCGAGATAGCCATGTAATGTTGGTTCACTAGTTTCAACTGCTCTTGAAGGAGTTTTGAATTTTTTGCCCGAATCACCCCGTCACCGGCGGGGACAAGTGCTACCGGAATGCTCTCTACGCCGTGCCGCTTGAATGCCTCTAAGGGTAAGCTGCTTGCAGCCAAGCTGGCGAACCAAGATGCCATGCTGGTCCCCGGGGAATCTAGGGCCATAGTCCTAATATCCCCCACCGCTACAGGATTGCAACAATTGGGCCCAACTTTAAAAACTAGCCCTGGCCAAAACACCCACTCACGGTACCGATGGGCAGACGTGACAGCCTCAGAAGACACAGCGAGGAGTCGAAGCAGAAACGATCTGGTGGCGTGTCACTGCCACGCGCGATATGAAGGGTTAGGCGAGCATCTCGTTGACTCTTGGCAGGACTACCATCCTCTCGATGCAGCACCGACAACGGTGATCGACGATGAGGCAGAAGAAACAAACTCATCGTCTTCTAATCGCGTGCGCTCTTGCCTGGCTCTCGGTTCTCGAGCGCTTTGAGGTTAGACCCTTCGGTGTTACGCTTTGGTTTTTTGTGCCTCAATAAACTACAAGGCCACCACCCTCTACCCCCACCACCACCCCGAGTACGCATTTGCTGTACACTACAATTTGCATTACATTTGAGCACAAACCGCTCGTTCTGCAATCTTATAAGCCCTGCCCAACTTGCGTTTGTTTTGGCCGGCTTAATATTATAGATTAGGTAGAAGGACCTTCCCCCCCCCGCCCAACGCAGTTTGTTTAAAATACAGGAAAACACATTAAGGCGAATTCAAACAAACACGTTCCCAAATCCAGTACGGTTAAATTATCTATTCCCCACACAATACTCCCCGGAGTGTGCTTTTTGCGGCAATTCAGGCACCCTCTACCACATCGTCTGGGAGTGCGACCGAAACCCCGACCTTCCCCGCATTCCCAAACCTTCCCGTGAGCAGTGGGAGAGCATGTTGTCCAGCTAGAGCCTCGACGAACAGATGATCTTGGTTGACCGAGCGGACAGAGCAGGACAGCCCATGGACTTCCGGAATAGGAAGCCACCCCACAATTTATTTTTGCTCATTAAAGTTTCTTCTCTTTCTCTCTGCCTGCTTACCAAACGTGTTTTGTCCGCATGGCCCCTTCAAAAGCAGCTCTCACGACTGCCGTGGGGAGGGTTCAACGTAACAGCCTGGCGGCAGCGCACGCACACGGTGGGAACAGCAAGGGGAAGACACCCGCAGGCAAGACCTTCTGCCAGCTTGGACTAACCAGCACATGTGATGGGCGCACATGGTGTGCCATGGAACAAGGACTCGGACGTTGTCCTGAGCATTGAGGGAATCATCGTATTATTAAAGACGATAGCCTTTCTTGGGTTGCTTAAACCCAGAAATTTTGGTCTGTCTGTATGTCTGTCTGTCCTTCTGTCTGTCTGTAACTCGAAACAGCCACCCGGCCAAAGTAAAGTGCTTACTGCACAATAGTCTTATATATTCACAGTAAAGTGTAAACGCCTAAGCGCGGTTTAAATGTTCATACCTGTCAACTTTTTTGAACAAGTACAAGAAATTACGCAAATATAAGGCAGAAAATTAGTACAAAAAGGTGTTCGTTTTACAGTGTTCCTTTATTAAAGAAATCCTGGATGCTTGGTTTTTCGATAGCAAATGGTATTCTACATCTACTGCAGAACAACGCGTACCGCCTGCTGTTGCCCGCGCCACCCCCTGGGGGCATATGAGGAATCACGCGGCAACAGCAAATGAAGGTTCTACTATCTAGGTTTTAACGTTCTACTTGGAACGTTCTACTTGGAACGCACGTGGAGCACGGCAACGCTATTCTATACAACTTGAAATCGGCTGCATCGATTCACGCGCGTCTCCGCCGTATACTGCAGCGCTGGCATCGAGGAACCCCGCGTGTAGCAGTAGAACGCGGTAAATTCAAATCGCCTTGAGCAAACCTTTAGTGTGTTTACCTTGGGATAAGCGCGACGGAACAGGAACCGCATGAGAGGTGAGCGGGGAAGCGAAGGGGGGCATTTCCTTGACAAATGTCTACAAAGACTATCGTCTTTTGACGACATGTGCAACAAAAGGAGGAGATAGGCGGCCAATTTTTTTTCTGCTCAATCGGGGCAGTGCGTTATACAGTGTCGCGTCACTCCCATGAGCGTTTCACGGCATTTCTACGCGTGTCGTTTTAAGCGCAGCCTTCGGCGGCCGCATCTGGAGTTTCGCGGCGTCGCCGTCGTCGTAACCGAGTGAACGATTGGAAGATCGACGAGTGAAAGAAACTAAACGAGGAGAGTTTCGCGAAATTGTGAGGGGAGGGCGGTTTGCCGTGGCTGCGCCAGCGCTTTACAAAAGTGTGTGGTGGGGGAAGGGGGGCAGTATGTTGTTCCCGCACAAGATGCTCGTCTGCGCGACGCTTGGTGAAAACATGAGGGGGGCGTGCACGTGACGGTGATGGGCGTTCGTTCTTAAGACGCGGGTCACGGTCCCTTCCCTATAGACGCACTTCGCGCCGCTGACGCAGAGGCTCATCAGCGCTGCCGTCGGGTGGGGCACTTGTCCTGTGCTTCGTCAGCCGCTGCAGCTAAACGAGCTGCCCGTGCGGAGGCTGAGCAGCGCCGACGTAAGAACCCATGGAGTGAGGGCGGAACAATGAGCGATACAAAGGGCGCTTGTGCTTCTTCAGCCGCTAAAAATAAAAGGTTTCTGTAACCATACAAATATGACTGTCAGAAAATCTTTGCCTCAAAATTTTTTGCACAGTCAAAACAACTAAATAGCTGCGCCAAACATTTGAATTAGGGAGTATCGTAATCTCCAGCCAATTTTTTTGTTGTGGTCCTGTAATGAGCCGGCGATATCTGTTAATGCGTCACTTGGCCGAGCGGGTTCCGCCTCACATCGCGAACTTTTTACACATGAAACTCTTCCCACAGTCGCATCAAACTATGGGAACTAGCACATGCTCGTAGATGTTGCGGTGTTAAATGCGAATGCTGCCTTTTACGAGACTCCTACCAGGCATGCAGACCGTGCCACTGTCGTCGCCTTTCATGAATCCTAGCCAGTTAGCTACGGAATAAAACGTGTCTCCTGAGAGGTTGGCCTCCTGAAAATTTGCAAATCTGTAATTGACATCAAAAAGCCGTTCCATCTAAAGCTTATAATAGCCAGCGTAATTACCCTTCCGCTACACGCAGTGCGAAATATTGACTCGAGACAGCGTCCAACAGAAGACGGCTCTTTTGTTGTGCTTCCCACCCTTTTGTAGCGCATGCTACAGTGGCCGAGGTTGAGCAGTTTCGCGTGGGCCGTGAAGGGCCATTCGGCGCAAGCGCAAGGAGCATTGGATTGGTTTGGATCGGATAGGGTCGGATCGGATTGACTTGAATTGGCTTGGCTTGGCTTGGATTGGATTGGCTTGGCTTGGATTGGATCAAATTGGCTTGTGTTGGATTGAAATACATTCCAATTGGAGTACGGGTGTGTAGAGAATCGGGTCTGCACATTTGCCGGTCTGCGCATGCCAGAGGAGTGATGTCATAACGCGGCAGACGCACTGGATCCGGCGCGTGCCTAGCTGTGCGTCTCGACTGCGCAGTAGCCAAGTCTGACGCTACGCCGGTGCCGCTCGATAGCCGTTTCGCGTGCCTCCTGGACATCCAGGCTGCGCATGCGCGAGGAGCAGTGACTGGACTGTACTGGACTGGATTGGATTGGATTTGATTGAAAATCGTTTTAGCTGCAGTAAGCATGATAATCAGCTAATCCTAAACCACGACGAATCCTAAGAATAACCACCTGAACCTCATCCCACGCTACGTTTATCCTGGCATAGCGGAGCTACGCCACTGCTAATTTTTTTTATTAAATGTAGCCTGCTAAACTTTAATACCTGCAGCTGCGGTTGTGGCCGCGCTCCTCGTGGTAAATGTAGGTCACTGTGTTCCATCATTTGTGGGGAATAACAAGCAGGATAATTATTACGGTTGTGCTACGTTACTTTGAAGAAAAGGTTGAGAACAAAGGAACAGTCCCTAAGGGCTTTTTGAGGAAAGAAGAAGAAGCAACCGTTTGAGCTTCGGCCCTGCTTCGTCCGTTCCTGCAACCGCCACCGGAACCGCGTGCCGTGCTCCACTGAAGGCAAGCAATGAGCAGTAAGTGTACAGCCTGCGTTTCTCCCCTCGAATAGTGTCCAGTGCTTTAAACGCACAAGAAAGCTTGGCGAAGAGAACGCGTCCTATGTTCTCCCTAGACGCCAGTGTTACTTGATAGGTGAGAGGGGGGGGGTATTTTTATTTCTCGTGGCGTTGTGATAACCCAGTTTTTTCGGTGACGTCTACCGATGCCCCTGCTCACCTCTAAAGGATTTCTTAGAGCGCCATCCGATGAGATTCGAAGTTTCAAGGTTAGGCCGGCACATGCCGGAGCGTCTCCTCTCTGGTGTAGAGGTTCCGTCTTAGCTTCCTTATACAGACATAGAGGTCCCATTCCGGCTAGTGCCTTTGTTATTTCCCACTTCTCTCTTAACAGTGAAGCTGCTCAGCGCTGGCTTTGACGGCAGTCTCCGCGGGTATCGTGTCACGTTTTCTCTACAGCGTGTTTCTCAGCCATGCAAAAGCAGGTTCTTCGTGCTGAAGAATTGAAAGAAAATAAAGAAAAGGTTCTAGGGACTTCATATATTCATGTAAGGTGGCTTATATTGCGTCTGAAAGTAGTCTTCCCGGCAAAAATTTAAGACTGACTTCATACGCACGACGTCGTGTGGTCTGGCGGAAGCCACTATACCCACGACGGGAGTGACGTGCCAACGCGGCAGCGAAAGCAACCGGCACCGCGCTGTTTCCAAGCGGCTCTATCGCCCTTTCCCGTCACACCACGGGTACCATACCACGGGTCGCGAAGCCGATGGTTCAAATGACAGCAGTACAACGCTCCTCGAAATGGGTTTTCGTTGAGCTTTCGCGCTCCGTATCGCAATAAAAAAAATCACAGCTGATGTTATGGATGCAAAGCAAGACACAGAACCGGAAAATGCATTTATTTCACCTACGATTGCAGCTCGACTAGGGAAAATGTTGCTGGTCCCTGCTGGTTTATGGCCACATTTCCAGCTGGGCACTGCTGGTCCCAGTTGGGACCAGCATATGCGACTTATTTAACATGCTCTGTGCCACATTACGTCTTTGACAGACCGACCATATTCCCAATTACCGATGGGAAATTTGGGGCCCTTAAAGAACGTTCAGCTCCCTCAAAATAACCTAGGTTATATATTTCACGTATTTTTTATCTCGGCTTACAATCTGCATAGTCAATGCAGTTCAGAAGCGCTCGGGTTGCGTAACGGATGGCGGTGCTCTTATCCAGTCTCCGAATTAATACTGCGGGGTGGAAGCACCTGTCCTATATTTAGAATTAACACGTATATAGAGGATTACGTTGACCGATAGCCTAAACGATGCGGCAAATTGTTCTACTCATGCGCGTTCAGAAAGTTACAGTTTCAAGCTCAGTTGCAACAAATTATTAAAAAACGAAGTCAGATGCACCGCCATGTCATTTTATTCTTAACCTGATTTCAGTGGCCACATGCAAGACAATTTTCACCATTTCGAAATCAATACCCACGACATTTCATTTCAAGCACATCCACATGTGTGGAGCAATGATAACAGCTTTCATGTTTGCACTGGGCATTAGCCATTTACGTACACTAAACGTTAGAAACCAAATGTGCACTGAACGTTCCAAGAACTTCTTGGTTTATGTATACGTCGTGAAGGAACTTCCTTCATGTGCAAAGGGTTCGCGAGCCTGACCCCCCTCGACAAAATGGCGCCCACACGCAAGAAACACAAAGAACCAGTTTATTCTGGACAATAAAACAAAACGGCATGCGTAGAAGTATCAGCGTGCAACATAACAGTCATGCGAGCAACCACGACACTCAACAACAAACTGCACCGATCGTTCCGAAAGTAATAGGGCGTTTTAATTAACACTGACGGCGATTTCCGACACTATCGTCCGATTCTGTTGTCGTGATGTCCGAATCTGTTGTCGCGTTTGTGTCGCGTTTGTGTACTTCAGTTTCTTTTGCAGTCGTTCAAGCCGCGAATGGACGACGTCCACTGTTTTTGTAGCTTTCACTACGAAAAAGGCGTTGTTCCGGAGCTGAACTTCTCAAAGGCGGGATCGAAATCGCTAAAGCAACTAAATCGTGCCCCAACTTCGAATGCCATGCCGCCTCCGTCGAAGCCGCCAAGGGGCTTGGGGAACCCGCCAACCCGTATGATGAGGGCGCGTGGCCTCCGAGATCGGCTGCGGGCGGCGCGGCGCGGCGCCGGTAGCCGATCGCGGAAGCCACGGAGGGCCCTTTCAGTTTTCAGCAACTGCCACGTTGGCGCCATAGTCGCGTCGTGAGTATAATGGCTTCCGCCAGACCACACGACGTCGTGCGAATAAAGTCAGTCAAAATTGAATGCTTACAAGTGAAGCCAAATTTATGGTGTAAGCTGGAACCAAGCTCGTTTTCTTACCTCGTCTGTTGCGCAGTGAAGCATGGACATCTGCGGAGAGAGTATGATTAGATGAAACTGCTTCAACTCTTGTGTTATGAAAAGTATCCAGAACAAGTTATATGATAATTATCTGCTGAGACACTGTCCCGAGTTTCAATTGCTTGTCATAATTAGCACCCAGTGGAGTTGTACGTTACCGAATTAGTCTGCTGTCAAAACATGGCCGTTTACGAAGGGAGCACGGTTACGGAAAGCGTTTGTAACGGTTGTTTCACCGTAAATATCCTGAAAAAGGAATGCGACCACTGATTGGTTGCTTTATTGTAGGGTTTAACGCGCCAACGCAACGCAGGAGATGAGGCGTGCCGTAGGGGGGGGCTCCGGATTAATTTTGACCACCTGGGGATCTTTACCGTGCACCGAAATCTCGTACACACGGGCATTTTCGCTTTTCGCCTGTATCGGAAAAGCGGCCGCCGCGGCCGGGAATCGAACCCGCGACCTCGTGCTCAGCAGCACAACGCCTTAGGCACTGAGCCACTGCGGCGGGTGGAATGTGGCAGTTAGCCTCTAAGATAACTGTCACATCACGCTCAAAAAAGAAGGGGAACCTGAATAATATCTTCGTAAAGACGACCCACAGCTCCGCTGTTTCGGCAGATTTTGCGCTGGGTGGAACTGGGTTTGCACTTTTCAATTACAATTTTGAGCCTTACGTTATTTTTCCATATTTGAAACAGTTGCTTTCTATTGGTGAGGTTTGCAAGGTTAGGTTATTTTCGGTTGCCGTAGGGAGAGAGGAGTATGTGCCAGACCCTGCATTCTGTTTTGTTTTTCCCGAAACGCCGGAGGACAAGTGCTGACAGCACCATACGACGGTACTGAAGACACTGCGCCATTGTAAAGTCTATATAATTACCTAATTTGGCTAATCAGGTAACTTTCCTGGATGTTGGGCCAACATTTTATGCACGCCTTTAGTGGTTGATGGGTTTGCGCTTCTAAAAGCATTAGCACCATAGGTTTCCTTGTTGGCTTCCTTCTCTTGGCAGGTTTTAAACTCGTTTTCTTTTGCGATCTGCCCTTTCTCTGTTTTGTTCACCACCTTAAGCTCATTACTCTTACTCTTCTGCATCTCTGCAAAGTCCCACAATCACTGAATCGGCACTGAGAACCAAGTAGATTTGATTTTTATATCAATGTTTCAAGCTTTCATTTCTATTCACTAATTCTTTTTCAAAGGATGTACATATGATGTTTTTGTCTTTGGTTGATGTTTTTTTGCCTTTGCAAATCCAACCAGCGCATCACTTCTGCTATTCCGGCTGCCTGTTACAATGTTTCGCTTCATGTTCGCCTCTTGCCTCCCACTCTCGCGTAATCTTCCAACAAAATCGTGCACCATGCCCATATCTAATCCTTTGTCCATTTGGCCTCCACGCTGGGGCATTCAACCACCTCCGCGTCGTAGCCAGAGGTAGGCGTGCAGTCACTGTAATCTTCACCTCTTGCTTAGTTCCAACCGACGGCTGCGAACTTTCGGCTAATAGTATAGAATTCTTCTCCGAACAGATTTAGGGGAAATACCCAAGGTTCAGTAAGTTTCTGCGAAGGAATGTTTGACATCCACCTGAATGCAGCCATACGGCTGCAAAGGAAAGCTGTACAGCTTTCCTTTGGAGCTGTATGGCTGCATTTTGTTGGATGTCAAAATTCCCTACGCAGAATTCTTCCCCATTTCTTGCTATTCCTTGTGGGCCTCAGAAATCCCACCACTAATTATTCCTTCCCCGTCTGTTTATCTTAAAGGGACACTGAAGTGATATGTAAACATTGCGGGATTACTAGCGCAAATTGTAGTCCGGAGTCCCCAGGCCATGTTTTGACCACTCTAGGCGCGTTTACGCGATTTTATTTTTAGTAGAAAAACTAATTCGAAAACGCTGTCCTCCTCTCTTTACGCTCGCCCATTTTCTGTGGCGTTTTCGTGTGACGTCAGGAGGGGATGAGCTGGCAATTGGCTGCGCCACGGCTGCGCTACTGCACGGCTCCCCGGCCGACAGAGTCAGTCGGCCCAGCGTCTCGTCCGCCGGCCGCCGGCGGGTCGTCGCAATCAAGGAGGTTAAAAAAAATTGCTTGGTCGCAATTCGTTCGCTTAGTTGAAACGAAGCCAGGACACGTTTGTGAATGGAAGAATGTGCCTTTCTTTACTTGGTTTGTTTGTACACTGTATGTAGCTCCAAGTCAAGGTCCCTTCACACAAGCGCTGCACATGCGACGCTTCGCTGACTGGTACGCCAGTAGGAAAATATAAGGACTCTTGAAGGCGGGAGAAGAGTCAGCGAAGTCAATATAGGTACTAAGCAAATAAAATCAACTGATATTTTTACCGTACAGCGTAAAACTAGGGCGCGGGAAGCACTTTTTTGCGCTGGGCGAACAAGCACAGCGGTCAGCAGCACGACTACGCATCTGCGAACGCTTTTCCGTCTACGAAATGCAATTGCTAGACGTGAGCTACTGTGGAAACTCGGGCGACGCTTACTGCACGATCGCAGTACAACAAATAGTCACCTAAGCGGCTTGAAATGCCAAAACTAAATAAAAGTGTAAACCGGTTGTACAATATATACCCTATATTAGCAAGTCATTCGCGCCCCGCTCCGTGGCCTAGCGGTCTGGGGCGCTAGGAATTCACCGCAAATGTTTTGCGAGTCACGAGTTCGAATCCCCGCGGGTACGTGCTTTTTTTTTTTTTTGTAAGTTACCTTTTTTGTTTTCCGCCGATGTCTTCTATATTGAGTTCACCTTTTTTGGGGCCGCAACGTTCATGGCTACACGAACTAGTTCACAAAACGCGCGCAGGCTGGCACTGGCGCGCTAGCGAGTTCTCGTTGGCGTGCTGTTGCCATAAGCACCGATTGCTTGCAGGCAGTGGGCACAGGCCAGAATGAACAGACCCTTGGCCTGGTGCGAACACGCTTTTTACGATACAGGCATGAGGGAGGCAAGCTCCAAATATGCGGGAAAACCGCATGACATTTGGGCGTCTGCGGGTACGCGGAGGGCGTTCATGCACTGCGTAGGTCTCGGCTAGTGAATGCTACGACTACAAGCCGTCCTGGGAGGCTTATCTTGTGCATTTTACAGCCGACAACATGGCAGAAGCGCGGTACGATGATTACTGAGATATTGAGAATGCCCATCCAACAAAGCCATTGTTTATGTTTTACAGAACCGAAACCGAAACCGAAACTTGTGTGATTGCTAACCTTGGGCATCGTCCAATCACGGCGCCCCTCCTCTCAACGTCACAGCCTTAGTTGGTGCGGCCGCCGCAAACCGCGCATGGTAGTTTTTCTTCTTTCGCGCTTTGTAAAATAATTACCGATTTGTCAACCGGATAAACGATGAAAAGTGCGCTAATTTGAGCCAGTCTACGCAGTGCAAGCAAAAACGGGAGCTTGACAAATTCACTTCAGTGTCCCTTTAATCAGTGTTAGTGCAGTCGCTCTGCCGTTTACAGATGTGGCAAAATGAAGCGTTTTGAAGAACGCGGTGTAGCAAGCTGTGCAGGGCAGACAATTTTCTTCCTCGCTTTTTTAGGCCCTGAAACAAACAGTCTTTTTTTGGTAAATTCCGGATTCACTTATTGATACTCCGAGCGTAAAACGTGCAGGTAGATGCAATTGATGGCGCAAATGCATCTTCAGTCATGGTCACCTCCTATAAATGTTTCTTTACCTTTGAAGCTGAGAATTTTACTGCGGACGCGCTATAAAGTAGCCCGCTAATTTTCAACCTTCTCACTTTAATGAGTGATTCTTATCACTTTGTGCTCACCCTAGTTTCTGAAAATTATTTGGTGTCCACTTACTGCCTGTACTTCCTGTTATTTGTTTCATGCGATATACCCACGCCCTCCGTAACACCGTAAAGGCCTTGGGGGTAGTTTAATAAATAAATAAATAAATAAATAAATAAATAAATAAATAAATAAATAAATAAAAAAAAAAAAAATAAATAAATAAATAAATAAATAAATAAATAAATAAATAAATAAATAAATAAATAAATAAATAAATAAATAAATTGGGGCAGAGTGATCCGCGCAGCAAGAAACGGATTCTGCCTTTTCAGTCGGCGCACTCGAACCTGAGTATACGTGGGATCGCCAGGCATTGTTTTACCAATGCGCTGAAGAAATCCTGCTTCCATGTCCTGGACGATAGTTTAAAAAAAAAACAGACAATACTTCTAAAGTCTGCCGGGTACGCTTCATTTCTTCTGGTGTCGATCGCTGATAAAATGCTTAAACAGCTGAGGAAAAAGCCAGACGTGGAACCCGGGGAGAAAGGAAGAGAAAAGTTGAAGTGCGCTGTCGCTCCGCATCTGCACGGCATCTTGCACAGTCTCAAGGAAATAGAAAAACACGTCAACTTTAACGTTGTCTTCTTTGCTGCCAACAAATTGTCTAAAATATTGAACAGGGTCAATGAAAAAAAAAAGAAAAAAGTAAAGTACGAAACACAGCATCGCGACCGCTTCGCGAATTGTTCAGAAGGCACAGTATATTCCATTTTTTTATCGTGTGGCAGGCAGTAGGTCGGACAGACCGGTCGTTGCTTAAATGATCGGCTTAGATAGCATAGGAACGATGTAGATACGGCGATTAACGGACATCTGGGCATACACTGCAGAGATTGCGAGTGTAGGCCACATTTTGATAAGACCAGCAGTTTAACCCGATACGAGGATCAGCTAACGATAGAAATCATCGAGGCATACTATATAGTTCTCTGAAAGACAAATGCGTTAGAACAGCTTCCATAACACTGACAAAGAAAGAGCTGCAATTCTTATGCAATCATTAGATTTTACCTTGCAAAAGTGCCTTTGTAACGCGGCCGTTTGAACTGTCATCCCCAGTTTTTTTAATTTGCCTCTGCTCCTCCCCCTTTCCTTCTTTCTTTCGTTCGCTGTGTAACTTCCCGTAGAAAATCGGACAGCACAGTGAAAATAAACGACTTGATAGTAGCGCCGGCTTCCTTCCACTTCGTTTGTGCATGTTCCTTTCGCGCTTTCCGCATCCAATGTAAGCGGACTGACGCGTGATTTGTAGTCACGTGATGCCCGACGCGGCAAGAGAGGAGAGAAATACTTTTAGAGTTTTCGCCTTGGTATGAAGTTTGAACATTCCTTTACAGCCTTGTTTAAGAAAGGTTTAAGGTCATGTACATCGAATAACGATACATAACGAATAACGATGCAGCGCCGAGAGCATCCACACGGTGGACTGCCGTAGCAGACGACAGAGCGGTCCAACCAGCTACACTCTCCACCACAGTGCTCCCAACCAGGTACTGTAGCCGAGGGGCGGAAAAGCAGACGACAGAACACTGTTGCGAGACAACATTCGTTGTCCAGACCAATTCCTTCGGTGCGACTCCTTCGAGCGCTTCGAATCAACCGCGCTGCCCGCGACGTTCTCATTGGCGCAACTGGACCCGGCTCCGCCCACGCGGCGCGCGAGCTGTCAGAGCACGCTGATTGATGTCGCGGTCCGCCGTTGAGACCGCGGACCGAAAAGCCTCGGCGAATAGTTGGACCGCGAAGACCGCGGTCCTGCGCGGTCCAACGGCGGTCCGCGCGATCTGGTGACGTCCTGTCACGTGATGCGCGGACCGCGGTCCAAATAATCGTTTTGGCCCGCCGTGTGGAGCGGCCTTGAGGAGGGCGTGGAGGGAGGCAACTTCGGTCCGAAGGTCGACCGGTTGGGACGGCGGCGCGGGGGTCCAGGCGGCCGGCGACTGTCGGCGGGCGCAGTGTGAAGAATGCGTTCGGGACGGCGGGCCGGTGTCATTGCTCGCCGACAAAGCTTCGGTACGCTTAGGCGCCGCATCGTCGGTTTCGCACAAATGGCACCTAAATCGCCGAGCACCCGACTTCAAAAGCTGCAGCTCCTCGTCCGGCCACACAACGCACTTCGCGTGCGCACGTTTTTGGCACGACGCACAGCGAAAAAACTTTTGTTTCCCGAAGATAGCACAAGAGCATAGAACACAGAAGTCCTGACTGGGCGCCATCTTGCCCGGCAATAATAATAATAATAATAATAATAATAATGTTTATTTCTGCCTCAAAAACATACAAAGAGAGACAGAGGAGCGGCGGCAGAAAAAGCTGTCATTACGGCTTGAATAGGCTGCAACCCCCGTTCAGACAAGCAACAGCAGTAGCAATGAACAGCAAAGCGGTTAATTACAGCTAGAAAGAAAGTTACGCACGCGTACAAGCTTCATACGTTACATAACAAATGGGTGAAGAAATACAACTTTCCTCCAACAATAAATAAAAACAAACATACTTAAAGCATAATGATGTACCGGAAAAATTCAGCTGAAATACATTATTTATACCTGCAACGCAGTTCCCGGTGCGTACATCTGAACAAATCAAAACCTTCACAGTCATACATGTTCAAAAGAGAAGGCAGAGCATATTTCAAGCAATCCCAACCGGTATTTAGGCGCACCATTGGAACAAACCAGCTTTCTTGCATTCTGAACAGGTAACTTGTTTTCTTTTGTTGAAGATGGGCCAGATTTCGTATATGGTCTATATTCCTTTTGGTTTCTATTTTAAATCGAACACTCAGCCGGTATTTGTACAAGTCATATATTGTAATTACACCTGCTTCAAGAAAGAGACATTTGCTTGGCGCGCAGTACTTCGCATTGAAAACATAACGAAGGAACTTTTTTTGCAATAGATGAATTTTCTTTAAAGTGAGTGTGTGGCACTTCCCTATACAAGCTGACAGTAGTTCATCTGAGAGTAAAACAAAGAGTTATACAACAGTAGCTTTAAAGATTTTGCGAGAATATATCTGATACACCCAACGGTACCGGTTATCCTTCCCAGGCGCGAGACAACATGATTTATATAATTTTCCCATGACAGAGTGGACGAAAATACTACACCAAGGCACTTAAACTGATCTACCACTTCTATTTGTCGACAGCTAAACATAATGGGATCGTTGGAGGGAACTGGTTTGTTTTTCGGATGAAATAATAATGCTTTTGTCTTTTTTTCATTTATGCGCATGTAATTAGACATCGACCATGTTTCGAGCGCGGCCATCAATGTGTTACAGGCCTGTATCAGACCACGGACATCTTCACCAGAGAAGAAAACGCTCACATCATCGGCATAAATAATAAACTTTGCATCCCGGTTGATATTTATAATGTCATTAAGGTAAATATTAAACAGCAACGGACCAGGCACACTTCCTTGTGGAACGCCAGAATAAACCGGTTTTATTTCGGAATATGAATCGTTTATAATGACGGTTTGTCTTGTTTTAAACAAATAGGACTTTATAAGTAATGCAGCTCGGCCCCTAATTCCGTAGTACTCTAGCTTCTTTAGAAGTAACTCGTGGTTAACCAAATCAAATGCCTTGGAGAAATCTATGAAGATTCCCAGTAATATATCGCAATCTTACACGATACCCAGTATCACTTTTGATTACCCGATTCTTGCAAAGTCACGTGGTTGGCTCGGCTGCAAGTTGTTCTAGCTAAACATTTTTGCTCCGGATTTCAATGATTGATTGTAGGGTTTAACGCGCCTACGCAACGCAGGCGATGAGGCGAGCCGTAGTGGAGGGCTCCGGATTAATTTTGACCACCTGGGGATCTTTAACGTACGTCTAAATGTCGTACACACGGGCGTTTTTGCTTTTCGCCGGGATCAGAAAAGCGGCCGCCGCGGTCGGATATCGTACCCAGGGCCTCGTTCTCAGCAGCGTAACGCCTTAGCCACTCGGCCCCCGTGGCGGGTGCTGCTCCGCGTTTGAACCCGGGAGTATGTGCGTGTATTAAAATATTTTGTTTGCAGTGGCGATGTTTCTCCAGCACGCGAGTTTGATAATCCGCCACGGCAGAGCCACAGGTCCTCTGAATTAATCCCTCCCCGCTAGGGCATTCCTTGTAATCGTATCTATAGTATGTTATACCCCCAAATATACAATATTGCTGCACTACCTAAAATGCCATTAGAATTAGAGTACAGTGGGTATAAGACCTAGCAAAACACGTTTGAAGTAAAGCATACAAGCATCAAGAAGAGCGTAAAAATAACCTCGCAACGTTTCTTTTGATGCTCTTTTTTACACTTAACGTCGGAACGATTAACGGCTGCGGCCATGAATTCAAACCGCAGCCCGGCCCAGGCCCGCCGATAATCGAATTCGGCCGGACCTGGGCTTTTGGATCAGCCCGAGCACGTGGAGTGCTCTAACGCCCATGATAGCAGCATCTTTCTTGGGAAGCACAAATAGGGGAGTGAATAGTTGGCAACCGGATATGCGAAGTCATTTAAAAGAGTGCGGGAAAACCCTTGTTTAAAAATTTTCGCCCTTAGAAGCAGTTTTTGCCGTCGCTGCCAGACAATCCAATCACGTGACTACGGGCGGCAGCAAAAGAAAAAAAAAGCGGGTGATGGAAACGCGCCTAGTTGCTGCTATGGAAACGCTCCGTCCGGTTTCCGAAAGCGTACATGATTTCCTCGGGGGAACTTAAATCTGTTTATGTGCTTTCAAGACGAAAGCCTTGCGATACGTATCAAGAACTTTTTTTGATACATTGTAATTGCTTCTTTTTGCTCGCTTTCGTTTCTTTGTCTGTTCTCACGGATGTCGTCGACCGGCTTTTTTCTGCTATACCATGTGTGCGTCAGTTTCTTCCCTTCCTCTAGTTAGTCTCACTGCGTAAATAACGTAAGCAAGTGGCGCCCACGTACACGCCACATCCTCTCTAGAATCGGAGTTCTGCGAGGCTGGTAGGCACCTGCCCTACTCCAGCGCCACCACGTTCAGGTGTCACGCGGCACGCGCTGTTTTACAACTTTTACTTTCCGAATTCGCAGCGTTCTAAATTTGGCGAACCGGGCCCGTTCGATTCTCAAGCACACTATTGCGGGAAAATCCCCCAAGTGGGCATGTGCTATCAAGGGACGAATATCAACGACAACAACTTTTCAGAGGTTTGCTTTATTTTCTTTAGCTCTTCAGCGCTATTGTTTGACGAAGCTCTGTAGAGTCGGTTTTTTTTCAAAGCCATAAGCGACTGCAAGACACTACCCCTCAGGGCTGTCTGCCTGCTGCCAGACAGTAAGAAGAAATTTTTATTAACAAGGCCTACGCAAACGCACGCAAACGCGGCATATAACCCGGATGTAACACGAAAATGGTACAACGGTGACACTTCCCTCACATCGGCACCCACGTGCACCTTTTGTGGTCAGGCTACAACGCCTAACGTGTGCCATTTAATCTGGCACTGCCCGACATTTGACAAGCCGCCCTGCTTGATAAATGGCTATTACCATCTCACGCTTGCACGCGCTTACAGCTACTCCGGAGTAACGCACCCTGGTTCGGAGCAATAGGCCAATACGCCCCAGAGCAGCAGAGAGGGCATGACCATGTTTTTCAGGCGGCACACAAGAACGCAGACGCCCACGAAAGGACCTATTATCCCACAATGAACTTTACTGGTGTCCCCTTTTATCCCCTCCTCACTTACCTCCTTCCCCCAAGGGCTTCGTGTCTCCTCTGTAGTAAAGCATATTCATTCATTCATTGAGTCCAATCCCTTCATTCCACTCTCTGCCCTTCACTCACCCTCTGTCGTAGCGGTTACTTTAATTCTCAACTCTCCCTTTACCCGTTTTCATGCTCTGCTTCCAGCCATACGACGGTGACGCTGAACAAAACCCGTTGCAGTGTGTATACATGGCTTCTGATAACGGATAGGTACCGTAATTGTGTATGTATATACCTATAGTATACCCTGCAAGTAACGTTTTCCCAAGAAGTGTGCCACAAGCAATGCCTGAATCTAAATTGTCGGCTGCGATGACGATAAAGGTAACCCACGGTCATGCAACACCTCGTTCGAAATTGTTTTGAGAGCAGATGATAACTGCTCGCAAAACACCGTCATCCTTATTAAAGTGGTCCGGTCGGGGTTTCAAGGTTCCGTTCTGTGGCGGCAAAATCGCAGAGAGGTGGTCTCCGCGACACAAGGTGCCGAAGCCCCAGGGAAAGGAGCGACTCCCGACGACATGGGCAATGAACGACAGCGACTACGAGTTTCCTGTGGAAACGGTCGCCGGAGCAACTTTGTCCTCATCAGAACCGCTCCCAGGGAAACAACACCCGGAGCTGACCACGTGCCGAGCAAGCAAGCCAGAAATTTGTAACGCAGTTGTACGCAGACAGACAGCCAAACGCGCTGCCAGGCGAGCCCAAACGACCAAAATCCAGAACGAGGCGACAGCGCTCATGGAGAGCGGCTGCAACGACCGAACAGGGTTAAGAAAGGCCACAGACAAGATTCGCACGAGCCGGGAGGAACATCGGAGGATCAAATCTGAAATCGAGGGCGCTCATCCTGTCGAAGACTTTGAACGCGAGTACGACTCTAAAGCGCACTACGCCGACCAGACGCTCGAGGCTCTGACTCGCCTTTAGTGCCGGCTCGGGGTCCCCGGCGTCGGCAGCACGGTGCATGCAGCTGCCCCCTCGGCGGTGATAAATACGCCACTTGCCCCAAAGGCGCCTCCATCCCAGCTCTTTGGACTTCGTCTCCAAACACTTACCACCAAGCCTTTTTAGGCGGACGAGTGTCAGTCGACGTAGTTCTGGGAGCAGTTCAACGGTGCAGTATATACGAACCAGACTCTCAGCACCACACATAGTTTCAATACCTTCGAAGAAACCGGGAAGGTGAGGCAACAGCTGCTATCTGCTGACTGCCAACAACGGATGCGTGCTATGAGAGTGCCATCCAGCGCCTCCAGGATGGGTTAGGGAACAAGAGCTGGATAATTCAGCTGCATTTCCTAATGCTCCGCGAGCTGCAGCATGTGAAATCTCCACCGGATGCAAAACAGCTGTGCAGACCTAACGACTGCGTCCAGCTGAACGTCCCATTGGACGTTCAGCTGGACGTTCTGAACGTTCTAACAAGCTGTTTTTCGGGTATGTTATACGACATACCGCTCACCGCCTTGCCAGAAGGGATCGTCGTAGAATTTCATCGACACTTACGCCTCCAGGAGAAAGTGCCGTGCATTACATCTTCTTGTGCCGGAGAAGAAAACTTGACGACTTGCTGGCCTCTGAAGCAACCAGAAATTAGACGATCTAGAATGTTGTTGGTTAGAGTTAGATACTTCCTATGATGGTGGGGGTGTGTTTAAGCCAGAAGCCGTTGACTACGTGTTGATGTTCTTCCCACCTTTTTGTGGCTGGGAGTATTGTGGAATTTTAAAGGAGGAAGACGTAGCTCCTCGCACACAGCGCGCCACAATCACCATCATGGTAAATTTGTTATCGAACTTAAAGAGGATTGATCGAGGTCGCTCGGCGCAATTCTCTGGTGGGACAGCCGCAACGAGGTGTTGGGACCGTAACACGAGGTGTATCGGGTGGTCCACTATCACTACTTTGATAACCCACGCAGCTAGAAACTCGGGAGTGGGCAGAACTCGTGCCTTCTGCAGTAGCGCCCCTGGTGTGGTGTTTTCGTGCAAGCAGTGGGCCTGTTTCATTTTTCATTTCTGGCTGCCCGGGGCTGCCCGCGAGCTGCCAGAGGCAAGGGCCGGTCATTTGTTTTTCTCGGGCAGCCCGAACCGTCACTTTAGCTGGCCCCACAACGTCTTCGATTTTTTCATGTCGGCAACTTCTGGCCCCCCGCAAGCTGCCAGAGCCGGCAGGGCGTTTGTGGTCTGGCTCCGAGCGGGCACCAATCTGGAAGCTAGCACGCGACAAAAGGAAAGCGGCACGGCCAGTTGCAAAATAATCCTGAGAATGCTCTTGGTACTTCCTGATTTTATGGATTGAAGCTTATTTATTCGATGTGAAAAATAATGTTTCCGCACATTTCAGTTCATTTTTCTCATCGCAACACCCGTGTTTATTTTTTTGCACGGGAAGTGAGACGACAGATGATTCGCGCTTAACGGTCATTGGCGGTGTATCTTCTGATAGACATAAAGAGCCTATTTCAGCTCGTGGGCGGGAACGGCGTCTCAAGTCTTGATAAACGCATGCCTGTGTTTATTACTAAAGATAAGGGGTTCTACGCGAGTACGTTGGCTGTCCGCGTGTCATGCAAGTTTTCTTTTATTACCGCGGAAAGAAAAAGCTCCCCGCACCACTCTGGCGTCGTGGGCGTTGCAAGGAAAGCGAGCGAACACGTCGATGAACACCATATCCACATTGCAGATCCGCTCGCTCGAGTAAGATGAAGTGAAACGTCTTGCCATTGTAGTAACTCCCTTCGGACTTCGAGGGTCTAGAAATGCGGACATGACACCTTTAAATCCCGCCGATTGTGCAGGTCGGTCCCACCTCCACTTCCTCGATGAACAAAAGCGTGGAACGCCCGCTTGTTGAGCTCCCGTTAGGCTCGGTTGTGCCAGTAGATTTCCCGCCCTCTGATAGAAATAAAAAATCCGATGATTCGGTACACTGCGGCGTGCGTGAACAGATGACTCACTCACGTTGAATTTGTCACCAATCATGTGCACGGTGTACTCTACCGATGTACGACAGGACGATCAGGACTTTCTTCTGGGCAGGCATTTTGGGGCGTCCTCGCAGTCCTTCGGGGCAGAATTCCGAGTGTTCAAAATCGGTGACCAGGGCTGCTACAGTAGCCGCCACAGGCGAAACTGCCTCCTGAGCTCGAATTCCGGGTACGCCGGCACAACGATCTCCAGGTAGAGGTGTACACGGTGCCGTTCTTCCGGCTCGACCATCGCGAGGATGACGCACGGAATAAAAACGTCTGCTTCGCCATCGTACACAGGGCAACACATTAGTCTATAACACAGGTTTCGTACTTATAACCTTATCTTTCGTTTACCGAGAACCATTTGGAGAAAACTATTGTGTCATTCTGAAGTCTTAACCATATATTTTGACCTCAACGTTTTTTGTGGCAAGTTTCAGTCCGCAGTTTTGATAGGTGACTAGTTGAAGTTGAACTCAGTGTTACAGACAAGAGTGTTGCGCTATGTATTCTTCATCTTCAAGATGACGGCAGTCCGCACAGAATACGTCGGCGAGAGCAGCGAGCGCTCTTCCGTCGTCTGAAATTTTGCCTCTGAAACTGTAGCAAACGACCGAAAAAAAAAAAGTCGCTCCGTACAGCTCGTTAGGTCCCGGCTTTCGGTGTATCCCGAGGTGCTTGAGCAACATAATAATGACGCAACCTCCTGCTCGAGAGCGAGCTCCTGGCAGCCCGCGGGCTGCCAGAACGCCCGTAAATCAAAACAGGCCCAATATTGAGCAGTTTTGAGCAGTTTTGTATAAGCAGGGACAACATTTATTCTTGCGCCGGGGTAACAACTAGCCAGGACGACAGGACATCGTATCCCCCTGCGGAGCGGCTCGACAACACAACAGCTTAGTTTTTTTTTCATTTCGCACAAGTCCTAGCAACGCGAACTAAAAAAGAAAAAGCTGTCGTGACCCGGTATGCAAGCGCCAATTTTGGGGGTGTCGAAGGAAGCCACTTACATGGAAGCGCGCTGTGTGGGACGAAAAAATGCTGCTTTATTGCTCTCGCCGATAAACTACACCCCCGAGCCTCACGTGTCGTCTGGCTTGGCGGACGCATTTGGCGCCCGCTATCTGTCGTGGCGCTAAACGCCGAACACCGACAAGCGATAGCAGTACAGAAACTTCGCGAGTGAGCCGCAATAAGTCATGGGCACGTTACCGAAAATAGTAACAGTGCTACAGTTACAGTTACCCAACCCAAAAAAGTAACTCTGTTACAGTTATAGTTACGAAGTTTCCAAAAGTAACTAGTTACAGTTACAGTTACTGTAAAAAAGTAACGTCGTTACTTTTCCGTTACTGTAAAAAGTAAGTAATAGCTCAAAAGATTTAGCTTAATAAATAGAAACGTACGAAGGCATGAGGGCCCAGGCAGCGGTTGCACTTACTCTGTGTCGACAGAAATGGCTGCCAAATGTTTAGAAAATGTACGAACGCGGTGGCTGAACTTATACTGTACCGATCTTGAGGACAAAACAGACGAAACAATCAATGTCAATTAAATTTATTTGCACCTACAGTGTTGTCGCTTGACCACCTTGTATAGTGAGGGAGAAGGGGAAAAAGGAGTTGGGGTTGGTGGATCGCCGGAAGGCCCTTCGGAGGAAAAGGGAAACGGATGTGGGAGTACTTCGGTTGTCGAGGTGTTTTTGAAAGATACTAAAGAAAGCGCTGCGTTATAATTTTATTTCGTACTTGTCGTCGGAGATGGAGACCAATTTGAGCGACGTTTGTCCGTAGGCCCTCGGAGTCGTTCTCCCGCCCCAACCCCCAGCCACCCCCACCCCGCAATGAGCCAAGGTTATTTCCAAGGGGAATAGAAACTGAACTGGACACTTCACTGTTTTTTCCTGCGCCCCCAGTCCTCACAAAGTGATTTTAGTCGCCTCGACCGGGAACCACTGTTCTCCCCATCCCAGCCTTTCACAGCAACCACGTCCCCGATCCCAGGGCCCGTTCCCTTCGTTTGCTTTGAGGTGTAGGCCGAACGAAGCTCGCCCAAGTATTCTTTGCGCCCAACATTCAGAAACAGATGCAGCTACAGTATTCGTTTCTGCCCCAGCTCTGGAAACGAAGTCGCGAGGCTTTCCAAGAATATTTCCTCGTGCAGCGGCAGTGTGGTCAGGCGTCTGTTGGCCAAGATGCTGGGTGGTGTGTTGGGGTAGTGGTATGTGTGAAGGGGCGTGGAATTCATTACTTCCGCGATTTCCTTCGAGCGCTGTTGACAGCGCCCTCTCGATAGCTCCACAGCTCGACAGTTGACAGCTCGATGAAGCCTCTAGACCAGGGATTCCAAAAACATGGTCCCAAACACGGCCAGGGGTCTGAAAAGCGCACAATGGTTGCAAGCAACTACGACTTGTGAATCGAACACTCTACAGTGCGCACAGGGCTGGACGAGCGCGGTGGCGCAGAAAGACTCCCCGCGGCGTTTTATAACCCCACAAACAGGGCTGCACGTCGCTAATGAGAAAGCGACGCACTGACCGGAGTTTTCCAGGCTTCCGCGAAAGTGCGAAGGATTGAGTACGTTGTGAGGTGTTTGTGGATGTTTTTTTTATTTTCTGTTGGCCTTTGTGTCAAACACTTCTACTGCGCTCCAGATGTGGCGAAAATGGTGCAGCATCGTGCTCTGCGTTCTGGTGTCAACATGCGTCCACTTGCAATGAGGCGCGTGTCGCAGCGTTAATTATGGTCCGTGTGAGATCGACATCGCCTGCTCAGGGAAATACTGCAGCTCATAGTTAAGAACTTCGAGCCCTTAGCTGACCGCGTGCGACACCACGCACGCGTGCACGCCTAAACATTTCTAGTCCAGCTGTTTTTCACCCATGCGAAGGAGTGAGCTGGCATACATGAAGTAGCGAAGGCTCTGCAGAAGAAAGTCTGAAAAAGTTGAAAGCGGGAACTGTACATCGGCCGTTAACGAGTGTTGCTGTTGTATAATTTTTTATAGAAATGAAGTAACTGTAACGGTATTTTGTCTTACAGTTACTCCATGAAAAAGTAACAGTGTTACAGTAACAAGTTCCTCTAACGTAAAAGTAACTAGTTACAGTTACAAGCTACTGAAAAAAGTAACTATTTACAGGTAACGCGTTACTAGCAACTAGTTACCGCCCAAGACTGGCCGCACTGCAGCGAATAACGCGCGCTCTTGCGTCTGCGACGAATATTTGACCCAAAAAAGTGGCGCCTACACATCCGCGTCTCTCCAACCTGTACGGCGGAGCTGCGCGTGCATCGAGGCGCCCTATCAGTCAAAGCGGAAACGCATTTACTGCTCAAAGTGGCAGGCTGTACCAAGTGAAGAACGGCAATTTTGGAGAACTATGGAAAACTGCTTGCTCAGCTCGGACCCGGAAGATGAGCAACAGGTGATACGACGGGCCACGGATGCAGCCGGCGCTACAGGGGCCCTGGAACAGGGCCCTCCTCAAGCAAATTACACCCATTCTTCACCAGCGTTGAATACAGTCATTCCTCCTCTTCTCTTTCTCCTCCTCGGAGAGCTAAGCGTCGTGAGAATTATGCAGAAAAGCGACATCGCCAAGCTTCAGAGGCGGCAAGGGAATTCTGGGGCCCCAATTCTCTAAAACGACGGGGCGTCGCATTGAAACGACGGGGCAGCGCCATGTAAATGCACGTGCTCTGGGGTTGGAGCCCTGTCACTTTGAGGCGCTGTGCAAGGAGTGGGAGCCGCAGAAATGCACTGCAGCAAGCGCGCGAAGCGACAAGTGAAACGATGGGGGGAAGTGGGTGTCGCTTCGCGCCCTTGCCACAGTGCTTTTCTGCGGCTCGCACTCCTTGCACAGCGCCTCAAAGCGACAGCTCCAACCCCAGAACATGTGCATTTGCATGGCGATACCCCGTCGTTTCAAGGCGACGCCCGTTTTTTAGAAAATTCGGCCCCTGACCTTCGACTCGGAAGCTGGCGAAACGACGGTTGTGAGTGCTCGCAGTGCAGGACATTCGGTTAGCCATGTCGTACTTTCGCTTGCACAACCTGGACGAACCGAGCGAAGCCACAGCCATTTTTACAATATCCTTTTATGCTTTTTGAAGTCGTGAGTCCGTCGCAAATCTATGATGATGCGATTTTCAAGATGTACCGTGTTTAAGTAAGGGACACATAAAAGATACTGGAATGACAGCTCCTGCTTGTTATCAGATGCGGAAAGGGACAAATAATTGTATCCGCTGGTAATGCCAGAATCAACAAAGCTTTGGTACTACAGTCTAGTCCACTTATAACAATATTCAAGTGCCACGAAAATCCCAGCGTTATAACCGATAATTGTTATAAGCGGGTTGCGAAATAAAAAGACGGAACAGAGCTCAAAACATTTTATTCGCATGTCAGCAAGGTCGTGCTACTACTAATTTGCGGGAAAAAAGCGAGAGCCCGTCACCTTTGTTGGCCGCGTGTGAAGCTAGCGCAAGTCTTTTCCAGGCGCATCTATAGGTGTTTCACATTGCTGAGGTAAATTTCCTTGGCGGAAACAAAGTCCCCGAGGGACTCTATAACGCACTGGGCCTCCTACGAAGACACTACCTTAGTAGGCTGCGCAACCGCGTCATTAGAGTCAGCACTTTTGCACTTTTGGTTTCAATAACCGGATTCAATCGTTATATCCGATATCCTGGCGCTGGAGCATTGTAATAAGCGGTTTATTTTACCATAGAAAGAATGCAAAAGTTGATGGGGGCATAGGTGTTCATCGTTATAACCGATATATTGTTATAAACGGTATCGTTATAAGCGGACTCGACTGTATTATCTTAATTTCCTCTCTTGTGATCTGGTGTGGGTCTAAGCGCGGGGGTGCGATTTTTAAAGAAAATAACGCTTATATCCCTGACGAATTCATATGCTGCCACGTCTAAAGCACTCTCCGCAGACTTCTTCCGATTATTTGATAAAGTCGCTAACCTTGTATTGAGGCGCTGGAATAAGGCTGTGTTTACTGAAAGATAAGTGGGGGGGTTATGAAAAGACAAAGCTCCTGCCGCAGTGCATGGCGAAACATATTTTAGGGGTCTTGGCTCATGTTTTTGTTTACTTGAAGGGCTTCTGTGTAAACCCCAAAAACAGAAGTTCCAGACTGCGCATCGCTCATATCTGATTTCAGTGGATGCGAGCACAACCATGTCATTGTGAACCTTGCTGGTTAGTGCATAACTGATGCGACTACTTCTTCGTGATCCCGTTTTAACACGCTGTTTCCAACCAACCATGTCGCTTTACCAACTCGCCCAACTCTCCATCCTACTGCAAAAGCGGGGTATCAGCCACCTAGTAGAATCTTAAAGATTGTACCCTTCTTTTCCAGAGCACACTGCAACCACGAGGAAAACAAGTGCTGCGTCCGTACTACGACAACCGGACCAATCAGGTAATATTTCCCTTCCTTCTTAGCGCATACTTTTATCTTTGTTGCGCAAGTAGTGAAAACAAGGTATGGGGACAAATTGAAATTTTAAATAAGTTTTCAAAGCGCACCACCCTTTCGATAGTAAGCCTGGATAGTAACCCTGGATAGTAATCCTGGCGACTTCGTGTACAGCTCGAGTCCGCGGTTATCCGTCTTGGTGGTTTTCTATGGCACACGAAACCACTGACGTTATCTATTTGCCTGGCATAGTAGTGAGCCTGAAAAGGAACTACGCATCAACAAGGCATCAACTTTTCCAACCAACCAACACTGGTGCCACAGTTCACGCATGTCAGCGTTGCTAGCGCGCACGAGAAAAACGCACTAGATGAACGAAGCTTTCAGCTTTCTGTAACAAATTTACGTAGGATTGCTTTCTACTAAAATAAGTACAAAAACGGTTAACAAACGGCGTGGAAAGGAGGGAAGTCAAAAGCAGGAATATTTTACGTGTTTAATTTCCTTCGAAACCACACGAAGTTTTAGCGTTAAAATTTAAAAACATAGATAAGCCACCTGATTATGTAATGAAGTTAACATCAGTAGTCGCCACATTGCGTACGGGATGCGCACAAAGGAAAGAATACACTTCGGAAAAAGCGGTTAACTTTCTAAGCTGGTTGGTACTAACCGAAAACAATCGTATAAATGACTCAAACCAGGTATCCCTGTAGAAACGTACTAGATATAAAGGACGAAAAACGTGTCTTCGTGTATCAACTCTAACTTTGTTTATGATCGGCTCATGAGCAAACGGAGTGGGGAGCGAATGAAAGTGCTGTGAAGAACCGGTATATGTTTTACAGCTGTGTGTGTAGGGGGTAGGGGCGGGGGGATAATCTCACTAAAACATTCAACTTCAGCGTAAATAAATGTTTGATAGAGCAGTATTTTCTATGTCAGGGCCGGGAGAAAAGTTATAAGAAAGGTAGCCTAGGAAGAAGTTACCATTTTAATTTTACTGTTACCGTGAATCTATCCAACGACCGTGGAAGTCTGAGTATATGTTTATATTTAACTAAAGTATGTTAGAACAAGCTCAAGGAACAAGTTCGAGAATGGAACTATTGAAGTGATAAACGGCGCAGCAGCAGTTTTAGTTCTCGAATCCCGCAATAATTTGCATTTAGAAGTGTCACGCTCCATAGTCCACGTGTTTCACCTGGATGTGATTGCATCCATGTGCGCGTGAAAAAAATTAATATCGTTCTCGCCATGAATTCCACTCATAAGAACGCAGTCACTTGCGCCCAAGTGGTATCGGAAAGAACGAAGACGGTTAAACCTCTAACGTAAATTCAAAATAAAAGGAGTCCTTGAAAGGTGCCCTAAGGAATGCCAAAAAAACGACGGTGGGTGATGATTGATGCACATTGTCCATTACATACCATGACCTAATAAGAATTACTCCATAAATAAAGGTTAGCGTCTACGTTTACATTACCTATAATTAGAGTAAGTAAGTTGTGTGAGGGTTTATCGAAGGCTATAGAAAAGTCAAGAAATGCACAGTCTACGCATGAGCCGCAACCCAACGTTGAGAGAAATTAGGGAGTACAAGATAAAACTTGAATCTCGCAGAAGAACGTTTTGCGAACGTCATGTTTCGCAAAGGTGGAAGAAAAGTTTCGTTCAAGATAGTTTAACACGTAAAAAACCATGTTCAAAATTTTATTTGGGACATTTGTAAGTGAAATGGGGGATGGGGGACAACTTCGAAGCGAGAGTATATTACACACTTATGGAGCAAGACCACTTTCCCGACATTGAAATCAACAGGTGTTTCATGGCTATCCAGTGACCTATGATATATTTTATACAGAGGAACAACAAAACAAAAGCTCTTTTCAAATATTCCGCGGTAATAAATTTGGGCCTGAGCTGTATGACGATTTCAACAATTCAATTGTTTTTGCTATAACAGGTGGTTTAATTATAACCAAAGGATGTGGTGCAAAGTGGAGCCGTGTTAAAAAACGAACGAAGTCTGCAAAACTCAGTGTTAAGTATAGAAGCGCACTCTATGTAGATACGGAATAGATTTGTCCGGTATACATTTATCGTTACTGTCAAGTACAGATTTCTCATTACGATCCGGTATAGATTTCGTCCGGTATAACTTTATCATTACTATCGGTCAGATGAGTGAAGTTTCTCTTGGTAGAAATAATCATGCGCCAAAATTGTTGTGGGCTGCTAACAAGCACTGGGAACTATGTGTTCCAAAAATAGTTTGCTTTACCCTGTTTTATTGCGGAAAGGTACACGGATTAACGGATCCCAATGGGTAGTCGAGCTTCGAGACTTCTTTAAAGCCAGGTACAACAATTTCACTATGTGAGTGTTTGGGGTATGGCGTTTTAAGTACTTGCAGTGATACTGCGCGAAGGGACATACTTGCGAACTAGTTTTTGTTCTTTAGATTTAACCGAATTCCCATCGTTTTCCACTGAATGTTTATCGCACATTTATATGAATTCGTGGTACGTGCATTTTTGGTACTGCAAGGTTAAACTCCAATAACAAGGCGTCTTAGTCACTTAGAACAAAAAGGTATGTTACCTGCGAAACTAAGGCCAGGTTAGTATTCGATCGAGTGTGCTATCCGTATCCAATGCTATTCTCATTAGCTCAGTGACTATCTCCGGAAAGTTAAACAAGCGAAAAGGTTGAGGAATTCATTAGAATGGAAATATGGCGGACTAGCTACTTGCCGTCCTGATGCACATGAATTCTTGGAAAAGGTAAAATTACCAACAAGAAAGACTCGAGCTCAGGGGTGTCGCGGGCTTACAATGTTAGGTGCATCTTGTAATGCGGCAAGCAAGATACGTACGTTGGTGAGATGTGTTAGATTACCTACAGGAAACTACGGCGAAGTCATTCCACTCATTTCAAGACAGCTTTGGGCTCACGAATAACGTGAATGCCCAGCGGCTGTACAGACCTCTTTATCGCTAGCAGTACACCGTCGCCACTGCGCGAAATCCGCTCACAGCGATACATTAAAAATAACAATAAATCAATAAAAATTCCTGGTCATGAAGCTCTTCTTTAGGTAAAGTGATCATGCCAGCATTCCACGAGTAGATTACGGTGTTAAAATGTTCGCGTTTGGTGAATATTTGGAAGAATAGTTCGAGGATCATGGTGCAGTTTAAACTATGGAACTCTCGTCTGGGTATATCTACTCATGTAACTTTCCTCTTTTACAAGAGTCAGAGAACTTCTTCTCTCTCTACTTAAGGAAATTAATGCGTAGTGCTGACAAGAACGCACCAGCTCTCCTCACTGGCTTCCCACCTGCAATGGCAGAGGGCGTCCTGAGGCGTTTCAATTTCCAAGGAAGCGCGTGTCAGTTTTTATTGCTGCCGTTCGCCGTGTCGTACATGAAGCAGTTATTGTTTGCGAAACTCCTGTTACCCTGTAGCGTAGCATATAAAATTGCCGCATCTCCACTCCGTGGATGATGGTGAGGGGGCGGAGTACGGGGACACGAAAAGACATCCGAGGTACGCCCCGAGTGACATCCTATTTGCGCCCGGACCGTCATTCAGTTTGAGCCGTGATTTGCGCCTTCCCTAAATAATACTGCAACTTCCCTAAACAAAACTGCAACTCACGGCTCAAATCGAATTTCGCTTGATTTTCTCTTGGTGGTGGTGTGCGCACGGATGGACGCGGACGGACATTGGGAGGTTCTAATGCACTCCGCACCGTTACAGGCGAGGACAGAAGCCGTTTGACTCTCGGGTACTTACTAACTCACGTTCGTAGCCCAATTATGCCGGCAGGAGTGAAAACATTCATTTTTTTAATTGCACGCTGAGACCTTACCAATTCTAACGTGGCTTGATGAGAGGGGGTTGTTTTTGCCTTGGGGCAAAGTTTGTAGACTTTGTAAAAAGGCACATAGCATGGAACATGTTTTTGTCGATTGCTGGGATGTCGTCGTCTTCTGGGACGTCCTCCAGAGGACTCTAAACAAGGACCTTCCCCTGACACTGAAAGGCATATGTTTTCTTAAAATTGAATGTGATGAGGTTTCTCGCAATGTATTCTTTCTCCTCAGTATCCATGCTATATGGCGTGGCAGAATGGCTGTCAGAAACACTGACGAGAATGCCAGGCCAGCGGATTCGTACCGCGCAAAAAATGTTAGCAAACTGATGGAAATGTACGCCAAACAAGAATATGGTGATGAGGTTTGGTCACTTATGAGTGCATTAAGCGTAATTAAAGCCCACAAATGTTAAATGCAACCAAAGGTTCGGTAGCGTTGTTGTGCCAACGTTAAGGGTTTTTATGCGCTGCTGAGCACGAGGTCGTGGGTTCGATTCCCGGCCGCGGCGGCCGCTTTCCTGATGGAGGCGAAAAGCAAAAACGCCCGTGTGTACGAGATTTCGGCGCACGGTAAAGATCCCAAGGTGGTCAAAATTAATTCGGAGCCCTCCACTACGGCGCGCCTCATCACCTGCGTTGCGTCGGCGCGTTAAACCCTACAATCAATCAAATCAATTTTTATGGCGTGCGAGGCCAAGCGAGGCTGAAAAAGAAAATGTGAGAGTAAGGGTTGTGTTCGACTGTTACTACACGCAGTTGTTAAAACAAGGACAAGGCCAAGCCGGAGTTATGGTTGGCCGCCTTATGCATTGTATGTTTTGTACCAGGTTTCGTTGGTGGTACCTATTCTTGTCCATACCCTGTGTATTTATGTATAAATGTCCGGCAATAAAAAAAACGTTGGTAACCTATGGGGAAGACGACGGAGACTAACTCTGTCTGGTCTACCAGGCACAGGCTCGAATCCTCCCGGCGCCTGTGTGATTTCTGGCGATTGTAAATGCTATGCGCAAGGACGCGGACGGACATAGTGCAGTCCTATGGTACTACGCACCTAGAACACCGTTCCACGCCGGTTTTTGCCAAACCATGTACCTTTCTTCGCACCAAGCGCGTGGCTGGTGAAAATTCAACCGAAATAGATTTTTTAGCATTTTCAGTTTTGGTATCGCAGAAACTATATTTTCTTGGATACGGAGGTTCAAAAGGCGGCATTTTTCTTCAGCTTATACGCATGAAGGCAACATGCCCGTTCAACTGTTTTTTGAAAAAAACTTTACCAAGCGCAGATAAAAGTACAGCCTCCGTTTTCGTCGATCTGCTGCAATTTCTGAAACGAATCGGCAATGCGACAAAAGACCGCGTTATTCCCCCTCGATCGATTCTCCACGTCACCCAGGAAGCAACAATTTCTGCCCACCTATGATTTGATGGGTTCCTCAATAACCGCAAGATTGTCCCCAAAGTAGTCACAAGTGCAAGCTATGCTTTCAAGACATTCAGGACGCCGTGGTGTTATTATTAACAGCACTCGCCTTAGTGATCCGGTCTAAATAAATGAGACCCATAACATAACTTTCTTTCGCTGTATTTTGTTTGCAATTCTTCAAACTACACGCGTGCGTTTGCAGGCTCTTTACGTGATATTTCTTATTCATATATAATATGATACTTGTTCATGAGGCACACCTTATTCAGTTCGTTTGCCTTCCATCCCCGTCGTTTAAAAAGCGCCACGGGAGTGCGATGTACATTGTTAATGCCATACTACTCCCTTCCGGAAGAATCCAAGTATCAGTGGTTGACGCGTCTAATTTCCATACGTCTTCGTGTGGTTGTATACGCATTTTCGTTCATAATCTGAACGACATCGTGTGCGTTATAGCGACAGTTATCTCATCCGGGAAGGTAATGAGCATTTTCTTCTATTATGCATCGGAGAGAATGGTGAATTTGCTGCTACGCTCACAAAATACGTTCTTTCTACAGAGATGCCCTCCACAATCGTTTCGCAGTACCATTCCATCGGTGAACGTAAGCCGCCATGATACTTTTCCTCTTTTTTGTGCACTCGAATCGTCGTCAGCTACATCACCTGCTCTGTTTTTCAGTGGCAGCTGCGCAAGAGTAAGTACAATCGCTGCGGCCCTTGATCAAGTAATGAGAACTGCACCTTCGCATCACAAAGTGCATATTACGTTGGCTGCCTCAAGCACAAGTAAAGCTAATTTCCTGGTACGCACGGATCTCAGAATGACGGATGTAAAAATTGACGGAGTAGCATTTTAAAATACCTAACGGCGGCTGCCAAATCGATGTGTGTTGTACAGAAACGGGACCCGATCGTGGTTTTCCGATCAGTTCAGCACGTTTTATTTTGCGGTTTCGGACGGAAAAAGACACCTGCACTTGATACGCTATTATGCAATGCCATAATAAATAATTTCAACAAAGGTCAATTCTAGAATTCCATTAGTGAACTTAATGAGTGTGGAAGGAAACAGAATCGTATATAACTAAACAACGGTGTTATAGCAACAAATTCTGGGCATAAATCGTAGCAATGCGCTACACGTATTTGCTTCACGCTAGTATACACGCCATCAATATATGAATTTAAGACTGAAACGTGAACAGCATACCGGCAATAAGATTTCATAACTAAAACTCGACATTGTTTCCATCGTGGACATTCGCCGATACCTTTAGGAAGTAACAATGTGGAGTGTTTGTACAACAGATTTCGTAACAGTGTTAATCGCAATTCCTGACAACAGCGAAGCACCAGTTTGGCGAAAGTTGTTGACCGAATGGTTTGCTGTCTGTGCAGTGGGAGATAGCTGCAGCGGTTGACTCATTTGTCGCCGCGAAAAACCTATTAGTGTATAAGCGTTCTGGACGCATTACATCAGACAGTTAAATACTATTATAGAAGTAAAGCCACCACAAAGCTGTTTTTCGAATTGTGTTGCTTTTCTAATTTCTTCATCGCTCGTAGGCCTTCCTTTACCCATTCCTATACACTTTTTATGCCGTCTTTCTATTCTACCTCGCGTATATTTTTTTGCGAACCGCGCAACCAAAAAAATTACGCCTATCTTCCCGCGAGGGAACCATGATGTGATGAGACGCATCTGGAGGGGGGGGGGGGGGGGCGTTTGGACTGACGCTGTTATTGGATTGCTTCAGTCCACTCCCTGAAGGGACTGTCGCTTCCATCTCGTCTTCATCGGAAGATCTTGCACGGAGGTATCGTCAAGCAAAGTCAAGTGCGAGAGCGAGCGCTGGACTGATCCGGCGCCGTGCGCTCCCCCGCTTATATTCCCGCTTTTGAAAGGAGAGGAGCCGGGGGGGGGGGGGGGGGGGGGGAGAGTCGCGCGAATGTGCACACATGCGCGCACCCAGAGCAGCGAAGCGCACACGCGCAACTGTTGTTATGATAATGAGACGGAGTGAGAGTGTTGCGCACAGCTGTCGGAGAGAAGAACGGAGGAGAGTTGCGCATGTGCAGTGAGCATGCGGACAATGCAGCTTGGTGGCTGAAAAAATCGCGACGTCTTGGGCAGTCCCTTTCGGAAGCGTGGCGATTTTTGCGTAGCGTGTGAGGTAGTCTGTGGCCACAATTATTCACTTGCGACAGATCCGTCGTAGCGACCGCGTATGCGTTGCGGTGTCTATGCTCTTCTGCGTCTATGGAAATACCTAGAAATAGAATACGTCAGTCGAGCGCACTAATACAATAGCAGTGTGGTTTATTACTTAGTGAGCGCTAGATAGGCCTTGTCGGAAAATTCTTTCCCCGTCGATCTGTCCCAGAGAGGCTGGAGCGAGAACAAAACTTCTCGTGGGTTCAGTGGTCCTTCCTTCGTACCACTGCCGACGTTTTTAGGGAGACGTCGATTGGTCCTGTGCCTCCGCCATTACTTGTAGGCGTGCTAAAATGGAGTGGGCAGCGTCCAAGCAAAACAGGAATGAGTTGCAGTGACCACCGGGAAACTCCGACACTGGACAAAAGAGGACCGACAGGCGGCCATTTCACTGCTCAAGCGAGTAAACATGACCAGCGAAGTGGTTGTAGCAGAAAGCGTGGTTTGCACCACCTGCGAGGAGCGCGCAAGAAAGGACGCGTTGCAGTCTTCTCAGTCCAGAGTAAGACCTGCAAATCAGGCGTAACCTCAAGTTTGAGAGAGAGAGAGAGAGAGCTAGAGGGCATATGCGCTCACGCATTTATATTGATCACCGATGCATCTAAGATATTATTTTTATTTATTGCTGCTTGTGTAGTTGAGATCCCAATTCGGGCTGTCTAGTACGTTCCCTGTACTGCTCGGTGCCGTAGGTACTGGTTCGGTGACAATTAGTACTTACGTATTTACGACAATTATTACCTAGTACACGAGTAGTCACAAACTTCTCTGCGGACGGAGCCTAGGGGGTCTGGTTCTGAGCTAAATCCAGCGCCACCTGCCCGAACGTTCCGTCACCAACAGGCAATGTCTCAGCCCCTAGCTCCCTCTGGCGCCGGTGTCACGAGCAGACTATTACGTATGTGACAGCGGCGTTTTGTGTGGGGTAATTGATTTATCCGCATGTGTATGCTGTACGTGTAGCTTTCGGAACCCGTTTCTTGTTTGCAGGCAGGAAAGATCGAAGGATATGTGGACCATGGTGGCATGTCTTTGTATCGCTCTTCTCGCCCTTATTTTCGCTGCCGTCACTATTGCCGCCCTTGCCTCCTCGGGTAAGACTCCGGTTTTTCCCACTTATTCGACGAGGCTGACAATAAGGAGCAATGTTAGCAGTCAATGCGTGTTTCCGACTGCGCAAAATGAACTTTTCAAGAGAATGAAAGCCTACAAGTAGCTATTTTAAGATACGTACGATAGTATTAATGAAATCAAAGTGCTGCTGGTATAAATACGATCGCACTACCACTGAGGGAAAGCAGTACCTAGTGAATTGGGAAGACGCGGTGCAGAAAAATCCGATGAGCCATGTATCTGTATCTAATATCCAGTTCCAGTGGAGAAGGTAGCCGGTCCGGACACCAGTAAGGGTAGCCTTGAAAGGGCAAGCGAATCTAAGAAGACATTAACGACCACTGTCTGAGTTTAACTGACCTGACCCACCCGGCTAACGTGATTTTGGGTATAACATCCTTAAGCTCCAATTCTAAAGCTTTGAATAGCAGAGCTTTACGCTCTGGGAAGCTGTGTGGAGCACGGCACTATAATGCTGTTAACCTGGAGCCCTATACTTCCCACGTGGAGCATTGTGAAAATCGCCAACATGGTTTGCCCGCCCTTTTCCGCGGCTTGCTTGAAGTGACAGACCGACCAATAAAATTTGGAGGCGACTAGAACGTCTTAGAATCGCGTAATAAAGGGCCCCTAACACAGGTTTTGGAGATACGCGAGTGTTCATATTTTCACGTAAATCAATGTTCTAGTACCGCCTGTTGAGGAATTTTGTTAAAGCGATGAGTATTAGGGTTCTTATTGCAAATCAAACATCGCACTTTTGCCCGTGCGGCGATTCTACTCATTGTGTCAGCGAGCGTGCCTGCCCATGATGCCTCGCCTCTCGGTGGCGCCTGCAAGAACATCCGGTTGTGCCCGTCTACTACTGCGATATTCTGCGTCGCAGGATCGCTTTGGGACGGGGCTTTCTGACTTCCTGCCTTCCGTTAGCGCCGTTTTTTTATCATTCTGCTTATGAATCCTGCACTTCGCTCGCGGGCGCAAAAGGTGATGGAAGGAATGGGGTGGGGCTTTTACGCTTTCACACCACGCGGAAAGATCACACCAAAAAAAGAACGACCATGTCACCGCGCGTTCACGGCGACATCTCTTGGATATATGGGAGTCTAAAATACGCGAGAGAATGACTAAAAAAATCGCCTCAAAATTTGTTAGAGTGAGCACGTACATGCGTTCAAACCGAGGTCGGCTTATATATTGCTTCATTGGCCGCTCGTTGGCGCCAATGTCCATCTTTGTCGTGTTGTGGTGGCGCCATGCACGCGCGCACACAGGCATTCCATTCCGTTATTCCGATTGGTTATAAGCGTAACAAAAAGGCAGCTCACGCACATATTCAGCGTGCTTCGCGCATTCCAATCGTCCACCGCTTACATTTCGGGAAACTTCTACAGGATCCTGCGTTTATTAACCACTAGAGAAGTACACCGTAACCGATATTAGGAGTGGTGTCGGAAGAGTAGTGTATAGTTTTGGGGCAGCGCGCCTGCCTCTTTATTCGACTGTGCATATGATTGCACAGAACAATTATTGCAACAACGCTTTTTCCTTTGATGGCCTAGAGGCCCTCCTCCCTCTGTAGAGGCTAGAGGCTGTTCGTGGATTTTTTTAATGCTCACTGCTGCCACTTCCGATCTTCAGAGGATTTGGTTGCCGGCCGTGGCCGTATCCCCCCCTCCCCCAAGCCTACCTTGTGTCTTGTTTAAGTGGATGAAAGGGAACTATCTTTCCCTTTTTGCGAATTTTGCAAAACACACATATCAGTATTTCTTCCTCTCAAAGTACAATTGCTTTTTTTATACAAACGGCTTTAAAGCACGACTCTGAAGCGCGATTTTAAAACTGCACAAATGGTGCCAATGACTTAAACGAGGCATTCACGTTTGATATGGCAGTTCCACAATTCAACCAAAAAATTTGCTTTGCATTCGCGAATACCATTAGCAAACCATGCCACTTAAAAGACCCCGCAGGCAAAAAAAGGAGACAGCCACACCTTGCCGACGTTTGAACCTGCGACACTGAATGTATGAGTTTTTTTTCGTTATTGCCGGTCTTCGACAGTAACACAAGGCACTAGGTACAATGAAAAAGAAGTGTCAACAGTAACGTCGCCATGTCACCAAGCGCTTTGCTGTCTAAAAATTCTCTTAGCGCTGTTAGGGGTTCAAGTGTTGACAACTGCTCTGGTATATAGGTTATATCTGCGCAACCTCCCCTTTTGTCCTTGCGCTATGATTCTCATTCCTCTTCCAGCCACCGAATCTTGCGGACGCGGAATCCCAGCCCAAGGACGAAACTGAAGGTTGCGCAGATATAACCTATATACAAGATCGAGACCCACCCTTTGGGTCACATCAATATTATCTACAATATTTCAAAAATTTCTGGCTGGTTAAATGAAGATTTCTTGAATTACAATTGGTTCCATGAAGCCCCCGCCATAGCTAACCTCCAGCAGCAGCACTGCTTCGGGCACAAGAGCGATCGGAAATGTGTGCCCGGCTGCCACTGCGATTTCACTCTGCGGATATAATGCTTGCCGTACTTTTGCTTTAAGGTAAAATCTTTGATATTAATTCCTTATTACCTAATACACCTACCATAACTACTCTTCTGCATTCAACTGAGCTCATTTTTTCTACCGAAGCGTTGCTCGCCACACACTAATATGCAGTTTCGGAAAACGGATTGCCACCCAAGGGAACGGTCGAAGCTTTGTAAGCCGAAATGCGGATCGTATTAGCGCTAGTGTTGAGTTCAATGGGCTTCATAGACCTATGTTTACCCGCCGCGGTGGCTCAGTGGCTAAGGCGTTCGGCTGCTTACCACGAGAACGCGGGTTTGATTCCCGGCTGCGGCGGCCGCTTTTCTGACTGAAGGCGAAAACCAAAAACGCCCGTGTGTTCGAGATTTCAGCGCACGTTAAAGATTTCCAGATGATAAAAATTAATCCGGAGCTTTCCACTACGGCGCGCCTGATCGCCTATGAAGCGTAGGCGCGTTAAACCCCACAATCAACCAATAGACCTATGTTTACTACAATCTAGGAACTAGCAGAACATAGCCGCATTCATTACGCCAGGGATGTCATTGGTTCGCAGTTTTTACTTCTCAATCGATTCGCGACGACCGTTCGGCCGAGGGGAATTTTTGGCGTCTTTGGTCAGCAAGCCAGTCACACCACACGGACTTTCGACCGGACGACGTGTTCGTGTTTCCGTCGGCGTCGTGTCGCAAGGCGGTCTGCCGGCTCGGAAGTCGGCGTCACCGTCCTGTCAGTCTAGCCAACGCACCCTAACGAGAAACGTGGTAATAGGGTAAAAAAGATATAGACGAGCACGGTAGCTAAAGGCGTGCTGCAGGAAGCGCTTGTTAACCAAAGGCACCACAGCGACCCATCGACGCTGAGCAGACGCCGCTTCTCTTTGCCAGAAGTGCGAGAAAAAACCGTCCAATCGCAAGATGTCTGCCTCGGGACGCACGTGGGAGAAACGATGACTTACGTGCAGGAAGATGACGTGCAGGAAGACACGCAGGAAACGGTGGGAACGCGGCAACAAACTTTGCAATGAAAGTGTGATCTTTCCGCTGCACGTAAAAAAGTTATACTTGGCGCAGAGGGCATTGACAACCCAGCGTAACCATTGCGCTAGTCCATTTATTTGTGCTCAAAACGCCTTTCGGGACCCTTTTAGGTCCGAACGTCGCGCTGATATTGTTTCTCAGGCACGAAAGATAGGCGGATGCGTTTCGTCTTACTGCAAGGACGAGATTCCTACAGACGATGCAACGGAAACGAGATGATGGCCCAGATGTCACACTTTTCGGGCACCAATCGGCTCAGAAGAGAAGAACGAAGCGCAGCGATGAAATCCCGTGAGACAGGAGGATGAAGCTCTGTGTTGTGGGCGCTGTTGGAAATCTGACGCTGGCCATGCCTTCTTTTGTGTAGACACGATGAATGTGCACTGGCAGCCAAGCTTGGGCTCCCGGAACACGCAGACAGCACTGGCTGGGTTGCGTCTGTCTACTGCCGATGGAATAGCGGCACCTAATTTCCTAACACAAATGGATGGTTGGTGAGTTGGTGGGTGTTCATGTAGAGGTGTTACAGCGCAAACAGACGATGGACAGACACGTGCGGAAGACCTTCTCAAGACTGGTTCTCACTTGCAAGTATTTTCTTTAAAGGGAGCGTCAATATATGCCCTACGCCTATACTCCGGCCTAGCAGAAACAAAGTTGAAACACAAGATAAAACTAGAATAACTTCATCACAACCGCCGACAAGGGTAGAAGGCTCACATGGCTAGGCTCACAGCATTTATCTCTCTCCTCGTCTGTTTTCGCTGGGACACTTCAATAAGAGTACAGTTTGGTCTGAAAATTTGTGCCCAATGCCAATCGCACCGAAGTCATCATAGGTGGCGACTACAATGTCAAGCATAGTGTCTGCGGTTGCCAAGGACGTCTGCTGCGTGTACAACTGGAGTCATTATCGCTTCATATCTGTAAGAACCTTTCAGTACACCCCCCATGAAAAACAAACCGACACCTTGCCCTACCTAACCATTGCCACACGGAAAGCAGTGACGCAATGAAGACGCATTCGACAACCCCTAATATTGTCACTATGAACGCAAAAAAGTCCGCAAGCAGCTCACAACTATCCGAGCTCTAAACTTGGTCTATATCTGAGATGGCCTAGTAGCCGAATTCGGCATTTGAACTCGTGCGAAGAAACATCAGCTCTGCCGCCGAAGAAACACTGGCGGAGGAAATTGAAAGTCGCGGACTCTGGAATTATTGCTCGGTAGAGAAAAGCTCATTTGCTAGAGCGACGTAAAAAGAGGCATGAAAAACCTGCAGGCTCATCAGGCAACGTGGGGTGCTTAATGGGGTGCCTCAGTAGTGCTTAATGGGTTTCCACGTGTGAGTTCCTCGGCCAAGTTAAAGGAATGAAATAACTCTGGCGGATCCTTCGCAAAGTGCTTAACAAAGGCGGACGACCCTTCCACTGAAACATTTTCATTTATTTCAAGGCAAGATTGAAATTAAAACCATAAAAGGCTTCGTCGCAAAGGCTCCGTTGTGGGTGATTGGCGACGCCTGAAATAGGATAGCGATTACTTTCAACCTCCCAGAAAAGCAAGCGGGAGAAATTATATCCCGCAGGCAGTCAGGAACCCTTGGTAGTTGCTTAAAGTAGTCTCTAGATAACATAACCGCTGGACGGGAAGGCAGCTGATGAACCGGAATTTTTTCATTGTTTTCCTTAATAGAGAGTTTTAGCTGACCGATTATTTATGATACGCTCCGCTCCAATAGCAAGCGGGAGCGCCATTGCGCATGCGTGGTGCGCTGCGGAGCAAGCGTCGTTGCTGGAGGGGAGCGGTTTTTCGCACTTGATATCGCCCCCACTGCACTCTGCACATGCGCCTCGTTGCTGTAGCAACGGAGGCGAGTCGTCTGCTTCCAGGACGCCGCTGATCCGTATTCAAACAGGTAGGCGCGGTGGTCTCGCACGTCGAAAAACGCCGTAAGCAGCGAGAGGCCTCATCGCTGCATATACGATAGCGACAAATAAATGCGAGCGTAAAGCACGCGGCATTACCCCATTTAGTTCAGCCTAGCGACGAACACCTGGCCTGATGATTCGTGTCAAATTTAGATATCCGCTGGCTGTGGCTGGCTAATCGGCGCTAGCATTAGCTTTCTGGGAATACGCATTGATTTAAAGAATATAATTGATGGGCTAATCAGTTGGTGGCAAAAACTACATTTCGAGTTCGAAGTTTCTTTTGTTCTTTGCAATGGGTTCTTCCACACGGAAGAGCCAAAATTCTTGAATTTTACGGCAACATGTGTGTGTGCTTGTGTGCTTGTCCAAGTGTCCAAGTGTGTGCTTTTCCAGATTTCGCAGTAAACAGACCCTCACGTAAAAGATGTGGCTGCCATATGGTGGCTGAAGGCGTGCTTCGTTCAACCGATTCAGCACAGCATTCAACCGATTTCCGCAGATGTTATGATACGATCTTTATTTATTTATTTATTTATTTAACCTCAAGGTCAATAGATATTACAGAGGGGAGTGGGTAGGGAGAAACAGTGAAAATAACAACACAACGAAAGAACAAAAAAAGAGAACAATAGTTATACAGTCAGCACGTTTCTGGTCATACAATGTTAGCTATTGCGTTCTTGAAAAGGTTGAAGTCTCGAATGGTTGCTGTCGGGTTTGGAAGGCCATTCCATTCCTTCGATGTTCGTGCCATGAAAGACTGCGAAAAGAAGTTAGTTCTGCAGGAAGGAATGCCGACTTTGAAGGGATGATCCAAACGTTGTGAAATGTGATGTGGACGGATTATGAATTCATTATGTAAGAAGGCATGGTGGTAGAGCTTGTGAAAAAGACATAAGCGGGAAACTTTACGGCGTGATGCAAGGGATGGTAGACTAAGGTCTGCTTTCATGGATGATATGCTTGCGGTGCGATTGTAATTGCATGTAATGAAACGAGCCCAGTTATTCTGAACCATTTCTAGTGACTGTATTAAATTGACGTGAAAGGGATCCCATATTGCTGCTGCGTATTCTAGTTTTGAGCGAATTAGTGTTTTGTATAGGAGTAATTTTAGAGTGGAAGGGGCTTTTGAAAAGTTACGGCGTAGGTACCCAAGCATGCGGTTGGCGTTGTTAATTACATAGGTGATATGAACGTTCCAGGTTAGGTTAGTTGTGATGTGTACACCAAGGTATTTGTAAGAGGGTACATTTTCTAACGGGTTATTACCTAGGTAGTACACAGGCGGTGTGCTAGGAGACCTAGTTACACGCATGAGTTTACACTTATTTGGGTTTAATTCCATCAACCAGTTGTTACACGATTCTGAAATCGCATTAAGATCTGACTGAAGAATATGTAAGTCGTTAGTGCATGTTATTTCTCGGAGGATCACGCAGTCGTCAGCAAAGAGATGAATGTTGCTAGTAACATTAGAGGGTAGATCGTTAATGTAGATTAAAAAGAGGAGCGGACCAAGAACTGAGCCTTGTGGCACACCAGAGCGCACTGCGCTTAGCTCAGATTCTTTGTCGTTAGCGCTGACGAATTGGGAACGGTTAGTTAAAAAACATTCAATCCAGGTTAAGAGTTGTGAATCTAGATTAAGAAACCGGAGTTTAAGCAACAGAAGTTTGTGACATACTTTATCGAAAGCTTTGCTGAAGTCTAAAAATATGCAATCTGCCTGTGATGAACGATCAAGAATAATGTTTAATTTGTGCGTAAATGATGCCAGTTGTGTTTCGCATGAATATGATTTACGAAATCCATGTTGGGATGGTGTAAAAAAAGAATTCGTCTCGAGGAAGTTGGCTAGATGTGAATACAAAATGTGTTCAAGTAGCTTACATGGAATACTAGTAAGCGAAATTGGACGATAGTTAAATGGGCATTGCTTGTTACCAGATTTGTGAAATGGAACAACCTTACCAACCTTCCAGTGTGATGGCAGAGAACCTTCGGTGAGGGACTGCTGAAAAATCATTGATAGAAAGACTGAAGAATAACAAAGTGTGCCCACGAAGAACTTGGAAGTAATTAAATCACAGCCTGGGGCTGAAGATACATTTAACAATGTTAAAGCACTTTTTACACCATCGTAATCGATTGTTAGCGGCAACATTGCAGGGTAATCAAAGCATTCTAGTTGTGGTGATGGGCAGTGTGCAACGGAAGTGAAGTTTTGTGAAAAGACACCATTAAGCAAGGAAGCACAGGCTTCATCAGGAATAGATTCACCGTTGTTATGAACAAGCGATATGACAGTATCACTGTTGGCGTTTATCACGCGCCAAAACTTTTTGATATTAGTTGTGAGCATGTTTGGCAGGTTATTGCGGAAAAAGTTATCTTTGGCACTTTTTAGTGCTCCTATATATTCTTCTGAGGCTGTCTTGTAATCTTGCCAACGGGCGGGATTTGTAGATCGTTTAGCAGACCGATACAGGCGCTTTTTTCTGTTTGACAAACGTTTTAAGTGAACGTTATACCACGGAGCTTCTGGGTTAACTGTGATAGTATGCACGGGTATGTACTTAGATGTAAGATCATTGACTTTTGATAAGAACATGTCCCAGTTGGTTTGCACGCTACGACTGTCAAAGCTGGCGGTGAATATGTCTAGAAAATTACTCAGTTCGACGTTGATTGCTTGGAAGTTGGCTTTGTTGTAATTTCGGATAATTTTAGTGTTTCGTTCTTTTTTAGGAGTTATCAGATTCACGTCAAATGTAAGCAATAAATGATCGCTCAGTCCTGGAAGATACGTTATGTTGGAAACAAGATCAGGGCGAGATGTTAGAACCAGGTCAAGTGTGCTAGAAACCGATTGCGTGATTCTTGTAGGTTTGGTTATGAGCTGCGTTAATGAAAATAATGTGCAAACATCCATGAAGTCACTTGCTAATGAAGAAAAGGGCTGCAGGATTGGGGGTTGATTTTGCCACCTAATATTTGGAAGATTGAAATCGCCGAGTAGGATTAAGGGCAGATTCGAGTAGCTGGATATCACGTGGTTAATTAAATCGTGTAGATGATCTGTGAAGCCTGATGGAAAATTGGGTGGACGGTAGCACACTCCTAAAACAATTTTTTTGTGAGCTATCTGGACGACAGCCCAAACAGTTTCAATGCTGTTACTAACGTGGACAACACTTGATGGTATTTCTTTACGCACTGCTAGTAGGACACCGCCACCGTGTCGTGTATCGCGATCAAAGCGATACACAGTGAAATCGTTAGCCTGGTCAAATAACTCGTTATCTTGGATGTTGGGATGCAGCCATGTCTCGGTTAATGCTATTATATCAGGATTGCAGGTGTCGATGTACGATGTTAAGCAGTCACACTTGTTCATAATGCTGCGAATGTTACAATGCATGAAAGATACTTTTGATGCACGATTCGCACCGCCCCTCTCAACTCCCTAGCTTTAGACACGTGCCTGAGGGGACGGTTGAGAAGTACCGATGGAGTCTGCGCACGCCTGCCCATCGGTGCTACTAGCAAGGTGGTTAGTTTTGTGCGACGACGAGCATTCGATAACTTTGTCGGCTACAGAGTCGTACATATACGTTTGCTTGTTTATGACTAGCTTGTTGTATCTAAGCTGATATTTGGGGGAATCGGGCAGGCCTTTTGCATAATCCAAAAGCTTTTTTCTAAGATTACGTGTACCGACGGAGTAATCCTCACTGATTACTACGTTTTTTTCTTTCAATGTTACTCGAGCGGCAGGAATCGTATCTTTAATTTTGAAACTTGTAAATTTCACTATAATGGGGCGGCATGTGTTTGGCGAGTATTTTCCGAGTCGATGTGCGCGTTCAATTGCGTTATGGGGCAGGTTGTCGATTGTGCCATTGAGGCAGTTTGGTTTTTTCTCTGATTCATCCCACGATTCGCGCGAGTCGGGGATTTCTCGAAAGATAATATTGCTGCGCCTTGACTGGTCTTCTAACTCGTTCAAACGTAACTCTAAGGGGTCAACTCGAGCTTCCAAATTAGCTACGTTGTCTTCAACGCCGGCAACGGTATCTTCTAGCTCGTCTATACCCTTCGTTTTTTCTTCAAGCGTGTCCAGACGTTGGTTAATGGAGCCAATTTGGGCCTCTAAAATCTTTTGCCCTGCCTTTATAGCTTTGACGTCAGCAACTAACTCGGTCTGTCCCTTGGCTGACTATGGAACGTGCCTGGAGGTCCTTTAGGATGTAGAAAATGGCAGACATCTCTGTTCTTTCGGATCATCCGGTAGGGAATCGATTTCCGTTAGAGCTTTAGAGCGTGTACTAGGAGGACCTGGATTGACCTCAACATCCCCCGAACACAACAGCAAAAAAATCATTGAGAAGCAGTCGCATACAGTTTCATATAGCACCCCTGGGCACGGGAGCAACAAAAGGCAGCGGTCATCGCTCTTTTTAGCGTACAGAGAGGGTTGTTTACTGACCTGCGTAACATAAAAGCGCAGAGCGTGAGCGGTGCTGGTCGTCATGACGCTCCCGTGCCCACTGAGGTTGTGACGGTAGTCGCAGCCTTTTAAGCCACAGCCTTGGCGTGACGTAGCGGTTGATGACGTAGGTGCGCCGTACTCCGTACTGTTGATGCGTGGACGAAAGGTTGGCTATTGTGGACGTACATGGTAGCTTCGCTGATCGTAATCGTTGCGCGCGAACTGTGGCCGCACGTGTGGTGTTGCTGGAAGGTCTTGGGCAGGCAGCGAAAACAGCAGGAACGACGAGGCCACGAATGCCTGCGTAACATAAAAGCGCAGAGCGTGAGTGGTGCTGGTCGTCATGACGCTCCCGTGCCCACTGAGGTTGTGACGGTAGTCGCAGCCTTTTAAGCCACAGCCTTGGCGTGACATAGCGGTGGATGACGTAGGTGCGCCGTACTCCGTACTGTTGATGCGTGGACGAAAGGTTGGCTCTGGTGGACGTACATGGTAGCTTCGCTGATCGTAATCGTTGCGCGCGAACTGTGGCCGCACGTGTGGTGTTGCTGGAAGGTCTTGGGCAGGCAGCGAAAACAGCAGGAACGACGAGGCCACGAATGCCTGCGTAACATAAAAGCGCAGAGCGTGAGCGGTGCTGGTCGTCATGACGCTCCCGTGCCCACTCAATCTTGGAAGGCTCTCCACTATTTGTAAAAAATGGGCCGGATCACACGAAACCAAGGGAATGCTCCTTATGCAGACGATGAGAAGACATTTACAGACGTCACAGGACAGAGGTTTTGAAGCAACGACGAAAGGTTATACACGAAACGTTAAACGATACACTCAGCTAAGGGAAACAACCCAAGTGGCCCGCTAAACTGCCCACAACTACGTCTGTGACCATCGCCGCGTAACTTTCCCGAGAACAGAACGCGCTCACGGTCGGTCGTATGAGGACGCGGGTGCCGACGTCACCCTCTTAGCGGTGCTTGCGTCCTCATAGGACTGACCGTGAGCGCGTTCTGTTCTCGGGATATTTACGCGGCGATGGTCGTGGACGTTGTAGTTGTGGGCAGTGGAGCGGACCACTTTGGTTGTTTCCCCAAAGCTGAGTGTCTAGTCTAACGTTCCGTGTATAACCTTTCGTCGTTGCTTCAAAAACCTCTGTCCTGTCACGTCTGTAAATGTCTTCTCAACTGCACAATGAGCATTCGCTTCGTTTTGCGTGATCCGGCCTATTATTTACACATTTAGAGTTTGCAGTACATTTTGAGATCTGAGTACATTCCGAGTACATTTTGAGTTCTGAGTACAGTCTGAGTTTTAAGTACATTCGGAGGTTTGAGGACATTCTGAGTTCTGAGCACATTCTGAGTTCTGAGTACACTTTGAGTTCTCAGTCCATTTTGCGTACTCAGTCTATTTTGAATTTGAGTACAGATTGTGTTTTCAGTATATTTTATGTTTTGAGTATATTTTCAGTTCTGAGTACATTTTGAGTTCCGAGTACATTCTGAGTTGTTTTGAGTTCCGAGTACATCATGAGTTTGGAGTACACTCTGAGTTTTGAGTAAATTTTGAGTTCCGAGTACACTTTGAGTTTTAAGTACATTTTGAGTTTGAGTACAGTTTGAGTTTTCAGCACATTTTGAGTTTTGAGTATAGTTTTAGTTCTGAGTACAGGTTGAGTTGTGAGTACATTTTGAGTTCTGAGTACATTGTGGGTTTTGAGTACATTGCGAGTTTTGAGTGAATTATAAATTTTGCCTACATTTGGAGTGTTGGGTACATTTTGAGTTGTAAGTACATTTTGAGTTTGAGTACATTTGAGTATTGAGTTCATTTTGAGTTCTGAGTGCATTCTGAGTTTTGAGTACATTTTGACTTTTGAGTACATTCTGAATAATGAGTACATTCTGAGGTATGAGTACATTTTGAGTTCTGAGTAAATGTTGAGTTTTTATTAAATTTTGAGTTTTGAGTACATTTTGAGTTTAAGTACAGTTTTAGTTTTGAGTCTATTTGGCCTACTGAGTCAATTTTGAATTTGAGTGTCTTTTTTGTACTGAGTCCATTTTGAGTTTGAGTACATTTTTGGTTGTGAGTACATTTTGACTCCTGAGTACATTCTGACTTTTGAGTACATTTTGAGTTTTAGGTACATTTTCAGTTTTGAGTACATTTTGACTTTTGAGTACATTTTGAGTTCAGTTTGAGTTTTGAGTCCATTTTGAGTTCTGAGTACATTTTGAGTTCGGAGTACATTCTGAGTTCGGAGTACATTCTGAGTTTTGAGGACATTTTGAGTTTTGAGTACATTCTGAGTTTTGAGTATATTCTAAGTTTTGAGTACATTGTGAGTTCTGAGTAAATTTTGAATTTCGTGTACAATATGAGTTTCGAGTACATTTTGAATTTGAGTACAGTTTGAGTTTTGAGTCCGTTTTGCGTACTGAGTTCATTTTGAGTTTTCAGTTCACTACGAGTTTGAGTACATTTTTATTTGTGAGTACATTTTGAGTTCTGAGTACATTTTGAGTTCCAAGTACATTCTGAGTTTTAAGTACATTTTGAGTTTGAGTACAGTTTGAGTCTTCAGTACCTTTTGAGTTTTGAGTACAGTTTTAGTTCTGAGTATAGGTTGAGTTCTGAGTACATTTTGAGTTCTGAGTACATTGTGGGTTTTGAGTACACTGCGAGTTTTGAGTAAATTATGAATTTTGACTACATTTTTAGTTTTGAGTACATTTTGAGTTGCAAATACATTTGAGTTGGAGAACATTTCGAGTTTTGAGTATATTTTGAGTTTGAGTACACTTTGAGTTTTGAGTACATTTTGAGTTTTGAGTACATTTTGAGTTTGAGTACAGCTTGAGTTTTGAGTGCATTTTGAGTTCTGAGTACATTCTGAGTTTTGAGTACACTTTGAGTTTTGAGTACATTCTGAATTTTGAGTACATTCTGAGTTATGAGTACATTTTGAGTTCTGAATACATTTGGAGTTTGGGTACAGTTTACGTTTTGGTATATTTGGCCTACTGAGTCCATTTTGAATTTGAGTGCCTTTTTCGTACTGAGTCCATTTTGAGTTTGAGTACATTTTTTGTTGCGAGTACATTTTGAGTTCTGAGTACATTCTGACTTTTGAGTACATTTTGAGTTTTAGGTACATTTGTGTTTTGAGTAAATTTTGTTTTTTGAGTACATTTTGAGTACCCGCCGCGGTGGCTCAGTGGCTAAGGCGTTGCGCTGCTGAGCACGAGGTCGCGGGTTCGATTCCCGGCCGCGGCGGCCGCTTTTCTGATGGAGGCGAAAAGCAAAAACGCCCGTGTGTACGAGATTTCGGCGCACGATAAAGATCCCCAGGTGATCAAAATTAATCCGGAGCCCTCCACTACGGCGCGCCTCATCGCCTGCGTTGCGTTGGCGCGTTAAACCCCCACAATCAATCAAAGTGTACTTCTGATTACATTTTCAGTTTGAGTACAGTTTGACTTTTGAGTACATTTTGAGTTCAGTTTGAGTTTTGAGTCCATTCTGAGTTCTGAGTACATTTTGAGTTCGGAGTACATTCTGAGTTTTGAGTAGATTCTGAGTTTTGAGTACATTCTGAGTTTTGAGTATATTCAAAGTTTTGAGTACATTGTGAGTTCTGAGTACATTTCGAAGTTTGTGCACATTTTGAGTTTTGAGTACATTTTGAATTTGAGTACAGTTCGACTTTTGAGTCCGTTTTGCGAACTGAGTCCATTTTGAGTTCGGAGTACATTCTGAGTTTTGAGTAGATTCTGAGTTTTGAGTACATTCTTAACTTTGAGTATATTCTAAGCTTTGAGTACATTGTGAGTTCTGAGTACATTTTGAATTTTGTGTACATTTTGAGTTTTGAGTACATTTTGAATTTTGATTACCTTTTAAGTTTTGAGCACATTTTGAGTTTTGAGTACATTTTGAGTTTGAGTACAGTTTGTTTTGAGTCTATTTGGCCTACTGAGCCCATTTTGAGTTTGAGTGTATGTTTCGTACTTGAGTCTATTTTGAGTTTGAGTACATTTTTGGTTGTGAGTACATTTTGAGTTCTGAGTACATTCTGACTTTTGAATACATTTTGAGTTTGAGTACATATTTGGTTGTGAGTACATTTTGAGTTCTGAGTACATTCTGACTTTTGAATACATTGTGAGTTTTAGGTACATTTGAGTTTTGAGTACATTTTGTTTTTTGAGTACATTTTGAGTTCTGATTACATTTTCAGTTTGAGTACAGTTTGACTTTTGAGTACATTTTGAGTTCAGTTTGAGTTTTGAGTCCATTCTGAGTTCTGAGTACATTTTGAGTTCGGAGTACATTCTGAGTTTTGAGTAGATTCTGAGTTTTGAGTACATTCTTAACTTTGAGTATATTCTAAGCTTTGAGTACATTGTGAGTTCTGAGTACATTTTGAATTTTGTGTACATTTTGAGTTTTGAGTACATTTTGAATTTTGATTACCTTTTAAGTTTTGAGCACATTTTGAGTTTTGAGTACATTTTGAGTTTGAGTACAGTTTGTTTTGAGTCTATTTGGCCTACTGAGCCCATTTTGAGTTTGAGTGTATGTTTCGTACTTGAGTCTATTTTGAGTTTGAGTACATTTTTGGTTGTGAGTACATTTTGAGTTCTGAGTACATTCTGACTTTTGAATACATTTTGAGTTTGAGTACATATTTGGTTGTGAGTACATTTTGAGTTCTGAGTACATTCTGACTTTTGAATACATTGTGAGTTTTAGGTACATTTGAGTTTTGAGTACATTTTGTTTTTTGAGTACATTTTGAGTTCTGATTACATTTTCAGTTTGAGTACAGTTTGACTTTTGAGTACATTTTGAGTTCAGTTTGAGTTTTGAGTCCATTCTGAGTTCTGAGTACATTTTGAGTTCGGAGTACATTCTGAGTTTTGAGTAGATTCTGAGTTTTGAGTACATTCTGAGTTTTGAGTATATTCTAAGTTTTGAGTGCAGTGTGAGTTCTGAGTACATTTAGAATTTTGTGTACATTTTGAGTTTTGAGTACATTTTGAATTTGAGTACAGTTTGAGTTTTAAGTCCGTTTTGCGTACTGAGTTCATTTTGAGTTTTGAGTTCACTTTGAGTTTGAATACATTTTTTTGTGAGTACATTTTGAGTTCTAGTGCATTCTGAGTTTTGAGTACATTCTGAGTTTTGAATACAATCTGAGTTTTGAGTACATTCTGAGTTTTGAGTACATTTGGAGTTTTGAGTACATCTTGAGTCCTGGGTACATTGTGAGTTTTGAGTATATTCTAAGTTTTGAGTACATTGTGAGTTCTTAATACACTTCGAATTTTGTGTACATGTTGAGTTTTGAGTACATTTTGAATTTGAGTACAGTTTGAGTGTTGAGTCCGTTTTGCGTACTGAGTCCATTTTGAGTTTTGAGTTCACTTTGAGTTTGAATACATTTTTTGTGAGTACATTTTGAGTTCTGAGTGCATTCTGAGTTTTGAGTACATTCTGAGATTTGAATACAATCTGAGTTATGAGTACATTCTGAGTTTTGAGTACATTTTGAGTTTTGAGTACATCTTGAGTTCTGGGTACATTGTGAGTTTCGAGTCCATTTCGAGTTCTGAATACAAATGACTGGCCTGGGAGGCAGCTATGGCTGGCTGTTAAGTTTCATGTTTCGCTTTGGGATCGCAATTCAGGTTACCTGCGGGTACGGTAGCATTCGCGATGAGCATGATCCGTTGGTGGGGAAGAGGGGGTTGGGTGGGGGTGTCTGATTTAGCGGCTGGGCGTGTTAATGATAATCCCCTGTGTCGAAACTTTATTGTCAACATCGCCGCACCGATGACATTATCATTATCGGTGTCTGTAACCTCGTGGGAGCAGCTCACGCTCGAGCTGCTTCGTCTTAGTCCAATCCGCCATCTTTGTAAATTAGAACCACCACCGTGACACCAGGATGTCGCTACCCTTAACCTTTCCTTTTATTTTATATGGTGCCGAAACCCGGGAAGAAGGCCCTGTGTTATTCGGAGTCATCCGAAATTTGGCCAATTTTGAAGGAGCACCCATCTATACCGACGACGGACCGCTGTGAGGGACTGAACCGGGGGTGGTACCCAAACATGAATCACGCGAAGCACGGACGAGATTGCAAGGCACCCTCACCTCCGACGATATTTCCCTGTGGGTCCAGCAGGAACTTCCTAAACGGTGAGGTTTGGGAAGTCGCCGCTGCTTGCGCAATACAAGGCGCAGTACCTTTGATGTGTGAAACAGCCTAGTCTTGAGACTACAATGTGCCTTAACGAATTTATGACGAAAAGAGAAAAGGTGCTCGTGAACTATGCAGAAACGCCGAATCCGCATTACGGTTGACCGTAATGAGGAGGGATGTTTGCGATATGCTGAAGGAATCAATGCGCCAGCTACAGAAAACTGAAATTGAATTGAGAACGCTGAACAAACAAATCGAACCGTTCATTCACACTGACTCCCTGGGCGAGGAATATGCCGCCAACCTTGAATACGAAGATGAAATACATGTTATAATCCGTATGTACTATAAATGGAAGGCCAGAAAATACGACGCCAACGAACTGCGCCAGATCGGCGAGATGATGAATTCATCTACAAACTTCAGTGAGTTTTACATATTGACCGAGACATTCCATAGCCCACGTGATTTAAACTCTAAAGAGGACTCGATTAGAGAGACTCCACCTGCGTCAGATTTCCTATCGCAGACACAAAATTACATCAAGTCAGATCCGCTGGTTGCGGGTGACCTTTGAGAAAAATAGGCCTTGCTCTCGTATGCATTTAAAGGGTCCGTCGAGATGGTCGCAGGCAAGACATGCTGATCATCGAACCCCGCACCCCTAACACGATCTTCGTGTAGCGAACGTCTCGAGCAGCAGATCACGCCTGTTTCACCTAAAATACTAAAGGGACAAGTGAAACGCCACTATCTGCAAAGAACAGACAAGCGATCCAGGAAACTAAAGGCAGGGATCCGGGCGGTTTCCCAGAACATTTAAAGATAGCCGTTGCACTGACTCGACAACGCATTCGGAAGGAAGCAATTCGCGGCCGACGCCATTCCGGGGACAAAACATCTCACAACCGCACTCGATTAATTAAGTACAGCGCTCGAAAAAGGGGTTGGGGCCTTCAAGACACCGTTCTTATGCCGAATGGGAACATGCTAAAGAACAGGACCGTCGAATACAGGCTACGAATTTCAGCATGGAGACGTGGACTGCAAAGATACACTCTGCGTGTGCTGGAACGACGGCCCCAGTGGCAGTGTCGACTTCTGATTGCCTCGGCGGATTGAACTGGAACGAACTGAATGTACCGACGGGAAACGAACTGGGCACCACTACTTTGTGGGCGGGGTATATACTAAAACTTTACTATCATCATCGCTGCGTCGATGAGATCATCATCACTGGTGCCCGTCATCTCGCGGTAGCAGCTCACGCTCGAGCTGCTTCGTCTTCGTCAAATCCGCCATCTTCGTAAAATAGAACCACCGTCGTATCACCCGGACGTCGCGGCCCTTGGTCTCTCCTTTTTTAAATGCAGAGCATTTCTTTAACTCACGATGTCACCCGTTTTAGGCGTCCGTAGTAGTCCGCATCGCTCGCCCCGACATGCCCGGCTCAGACGTTTCGCTATCGGCGCGATCAACATTCGATAGTGCTCCCAGGCACGTTTCAAGGACACTCTCTCCCCTCTCTCGGACTCAACGTGCGCCGAGGCTACCAATTTTACTGCTGACGAGCGCTCTCTCGTCAGCAGTTGCCACAAGTGCAACAACATTAACGCAACGCAAACTACTTAACGTCGTGCGCCCCCGGAAATGCTCTGCATTTGATCGTGCCCCTCTTGAGGGGGATGTTTCACTGCGCCGCCATGCGAACAGTTTGCCACGCTTTAGTTTCAGTTCCGTATCTCTCCGCCGCGGCCATGGAGAGAAGGTGGCCGGCCGCGACTCTCGCCACCGCGGCGCTGCGGTTGCGAGTTGCGCTAGGAAAGCAAGCGTCGTCTTCTAGCGGGGAGCGGAACGCGTTCCGCTCGGCATCTCAGGTCTTCGCCACTTCTGGCTGCGCACTGTAAAATAAATTTTTTTATACCCTGGTGAGGTCATGAAAAAGGGTTATCTTACTTTTCCATCTTGATGTATCCTCTAAGAAGATAGGAAAGGGTGGTGGGAAAGCACACGGCGGCGCTTGCTTGCTGGCGGTTCATCTGCTTCTGCTAACATTTTGATTTGCTAGGGTCAAAAAGGAAGAGGTGACCGCCAGCGGAAAAAGGGGGCGGCGGCTGTCCGCTCCGCTGTTTCGAATGAGTTGTGAACTGTGTTGACTGGGCGACGCCCGTTTAGATAGAAAAAATACCGCATTATGAGGTAGATTGTGTAAAAATTGTTTACATTGTGTAAGGCCTGTAAGGTATCGAGTTAAAGGGCCCCATTAACGGAATCATGCAGGGTAAATTAAAAGAAGAATGCTTCCTGTGTATAGTCATCAGGTAGTCATACTAAGTCATAGTTTTGGGTTAAAATTCAAAATGATGCCGCGACGGCGCGTGGGAAATCACATTCAAGGTCTAGATGAGGGAATCACGTGGGACTACAATGCGTTATGAGTATATCATGACCTAGTCATGTCTAGTCATGATTGGGTTAAAATTCAAATCCATGCCGCTGGCGTGTGACTTATGAAATTAAAGTATCGATTAGGGGAATCACTTGGGACAAATTCGATAATGGTTACTGGTTATTATCTTGACGTACGCATAATAGGTCATAAATTGGGTTAAAATTCAAAATGATGCCACTGGGGTGTGAGGCGCATCAAATTGAAGGTCGCGATCAGGGAAATCACACGGGACAAAAATGCGGTATGCCTTATAATGAGGTTGTCATGATTAGTCATTGCTTGGGTTAGCATTCAAACTGATGCCTCTAGGATGTGTTGGGTATCAAATGGTCTCGATGATGGGAATCCGTGGGACAAATACAAAAATGTTTCATTATTATAGTCACGAGATGGTCATGGCAAGTATTATATTCGGTTAAAATTCCAAGTGACCCCGTTCGGCGTGTAGGGTACGATCTTGATGAGGGGAATCACGTGGGATAAATAAAAAATAAAAAATTACACCACCTTCCCGTAGGAGAACCCTGAATATTATGCGAAGCAGCCATGGGGTCGACTGAAGTTCCCATTAATTTAAAGTTCGTCGTTTCTGTTGACGTTCAGCTTCGCGTGCCTTCGTTGTATCAGTAGCTTCTTGAAGTTTGAATGAGAGGACATAAGGCGCGTTCGTTGCACATGCTCCCGGTTCGGTTTGTAGCGCAGTGGGAAGAGCGCCACGTAACTTCCGTTGCAGCCAGAGAGTCGTGCGATCGAAACCAGGCGCCGCTTAACTATTTCTTATCATAATGGGCTGCGGTGACGTCAACCCAAACGCTGACGGGGCTGAAGAGACGCGCATGCGCAGTATATGGCGGATGGCGGACGACAAGAAAGGGAGGGACATAGCCCCGAGCATGAGATGCTCAGCATCTAAAAGGCTACGTGGTTCTAATCATGAGTGGGTACGGGAGCAGCGCATCAAATATGATGCCTGATCTACGTGTTTTTCCAATGCAAGCTGCGCTTGCGCTGTTGGTGGTCTGGCTACCGGCGGTCTCTCCTGACTCGGCGTGCTCGCATCTGCTCTGGCAGGTGCATTCTTCAGGCGTCAAAACCGCAAGCAGCGGCGTATTCTTCAACGCAACTTCATCGACGAGGCTCGACTATCATCTTCCAGCCCCATCGACGACGACATCGCTCCCCGGAAACGACAAAAACAGCTTGCGGACCAACTCGCTCTTCAGTGGGCACGGGAGCAGCGCATCAAACATGATGCCTGATCTACGTGTTTTTCCAATGCAGGCTGCGCTTGCGCTGTTGGTGGTCTGGCTACCGGCGGTCTCTCCTGACTCGGCGTGCTCGCGTCTGCTCTGGCAGGTGCATTCTTCAGGCGTCAAAACCGCAAGCAGGTGGCGTATTCTTCAAAGCAACTTCATCGACGAGGCTCGACTATCATCTTCCAACCCCATCGACGACGACATCGTTCCCCGGAAACGACAAAAACAGCTTGCGGACCAACTCGCTCTTCAGTGGGCGCGGGAGCAGCGCATCAAACATGATGCCTGATCTACGTGCTTTTCCAATGCAGGTGTGTAGAAAATATTCTCTTCATTTCAAAAAATCGAATAATACCTGCCTTTTGCTGTTGCCGTGCCCACGGGTGTTGTTGGATACCATTTGCGAGTGCTTTTCCACTGCTTTCCTATTATTGTGTTGCGGAGATATTGAAGCTAATACCGGGCCAACAACGCGTTCTGAAGCGCTATTACAAATTGAAACGCTACCGGAGGACCCCGCTGAACAAATGAGTGTGCTTTTTCAGCTCCTTAAAGACGTTCATGCGCGTTCTGTGCAAAGTTCGAAGAATCACGCTGATCTAGCCGCTGACGTAAAAGCCATAAAAAACGGCCAAAAAGATGTCGAGACGAAAGTAACCGGAATACTAAAAAGACTAGAGGAACTAAAAACAAATCCCAAATAGCCTAAAACTTCAAAAGCGAGCTATCAAGCATGCATGATTTGGTATTGGAAACTACTGCTCAAAATAGCTTGTTACAGGATCGCCTGGACGAACTTTAAGATAGGTCTCGACGTGACAATTTAATTTTTCATGGGCTTCCAGATGTCAAAGAATCATGGGAAGAAACTGAAGCAGAGGTGATCACTGAAATTAAGTCCGTCATAGCTTCATTTTCACCAAACTCTATCCATCGCGCACACCGATTAGGCTCATTTTCGCCAAATCGATGCCGTCCTATTATTGTGAAGTTTAGTGACACCAAAAGTAAGGATAAAATATTGTCTGCACGCTCCCAATTTAAAGAAAAAGACATTGGCGTTAGCGAAGACTTCTCTCCCGCTACGCTCATCACCCGAAAAAAGCTTATCGACTTCGCAAAAAATCTGCCAGAATCCGCACAATTTAACCTTCGTTACAATAGGTTATATGTTAACAAAAAATGCTACATGTTTGACACTAGCGCTGGGCAGGTTATTGAAGTAGAACGGCCTGGTCGAGTTTCCCAAAATGACAACAACCAGGCGCATGTCCCTTCCTAGGAACGCGCGAGGGGTAGTGGCTCAAGAATTTCTGTTCTGTTCACTAACATCAGAAGCCTTCTAAACAAATACGATTCATTGTTTTCCGCAATAGATACCTGCGATGCACAGATAATTGTGTTGACCAAAAAATGGCTCCGCGCACATGTGCAGGACTCGGAACTTTTTCATGATGCGTGTCATTTTACAATTTATTGTTGCGATCGAACTGCGCATCGGGGAGGCGGTGTTCTCTTAGTGATATCGAAAAACATATCTTCGTCTTGCATACACATTAACACCACTCTTGAAACTGTCTGGGCTTTGCTCACTATTGGCCATCAGAAAATCGTCGTAGGCGCATGCTATCGTTCCCCTTCGTCGTCGCCAACCTTTGTTAGTGAACTGCACGACGTTCTGCACCACATCGTAACACGTTTTCCCAATTATCCCTTATTTTTGCTCGGCGACTTTAACGTTCCGAATATAAATTGGACTTCACAACCAGCTTCCATTTCTCCTTTTTCGACACAAGCTTCAGAGTTTTTTAACTTTTGCTCCATCTTCTCTTTAACGCAATTAGTAGATCAAGAAACTCGAATATCCTCCCACGCAGCAAACACGCTTGACTTCATTCTAACTACACGGCCCGATCTTACTTCCAATATAACATACTTGGCTGGCATTAGCGATCATTCTCTTCTCAGTTTTTCTAGTAACGCATCATTCCAAAACGTTTCAAACAACAAAAAAGTAATTCGTGACTACAAAAAGGCGAACTTTCTGGCTATTAATCACGAATTATCCATATTTCTTGATACTTTTCTGACACATTTCGATGATCGTTCTGTTCAAACTAACTGGGACATGTTTGCTTATAAAGTTCACGATCTAACAGCAAAACTCATACCGAAACGCACTATCACATGTAATCCACGCGCCCCGTGGTACAACGCCCACCTGAAAAGGCTGTCTAACCGTAAGAGGCGCCTTTATCGTTCTGCCAGGAAATGGCCAACTGATTCACGATGGTACGCTTACAGATTAGCATCGAACGCTCACATATCTGCACAAAGCTGCCAAATTTTCATTTGTATCGCAAACCTTGCCATCCATGCTTAATACTAACGTTAGAAAGTTTTAGAAAGTGATTAATCCGTCACATGATAACAGTATCTACTTAGAAGACGCATCGGGTAATTCCATTCCTTCGAGTGATTGTGCGGCTGTGCTGAATGATACATTCACAAAAAACTTTTCTGTTGCTTCCACAATTAATGCTCCTTGTGCACAAACATACAATTTTCCTGTAATGTCCTCCATTGTTATTGAAGCGCCAGGTGTGGCTAAGTTAATTGCTGGACTTAAATACCACTCTTCTCCAGGTTACGATTTAATAGACTCAAAGTTTTTGAAGAATACAATTTCGTTTAGTTTTATTATTTTAACAAAAACATTCCAGCAATCACTTAACACATTTACGCTACCTCTACAACGGAAAATAGGGAAGGTGGTTCCACTCTTTAAATCTGGCCCAAAAACATCACCCGCCAATTCCCGCCCGATTTCTTTAACTAGTACCTGCTGTAAATTACTGGAACATATCATTTTCACAAATTTAATCAATTTCCTTGAATCAAATTTGTTTTTTACATCAGCGCAGCACGGTTTTCGCAAATCACGGTCATGCGAAACACAGTTAATATCTTTTACTCACAAGTTCCATCGCATTTTAGACCAATCATCAAAAGCTGACTGTGTTTATTTAGACTTTTCCAAAGCCTTTGACAAGGTGTGCCACAAACTGCTACTGCACAAACTAAGCAAACTGCAACTTGATGACATCATTACGAAGTGGATTGAATTTTTCCTCAATAATCGCTCGCAATTCGTTTCAGCCAATAATCATAACTCTTCACTCAGCCAGGTTTCCTCTGGGGTCCACCAGGGATCTGTTCTTGGCCCTCTTTTGTTCCTTATTTACATTAACGACCTGCCTTCTCTTATGTCCTCTAATGTTCATTGTTTTGCCGATGACTGCGTTATTTTTCGGGAAATAACTACTGACTACGACTCCTACACTCTCCAATCAGATCTAACTAGCGTCAGTAACTGGTGCAAAGAATGGTTAATAGAACTTAATGTCACTAAATGTAAAGTAATGCGTGTTTCAAGAACTACTAGTTGTATGCCTGTATATTACCTGAACAAAATACCACTTGAAATCGTTTCCTCTTATAAGTACCTAGGTGTTCATATTACTAACAATTTAACTTGGACGCAACACATCGAATACATTATTAACAAGGCAAACCGTATGCTAGGCTATTTGCGTCGGAACTTTTCCTCAGCCCCGTCGTCTTTAAAACGTCTTCTATACAAAACACTAATCAGATCAAAACTAGAGTACGCCATGCCAGTATGGGATCCGTGGCATGACAATTAACTTACCGCACTTGAACTTGTTCAGAATAATTCAGCCCGTTTCATTCTATCAAATTATAACAGGACTGCAACTGTAACGACAATGAAAAGTAGTATTGGCCTCCCATCTTTGGCGTCACGACGTCGCATTTTTCGCCTAACTTTGTTTCATAAAGTTTATTACCATGCTTCTCTCCATGCTGAACTGCTTTCACAGCCTCAGTACACATCGCGTCGAATTGACCATAATCATAAAGTTGGAGTTGATTCATCTAACACAAAATATTTTGCTGAGTCTTTCATTCCCAAAACATCCCGAGACTGGAACCACCTTCCCGCCGATATTGTTTCCATACGCGATAATCATCTGTTTCATCTAGCATTAGCTAGCATTGTATAATCAGGATAATCTATGTTTTTGTATTTGAACACATGCACTGCTTTTATGATTTGTACATCTTGTTATACCCACTCCCCTCTTCAATGCCCATGGCCTTGAGGGTATAATAAAAAATAAATAAATAAAATAAATAAATAAGTGAGATTGTCATGGTAAGTCATAGATTAGGGTAAAATTCAAGGTGAGGCCGCTAAAGCATCCGGGGTATGAAATTGAAGGTTTCAATTAAGGGAATCACGTGGGACATATAAATAATGTGTACTACTTACAGTCATGAGATTCATGATTAGTCATATTTGATTAAAATTCCAAATAATCCTGCTAGGGGGGGGGTATCAAAATAAGTCTCTCGTTGAGGGGAATGACATGGGACAGATATAAGTATACTTTCTGGTTATAGTTATGAGATAGTCATGGTGAGTCATAGAATGAGGGAAAATTCAAAGTGATGACAGTAGGGCTTGTTGGGCATCAAAGTAAAGGTCTCGATGAGTAAAATCGCGTGAAATAAATAAAGAATTGCGTCCTCCTTATCATCGTGATATAGTCATGGCTAGTCAGAGATTGGTTAAAAATTCAAAGTGACGCAGACAGGGCGTGTAGGGCATCAAAATATTTCTCTTGTGAAGGAAGGTTGATCGGATGCAACCATCGGAAATCATGGCATTGAATAATGACCAGTCATGTAAAAAAAATTCCCCCGCATTTCCCCGAGGGGGAGAATGTGAAAATGCGAATGCACGGTTGTCGGCCCGCTTGCGGCGCTTGCGCTCGGCCCCCGCAGCCCACCGCCTCGCCGCCTTCTCTTCCATCTCTTCCATCGGGTTTGTAGTATCACGTGTACACCACGCAGTTATCAAGCCGCTATAACGCTGCTGAGTCGCCAACGCACGCCGCTGACGACGTAGTTTGAATGCGTTAAAGATATAAGGCCGTCACTAACACTGATATCAGCGTCGCGTCCGTGGCTTGGTCGGTAGAGCGTCGCGCTGCGGCCGCAAAGTCCTCGGATCGAAACCTGGCGCCGGATGCTGTTTCTTCGTTAAATATAGAAGAGCACTGCGGACGCCGACGCCGCCGACGCCGGCGGTGGATGGTTTGGGGTCGCTTATAAAGTGCACTTAAAAGTCTTCTTCAGTGCCCCATAGATTGTGGTAATCGTGGAGAACCGCGACCCGTGATCCTTAGCCAGTGCGCGCGCGGAGAGACGGGCCGCTCTGAAACTGGTCCGGCGCTCCGCTGGTTCGTCGGCGTCCCTGAGAGATGGCACCACTGGTCCGTGGGGAGCATAGGCGCGCGGGCGGCGGCGGTGGGCGGCGCGAACATGTGCGCGTGGGGTATGGAATGAGTCTAGCCGGAGGCCCGGTCCGATCCGGAAGGTATGCGATACTTACTAGTGCGGCGCAGAGGCAGTTAATTTCCGTTATTTTACTTCGCCTGAACCTAATTTATGTTGGTGCAGCCAACAAGGGCGTAACCATGCCCGCACAACAACGGCGTAAGAACGCCCGGACGAGTAGCTTCTGTACATCGCCAAGTAAAGGCAATGACGACAACCTACCCACAATTGAGAATACAAACACCAATTGAGGATGAAAGGTCGGGCGTCCGGCTGGCACGGCGTGTTACATATTTAAAACGATGGTGAGAAGAGGGCGACGAACCTGACATGAACTGACGGTATGCGGGGAATGAGGGGGTGCGTGCCATCGTCATTAGGTTTGTTTGGAATGATTCTGGCAGCTGGCACAATAAAGTGGTTCTCTCTCTACGTCACCCACTCCTCGGTTCTCTACAGAATTGGTGCCGTGACCGGGATGTGAAATCCTAACGTTGAAGACAACATAGAACAGCGAGCCTACTGAAGAGAACCAGGGCCATCTCAGACCAGAACCCGTTCACAGCAACGCCATGGATCGGCTGAAACAGAAACGGGCGCATCTTCGAGCAGCCACAACGAGGGTTATCAACGAAGTTGAACGAACTAAACACCTTGATGGACGCGACACCCATCTCGGCCGGTGAGCTGAATGATAATCTTGGACTTTGAAAGATTAAGGAAGGGCCACTCGCCACGTTAGACAAAGAAATTGAACTGCTTGTTGAGGATGGTGATTTAGACGAAGAGTTGACGTGAGTAACCCGCTATCAAGAGTCTATTGCCCTCACCAAGCTTCGCGTAGAACGCCTTCTTTCGTCCACAGCGCAAGCTACGTCCACAGCGCACGCAGCGCAAGCGCAACCGTCAAGTGACGCGCTTGGTGTGATGGTGCACGGTCGAGCTCAAGTCAGATTTCCCAAACTAGAGCTGACCAAATTTCAAGGAGACATTGCGGAGTGGCCTGCCTTTTGGGACAAGTTTGAGTCTACTATCCACTGCAATGATTCGCTTTGAGACGCGCATAAATTGAAGTATTTGCGCAGCTTAAAGGAAAAGCCGAAAATGTCACCAACGCAACGAATGACCCACTACCAAATAAAGCTACGGAACCGCAATTGACCTCTTAAAGCAACGATTCGGCCTGACGGCGCTAATATAAACGACTGGATGAGCAAGCTCCTAAATATAAAAAAGTTGAGTCCTGCGATGATTTAGAAGGCCTCCTAGGATTGATTGAGGATTTGGAAGCTCATTTGCGCTCTTTAAAGAACCTCGGAGTTGACATTGATGCCCACGGTGTCCTACTGAAGTCAGCATAAATCCGCGCCCTGCCAAAAGAGCTTGTACTAAAGTACAACCAGCACTTGCTGAAGGAAGCATCCACGCAAGGGCAAGGAGACCGGCACGGTTATTTGTCTTCACTTCTCAACATCTTGAATATCGAAGTACGAAGGCGTGAATCTGTAGAGATGATTACTTCAAGTGACAAGCGCCCTCTGATTACTTCAAGTGACGTGGCAAACACAGCGAAGACTCAACACGGACACCTTTGAAGGTTCGGTGTCAATGCTGGTGGTTCATGAGAATGCTGGTACCTGCCTTCTTTGCGATACCCAAGATCATACGACGGAGGCCTGCACAATTCGTATGACTATTGGTGAGAAAAGGGGGAATTTGCAAAACGGGGTTGCTGCTTCCGCTGCGAGAAACCGTTTCATCGCGCCAAAGACTGCAGGCCGGCGCGAAGATTGCAGTGTGTAAACAACGGAGGTGTAAACTGCTTGGGATGCCACATATCATCGATGTGCGACACCAACTGGAAACGTGCACTACCAGATAAGGTAACCATCGTTTCCAGCTCGGAGACTGCCCAGACAGAACGAACAGTTCTTCTGCAGACAGCCCTTGTTTGGCAAAGGGCGCAAGAACTAAACGTTTTGTAAGAATCCTTTTTCAAAGAGGCAGCCAGCGCAGCTTTATTACACAATCTCTAGCAGGCTGCATCGACCGGACACGAACTGTTGACCGTTTCGCGGTTTAGAACTTCTTCATTTCAAAGAAAACAATATCGAAAGGTGAGAGTCACGCTGTACAGTCAGTACGACAACCGACCATTAGAGATCCGGGACTACAAGTACGAGAAATATGTAACGACCTCTCCCCTCTAACGGAGCAGCATGCTTTCCAACACACGAAAGATGATCAACTTTCCTTTGCTGACGTTCCCGTCTTCGACATCCAGCCTGATCCATGCATTAACATACTAACTGGCGCCCACTTTTACTGAACGTCAGTCACTGGAGATATCAAACGTCTGAACGAATCGCTGACTGCTGTGAACACTGCTGTCGGATGGACTTTACACGGGAACAGCATGAGTGTTACCAACAGCGGCAGAGTGGAAGAGGTTAAGACCTTTCAGGTGTGTACTGAAGAAATCTCACATCAGCTTAAGACATTTTGGGAAATTGAACACCTCGGAATGACAGATGAACCACAAGTTACAGACGAAGAACACAACGTTTTCGAGAAGGCTTGAAAACGAGATGGAGCAGTACGAAGATTCATGGGGGTTAACGCGAACGAAAACTACACAAAAGGAAGTGAATAGATGACACAGGCGCTGTCTAGCAACTGAAATTTTATTCGAAGAACACGTGTTATTTAAGCAACCAAGAAGAGATAAAAAATTGATGAAATCATACACGAGTCTCACAACCATAACACGTACGCACTCTACACACACGACTTCTCAAGAAAATCTATTTCCTCATCTATTAGTGCCATAGACGGGTTGCTCACGCACGTGTCGCCTCTTTTTATAATTTTGTAGGCTTCCGCAATTTCCCTCGTGCGCCGGCTTCAGCACGACCGTTTTTTCAAAATTGGGAGCGCAACCATATTCCTTGCCGTGGCGGGACAGGTGTGAGGACGGCACTCCCTTGAGAGACCCAGCATGTTCTCTCAATCGGAAATTTATGCACCGCCCCGTCTGGCCTATGTATTGGCCACCGCATGAAAGCAGCGGGATGGAGTACACAACTCCGCAGATGCATTTGGTGAAACGCTTTTCGTGCTTTATTGAGCACTCATCACCAAGAGCTGCTCCTCCGTCCTGCACCTTTCTATCAATGCTGGCACAGACAATCCCCAGCCTGTTGCCTGCCCGAAAGACGACATTCCCGTCGTAGTGCCCGGCAATATTTTTGAGGCGGTGTGAAACAGCATGTAATGTAGGAATCACGGCGAACCGTTTTCTCCTATCTGAAAGCGGTGCTACCACCTCCTGGCCAGTGTTTTGTTCTCGCTTCAAGCGGCGAAACAGTCTTTGCGACACAGAAGCAAGAGCCAGGCGCGGGAAACCTGCCGCTACCAATCTGGCAACTTGGCGCAGAAAAGATGCTTGCAGGACATGCGCACATGGCTTCTTTAGTGCTGCGTAGAGACACGACATGGCCAACCCGTTTTTTACAATTTTTGAGTGTGCGGCATGAAAACTCAACAACGGCCTTACAGATCGGGAGGAGATATGACCAGCAAACATGGTCCTTCTGGAACTGCAAGGACAGGTCTAGGAATTGCAACACATCCTTTTTTGAAACTTCAGATGTGAAGGTCAGGCCTTTTCCCCTTTGTTTAAACAGTTTCAATCCATCGACCATATTCCGGGTAAAATGCGCACGGTCCACGAACACTAAATAGTCATTCAGGTACCTGAGAATCGCCAAGGAGAACCACAGATGGATTGTTGGTAGCAGACTTCGGTTTGAAGGCAGCGTTGGAAACGTAGACCTCCGCAAGAACTCGCCGAGGTCATCAGTATTCTTTTTCTAATCGGCGAAAAGCCTGTGCTGTGCACCAGGGGCCCCGCAGAGAGTACACTGTAAACGTAGGCACTCACGGAAGTGTCGGGCCTGACGCCACCACTCAGAACGCAACTGGCGGAACATCCTCCTTGTGTGGCTGCACGGCTGAAGCCAACCACAAATCACCTGCATGTCCCGAGGGCACAACGACCGCTGCGCGTACAAAGATGCCGCGCGTGCTCGGCAATCGCACACAGCGATAATCGAAGACAGTACTGCAGGATTAGTAAAGTCGAGGTTAACACATGTGAAAGAGCCCGTTGAACTAGTAATGAACTGTAACAAAGTAGCAAATTGGGTGAGTTGGATAGCATGCATGGTGGTCAGCGCGAACGGAAACAACACACAAAGAAGAGTCAGTGATCGCTATTGGGAGAACCGTGGGAGAGACGAGGCCGAGGCCGAATTTGCGGGGCTTAGTTGACTGCTTCCTAGAAAATGGCCTTTGTGCAGTTGTTTCGGATAAAGAAGGGTGCTTTGTTGCCATGCCCCAGGTAATGATCAACAAAAAGCCTACGGAGGCGGTGGAAAAGAACTTTAAGCCCGTAACAAAAAAGGCCTCCAGCATTAAAAAGCGCGCCCTTGCCCTCCTCACCGATCTGAATCTGGAACGTTTGCACACCGGAGTTAAATCGACCAAGGTTCATGAGCTGCAAATCTTTTTCACAGCGAAGACTAACAAGGCTGGAATACCCTTCAGAGCGAGAGTAACAGAGCGAAATTCCTGGCAGCATATTCTGTCGGGTTTTCTGCAAAGAAAGGCATTTGGAGGCACTGACCATTATTGATCCCTTTCTTGTGGTGACTGCGCTAACCGAAGGCAACCCAGCAACATGCTACGCGTTCAGTGCGGACATACAAGACTTGTTCTATTCATTGCCCCAGGACCACTTAATGGCTTGTGTTAAAGACACTATTTGTGAAGGCAATGACGAAGTGACTTTCAGAAACAAGTCTGGCATTCTTGTGGAAAGCTTCCTAGTGCTGGTATGGTCTTATTTATGCTCTACAGTTGTGTCTTTCGGGAAAAATCTTTTTGTATAGAAGTCGGGGGCTTGTATCGGCACCACCAGAGTGGCGCCTGTGCTTAGTAACATTTTTCTGGGCGGGATTGACAGAGCCTTGAACAGGACTTTGAGGGGATCGCACAACGTGTATTCAAATATGTGGATGACTATTTAGTGTTCGTGGACCGTCCGCATTTTACTCGGAATATGATCGATGGATTGAAACTGTTTAAACAAAGGGGAAAAGGCCCGACTTTCACATCTGAAGTTTCAAAACATGATGTGTTGCAATTTCTAGACCTGTCCTTGCAGTTCCAGAAGGACCATGTTCGCTGGTCATATCTCCGCCCGATCTGTAAAGCCGTTGTTGAGTCTTCATTCCGCACACTCAAAAATTGTAAAAAACCGGTTGGCCACGTCGTGTCTCCACGCAGCACTAAAGAAGCCATGTGCGCATGTCGTGCGAGCATCTTTTCTGCGCCTAGTTGCCAGATTGGTAGCGGCAGGTTTCCCGCGCCTGGCTCTTGCTTCTGTGTCGCAAAGACTGTTTCGCCGCTTGAAGCGAGAACAAAACACTGGCCAGGAGGTGGTAGCACCACTTTCAGTTAGGACAAAACGGTTCGCCGTAATTCCCTATCTACATGCTGTTTCACACCGCCTCAAAAAGATTGCCGGGCAGTACGACGTGAATGTCGTCTTTCGGGCAGGCAACAGTCGTCTTTCGTGCAGGCAACAGGCTTGGGAGTGTGTGCGCCAGCATTGATAGAAAGTTGCAGGACGGAGGAGCAGCCCGTGGGGATGAGTGCTGGACAAAGCCCGAAAAGAGTTTCACCAAATGCATCTGCGGAGTTGTGTACTCCATCCCGCTGCTTCCATGCGGTGGCCAATACATAGGCCAGACGGGGCGGGGCATAAATGTCTGATTGAGAGAACATGCTGGGTCTCTGAAGGGAGTGCCGTCCTCACACCTGTCCCGCCACTGTAAGGAATGCGGTTGCGCTTCCGACTTTGAAAAAACGGTAGTGGTGATGAGAAGTACAAGCCAGCGCACGAGGGAAACTGCGGAAGCCTACAGAATTATAAAAAGCGGCGACACGTGCGTGAGCCACCCGTCGATCGCACTAATAGATGAGGAAATAGATTTTCTTGACAGGTCGTTTGTGTAGAGTGCGTACGTGATATGGTTCTGTGACTCGTGTATGATTTTATCAAAATTTTTATCTCTTCTTGATTGCCTAAATAACACGTGTTCTCCCAATGAAACTTCAGTTGCTAGACAGCGCCTGTGTCGTCTATTCTCTTCTTTGTGTGTTGTTTCCATTCGCGCTGACCACCATGAATGCTATCCAACTCGCCCAATTTGCTACCTTGTTACAGTGAGAGGATGTCTGGCGGCAGGAGATTAAGTAACTGGACAGCCTCGTCGCTCGGCTGCAGGAAGAAAACTCCATGCTGAGCAGCTCGCTCAAAAAGAAAGAGAGCCACCGTTACCAGCATTGCCAACCATACAGCGTGATGCTGTACGATGACATCGCTGTGCTTGAGCGACTCCGGGATGCCTTTGACAACAAGTCGGCCAAGCTGAGCCAATGCGAGAGGGAGATGGCCAACAGGGCTGCTGATATTAAGTCGCTGCACCAGCAGCTGGAAGCAAGCCAGATAGGCAAGCCAGAAGCAGGGTCGGCGGAACTGGCGGCTGCAGCAGCAGATGCGGCAGCTGTGCGATGAGCGAAGAGACCCGACAGGCTCTGCTGCAGGACCAGCAGGGTCAGCTACAGTTTTGCAAGAGCGGCTGGGCACAACTGTCTGGGACCATGACGACCTCCTCCTGCATGCTCAGTACGCCTCCTGTGCGGAGATGAAGGGGAAGTTGGTGATCGATCTGGATGACCCCAACCGTCCGCGCGTCAGGCTGGACGAGCTGAAGCACATCCTGCTCGAGAGTAACGAGCTCAAGGCACGTGTTAGTGATCTGGAAGAGGAGCTCGCTCTGTACAGACCAAAGTGGCCTCATGAGGCAACATCGCTTCTGACCAGGCCGGCCGAATCGGCGACGGCAGTGAAGGATGAAAACCTGCCCGTTCAGGGACCCATCAACCAGCAGCACGAGGAAAAGCTTTGTTCTCTCGGAAGATCCTCGGGCATCCGGAAATTGTTTCAGTACGTGATCCACAACCTGCAGGCGCCCGTTTCAGTTTTCCCAGCGCCCTGTGGCCCCTCGTCAAGCCTGGATGACGCCGTCAAGTGGCCGGGCGGGGAGCATTCTGAAGGGACTGCCCTCCCAAGGCCAGCCACCGGAATAGTTCGTTGACATCGCACCCTTCTTCGAATTCACCACAGCCTTCCTTTACTTTTCCCCTCCGGACTTTGGACTCCTGCTGTGACACCGCGAAGCACTTCTCCTTGCGCTGCTGAGCAGTGCTTGTGTATGACACATTCCATGACCAGTCGGTGTCCACTGGCCAAAAAGACTAGTGGCAAACTGGGCGCTTTCTGTGGCAGTGCATTGTTTTAATTCAATTTCAAGGCTCAAGACATCCTGGTCTAATGTCAAGATCCGTCACCCAGCTGCAACCTGTTGCTCCATATCTGGCCGGCCCGGAACCTGTTACATAATTAAAGCGACGGGGAAAAGAAGAGGACGACCAACCTGGCTTGAACTGATGGCATGCGGGGAATGAGAGGGCGCGTGCCATCATCGTTAGGTTTGTGAGGCAAGATTCTGGCCGCTGGCACAATAAAGTGGTCCTGTCTCTACGTCACCCGTTTTCGGTTTTCAACACGCCGAAACGTAGCCTCACAGGCAACTCCCGTCGGGACAAAACGAGTGTGGGATGGCCCACCACCTTAGCCGTGGGCCATCCCACTGATAAATTTATGGGCAAATCTGAAAGCTCTCAGACGCTTTGAACGTTCCTCTTAAAGCACGGTTGAACTTGTCGCTGCCGACGTACCGAATGAATGTCACTTAACAATTTTCGATGCCACCTGGAAGTCTGATATCCACGTGCGGCACGGAGCAACAGCGTGGGACTGTCACGTCGTCTGCTCGCCCCGCAGTACACAAGAAATGCCCGCCAGGTGATGACTCGTTCTTGAGAAAATGGCCGTCCCGTCGAAATTATAGTCTATACAAGTTAAAGAAACGCGATACAGTGAGCAGTGGGTGGCTTCGTATGTTGACCATTCCCAACTTTTAAATACAGTTTCTCCGATTTAAATCTCCTTATTACCTCTGTGGCTGCTCACCAGCGTTGTTCTGGTGGATACGGGGGCGTTTTTCCAGACATTGCGATCCGCAAGGTGTCGATGAAGCCACGTTTTTAAGATTCAAATGCCGCAAGCGCGATTGATCTCTCTTAAGCACCAGATTATGGTTTTTGAATATTGTAAAGGCCTTGGTTACATGGTGAAGTGGGGTGTTTATTCTACGACACAGCCGTCTCCGAACACCGGTCCAGGGACCAACGATTGTGATGATGATCAGTCCAGAAGAATACGAAGTGTGCCTTGAAATGTTTGATAATTTGGATAATTGTGGAAGTGAAATGAATGAATTTCCACGCCTCCGACTTGTGTTTGCTTAGGTACAGGCGTATCCCGACACGGGAACCCATAATTGTTCAGCCCCGATGAGCTTACAACACAACTCCGAATTTTTACTTATTATGTGACTGCACATAATGATCTTACGATGCGGTCATCGCCTGGTTTATATTTTCTCCCTCAAACCCTTACCATTGAAACCACAATTCCTTTTGGGCTACCTTTCTAGCATCTCATGAATTTGCTCAGTTTATCTACTCCTAACTAGTACGGGTCAGCGGAATGCCATTTTTATCTGCCCCACACGATTTTAGTCATCGAAACCTTTATTTTGATACCCAAAACACCCTTGTGGAGTTTCTTTGAATTTCAACCTAATTTATCACTTACCATGACTATCCCATGAGGATAACGAAGAAGCATCTTTTGTTTGTCTCAAGTGATTCCCCTCATCAAGGCTTTCAATTTGATACCTCACACCCCGCGGCGGCATCACTTTGATTATTAACCCAATCGATGACCCACCATGACTATGTCGTGATTATGACCAGGAGAGATAGAGAGAGAGAGAGACAGAGAGATAACTTTATTTTGTGCAGTTGTTTGTAAGGAGTCCTCCTTCCTAAACAGCGGCCAGCTGTCCTTGAGCCCTGGTGGCGTTTTCAGCCAACCAGGAGGAGTTTTTATTTGTCTCACGTGATTCCCATCATTGAGACCTTCAAATTGGCACTCCACACGCCCTAGAGCAAATAACTTTGAATGTTTACCATATCTATGACTTACCGTGGCTCTGTCACGACTGTATCAAGGAAGTAATTTTTTTGCCCCACGGGAATCCCCTCAACGAGACATTTATGTGATACCGCACACACCCTAGCAGGATCATTCGGAATTTCAATCGAATATGACTAACGATGCCTCTCATGACTGTAAGCAGGACGCATTATTTATATTCCCCATTATTTATATTCACCAAAGACGAAGCACAAGCGCTTTGTCTTTCGTCTTTGTCTGCGTCCTCAGTTAAATTTAGGCTGACCAGTATTTAATTCAATTATGGTGCACCTAGCTCCGTTTCTGAATACCGTAATTGAAAGCATCAATTTGATACCCAACATGCTTTAGCGGCCTCACCTTGATTTTTAACCCAATCTATGACTCAGTATGACTATCTGATGACTAGAACCACGATACCTTTTTTATTCTTCTCTTTCGAGACCTTCAATTTGATACCCCACATGCCCGAGCGGCAAATCACTTTGAAGTTTAACCCAATCTGTGACTATACATGACTGCCGCGTTACACGGTTCGGGATTTCCAATATTTTTTCCTTTATTTCGTATTGTTTAGTTTTTTTAATTTAGTTTGATCAATTATCTACATTTACGCTCCTATATTGATTACAGGTTGTACAGTGGGGTCCACTGTTAAAGGGAAACGGCGAGCGCGTGGCCACTACGCTCCGCGAACCGCCGGCTCCGAGAAGTGGCGAGAATCGGAGACAGCCGGCACATGCGCACTAACCGCACGAGGCGGCAGAAGCCGCTCTGTCGTCTGCTACGGCGTTCCGCTGCGCCGATCAGCTTGAACCAGCTGAGCGATTTCGCAGAGAGAGAGAAAAGACTTTATTCACAGGATCCTGCGTGCGGGTAGTTTCCGGCCGCGCAGGGCTCGGACTACCCTTCTAGTGCTCTAGTCTAATAGAGTCCTAAGAACACTGGGCCTAGATCTCGAGGGTTACGTCTGGCCTAGCATCAGATACTTGGGTCCCTTCGGCCCTGTTTGACGGGCCGTTAGTTCCCGTTCTCTTCTGCCTGGCCAGCGCCTCCTCAAGCCGCTGGATCGCCCATTTTTGGGATTGGCAGTCCATAGAGCGAATCCACCGCTCCATCTGTCCGGGTCGGGTCTGCTCGGGGACGAGGTCGGTATCTTCGTCTTCGCTCGTTGCGCCTCTGCCACTGACGTATTCTTCACCGGCAGTTCCGCTTGACGCGTCACTGCTCGGTTGCACTGCACCATCACACCGCACAATATGTCCGAGTGTCGCGAGTTCTTGTTCACAAACACTGCACATAGGGCTTGCGAACATCTCCGGGCAGATGTGGCGCGCCAACGCCGGGGTTAACACGCACTTCACCCGTAAGTGTCTGAGTAACACCATTCCGCACGAGAGATCTCTATGCGGCGCTGGGTAGACTGTTCTGCCCTCCCTGAATCTTCTGAGAACATCGCCGTAGTCAGTCAGGGGTTCGGGCGCGTGTTCGTCGTTGTCTTCCTTACGAGGAGCCACGCTGCCATCCCGGCATCTGATGAGTTCACGGGCGGCTGCGTCTTCTTCTTCGTTGCGGTTGACCGCATTTGGCAGGTCCCCCACGTGGGCGGGGAACCATTTCACGGTGATGGTCGGTCCGGTAGGGGAGCCGTCCGAGGTTCGCGAGGCTCTGGCGAGCCCCACGACCCGTTCAGCCTCCCTCCAGATCGTGCTTCTGGCGTAGTTCTTGATCGCTGTTTTGGATTCACTCAGGATCGTCTTGATGCCGGGAACTCCCATCGCCAGACCTATCGCCGCTTCCTCTGCTTGGCCCGGGGTCTTGGCTCGTACTGTGCCCGCGTTGATCGGCTCACCCGTTGACGCCCGGATGACTGCCGCCGCGAACACATCTTTCCTCGTTGGGTGTTTGGCCACGTCCACGAACGCAGCATTCTCGTCGCTCTAGAACTGTCTTGCTAGGGCCGCCGCCCTTGCCTTGCGTCGCTCCGGATCCCGTTCTGGGTCGACAATCTTTGGCAGCGGGAACACGATGATGCCTCTCGCCGGCTCGTCCCTTATGGGTACTTGGTCCTCCAGCTCACCGTTCTCAGCCTCCCCGTTTCCGGGTAAGCTGAGCCCGGTCCGAGTCAGGATGCTTTTGCCCGTCCTTGTGCCGTTTAGGCGGGCTAGTTGCGCTGTTCGTTGAGCTTCGCCTATCTCCGAGAGTGTGTTGTGCACTCCCAGAGCCAGCAAAGCCGACGTTCTCGTGCCTGGTAACAGGCCCAGCGCACTTCTGTATGCTTTCCTGATGGCGGCGTCGATCTTTCCCTCCTCCGTCTTGGTCCAACGGTGGAAGGCTCCCGCGTATGCTGCTTGGCTGACTACAAAGGCTTGCAACAGACGCAGGAGCCCTCTCTCGTTCATGCCTTGATACCTCGTCGACACCCGCTTTACCAGGCGAGTGGCGATTCCGATCTTCGTCACGATGGTCTTCATAGCCGTTGTGTTCGTTTGGACTCCATCCACGTACATCCCCAGGATTCTCATTCCGGGCACGTGCGGGATCGGCGCCCCATCTCTCGTTCGGACCACGATGTTCTCTGCTGCTGCTTGGTTGGCCGCCTTCCTGAAGCGACCCGGCGGTGGCAGGATCAGGAGTTGTGATTTTTGCGGCGAGCACCGCAGACCCGTGCTCGATAGCGCAGTCTCTACGGCACCCAACGCTTTTTGGAGGTAGGCCTCGATCTCCCCGTCGCTGCCGCCGATGACCCAAATCGTGACGTCGTCGGCGTACAGGCAGTGCCGGACCCCCGGGCTCAGTGCCTCGAGGCGTTTGGCGACCTCGATCATAACGATGTTGAAGAGAAACGGTGAGATGACCGAGCCCTGCGGGGTTCCAACACTGCCCAGTCGTCGCTCCTCCAACTTCTTGCCTCACAGCTCCAGCCGGGCCGTACGGTCCGTCAGGAACGCTCGAACGTAGTTGTACGACCTCTCGCCGAGGCCTAGGCGGGAGATCTGCTCCAGGATTGCAGAATGCCTCACGTTGTCAAAGGCCCCCTGGAGGTCCAGGCCCAGGATGGCCCGTTTGTCCCTGCTGGGTAGCCCTCCTGGGGGATCCAGGACTTCTCGTTGCAGTAGCAGCATGGTGTCCTGGTTGTCCAGACGAGCCCGGAAACCGAGCATCGTGTCCGGATAGACGCCGTACCGTTCCATGTAGTCGTTCCACCGGGTATTGAGGACTTGCTCCAGCACCTTACTCACGCAGGACGTGAGCGAGATGGGACGCAGGCCCTCTATCCCCGATGGCTTGTTGGGCTTGGGTAGGAGGATCGTCTTCGACGTCTTCCAAGCGTTCGGTAGAGTGCCGGTCCGCCAGCACTCGTTGAATTACTTCGTCAGTGCCGCAATCGATGAGTCGCTCAGGTTGCGGAGCGCCTTGTTGGAGATCTTGTCCGGACCAGCGGCCGAGCGAACGTTGAGGTTCTGCGTCGCTAGCCGGACTTCCCATTCTTCGATGTCTTTATGTAGGTGGGCGTTAGGTTGCCCGCCGTAGTCTCGATGCTGCTTTTTGCTCGTCTCTGGGAGGTATCGGTCGTTGAGCTGCTTGTACATTTCCTCTTCCCCCATGCGGCGAGCCGTAGTGTGGAGAATGTGTGCCATGCGGGTATCCTGGAACTCCCTGCTCTTGGTTTCGTCCATGAGCTGTTTGAGAATCTTCCATGGACCGCTGCGGTGGAGTTGACCGCCGATCTGATTGAACAGGGCAAACCACTGCTGGTTGCAGAGCCGCCTGCTGTGTCGCTCGATTTTTTTGGCTAGCTCAGCGATCTTCTTGCGCAACTTTATGTTATATCGTTCTCTTCGCCATCTTCGCTGCAGCGATCTTCTGGCGTCCAATAGATGGGCCAGTCGCGAATCCATCGTGCTGATGTCCTCGGTGGCCTCAACTTCTCTCGTTGCTTTGTCCGTGGCTTCCCTGAGTTTCTCTGACCATTCTTCGACGTTGGTGATTACGCCCGGGTCGAGCTTTCTAAACTCGTCCCAGTCTACGATCTCATGTTTCTTGATCTTGCCCGGGTCGCCGTTGGTGTGGGCTAACGGGATTTCTATCTCTAGAATATGGTGGTCGCTACCGAGGTTGATCCCGGTGTTTCTCCACCTCGCGGTGCCGCCCTCGGGTAGGAGCGCGAAAGCCAGGTAGGGGTTCGTGTCCCTGGCCGTGGATGTACCGATTCTGGACGGTTGTGCCGGGTTCGTTAGCAGCGTGAATCCGGTTTCTGCGGCGTCTTCGAGTAGGTCTCTGCCCTTCGCCGTCGTGACTGTATATCCTAGCTCTTCGTGCTGAGCATTGAAGTCCCCGCAAATTAGTGCTATGGCATCCCCCATTTTAGCCATTTCTTTCCCGGCCATTTGTCTGGCGGTTCTGATTTTACTGAAGAGGGCTTTGAATTTTTGCCCGCTGTGTCTCGGATTGCTGTAAATGTTAGCTAGGAGAAGCGACGTGGCCGATTTCCTCTTTCTGCTTCCCCGCGATCTTCTGCGTCCCATGAAAGCGAGTTCCATTACGCACATTTCGATTGCGGTGTCCCTGCTACCAAGGAACTGTTGGTGTTTGGTGAACGCTAACCCTTTCCTGATTAGCGTGCACACCCCCTGTGCCGCAGCTTTCCCGCATGTTCGGGCTGATGGTGGGCTATCATGTGTTCTATATCCCATGAGTCTTGGGGCCGCTTCCAAGTGCGTCTCTTGGATGGCGATCACATCGGGCCTTTTCTCCGGCTCCAACGCTCTTATGTGCTGCTGTAGGACAGCTTTGCGGCATCTGAAACCGTTTGTGTTCCAGTGCCATACTCTGATCGTATTATTGCTGTCCATCTTGGGGCTTGTGATTACATTGGTGTTGTTGCAGCATGTTCGCGAACTGCTGTATCATCTGCTTTTGGAGCTGCTCCATTTGTTGAGCTATTTGCTGTTGCATGAGTTGCGAGCATCTTTGGACGATTCTCTGTTCCATTGCCTCTAGGTTCCTGTCCCATTTCTTGTACGTATTCTCGAGTCTGGTAAGCCTGTTACTGAGGCCCGCATAGCCCACGGGTTTCTGCGTTTTCTCCTTCCCCTCGGGCCCGGTTGCCGTTGACAGCGCGTCGTCATCGTACTCCCCCTCCTCGACTTCGCTCTCACTGCCGTCTTCGTCTTCGGATTGCAGTTCGATCCCTCTGGCTGCCACAAAGGCTGCCTCTCTGGATTGAGGTCTGTTTCTAGCTGTTTGCGTTGTTCTTTGGCAGGAGCTGCTCGTTGCTTGCGGCTCCGCTCCCGTTTCCTCGACGGTGCTTTCCGTCGCCATCTTCTCTTCGGTTTCTTGTATCCGCCGATCCTTTCGCACGCCGCCATTTTGGAAGTTTCTGATGATGGCGTCCTGTTTGGCGATGTGCTCGCGTTGTTGCTTGATGGTGAGTTGTAGGGCTGTCACCACCGTCTGCAGGTTTTGGATTTCTTTCTGCGCATTCTTTATCATCGCTTTCATTTCGCGAGTTTCTGCTTTGCCTTGTTCCGTGCGGGTGCTCTCGCCGCCGCCTCTCTCTTCGTTCCTGCCTGGCGCCCTGCCCGTTGCCTTGGCAACGCTCTGTGGCTCGGGTTTCGCCGGTGCCGGCCTGGCTGTGACGTCAGACTTGCTTACCGGTTCCCGTCTATTCTTGGAAACCGATCGGTGCCCCGATGCGGACCTTCGGCTCGATTTCGAGCGTTTTCTGTGCTCCTTGCCTGATGTGACGTCTGCCCACGTCAGCCCATCCGGCCTGCTTTTGCTCTTGCTCCTCGACTTTGCCTGCGACGTATGAGCTTCTCGAACTTTCTGTGCGAGAAAGTCGTCTTTTCTAGAAGGCCTGGCCGCCGGGCGGGAAGCCGGCGCCATCTTGCTCGGAGCCATCTTGCCCGGCGCCATCTTGCCTTCTATAGTTCCGTTTTTCAGTTTTGCCGCCATCCGCTTCTTTATTTGCAGTGGCCTCTTAAATTTGTTTTTACAGCTTCCCGCTCCTGTGACGTGGGAGCCGCCGCATAGTTTGCATCTTGGTGTGCAATAGTTTACGTGCTCCTCGTCGGGATTTTTCCGCCCGCAAGCGAGAGAGAGAGAGAGAAAAAAAACTTTATTATTTGCAGTAGGTTTAAGGGGTCGGGGTGGCCGCAGGCTCCAGCCTGGCGGCGACTAGCGTGGCCCTGTCCACGAGGGAGAGTTGTGTCCCTAGGTCAGAGCTACCCAGCGCCCCCTCCCACTGCTCGTCGGAGGAAATTAGAGGGAAAGGGTCTTTAGGGCAGCCCCACATGAAGTGGGGTGGAGCGTGTGCCACAGGCAGGACAATTGGGGGAAGGGTAAAGGGAGGGGTGGATGTGGTGAAGTACCGCTCGGCAAGGGAGAGTGCGAGTCTGGAGGAGTCGCCATGTGCGTTCCTGCGCGTGGGTGAGCTGGGAATGGGCAGGGGGGTATTTGCGGCGGGCGAGGCGGTAATGACTCACAATGTCGTGGTAAGTAGTCAGTCTGTCCCTGGCGGATCTCGCCCCATGGTAGGAAACGAGGCAGGGGCCCGCTCGGGTTGTAAGTCCTCGAGCGACGACGTGGGCTGCCTCATTTCCTCCGAGGCAGGCATGAGCCGGGGTCCAAATTAGTTCTACCGGGGAGGTTGGGGAATTTTGAGCCAGAATTTTGAGGGCGAGTGGCGAAATAAGGCCACGAGCGTAATTTCGAACGGCCGTTTGGGAATCTGAGATTATAATTGCGGGGGTCGGCCTGTGTGACAGCGCTAGCGCTATTGCCGCCTCCTCCGCCTCTCCGGGATGAGGGGTGTTCACCGTGAGGGAGTTAATGGGAGGGGAGTGGGGCCTGTTGATCACGGCTATCGCATATGCGTCATGGTGGCGATATTCAGCAGCGTCCACGTAGTGGATATCTTGGCGGATTGGAAGACGCCTCTCAAGTGCTCGTGCCCTTTGTGTTCTTCGGCCCACGTTATATGTTGGATGCATACTGCGGGGTAGTGGCCGAACTATGAGTTGAGCGTGGGTGGCATGCGGAATGGAGACTTTCCGGTCTAAGCCTGCCGGGATATTAAGGCCAACTCTTTCAAGAATGTGCAATCCTGTAGGGGTAGTCGCTAGACGGGCTATTTGAGCAGAAAGGTGCGCTTCTACTAGCTCTTCTGCCGTGTTGTGCACCCCTAGATGTTCGAATCTGGCAGTGGATGTGTGCAGGGGCAGTTGAGGTGCCGCTTTGTAAGCTTTTCGAATGAGGCAGTTGATTTTTTCAAGTTCAGTAGCGCTGACGTGGAGGTACGGCAGAGAGTACGTGATCCTGCTCACGACGAAGGCTGGGATCAAGCGTATCCTCTCATTTTCTCGTAAGCCCTGACGCCGAGTCGCTATACGTCTTATCAGTCCGATAGTCTGTGTGACGTGCTTGCTAAGCTGCGTCAGGAATTGTGTGTTTGCCCTATTTTGTTGTATGAGCAGTCCGAGTATCTTTAGAGTGTGTACCTCTGGGATCGGGTGATTATCAATGGAGATTCTCATATTGGGTGGTGTTTTAGTGCCACGTTTTGGTGGCATGAGTAGTAGTTCTGATTTGGTAGGCGAACAGGTCAGTCCAGCAAGCTTGGCTTCGTCCGCGACTGTCTGGGCTCCAAGTTGGAGGGTTTCTTCAATGAGAGCGTCACTACCTCCTGCGACCCAGAGGGTAATATCGTCCGCGTATAGACTGAATTTCAGGTGGGGGATCTGTTCGAGCTTTCTCGGAATGTTCATTATGGCAAGATTGAAAAGCAATGGTGATAGCACCGCACCTTTTGGTGTTCCTATGGATGAAAGAGAGATTGTATTTGATGTAACATCACCAATCTGAATGAAAGCCTTGCGATCTGTCAAGAAATCACGGATGTAGTTGTACATGCGTTCGCCTGGATTGATAGATGCTAACCCCTGAAGTATTGCTGTGTGCGAGACCCTGTCGAACGCCTTGGTTAAGTCAAGGGCCAGGATCGCTGCTGTGTCTAATGCATGAGGAGGAGTTATAATTTCCCGGGATAATTGAAGGAGGATGTCTTGGGTCGATAGTCCAGGTCGGAAGCCTATCATGGAATGCGGTAGTGCGCATGATGAATTTAGATGAGACGTGAGGCGAGATAGTAGGATGTGTTCCAAGACTTTCCCCATGCATGAAGTTAAGGAGATGGGTCTGAGGTGCTCGATGGACATTGGTTTTCCGGGCTTGGGAATCAGGGTAATTTTGGCGTACTTCCAGGACGAGGGCAATGAACCGCGCTGCCAGAAGTAGTTAAAATACGCTGTTAGAGTCGAAATAGAATTATCATGAAGATTTCGGAGCATTTTGTTTGTTACTCCATCTGGCCCTGGCGCTGACCCAGGGCGAGGTCTGAGGAGGGCTCCTCTTACTTCCGCCTCTGTGATGTCAGCGTCGAGGTCTACGTTCTTGGGACCTTTGTACGGTGGGAGAGAATAGTTGGCTCCGGTGGGGATGTAAAGGAAACTGAGTTTGTCTATTAACTCCTCATTCGTGCCCGGAAAATTGTGAACGATAGAGGTGAGACGATTATTTTGCTCGGTTTTTGACCGGCTGGGGTCCAGCAGGTGTTTCAAAAGGGACCAGGTTCTTTTCATGCTGAAGTTCCCGTGCATTTGATCACACACCTGATTCCATTGATCGCACGACAGGCGAATGACGTGTTCCTGTATGGCAGTTTCTAAATCGGCTAATTTGCGGCGAAGCTTGCGATTGCGTTTGTTTTTTCTCCACCGGCGTTGTATGCCTTTGTAAGCAGCCCACATATGTTGTAGGCGCGAGTCAGCAGTGTCCGAGGGAAGATCTGGGTCTATCGCCTTAGTGGCTGAGCGCGCGTCTGATAATATATTATGAACCCAGTCTTGGAGACTGCCTTCACTTACGGTGGGAGATAGGGCCGTGTCCTGTTCTCGAATCTGTCTGAAGTCATCCCAATCAGTAATGTATGATTGCCTAGGGCGCGGCTTCATGGAGGGGATGAGAGTGAGGTCAAGTTGGATGAGGTAGTGATCGCTTCCCAGTGAATTGTCAGTGCAGTGCCAATGAGCGTTTCTGATATTAAAAGTGAAGGTTAGATCGGGGGTGGAGTCCCGCTGGACGCTATTGCCAACCCTGGTGGGTGTAAGGGGATCTGTTTCGAGCGTAAGTCGATGAGACTGCAAGCAAAGCACACCTTCACGTTGGGTGTCGGGCATACATCTCTCCTATGCCCGATCTGCCCGCACGTGCTGCACACTTCTCGGTGTTGCCTGTATAGCGTGCACTTTGTCACTACGCCGCCATACTTCACATAGTACGGGACTTTCTCGCCGTCAAAAAGAATTACTACCGACTCAGTTCTGCCGAGCCGGTGGGCCGCCATGATCGTTGGATTTTGCCTGTTGACTAAGCACCGGTTGATATCCTCCTCGGTCTCCTCAGGCCCGACCCCGCTTATTACTCCTCGCGAAGTATTCTTCGGGGTGCTTTTGTAAGCGAACGCCTCGAACGTTTGCTCTCCGATGGTAATGTTTTTGATCGATCCGTAGCGGAATGATCTCTCTTCACTCGGCGTGCTGAGCACTACAATGTTTTGAGCCGCATTCGGAGCGAGCGAATCGTCCAACGCCTCCTCTCTGGTTATCTTGGCTGCCGCGGTGATCGCGTCACGCAGCACAGAAACCCTGACGTTCACTGCGAGTCCCCCGCGAGGTCTAATTACCACCCGGTGCTCGTCTTTCCTGGCGAAGGTTGGCATTCTCGCCGCTCTTGCCATGTTGGCGTTTACCCGAGCCACGTACTGAGCTTTCAACTCTCTACGACGCTCTTCTATGCTCTTAGCAATCGTAGCCGAGGCTGTTTTGCCTGGCTTACCTGCAACCGGTGTTCCTCGCTGCGATGAGGTATCCGTTTCCAGAAGTTTCTTCCCGCGCCGACGCGGACCCACAACAGTCCCGCGCACGAGTTCACTGGGTCACAGTCACTGTCCGCGCCGAAAATATCCCGTCCAGCTTCATTGGCGGTCGCAGGACCGCCTCCGTCGCTCGCCGAGGCATCCCCGTCGCTTACGTGGCCGTTCTCCCTCGTTGGTTGAGTCACTCGCTTCTTCCCGGCGGTTAGGCCTAGCTGGCCCGCTCGTCTTTCGTGATCCGAATCCTCTTCATTTTCGCTTGACGAGGTATCCATGACTTGAAATCCGTCGTAGATCACCCCCGCTTCACCTCCGTGGTCGATGAAGAACTCCGGTGAGGCCCTTAGGGCCGCGGCAGGCTTCGCATCGACCGAGCACATGGTCGGCGCTCGCCGGCAGTCGTTAGGCTTAGCGGGGCGGCTCCCGTTTCGCACACGAAAACAGTCCTGAAATCCCCAAAAATGGGTCCTCGGGCCCAAATTTGGTATCGGATTGCTCCGCTCACTTAGCTGAACACGTACGCACCAAAATTAATTCACCCGGGGCCGATGATCCGCCGAAAAAGGGCATTCTCTGCGGAGCCGAAGTGAAGCACGTCCGATCGCTCCGCGCGCTCGCAGCGCCCCCCGCGATTTCGCAATCGAAGGATGTCAGCGGCCGGGCGAAGCGCCGTAGCAGACGACACAGCGGCTTCTCTCGCCTCGTGCGGTCAGTACCATAGCCTCCTTTATACTTTCTAAAGGAGGCTATGTCAGTACGCATGTGCCGGCTGTCTCCGATTCTCGCCACTTCTCGGCGCCGGCGCTTCGCGGAGCGCAGTGGCCACGCGCTCGCCGTTTCCCTTTAACAGTGGACCCCACTGTACTTCCTCGACATCACAATTTTTGGGGGCATGGAGGGCGTTACACGGTTCTGGCTTGGAAGGGGGGGGGGTATTAGTAGATTCTGAGTTTTGAGTACATTTTCAGTTAGAGTACATTTTGAGTTTTGAGTCAGAGTGAGTTCTCAGTTTTGCGCTTACTGTTAGTTTTAGTTTGCGTGAGCGCAGATGTTCTGCTGAACAATTAGGCTGAGTTTGAGTGAGTGGTGATTCAAAGATAAATTTTTCAGTAAGTTTGAGTGAGCCGCTCTAACTTAGCCGTGGTGAGACTGTCACTATTGCACAAACTATTACGCATTCTTAGGCTTCTGTAATGCTTCTGTAGTGTTCTGTAGTGTAATGCGTCTGAGTGTTTAGCATGTGTATGTGTGTGTGTGTGTATAGTTATTGTATCTTTGCACAAGGTTTGTACCTACTGTGTAATGATGATCTGATAATTATTTTAGCTTTACTGTAGCAGAAAAGTTTCATTGCTCTTTCTTTAGGCGTTCATGATTTGTAATTGCTCATTGAGGGTTGCCTGACGGTGATGGGAATTTGGGACCCTCGTCTGTATATTTTAAGAATTGTACTCCTCGTCAACGGCAAATACACTTCTTTCTGTCTAAGCTTTCTTTCGCTTAGGCAACATGGTAACGCAATAAAGTTGTCAATGCGACTGCTAAACGAACAGCGTAGAAAAGCTTTCTTCCCTTTGGCAACAGCGAGTCACGCCTCTAACGGTCGCCCCAAACAGCTCCGTCAGCTACACTTGAAGGCCTAGCAGCGCGTCCCCTACACTCTCACATGCACTCTCCCTACGATTACAAAAACAAACAAAAAGGGGGAGGCTCGTTCCACAGAATCAAGGGTAGGTCGGTTAAGTCGTGTTAGATGAAGAGAGGCAAGGGGTGAGGAAGAAGAGGGGGTGAGCGGCTTTTCGCCGTTTGCTCTATTTTTTTTTTTCGCCCTGAGCCAAAACTCGGGTGGTCGCGGAAACGGAGGGAGGTAAAATAGAACTACAGGGTTTCATCGCCGCGCGTGCCAAGCAAGCGTCGATTCAGCGGGATGGCCTGTGAACTGTAGTGTGTCGGCTCCAATCGCTTCCGCACTGAGCACACGCCATACTCCAGCCACTTCACGGCGAATTGGCATGATATAAGAGCTATTCGGATGGTTTAAAAACTCTGAAAACGACCACTATGTAGCAAGGATTGCGCAGACAATAGAGGCACCCAGAGGCACAGGCAGGAAAGCAAACTCAGTGGAGTAGACGGGATGAAGGCGACAAAACAGCCAACAAAAGCCGAAAGGAGAGAAGTTGGATGGTCAGGCATATAATTAGCCGTAGCCACATCCACTGCCCCGTTGCTAGGGAAAACTCCTTGAAGCGAATCAGCAGCGTATGCTCAATACGTCACAGTCGCGACTACCGCTGAACTACTTACTCAACACACTTGGGTGGTGATGTGAATGCGGTTTCGGTTAGTCGGTCACTAGTGAGCGCACTTGAAAATATTGTAGGGCACTTGTAAATATTGTAGATAAGGACACTTGTAAATATTTCAGATAGATGGTTGATAATCATTCATGGTTCGTGTTCTACCGCCGCGTAACATGATTGGTGCCGGGTGCGGCGCCGTCATCCCCACCCTGGCCCCACCTTCGTAATGGTTTGGCGGCTACACAATCTTCGAAGGTATGCGGGCCTTGTTGGAAAGCCCAGCCCCGCCGTAACCAGCTGTAGATGGTGTCCCCCTTGTTTCACCAGCCCTTGCACCGATGAGGATGTCCAGGCTAGACCACCGGATTATGCCCAGTGGAGACCTATCGACCATGCCGTGTCTCAAGTCCTTTCGAGTGGCGCGTTTCCCAGCATCCTTGTCGGTTCCTCGTGTCCTTGTGGCGTCGCTCTTCAGGGACCGGTCATCACAAAGCCCATCGTCGTCATCCGCGGCGGGAGGGACTTCACTGCTTAATTTAAACGCACCTCGTCTCGTCTGGGGCGCGTCATCAATTCACTGAGGTCGCGATCCGAACGGTTGTCTTTGACCCCGGTTTAGTCTCACAGGACAGGTTGACAATGCCGCATGGCGCCATGGCCGGGCGCCCAAGACGACGAGGAAAAGGCTAGATTGCAGGCTTCGCGCACTCTGCAATTGCCACTTGTAAATATTCCAGGTAGATGCTTTATAACCATTCGTGGTTAGTGTCCTGCCGCCGCGTAACAATTTATACATACTACTACATTCTGGAAGACGTCCCCGAACCGGGCTTCGTCGCCTCGGTCATGTGTGGCAGCGCAGCACGGTGGTCGATCGGCCAGCTAAAGTTGCTGCCTTGATGCTGACGACAAGGGCCTAAAGGCAAACTTAACTGGTTTACTGCATGGCGAGAGATGATCAGCTACGATACAGAAAAATCACCCTTCCGGGCGACCTTTCAGCAAGACTCGAATAGAGCGACCGCGAGTACGTGTGCTTTCAAACGAATGTGCTCTGCTCTAGGACGCCTCGCGTATTTATCCCCGAAGCGGCGTCGGTCCAACACTTCTCCTAGTGCTTTTGCAAACAGCCCGAACAGACTATAAACACACACGAGCACTTTTTCCCCAGTGCGTGAGGGCCGACAGTAGCGGGGCTTGTTAAGAGTGAGAGAGGGCAGAGCGGAAATCTCGGCTTCGGCGTCCTCTTCGTGGGTGAAAGTCTCAGCCTGCAGAACAGTTGTGCATATCGCAACTGACGCGGCTCGTCTATTCGATGGCCGAGCATGTCTCAAAACGATTTCAAAGAAGGCAGGATTCCAAGGAGAAGCAAGCACAAGTTCCAGCCACTTCCTATGACCACACGCCTCCGGGAGAAGCCCATGTATTGAAAGTAGGCAGGAATTCCTAATTGTGTATAGCTCCTTGGTGAACTACCCAATTCTGACAAGCGAGAGATAACTCAACAAGCGTTAAGTGGCTACACGGGCATCGCCGCCAACTACCGCTAGCATATATACATATACATACAAACATACAGAAAAGAAAAGCCCGTCTAGAAAACCGAAGCAGTCAGGGGGGAACAGTTACATGGTTTTTAATATAATGACTTTTGAAGCTAACCTTTTTTAAGTCAGGCAAAGAGGTGGGAAAAACATGCGGCCACAGTGGGTACCTAACCAAGGCCTTCCGATTAGCTGTCAGATGCCTCACGAATTCATCTATCTGAGCCACCGCCATCTCAGCCCCTTCCTGGAGTGTTCGTGCTTAGGATACATACGGTGGCTTCAGGATGGTAGCCAGCGCCGCTCTGACAACTCGTAGCCAGAAATATTTTTGGTGGGCATGCACACCCTGCCGTTTTAAACAAAATAAATAATACGGGTCGTCACCCAGATTGGATCTTCACCCAAAACAATATCTAATTTTAATTTTCTTTACTTATTCGCGCTTTTCGGTTTAAATTCATGTTTGAAGTGTGCAGAGAACCGAGGGGCAAAAAGCTGAAAGGAGAGAGGCGGGTAGTGGCTCAGGGGGAAAGTAAGATTTTTAACACCGGGCGTGCAGCCTGTTAAGAGCAATGGAGAGACGAGAAACCCTCCTGTGCGGCCTCTTGCACCAAAACTGCTATAACCGAGGCCAGAGACCCAATGAGAAGCGGCAATAGCTTTCCTTCTGCGAGCTACGTCGAAATGATGTGTTCGAAGTTTCCCTGAGATAATGAGTGAGATTGGCGCAGCGTTAATTCATCCTTTGTTCTTTACGACCTTCGTGGTTGCTGCATGCACTATGCGTTTTTTTCCGATCACAAAATTTTAAAGATATTCTGGCGTGGCTTTCAGGCTGGTGTTTGGAGGACTGAGTAATATGAAAAGCTCTGCTACAGGATGTAAATGATTCATGAGAGATGTATTAGAGTAGTTCTGCTTTGCTTCTATGTGCGTGGTTCGAGCTTTTGTTTTCGATGCAGAACGGCCCCAGAGCACCACAAAAAGTGACGGCGAATTGCGTGAAACGGAAAAGGACGTAAAGACGGAACGTACTCCAACCGAGGATTTCGAGCTTTCAACAACCGAGTCACTAGGCACAGAAATCCCAGCGTCGGACGCCACAACAGAATCCACACCGGAGGCTACAAGAACAACAACAACAACTGCTGCTACTACTACTACTACTACTACGAAACCGCCAAAAGGCAAGTACTTTCGAGCTTCATAACTCCCCCGGAGATCTGCTTTCCATTAACAGTATGGTGCGTCTCACTTCGAATATGAACACTATGGGGCATCTCACTTGGAATACTGGTCAACTAGGAGCGCTGATTTGGGAGCATAATTTATCGTTCGTGATGAATTTGTAATGCGCAGTTTCGCACCGCTGAATTACTGAGCGCTTATAGTCGTAAAAAAAGCTTAGTGCATGAAAAAACAAATTTTACAGAACTCTGGGCTTGCGCGAAATACGCTTTTGGCGTCAATTTTGCCCCAGCCGGTGCTCCTTTTTGTTGGCCCAGAATCTTTGCTACGAAGAACACAGTGGGAATATGTAACCGATGTCACTGTGCAAATTATGGCAAACTACTTGAACATATGTGAGTGGCGCGTGCCTCTTATGAGCAGATGTGGTCGGCTGGTATCTTTATGGTACCCCCCCCCCTCCAATCGTGCCTCCGACTACAGTAGTGGACCATCATACCGCCTCGCGCTTTGGCTAAGGGGTTGTGTTCCTAGCCGAAACCCGGTTGAATTCCAGATCAAGGCGTCATTTTCATATGGAGGCAAACAGCAGAACAATCCGAGTGCTAATATTCAGGTGCTTGTTCAAGTTCCTCAAGTTTTGAAAACTATTTAACAGCCCTACATTACGGCGCTCCTCGTAGCTCACATGAAGTTTTCGCGGGAAAAACTACCAAAATCTGACAATATGAATAACTTATTGTTGAATGCGCAACACTTTTTGTGTATCCGTGACTTTGCAAGCGACGATTATTTTATGCATGCTTGTTGTCTAGTAGGAATAGCTTCTCCGTTGCTGTGTACCAGAGTTCTGCGCAGACCGCTGTGGCTGGCACTGCAAAATCTCCGATGCTTTGGCCTTCCGGAGAAATGTCTTTTTAAAGACTCCAAGCATCATTGCGGTTCGCGAGGACTTGCAGCTGCACCTGAATACTCATCATCACACGTTCAGGGGTTCACGCGCTCTGTAAGCGACAGGTATGCAAGGGCAAAGAAGGCACGGAACCTACTATGCTTATATTTCACTGTAGGCATTAATTTATAACATTGCCTGGTCGTCCTCAATAAGCCTCAATTTAGAGAGTAAGCAAGTAAACGTTTCCTGGAACATAAAAGGAGCTTCATCAAGGCTATTTCAATCTGAATAGCCTTGAGATGGGGCTATGTCTACGGAGTTCCTGACCGGTCACGGCTAATTTTTGCTGTCTGAAGCAGGAGAAATTGCCTCACCGGCATCGCCAACATGTCCGGTGTTCACGCTAGCGCTGCTCCTCTCGCACCGCCCCCAACCCCTGGCCGCCGCTGCCACTTGGTATGTGCTTCACGCAGTACCTCGCTGCGCGGGCGCTCTGCTGCGACATAGATAAACCCAGCCGCTTTCTCTGCTCGTACATATAACTCCTCACCAACTCGTCTTTCTTTCGCTTGCGTATCGGGTTACACCTAACAATATTTCTCCCGCACACGACCACAGAATTCTCCTTTTGCTTACTCTTTCTAAGCTTGGATTTTAAAAACCATTTAACAATTCGTCTCGAAACGCTTACCAAGGTTCATGTCGCCTCCTACCGAAGATGAAAAATCCGCACGAAAATAATGCCTCTAAATCGTTTCGGCCTTGCACCATCTGGATTGTTGGTGCTTAGCACTGGGCCTATTCTCTAGAATATTTACGGATACAGAAGCAGACGGTCTGTATATTTGCATCAGTCAGAGCCTGTAACTAGGCCCCCTTCACAAGTGAAGCCGACAGCGCTTACACCTGTGCGCTAACCAACAGACAACGGTACCTTAAATAGCGCTTTGAGCGTATTGATGCTATTCAAGGCGCTTTTATGTTGATACCAAAACGTCATGCTGGCGCAAAAACCCGCACGCAGGCGCATGAAACCTCAACAGACCGAAAAAAAGATCTCGGGGAGAGAGTCCGGAGAGACAAATGCGGGAATCTTTTTTTCTGTCGTAGCGCTACCCGTAGTCCCACTTACCGCAACCGCAAATACCAAAAAGCATGTATGACACATGGGCACTGCTCGCCTTAATTTAGGTCGCCTAAGCTGTAACAGCTTCATATTGTTACGTGGCGGCAGTACCGATGACAGGAACCATGGTTGGCAATGAAGCGATGTATGTACAAGATGAGCACGATCTATTTACGAGCGGCCATACTGCGCACGCGGCCTGCCAGCCACAAACTCGTCGCCGTCGATGTCAGGCCATGGCGGCATAGGTGAATTCTAACATATCCCCGTGAAAGTATTTTTATTTCATTAGTATATATTTTATGCAAATTTTAAGCACAGAAAACACTACAGATTTCATACGTTTCATTCATACACTTCTTATTGCATTAATTCACTGATAAGCACATGCAGTTCCCCTCTGTTCACTATAGTCCATATAACTAACTTCTAATCACCCCGTACGGGTTGCCCCAGTTAGCTAATTTTTTATAACATAGCGTAGATGCTCAACAAAAACACCTTGGGAACGAATGCAGAACACAACGTGTGTATACTTACTACATCTAAATGTAAGATATTCGAGATGCGACCACCCTACCAAACAGGGTCAACTAACTGCCTCGCTTGCAAACTTGTGCCGCAATGTGGACTCTGATGGAGGTTTTTAGTCTAACAATTGTTCGCACTGGCTACGTCCACGAGACCGGGAATTTCTCTCTGGTAATCTTATGAATAATGTACCCCTCAAGAAAATTTTGAACTATTTGTAGTCACTGATGTAGCCGTGCACACTTTCAATGCCGATTAGCATTTTATTTGTTGGAAATAAAGCAGCTCTTGTACAGTTATTTTTCCTCGTTCATGATTGCGCCGTGTATTAGGTAGATATTTAGTTGCTTTCTGTGATTTTTAAAGCCCGTAGTCAGTATTTGGGTACCTTTCGCAGATTTCTAAACCTTTGTTTTATCATGTCCTAGTTGTGTCATTTGAACTACTTTGTTCTCCTAAATCCTACAAGCAACAACACTTGGCAACAGCATTTGGAACCTCTACAGGAGGTTTTCCTTCGACTCGTAAAGCAGGCTTGACCCTGAAAAGGACTAAATGTCGTCTTGCGAACACCCACGTCCAATACTTGGGGCATGTTGTTGGCCAAGGGAAGCGACGTCCTTCCGTACTAAAAGTTGAGGCGATCACCACCTTTCCTTTGCCGAGAACAAAGAATGACTTGCGTTCATTTTTGGTTTTAGCTGAATACAACAGAAGCTATATTCCAAACTACGCAAACATCACTAGTCCCCTCACAGACGCTCTCCGCAAGACCGAGCCAACTATTGTCCAGGAGATGGTCCTATAGGTGGCGCCGCTTAAGTTAGGGGGCGCCACGGTCAAATTTCTATAGAGGGGAAACAAATGACAAATATACATGGGTTTCTATAGGGCACTGGTCGGTCAAACAAGATTCCTTTATGTACGGGTAAATTATGTGCAGTGGGGCAGTGGAAATCTACGAAATACACATCAGACATTAGCCTGAAATGCTTTCCGCAGGCGGAAACACAACGCAAGCTCTGGATATCAAAGCTGAAATTTTCAAGGAACGTTGGACTCGGTCTGTAGTACACTTCAGCGCACAGTGTTTCAGGCACATCTCAGACGGAAATGATAATAACCGCGCAGAAATCGCCACAGACACGAAAAGCCGACACAAAAGGTTTGCAGTCATTCGCGGAGGTGAGAAGACAGTGGCTTTGTTTAAAAGAACAGCTGTTCGGTCGGACAATTTACCGGTGGTGAACACAAGCCGCCGAAAGTTGCAAGTTTTTCGAAAATTTCCATTGAACGTTCCGCCTTACCGGGCACAAAATAAATTTAACTCTAGGTCACTTTTGATGCACCCTGTGTGTCCGTAGTAAGTTTCATACCTACGAATTGAGTCGCGAGTCAGTGCGGCAATTTATAAGGCCCCGCTTGCGAAGACGATTGATACCCCACGCTCCACGCTACGCCGAAATGAAACGTGAACATGCTAAAAGCTGCTCTAAAAATACGTTTTTCGCTAGCAACCTTCACTGGCCCCGCTTGCGAAGACGATTGATACCCCACACTCCAGGCTACGCCGAAATGAAACGTGAACATGCTAAAAGCTGCTCTAAAAATACGTTTTTCGCTAGCAACCTTCACTTCAAAAAAACGCCCGTGAGAGTTGTCTCAATACGCGTTCATTTTAATAAAAGCGCGTACAATTAACATCAGTGCCGGTCACCTGCAACACTCACGCCGCAGGCCACCGTTAAAACAACCTGTTTCCAAGATGAAAGCGCTGATGAAGAAATGCCAGGATACGGCTCCGCGAACGAAGAAAAAAATAACGAGCATAGCACAATCACACAGAACAATTTCTTTTCAATTTTTCACCTGTTGCGCAACAGTCAGTACCGCGGTACTTACAGGTAGCAACGCAAAACACGCTCCTAGTGCGGACGACCCGTAATCCGCACAAAATAGGCAGCGCTACACGTACCACACACTATGTTGTGGGAGTGGGTATCGAATTGTCATTAGACGTCGTCGCACGGAGAGCCGGCAGCGTATATAAGACGGACGAGGTGACACGTAGACAGTGTTGGAACAAGCACAGGTAATTGAAGGTAAACCACGAGGTGTACACAGTTTCACAACTCCATGGGACTCACTGCACACCGACAAAGACGGGCTAACTCAATGAGCGATCAGCGCACATTTCCCGCCCAGCCTTAGCACGTCGAGAAAACCAGTACGTTTGAAACGGAAGCTGTCGCGGCGACACCAACATTCATTGGTCTAAACAATCCCGCGACCCGTGGCTGTCTGCGAATAAATGCCTACAAAGAAAGACAAGTGACGTTGAGGCAGGGAACGATACCGCGGGGGAGTCTGGCCGCCGCCTCCACCACTCCCCTCTATTCTTTCCCCAGCACTCTGCGCTTATTTGATGGTCGGAATCAATACAAACACACAAAAATGCGGGAGGTCACTGCTCTTTCTGCTCCCCTCTCCTGAACGACAGCATCCGAAGGAAGCGCGGGCATCCGTTAGGGCAGTTCGGTGGCTCTTACATCAGCGCGCGATTAGCGAACTTAGCGGAGCTTTCATGCGTATATAACCTGGTCAGTGTCGCGATGTTCAGTGGGGGAGACAAATTTTTGCACCTGTCGGGCGACCAGTACACCGGCGCGAATGCAGTTTCTCACCAAAGTGGAATTTCATTGGAACGCCGAGAAATAAACGACGTTGGAGACTTCGCTCCTCTATTTCTCCTTTTAGTAACTGTTCTCGTGCAACAGTTGTACGGATTCGCATAGCCATGGTAAGAATGACTGAGTGCGGCAGCTCTCGTAGAGGGACGGCTGAATGTTAGGTAAGTTGGGTTTTAGTTCGAATAAAACGCAGTAAAACAGCTAGAAAAATCTTCTCGGGAAATGTGTACAGTTGGAGTAATTCTTTCAGATCAACATATACTCAAAAGTGCTCCCTAGAATTGGATAAATGGCTAAATATCGTTCTCCAGAAATATACGGTCAGTCTTCGGCCATGTGAAAAAGCCGTGTCGTCTGCTTTGTTTCCCCTCTATTCAGTTTCTCGTTGGCGGCGCTAGGGGCGCCACTCTAATATCAATTCTCCAATAGTGCGTTGGGATACGACTCGAAAGGCAGCGTTTGCCGAGATTAAAAATATTCTTGTCAGTCAACCGGGTCTCACGGCACTAGATTACTCCCTCCATTTCCTAGTTCAGTGTGATGCCAGTGATCGCGGAATGGGCGTCGTTCCAAGTCAAGTGAACGAAAAAGGTTAGGAACACCCTGTTATCTACGCGAGTACAAAGCTCATGTCTCGTGAGCAGGCATACCGCACGACAGAGAAAGAATGCGCCTCCTTGGTGTGGGACCTCGAAAAGCTTTTGTGTTATCTCAAAGGGTCTTCCTTTGTTGAACCAAATGTTACAGAAAAATGGCCGCTTGATGAGGGTGAGCCTCGCACTCCAACAATTCGATTTCACAGTGCGGCACAAGAAAGGCGAACACCATGTTAATGCTGGCTGCTTTAGCCTTACTCTCTAGAGGTTTTTTTCTCCCTCCCAGGGTGTGTGCATTCATTTCGGCGCAAGCTTTTCCATTTGTTTTGGTTTGGTGTTATCTGCTTCCAGTGAATCAAACAGTCTGGCTTTTCCAAGCTTGGGCGTCAGGTTGCTCCTGCCGCTTGTTCTCTACGCCATTTCAGGCCCTCTCGTGCCACCTGACGAGATCAACCCTGTGCCCGGTGTCTGCTGCCAGCTTCCTCTCGCTACATGTGCGGCATCCAAGCGGCAATCGGCGACCGAAGCCCGTTCTCATAGTCGCGTCCTCCTGGGAGCCCCATACACTCCGCGGGCTTGTTGTTGCCTGAGGACGCAAAGTGCCATCTTCGTCCACTGTGCGGGTGCCTACCACGTATCCGCACGTGGCGCCATGCACCCCGGCGTCTTCACCCATGCCAAGCACAAGGACAATGTGAACGTGCGAAACGTGCGGTCAGCGCTGTGCTTTAGCAAACTTGCCTCGAATGTTGGCTACCTCTTCCTACCTTCAGTTGTTCCAGAAGCGTCAACCTCTTGAACGCCTTCCGAAATGGGTAGTTTTGGGCGAGTTGTAACATTCTCCGAGCTTGCCACGCTCTTTCCTTTGGCATTCAGATAAGCTTGCCTGCTTGCCGCGATATCGGCTCCTCTTTTTTTTGTTTTTGCCACCCTCTGATTGGTTCGACAGCGCACAAAAAGCGCGTCGCTGAGTGAATAAACGGGATCGTCTTCCTGGCACTGCGTGAGTAGGCTGATCCTCGGCACCCGTCGGTAGTCCATTCGCCGAATACGTAACGCCGTGTGCGTGCCTAAAGCATGGGCTAGGAGTTGGTAAAAATTCAAGGAATCTTCCACCAACGCACGACATCCACTTCTCTGTCTCTGGGCCGATCTCGTCGCTACCGTCGGAGGCGGCAGGTACGGATGAGAAGCGAGGTCGTCTACCATCGGGTTTCAGCTTCCTGTTGTTATATAAAAAAAGACTTTCCACTAATGTGCTTCACCAATACAACTTAACCAACCACCACCCATAAATAATGCATTGATTTGACCATAGCAAAGGAAATCTCTTTTAGGTAATAAAGTGCGTGGTGAAGCGCATTTCACTTGTCCCTGGTTTCACTCGTTGTAGAGCCACGTGTGTGAATTGTAGTGATGTGTCGTTGGTAATTCGTTTACCAATTCGCTTTCCAATCACTTTTACGGGCGGATTGGCCCGCATTTTTTTTTCTGGTTGTAATCTTTTCTTCAATAAAGTAAAAACTAGCGAAACGTTCGCGTTAAATAGAATTGAGTCTGCATTGGAATAACCTAAGAGAGTAAACGTTCCGGCTAGTTGGTGATTCCGTGCTACTACACAGCCCACCAACCGATAACAGGAAAAGAAAAGAGACACACACAAGTGCTTGTGTGTGTGTGTTTTCCTTGTCTGTTATTAGTTTGTGCGCTGTGTTTCGGTATGCATTTGTACACTGCACTCAGAGTACTCCTAACTTATGCGTTCCCATCATGTTTTTGCTTCGTTGTGATCAAAGCGTGTATACCAACGCAGGCTCAGCCTTCACACAAGAGTCGCCGCTGCTCTGCACCGTGAGCAACAAGTTCACAGCGGAGAGCGCAGTGCCGGCGGACGGCGTGTGTGACTTCCTGTTTTACGACTCCTTGTACCGTGACCACCGGAACACTCTGATCGAGTATGACCATTTCGACGCTGGCCTGAAACACTTTCTGTCTCTTTCGTCATCCTGCATGGTGACCACCAGCCTTGGAGTGTCCCTTTCCACCGAGTGAGTAGTAGCGGCACTACAACGACGCACACATCGCAGCAAGAGGGGTGGTATGCATTGCTCCTTGCTAGTTGACGGTGTGTTACGCGGCGCTGAGAGGTAAATGCCTGAAATGCCTACAACGCAAGAGCACCGTAATGTTTTGATGACCAATGGCTGAGGTAGCCTATAAACAATCATTGTTGCTCTCGTAGTTCACCTTCCTCTTGCCATCGCATACCAACCTTTTTCTTTGAAACATTTTTTTGCCCGCTTAGAATCACAGTACTCCAGCCTTGAAGGATCGCCGTCTAGCTTGGTTTTAAGAAAAACAAGCAGTGTTAATACATACGGCTTTAGACGGACCACACTTGTGGTTGATGCCTTTCATGGAGTGTATGATTTGAAGCGTCACTACCCACTTCAGATTGCCCTCTGAGATGCTGCTTGGTACAGTGGGGAGGGAACAAGAGGAGGGTGAGAAACCCGGAGAAAAAATGTGCTTGATCCCTCTTTCATGGGCATCGGCAACACGAAAGTTAAATGTGCCTTCACAGGATTAGTTGAACGTTTATTCTGCGTCGATGGGAACTTGTACATCGCTATTTATACTTGGTCGGTGTGACACCATCAGGCGCATCAACATTAGACTCTGGATTGCACGCGCCGGAGCACTGCGTAAACCAGAATGAAACCACACGTGGTCGCAAACCATGCGAATTAAACCGAATGGGTTCCCAGCGAATGGTTTGGTCTCCGGTCCGCTACAGCAAAAGAGCATAATTTGCAGGGCTGTCTTGATGGTCTGCTTGTCGAGCGACGGCTGACACGTCTCTGTGGAAAATTTACGACCACTGCGTTCCTGCTCTGTGGATCATACGGCTGACGATTGCGATGCGACGAGCTCAACTGGCGCCAACTGTCGGGGCGCATTAGCGTCGAGATGCACTACTTCGCTTCACCTGTCATAGACGGCAGCAGCATCTAAATGGAGGAACTGATAGGACGGATAAATGGCGCGCTCATACGGAGGTCTGTGGTTCAGCTCATAGCGCAGTCGGTAAAGTTCCGGGCATCTCCCGTTGCGGCGTCGGAGTTCCTGGCTCGAATCCTAGCGCAGCCGCGTCAATTGACCTTTTTCTGGCGATGTTATTTCCGGGGCGCCGTCAAAACAGCACACGACGAAAGGCACGCGACAGAAGAGCACCGACATGACAGCACGGCGTCAAAAGGGCATGCTCCAAACAGCACGTGACGGAACAGCACGGCGTCAAAAGCGCACGCGACAGAAGAGCACAGCGACAAAACAGCACAGCGCCAAAACAGCACAGCGACAGAAGGGCACGATTTTACGGAACGCCTAAATGGACAGTTGTTTAGATTTTAACATGTATACAAACATTATAGTGGGCGAAAAATGCTCGTCATAAGTTTCTATTCACGTTCCGCTACTCTTTCTCGGGAAAAAAATGGTGCGGCTTTATTTATTACATTATGTACGATGTTTGCAATGAACGCGGCAAAAGCCAGGGCCGACATTTGCTAAAACTATTCGGACACCGAGGGAAAACACACTTGTATAGAAACAAAAAATTCAAAATGAAAAGGCGAAAGTCTGGTTGGCATGAAAATAAAAATAGATTTTGTTTCCTTTTAAACAACAAGGTTTAAGAAACGATTAAACTAATAATTTACACTAATCGTTCTTGAAATAGCCCTACAATTTTTGAGGCTAATACCAGAGTATAATAATAATAATAATAGTAATAATAATAATAATAATAATAATAATAATAATAATAATAATCAATCAATCAATCAATCAATCAATCAATCAATCAATCAATCATGTTTATTTACGTGCCCAGGAACAGCCAGAGGCCTGGGTGCTGGCGCACGGATAGTTACATGAAAACAAAATACAAGAAACAATAATAATAATAATAATAATCAATCAATCAATCAATAATAATAATAATAATAATAATAATAATAATCAATCAATCAATCAATCAATCAATCAATCTTTATTTTTTGGTGCCCAGGAACAACCCTAGGGTCTTGGTACTGGTACACCATATACAAGCATTCATAAAAACAAACTAAAATCAAGACAACACAACACAGAAAACCATATATATGAAAGAAACAATAAGATAAAAATAGTTACAGAGATCCCAGAAAGCAAAACAGCAAAAAAAAAAAGGAAGCCTAGTGTTAGAAGCCATGACACCCGGCCAGCAAAACGTTGAAGGCACGTGAAAAATTGAAAATACACAAGCAAATACTCAATGCACATGACGGAGATAGATTATACACATAAAACAAAGGTTTTGTAACAAAATGTTAGGAAGTTTCAAAAGGGAAAAACGAAGTTCAGCGTTACAAGCACTGACACCTAAACCGACAGAAATACAAGCAACACAAAATCAGGAAAAGTGAAAAACAAACAAGCAAGATGATGATTTGCATAAAATAAATACGGAACAGAAATACGGCACATAAATGACATAAAGGCACTTAAGCTACAACAGTTTTCAATTCATTAGAGAACAACGACAAAGAGCTCTGGAATATATCAAGACGATCGGAATATTCATTATATGCACATTGTATTCTGCAGATGGACGAGCATCGTTTACTTAAAGCATCTGTTCTGAAAGTTCGAAATCTTCGGAAAAGTTTGTTCGGCAAGTTGACATTGATAAGTGCAACCAAGTCATCACACAAAATATCACCATGAAGAAGTTTATAAAGAAAGATAATGTCAGCTCTCATTCGTCGACACCAAAGGGAAGGAATAAATAATAATAATAATAATAATAATAACAATAATAATAATAATAATAATAATAATAATAATAATAATAATAATAATAATCAATCAATCAATCAATCAATCAATCGTTTCTTAACGTGCCCAGGAACAGCCGGAGGGTCTTTGTGCTAGTGCACGAAAAAAGAAACAGGCAATGTTCGATGGCAACACCTCACAAGTAATGCAAATAAGGGACAGCGTTGCTGACACACACAAAAATTTACGCTGTCATGCAGCTGAATATACATGCACCAACAAAAAACAAACACAAGCATACACATACACAAAAAGCAGGTCCAGCGCCTCAGTACGGCATGTGTTACCAGGCCAGTGGTCGTTATACACAGATAGTTTGAAAAATATACGTAAATGATAACAATATTTAGCTGTGTGTAAACGGAGTGAATAAAGTTCGCTCATATGTAAGAAAAGGAGCATATACTGAATACACATGTAGAGAACACCATTGAATAAAATGAATTGAAAAAAAAGGTAGAAAGTATGGTTTTGTTCGCAATTCATGCTCAAGTGACCACGCGTGAACAGCGGAGGAGATAAAGGGCGCACTTTCATAACAAGCACACAGGCATAATTGCGGAGCTGTGTTGGAGAATTAAACATGTCTAAATATTCGGAGTACTGATTGTATGTACACTGCAGGCGAGACATGGGGCACAAACCACGGTGACGGGGGGGATTTAAAAATGTGTCGTGTCTTCTGGTGGATTCCGGTGAATAATATAATAATCAATCAATCAATCAATCAATCAATCAACCTTTATTTTCGGTGCCCAGGAACAACCCTAGGGTCTTGGTACTGGTACACCATATACAAAACCTACATAAAAACAAACTAAAATCAAGACAACACAACACACAAAACCGTATGCATGAAAGAAACAATAAAGTAAAGATAGTTACAGTATTCTCAGAAAGCAAAACAGCAAAAAAGAAATAAGAAAAGAAAAGAAACAGGAGACCTAGCGTTGCAATAATAATAATAATCAATCAATCAATCAATCAATCATGTTTATTTACGTGCCCAGGAACAGCCAGAGGCCTGAGCGCTGGCGCACGGGTAGTTACATGAAAACAAAATACAAGAAACATATAGCAAGAAACAAACAAGCGACAAGACACACAAATTGAAGTATTGAAAATGACAAATACAGCACAGGCAGAGCCTGGGTACAGGTAAAACATAAAAAAAGAAGATGCCTATGTTGCTCTGCCTGTCGTAAAGGCCACACGACAGGCAGAGCAACAAAGTTTGACAGTAATACAACAAAAACAACGGAGTGTAGAGACAAATGATAATACGAACAAATGACAGTAAACAGTTTCAAAAATAGGCAACTATCAGTTGGATAGACACAACCGCAGAGAAACCAAATTCCAGAAAAAAAAGAGCGACAGACATATCATAGGTAATAATCAATCAATCAATCAATCAACCTTTATTTTTGGTGCCCAGGAACAACCCTAGGGTCTTGGTACTGGTACACCATATACAAGCATTCATAAAAACAAACTAAAATCAAGACAACACAACACAGAAAACCATATATATGAAAGAAACAATAAGGTAAAAATAGTTACAGAGATCCCAGAATGAAAAACAGCAAAAAAAAAGGAAGCCTAGTGTTAGAAGCCATGACACCCGGCCAGGAAAAACGATGAAGGCACGTGAAAAATTGAAAATACACAAGCAAATACCCAATGAACATGACGGAGATAGATTATACACATAAAACAAAGGTTTTGTAACAAAATGTTAGGAAGTTTCAAAATGGAAAAACGAAGTTCAGCATTACAAGCACTGACACTTAAACCGACAGAAATTCAAGCAACACAAAATCAGGAAAAGTGAAAAACAAACAAGCAAGATGATGATTTGCATAAAATAAATATGGAACAGAAATACGGCACATAAATGACATAAAGGCACTTAAGCTACAACAGTTTTCAATTCATTAGAGAACAAAGACAAAGAGCTCTGGAATATATCAAGACGATCGGAATATTCATTATATGCACATTGTATTCTGCAGATGGACGAGCGTCGTCTACTTAAAGCATCTGTTCTGAAAGTTCGAAATCTTCGGAAAAGTTTGTTCGGCAAGTTGACATTGATAAGTGCAACCAAGTCATCACACAAAATATCATCATGAAGAAGTTTATAAATAAAGATAATGTAAGCTCTCATTCGTCGACACCAAAGGGAAGGAATACTTTTGAGACAAGACATGCGGCCGTTTGCGTCTTCTTGTACATGACGGAAACGGTGCCTAAAGATAGAACGGAACTTATTTTGAACCCTTTCGATGCGGTCACTATTGGACTTGCAAGTTCCATTCCAGACAACAGACCCGTATTCAAGAAGAGGTAAGCAGAGAGCCGAATACAACTTTAAGAAAGGAAGCGGACCTTTAAACTCTCTAGAATACCTGCAAACAGCACCCAGACAACGAAGAGACCGACGGGTAATTTGTGCAATGTGGGAAGAGAAAGTCAGAGGAGAATCAAAAAGTACTCCCACGTCCCGAATTTCGGTCACCCTCGGCAGTGTGGTGCCTGCAATTTCATAAGGGTATTGCAGTTGTTGAGTTTTTCTACTATAGGAGACAACTTTAGTTTTTGAAGGGTTCAAAATAAGGTCGTTTTTGGTGCACCAACGATGGAATGACACAATATCAACCTGAAGAGAATTACAGTCCTGAACACTACGCACTTCTCTAACGATTTTTATATCATCAGCGTACAACAAAAAAGAAGAATTTTGAACGGCAGAAGCAACATCGTTAATGAAAATGGAAAAAAGAAGGGGACCCAGAACGGAGCCTTGGGGTACACCACTGGTTGCTTTGTACCTAAATGATGTTTGACCGTTAACACTTACAGAGCAATATCGCTCCTTGAGATAGCAACGTATAAGACCCACCAAAGAAGCGTGTACATCTAACAGAGTGAGCTTTGCAAGCAATAACGAGTGGTTGACAACATCAAAGGCTTTGCTCATGTCACAGTAGACCACATCCAGTTGGCTTCTACCAACGATTGCTGGGACAGCCTGCTCCATAAAGCATACAAGGTTCGTGGAAGTTGAACGACCACGCATAAATCCATGTTGATTAGGAATGAGGACATGTTTAAATGAGAAAGACAAGACCGTATGAAGAGATAACTCGAAAATTTTAGAGGCAGAACAAAGCAGCGAGACAGGCCTATAGTTTATAGCATCAGTTTTTAGGCCTGACTTGAAAACAGGAAATACGCGAGAGATTTTCCATGAGCGAGGAAACGTTCCCGGCCGGAGACAGTTATTAAATATTGAAGTGAACACAGGAACGAATATATTTGCATATGTTTTTAGGACTGCAGCAGGAATACCATCTGGCCCACAAGAAAGGGAGGGCTTGAGCCGCTTGATGCTGGTCCGAATGATGTTCTCGTCCAGTTGTAAACAACCGGAGTTCTCGCCCTGGTGACAAGGGGCGCTGCTGTTGTCACTACCACCGCTAATCCCCAAAAAAGAAGAAAATTGACGAGCAAAGCAGTCGGCCACCTTGACAACCTCATCGCCGTTGGAGTCTAGAAGACGAATAGAATCTTTAGTTGTACTAGATCTAGAATGAATGTATTTCCAGAAGGCTCCCGGTTGGTGAGTTGCTTTAGTTTCTACCGATGCCAGGTACGAAGTATGATCACGTTTGTGCAATATTTTACATAGGGCACGTAGGCGCCGGAATTCCTGAGCAAACTGGTTGGCACCAGAGCGCTTCATCTTTCTATGCGCACGTTCCTTGAGTTTCAGGGCATCCCGCAATTCAGAAGAAAACCAGTGTGGAAACTTGAACCTCCTCGGTATATATTGCGGGATGTATTCCTTCATACCCGAAAGCACAATCTCTGTGAAACGGTCGACTTGTTCATTGACATCAGTGTGGTCAATGACGGTCGACCAAGGGGCAGCGGAAAAATAGCCATACAGCCCAGCATAATCTCCCCTGGCGAAAGCGTAATGAGGTTGCGTGTTGTTGGAATTTACGGAACGGTGGAGCAATGAAGGGAGGCAACAGGAAATAGAAAGAGAAGGATGAAATCTGTCCGGTATTACTAAAGAACAATCAGAGTGCAACACACTAACGCCATCAAAGTTCGAAAAGCACAGGTCCAGAATATTTCCACTGCAATTTTTTATGCGATTACACTGTGCCATTGAAGTGAAAGCCAAAAAATCTAGCAACCTATTACCCTTCTGTTCAATGTGGTGGTTGTAGTGGGAACAAGTTAGCTGGCTCCACTCCACGCCAGGAGCATTAAAATCTCCAAGCAGGAGGACTTTGCGGGTGCCATGAGTGATAAGCACCTGTTCAATGGAGGATATTAACTTATAGAACGCCTCAGGAGCTACATCAGGAGGAATGTAAAAAACACCAACTAGAAGTTTTTCAGTTTTAGAGAAATGAATTTCGACCCAAAAGACTCATCTGCGTTATCAATATCGCTACGTAGCACACACGGGAGAGATTTGTCAACGGCGAGAAGGACCCCGCCCCCTTTTTGTTTGCATCCCGTTAAAGCACGATCATTACGATATACATGGTAATTTTGAGGAAAATAATCACTGGATAGGATATCAGGGCACAACCAAGTTTCAGATATAGCTATTAACGGAAAGCAAGAAGCCAGAACCTTACCAAAAAATTCAGTCGCCTTAGTTCGAAGACCTCGCACATTCTGATAAAAAACATCTAAACTACTCATGGTTGTTTTTCTTACGTGATGCGCTCAGAGCTGTGAAGCATGCCTTCGCGAAACATGCCTCGAAACTCCTTAAAGAGGCAGTCTTTCGGCCAAACAGAGGGGTCATTTAGGCACTCGAAACACTCTTCATTCAAGGAAATATAAAGGATGCATAGGTGTCGAATTTAGTCTTCAGTCGTCGGCAGCTCAAGGGCGAGACACCTAAAGTAGACAGATGAGCATTGAGACTGGCAGGGGTGGTGGTCGGAGAAAGCTTGGAAACAAACATAGCTTTGGGGCGCTTCGGCTGCGAAACGACGACCAGTCCAGATGTGTCTGAAGCACCCACACATGCCCGGCTTCGGCGCTTCTTCTCAAAACTGGGAGGGTGACAGTCAGGCACAGACACGGAAAGCACTGGGAAAGGGGTGGACGGAGTTGGGTGCAGTGTAGGAGACGCCGGAGACACCGCCTGCAGCGGAGCCGACGTAGCCGACGAGGATGGCACTTCATTGTTAACAGCTTGGGTGAAAGAAGGCTTCCCCGAGCTGCCGCGCATTCCATTCTGCAAAGCAGCGGGACGGCGAAGCAATTCAGCTCGCAAGGAGCAAACCTCTGCACGCAGGGAAGTGACCAACTTCGCATAATGGGCGCGGTCTCCCTCCCTCTCCTGACGGAGGCAGGCAAAAGCCCGCGCGTTTTCCCGGCGCAGACGGTCGTTGTCCTCGCGCAGCCCGGCCACTTGGTCGCTGAGAAAGGAAATTCCCTCCAGCACGTCAGCGAGGAGCGCGCGAAGACCGGCAGGTTCGGCACCAAGGTCACCCGGTTGGAGCGGGGGCGCCGGGGCCTTCTTGACGACTGTCGGTGAGCCTTGACGAAGGGAGCAGGGGGAAGAAGCCCTGCTTGCGGGCGCGCCGAAGTCGTCGCTGGCTCCACTAGGCCTAGCCGCCACCTCAACCGTTTGACAGATGTTACACTTGAACGGCCGAGCGCCAGATCTCAGGAGTTGAAGCTCAGCGTCCGGCCACACAACACACTTCGCGTGCACGCGTTTTTTACAGGCAATGCAGCGGAAAAACTTTTGTTTGCCATAAAAAACGCAAGAGCAAAGAACACAACAATCCTTGCTAGGCGCCATCTTGAAAATAATAATAATAATAATCAATCAATCAATCAATCAATCAATCAACCTTTATTTTTGGTGCCCAGGAACAACCCTAGGGTCTTGGTACTGGTACACCATATACAAGCATTCATAAAAACAAACTAAAATCAAGACTACACAACACAGAAAACCGTATATATGAAAGAAACAATAAGATAAAAATAGTTACAGAGATCCCAGAAAGCAAAAGAGCAAAAAAAAAAGGAAGCCTAGTGTTAGAAGCCATGACACCCGGCTAGCAAAACGTTGAAGGCACGTGAAAAATTGAAAATACACAAGCAAATACTCAATGCACATGACGGAGATAGATTATACACATAAAACAAAGGTTTTGTAACAAAATGTCAGGAAGTTTCAAAATGGAAAAACGAAGTTCAGCGTTACAAGCACTGACACTTAAACCGACAGAAATTCAAGCAACACAAAATCAGGAAAAGTGAAAAACAAACAAGCAAGATGATGATTTGCATAAAATAAATACGGAACAGAAATACGGCACATAAATGACATAAAGGCACTTAAGTTACAACAGTTTTCCATTCATTAGAGAACAAAGACAAAGAGCTCTGGAATATATCAAGACGATCGGAATATTCATTATATGCACATTGTATTCTGCAGATGGACGAGCATAGTTTACTTAAAGCATCTGTTCTGAAAGTTCGAAATCTTCGGAAATGTTTGTTTGGCAAGTTGACATTGATGACTGCAACCAAGTCATCACACAAAATATCACCATGAAGAAGTTTATAAAGAAAGATAATGTCAGCTATCATTCGTCGACACCAAAGGGAAGGAATACTTTTGAGACAAGACGTGCTGCCGTTTGCGTCTTCTTGTACATGACGGAAACGGTGCCTAAAGATAGACAGGAACTTATTTTGAACCCTTTCGATGCGGTCACTATTGGACTTGCAAGTTCCATTCCAAACAACAGAACCGTATTCGAGAAGAGGTAAGCACAGAGCCGAATACAACTTTAAGAAAGGAAGAGGACTTTTAAACTCTCTAGAATACCTGCAGACAGCACCCAGACATCGAAGAGAGCGTCCGGTAATTTGTGTAACGTGGGAAGAGAAAGTCAGTGAAGAATCAAATAGTACTCCCAAGTCCCGAATTTCGGTCAGCCTCGGCAGTGCAGTGCTTGCTATTTTATAGGAGTATTGCAGCTGTTGAGTTTTCCTACTATAGGAAACAACTTTCGTTTTTGAGGGGTTCAAAATTAAATCGTTTTTGGTGCACCAACGATGGAATGACACGATATCAGCCTGAAGAGAATTACAGTCCTGAACATTACGCACTTCTCTGAAGATTTTCACATCATCAGCATACAATAAAAAAGAAGAATTTTTAATGGCAGAAGCAACATCGTTTGTGATAATAATAATAATAATAATAATAATAATATTAATAATAATAATCAATCAATCAATCAATCATGTTTATTTACGTGCCCAGGAACAGCCAGAGGCCTGAGTACTGGCGCACGGATAGTTATATGAAAACAAAATACAAGAAACATATTGCAAGAAACAAACAAGCGACAAGACACACACATATTGAAGTAGGGAAAATTACAAAAATAAAGCACAGGCGGAGCCTGGGTACAGGTAAAAAAGAAAAAAGAAGATGCCTTTGTGGCTCAGCTTATTGTAATGAATACACAACAAGCAGAGAACAAAGTTTGACAGTAAGACGACAAAAACAATGACAAGAGTATAGAGACAAATGATAAGACAAGCATAATAAGTAAACAGTTTCAAAAACAGGCAACTATATTGATTAAACAGAGCCGCAGAGAAACCAAATTTCAGCAATAAAAAAAAAGAAAACGAACGACAGAGATATCATAGATGTTTAACATACTGTGTTCAACAGCGCAGTACGGTAAATTGTAAAGGAGCTTTGAAAGATGTCAAGGCGTTCAGAGAAGCGGTTGTAGCAATTCTGTATTCTGCGCACTGGAGAATGATTGGAGTTGCGCGCAGCGGTCAAGAAAGGGCGATGCGACCTGGTGGGCCTCTGTGGAACACTAAACTCTAAACAGTTAAGCAGGTCCGCGCAACAAAGGTCACCATGAACAACTTTGTGAAGAAATGTAAGGTCTGCACGCATACGTCTGCAGGTCAACGATGGAATGGAAGGAACTATGGGTAAGTCAGAATCAGGACCCGGACTGTGATTGTGATGACGGTGCTTAAATATGGATAAAAACTTCTTCTGCACACGTTCTATTAATTCACTACTAGATTTGGAGATGCCGTTCCAGGCAACAGAAGCATATTCTAACTGGGGGATACATATTGCATTGTATAGCATTAGAAATGGATCTGGAGAAGAGAATTCCTTTGTAATCCGACACACATTTCCAAGACTTCGGAGCGCTCGCCGGGTGATGAGCCTAATATGAGAAGAAAAAGAGAGGGTACTGTCGAAAAGAACTCCGAGGTCCCTAATCTCCTCAACCCTTTGCAAAGGAGCTCCCTCTATACTGTAGGAAAACAGTAGACGATGAGTTTTCCGGCTGTACGTGACAACCTTTCTTTTAGCTGGATTTAAAATTAGACAGTTTTTGCTGCACCAGACCGATAATTTTATCACATCCCTCTGCAAGGCACAGCAGTCCTGAAAACTGCTAATATGCCTAAATAGTTTTACATCATCAGCATAGAGAAGAAATGAAGATTTTGTTAACACTGTTGACACATCATTGATAAAGATAGAAAACAATAGTAGACCCAGCACAGAACCCTGAGGTACACCACTCGTTGCAGTGTAAACACTAGACCTTTTGAAGTTTACATCTACGTAAAAGGACCGGTCAAGGAGATAGTTGGACAACAACGCAACAAGGCTTGCATCAACACCGGACATAGTAAGCTGGTTAATTAATAATTTATGGTTCACTACATCAAACGCCTTACTGAGGTCAAAATAGATAACATCCAACTGGCCGTTTTCACAAACTGCAGCCGAAGCCTGAGTCATGAAGCTTGCAAGATTTGTAACCGTCGATCGACCCGAGAAAAAGCCGTGCTGATTTGGTATCAGAACGTTCTTGACGCAGGCAGCAAGAACGTTGTGCAGAGCTGACTCAAAGAGTTTTGAGGCGACACAAAGGAGTGAGATTGGGCGATAGTTGGTAACGGCTGACTTATCACCAGACTTAAATATTGGAAAAATTCGAGCAATCTTCCATGCACGAGAAAATTTGCCGGAAAGTAAACAGTTATTATAAATGGAAGTTAAGACAGGCACAAAAATGTTGCCGTAAACCTTCATGAGGGCTGCTGGAATTCCGTCTGCACCACAGGAAAATGACGGTTTCATCCGTTTAAGGCTATCATTGACAAGTTTTTCATCGAACATAAGTGTACTAAAATTAGACATATTATTAAACGATAGGCGTTCATCGTGACCATCTGGCAGTTGAAAGACAGAATGAAAGTACTGAGCAAAGCTAGTGGCGACATCCTCAACCTGTTCCCCATCGGAATTAAGCAGGCTAATGTGTTCTTTAGACTCCTTAGAACGGCCGCGTACATACCTCCAGAAGTCAGCCGGTTTCTGAGACGCAGAAGCCTCTAACGACTCTATATAGAGCTGGTGGTCACGCCGGTAGAGGCTTTTACAAAGTGAGCGATACCGACTAAACTCCGCTTTCCACTTGTCGAGCCCAGAACGCTTGGCCTTTTTGTGGGCGCTGTCCTTAAGTTTAAGCGAACTTCGAAGTTCTTTAGAGAACCAATGGGGAAATTTGGAATGAACAGGCATATAACAAGGGATGTACTTTTCCATGCCACTCCTGACAATTTCGGTAAAACGTCGAACCTGTTCGTCAACATCATTGACATCAAAAACACTAGACCATTCAGCAGATGAATAAAAGTGATAGAGCCCAACATAATCTCCACGCTTGAAAGCATATCGCGGGACTGCACAATCGTCAACACCACCATAGCAATGCTGGGCAGCGACAGAGACAGAGACATCAGAACACCACCACCCTTTTGCTTGGGCCCAGTTAACTTTCTGTCACATCTAAAAATTTCATAGGTCGGAGGAAAATAGTCGGAAGATGAGATATCATCGCAAAGCCAAGTTTCAGTAATAACAATAGAAGAAAATTTGGAGCACACAACATTTCTAAGAAATTCGGAGGACTTAGTACGTAGACCCCGAGCATTTTGATAATAGATGTCGAGAGTGTCGTTCTTACTGGTCATTCTCAGAAGTTTCACAGCTGTGCACCATGCCAGGGTGGAGCTTGCCTTGGAACGGCTTGAAGAGGCAGCCCTTTGGCCACATAGACGGGTCGCACAGGCGCCTGAAACACTCTGCGTCAACAGTTACACAAAAAGAAGAATAGGAGTCATGCTTGGTTTTAAGGCGCTTGCATGACAATGGCGTGACTTGCACATTCGACAAGTGGGCCAACAGTTGGCCAGATGTAGTGTTAGCAGACAACTTCGAAACAAAGATGGCCCTGGAGCTCGGCGGTCGGCGCACCACAACCAACTCAGAAGCTTCCGATGCACCAACGCGAGGAGGGCTTCTTTTCTTCACTAAGTTCACCGGCGGGCCATTACTCGCAGTGTCGGACCGTAGAGGCGGAGGCAAAGGGCAGTCCGATGGGGAACTCAAATCACTCAACACCGCACCTGGTTGACCGCTGGAGCGTTCTAAGAATGCCGAAGCGTTCGTCGAGGACAGGAGGGGGCCGCCTTCGCCCGCTGCACCGGCGGCAGCTGCGGCGAACGACGACCTCATGGGGAGACCGGAGTGCGGTGACGTCACCGGTAGCGTGGAACGGCTAGCAGGCTTCGGGGAAGCAGGCGGGGAAGGCGGCGGACGGGCGAGCTCCCCTCGCAGGCAGCGAACTTCCTCACGCAGGGACGCGACGATTGCAGCCTGATGGGCAAGCCCAGCCACATGGTCCCGTCGCAGAAGCCGGTTCTCCTCGCGCAGCTCGGTGACAACATCCCCAAGAAAGGAGAGGCTGTCGCAGGCCTCAGACAGGAGATTCTTCAAAGCCGCTACCTCTGCGCGTAGGTCCGCCGAAGGGTTGAAGCTTGCTCCGACAGGGGACGCCACTCGTTTGGCCGGGATGTTCGCTGGCTCACCGTCTTCGCTGGTTTGGTCACCGGGGTCGCTAGGCCTAGCGGGTGACGCCGTGGCCACATACAGATTGCAGACGAACGGCTGCTCACCGCAGATCAAACGCTGCAGTTCCTCGTCCGGAAGAACAATGCACTTTCCGTGCGCACGGCGTTTACACGCAGAACATCGAAAAAACGCCTGCCTGCCGAAGAAAGCGAGGCAGCAGAGGAGGCACTTGTCCTTACTGGGCGCCATAATAATAATAATAATTAATCAATCAATCAATCAATCAACCTTTATTTTCGGTGCCCAGGAACAACCCTAGGGTCTTGGTACTGGTACACCATACAAAAAAAAAACACTACAATTAAGACAACACAACACACAAAAACTATATGTATGACATAAACAATAAAGTAAAAATAGTTACAGAAATCTTAGAAAGCAAAAAGGAAAAAAAAAGAACAGAAAGTCAAAAAAGAAAAGGCAGGCTTAGTGTTGCAAGCCATGCCACTCGGCCAGCGAAACGTTCAGTAGATGTGAAAAATAGGAACTATACAGCAAATATTGAATCAACATGACATAGAGTATACGTATGTAACCAAGGTTTTCTAACAATATATTAGGAAGTTCCAAAAAAAAAAAAAGGGGGGAAAAGCTTCAGCATTACCAACACTGACACTAAAACGTACAAATATTCAAGCAACACAAAACAAGAAAAAGTGAAAAGCAAGCAAGAACAGTTTGCACATAATACATAGGGTATATAAATTTGGAATGACATAAAGGACTTAAGCTACAACAGTTTTCAACTCATTAGAGAACAAAGTAAAGGAGCTCTGGAATATATCAAGCCGAACGGAATATTCATTATATGCACATTGTATTCGGCAGATGGACGAGCGTCGGCTATTTAAAGCAACTGGTCTGAAAGCTGGAAATTTTCTGAAAAGTTTATTTGGCAAATTGACATTGATAAGTGTAACCAACTCGTCACACAAAATATTACCATGAAGAAGTTTATAGAGAAAGATAATATCAGCTCGCATTCGTCGACACCGAAGGGAAGGAATGCTTTTCAGAAGAGACATGATGCCGTTTGCGTCGTCTTGCACATGACGGAAGCGGTGCTTAAAGATAGAAAGGAACCTATTTTGAACCCTTTCGATACGGTCACTATTGGACTTGCAAGTTCCATTCCAGACAACAGACCCGTATTCAAGAAGAGGTAAGCAGAGAGCCGAATACAACTTTAAGAAAGGAAGCGGACCTTTAAACTCTCTAGAATACCTGCAAACAGCACCCAGACAACGAAGAGACCGACGGGTAATTTGTGCAATGTGGGAAGAGAAAGTCAGAGAAGTATCAAATAGTACTCCCAAGTCTCGAATTTCAGTCACCCTCGGCAATGCAGTGCTTGCAATTTTATAAGAGTATTGCAGCTGTTGAGTTTTTCTACTATAGGAGACAACTTTAGTTTTTGAAGGGTTCAAGATAAGGTCGTTTTTGGTGCACCAACGATGGAATGACGCTATATCAACCTGAAGAGAATTACAGTCCTGAACACTACGCACTTCTCTAAAGATTTTTATATCATCAGCGTACAACAAAAAAGAAGAATTTTGAATGGCAGAAGCAACATCGTTAATGAAAATGGAAAAAAGAAGGGGACCCAGAACGGAGCCTTGGGGTACACCACTGGTTGCTTTGTACCTAAATGATGTTTGACCGTTAACACTTACATAGCAATATCGCTCCTTGAGATAACAACGTATAAGACCCACCAACGAAGCGTGTACATCTAACAGAGTGAGCTTTGCAAGCAATAACGAGTGGTTGACAACATCAAAGGCTTTGCTCATGTCACAGTAGACCACATCCAGTTGGCTTCTACCAACGATTGCTGGGACAGCCTGCTCCATGAAGCATACAAGGTTCGTGGAAGTTGAACGACCACGCATAAATCCATGTTGATTAGGAATGAGGACATGTTTAAATGAGAAAGACAAGACCGTATGAAGAGATAACTCGAAAATTTTAGAGGCAGAACAAAGCACCGAGACAGGCCTATAGTTTATAGCATCAGTTTTTAGGCCTGACTTGAAAACAGGGAATACGCGAGAGATTTTCCATGAGCGAGGAAACGTTCCCGACCGGAGACAGTTATTAAATATTGAAGTGAACACAGGAACGAATATATTTGCATATGTTTTTAGGATTGCAGCAGGAATACCATCTGGCCCACAAGAAAGCGAGGGCTTGAGCCGCTTGATGCTGGTCCGAATGATGTTCTCGTCCAGTTGTAAACAACCGGAGTTCTCGCCCTGGTGACAAGGGGCGCTGCTGTTGTCACTACCACCGCTAATCCCAAAAAAAGAAGAAAATTGACGAGCAAAGCAGTCGGCCACCTTGACAACCTCATCTCCGTTGGAGTCTAGAAGACGAATAGAATCTTTAGTTGTACTAGATCTAGAATTAATGTATTTCCAGAAGGCTCCAGGTTGGTGAGTTGCTTGAGTTTCTACCGACGCCAGGTACGAAGTATGATCACGTTTGTGCAATATTTTACATAGGGCACGTAGGCGCCGGAATTCCTGAGCAAACTGGTTGGCACCAGAGCGCTTCATCTTTCTGTGCGCACGTTCCTTGAGTTTCAGGGCATCCCGCAATTCAGAAGAAAACCAGTGTGGAAACCTGAACCTCCTCGGTAAATATTGCGGGATGTATTCCTTCATACCCGAAAGCACAATCTCTGTGAAACGGTCGACTTGTTCATTGACATCAGTGTGGTCAATGACGGTCGACCAAGGGGCAGCGGAAAAGTAGCCATACAGCCCAGCATAATCTCCCCTGGCGAAAGCGTAATGAGGTTGCGTGTTGTTGGAATTTACGGAACGGTGGAGCAATGAAGGGAGGCAACAGGAAATAGAAAGAGGAGGATGAAATCTGTCCGGTATTACTAAAGAACAATCAGAGTGCAACACACTAACGCCATCAAAGTTCGAAAAGCACAGGTCCAGAATATTTCCACTGCAATTTTTTATGCGATTACACTGTGCCATAGAAGTGAAAGCCAAAAAATCTAGCAGCCTATTACCCTTCTGTTCAATGTGGTGGTTGTAGTGGGAACAAGTTAGCTGGCTCCACTCCACGCCAGGAGCATTAAAATCTCCAAGCAGGAGGACTTTGCGGTTGCCATGAGTGATAAGCACCTGTTCAATGGAGGAGATTAACTTATTGAACGCCTCAGGAGCTACATCAGGAGGAATGTAAAAAACACCAACTAGAAGTTTATTCAGTTTTAGAGAAATGAATTTCGACCCATAAAGACTCATCGGCGTTATCAATATCGCTACGTAGCACACACGGGAGAGATTTGTCAACGGCGAGAAGGACCCCGCCCCCTTTTTGTTTGCATCCCGTTAAAGCACGATCATTACGATATACATGGTAATTTTGAGGAAAATAATCACTGGATAAGATATCGGGGCACAACCAAGTTTCAGATATAGCTATTAAAGGAAAGCAAGAAGCCAGAACGTTACCAAAGAATTCAGTCGCCTTAGTTCGAAGACCTCGCACATTCTGATAAAAAACATCTAAACTAGTCATGGTTGTTTTTCTTACGTGATGCGCTCAGAGCTGTGAAGCATGCCTTCGCGAAACATGCCTCGAAACTCCTTAAAGAGGCAGTCTTTCGGCCAAACAGCGGGGTCATTTAGGCGCTCGAAACACTCTTCATTCAAGGAAATATAAAAGGATGCATAGGTGTCGAATTTAGTCTTCAGTCGTCGGCAGCTCAAGGGCGAGACACCTAAAGTGGACAGGTGAGCATTGAGACTGGCAGGGGTGGTGGTCGGAGAAAGCTTGGAAACAAACATAGCTTTGGGGCGCTTCGGCTGCGAAACGACGACCAGTCCAGATGTGTCTGACGCACCCACACATGCCCGGCTTCGGCGCTTCTTCTCAAAACTGGGAGAGTGACAGTCAGGCACAGACACGGAAAGCACTGGGAAAGGGGTGGACGGAGTTGGGTGCAGTGTAGGAGACGCCGGAGACACCGCCTGCAGCGGAGCCGACGTAGCCGACGAGGATGGCACTTCATTGTTAACAGCTTGGATGAAAGAAGGCTTCCCCGAGCTGCCGCGCATTCCATTCTGCAAAGCAGCGGGACGGCGAAGCAATTCAGCTCGCGAGGAGCAAACCTCTGCACGCAGGGAAGTGACCAACTTCGCATAATGGGCGCGGTCTCCCTCCCTCTCCTGACGGAGGCAGGCAAAAGCCCGCGCGTTTTCCCGGCGCAGAAGGTCGTTGTCCTCGCGCAGCCCGGCCACTTGGTCGCTGAGAAAGGAAATTCCCTCCAGCACGTCAGCGAGGAGCGCGCGAAGACCGGCAGGTTCGGCACCAAGGTCACCCGGTTGGAGCGGGGGCGCCGGGGCCTTCTTGACGACTGTCGGTGAGCCTTGACGAAGGGAGCAGGGGGAAGAAGCCCTGCTTGCGGGCGCGCCGAAGTCGTCGCTGGCTCCACTAGGCCTAGCCGCCACCTCAACCGTTTGACAGATGTTACACTTGAACGGCCGAGCGCCAGATCTCAGGAGTTGAAGCTCAGCGTCCGGCCACACAACACACTTCGCGTGCACGCGTTTTTTACAGGCAATGCAGCGGAAAAACTTTTGTTTGCCATAAAAAACGCAAGAGCAAAGAACACAACAATCCTTGCTAGGCGCCATCTTGAAAATAATAATAATAATAATCAATCAATCAATCAATCAATCAATCAACCTTTATTTTCGGTGCGCAGGAACAACCCTGGGGTCATGGTACTGGTACACCATATACAAACATTTATAAAAACAAACTGAAATCAAGACAACACAACACAGGAAACCATATATATGAAAGAAACAATAAAGTAAAAATAGTTAGAGATCCCAGAAAGCAAAACAGCAAAAAAAGGAAGCCTAGTGTTCGAAGCCATGACACCGGCCAGCAAAACGTTGAAGGCACGTGAAAAATTGAAAATACACAAGCAAATACTCAATGCACATGACGGAGATAGATTATACACATAAAACAAAGGTTTTGTAACAAAATGTTAGGAAGTTTCAAAATGGAAAAACGAAGTTCAGCGTTACAAGCACTGAGACTTAAAACCGACAGAAATTCAAGCAACACAAAATCAGGAAAAGTGAAAAACAAACAAGCAAGATGAAGATTTGCATAAAATAAATACGGAACATAAATACGGCACATAACTGACATAACGGCACTTAAGCTACAACAGTTTTCAATTCATTAGAGAACAAAGACAAAGAGCTCTGGAATATATCAAGACGATCGGAATATTTATTATATGCACATTGTATACTGCAGATGGACGAGCGTCGTCTACTTAAAGCATCTGTTCTCAAAGTTCGAAATCTTCAGAAAAGTTTGTTCGGCAAGTTGACATTGATAAGTGCAACCAAGTCATCACACAAAATATCACCATGAAGAAATTTATAAAGAAAGATAATATCAGCTCTCATTCGTCGACACCAAAGGGAAGGAATACTTTTGAGACAAGACATGCTGCCGTTTGCGTCTTCTTTTACATGACGAAAATGGTGCCTAAAGATAGAAAGGAACACATTTTGAACCCTTTCGATGCGGTCACTATTGGACTTGCGTGTTTCATTCCAAACAACAGAACCGTGTTCGCGAAGAGGTAAGCAGAGAGCCGAATACAACTTTAAGAAAGGAAGAGGACTTTTAAACTCTCTAGAATACCTGCAAACAGCACCCAGACATCGAAAAGAGCGTCCGGTAATTTGTGTAACGTGGGAAGAGAAAGTCAGATAAGAATAAAATAGTACTCCCAAGTCCGGAATTTCGGTCACCCTCGTCAGTGCAGTGCTTGCTATTTTATAAGAGTATTGCAGCTGTTGAGTTTTCCTACTATAGGAACGAGTCCAGGATTCCTGCCCAAGCGCCCCTAGTTCTCAAAGCTGCCACCACGTGCCGTAGCAGAATGGAATTTTGCCTACACGGGCTATTTTCCCTCATTCTTCTCGAGGCGGTCGCGGCGTTCGACCGGTTTGACTGTCAAGTGCGACGGCGCGGTCAACTCCTTCTCCTCAAGTTAATTGTTCGTCTGTGAGCGGGGAGTCACTTCAATAGAGTTCCCCCGCGACTATTGTGGGATGGCAAGCGGATGCCTCAGAATAGCTGAAGCTTGAGCCGGTTGGTGCAAAAGTTGGGACGAAGCGAAGACGAGACACTCGTCTTCGCTTCGTCCAGTTCATTGCGCTGCCCTCTACTCTGAAAGCGGATGCCCTCTGCGTTAGGATTTTGGTGGAGCTTGGAAAGGTTGTCCGCTGCGAAGTAATTCACGACAACTACTAGATATACGGCTTATGTCTATCTACGACGCTATTTTCCTGTTTATTGCACATTTCATACCACCGGAAAAAAAAAAGCATTGGATAATAATTACTTATTTCGGACAGCTACAACTGCGGAACGATATTTTCGAGTAAAAAAATGCTACGGCAGCAGCCGCCGTTTCTTTCTTCCGAAATTTGGTATTCTTGAATGACTTTTGAGAAAATTCAAATTGCAGGGACGCATCTAATTACGTAAGCAGAAAGCATGAAATTTCAAAACGCGTTCAAAACAGTACCTGCGAGCGATGTTCCCGGTGCGTCACCTTAGCTACTTCAATGAAGTTCTGGAATTGATTCATTTTATGACATCGTGACGTATCAATAATTAGTTTCAGAATTCCTCTGTCACTGCTCATTATTACCTTTCCGCACGATGCGAACTCACGGACACACCACTAGAGATAAAGATTTGTAACTAGTGCTTCAACTAAGGGCTTAGCTTCCATATGAGTAATATTCTACATATATTTATTTATTTATTTATAACTATCTCTCAGTTTCCTCGATGAGTAAGGTAAGCTAAAAAAGACACAAGTACAAGTTTTAACATGTGTGACAAGTAATGCGTGAACGGGGTATATACAAATGAACGCTAAACATAAGAAATGCATAAAACAAACCTACACATAAATGAGGATCTCACCTCATGGCAGAACAAAAACTGCAATTCGCTGCACGGATATCGCGTCTGATGAATATTAAATTTTACTGCATTTCCTGCAAACGATGTCGATCGCATGAAGACTCCTAACCTTAGGTGGCTTCATTAATTTATGTTGTCGGTCGCCCTCCAAGCCCGTGGTATTCGCGAGAATTATTCGTTTTAAAAGTATTCACATATACTGTTTTCTTTTCCGTTTTTCTTGTTTTTCTAGAAATAAGAATTCCCGTTGCCAACGCGCCATTTACCACAGCAGAACGCCTTTGAGGCGATATAAGATTAACAAGGACACTGCGCTAACATGAGTGCTCACTGTATATGAACTCCGATACGTATTGTAGAAAAATTCTGAATATAAATCACCCCGAATATGTGTACTCCAGTTACAAGGCCGAATAGAATCCGCGAATTGGAGTGAATTGGTAAGCATTCATGTTGGATACACATAAAGAAGTGCGGGGGTCACGAGCAATAGCGTTAGGTCAAAAGGGGGAAATCCCCGCTTCACGTTTTATGAGGCGCACCACAGTGCATTCCTCCGGATTAATTTTGAACACCTGGGGATCTTTAAAGTGCGCCGAAATCCCGGACACACGGTCGTTCTTGCTTTTCGCCTCCACCAGAAAAGCGGCCGCCGCAGCAGGGAATCGAACCCGCGTCCTTGTGCTTAGCAGCGCAACGCCTAAGCCCCGCTTTACCCACACCCTCTCTTTTCGGAACCGGCTTCCGAAACAACGACAGCGAGCCGCCTCATGACAAATACATTTTTTAGGCGAAGCTCATTTGAATACATAGAGTTTTTTGTATTTTGCATGTATGCAAACAAAAAGTTACGTATCTGAAGAGTGAGGCGTTCTTTACCGTGGGGCGTTCGAAAAAAAATGTCCCGGTGTAGGCATTGTCAGTACGCGGTCACCACCAATGTCACTCGCCGTTCTTGACCTCAAGCTTATGCGTCTCAACACTCGATCCGCACCATCAGTAGACTAGTTAATATGATGCACCGTCTGCTCGTTCGCTCGAGTCAAAATAAAAGTGCGTGGATAAATGTATATGTCTTCCTTGAGGATGCCCATCGTCAACTTTCAACAGAAATTAAATTTGTTTACACCTTTCCGGTAAATTTGGCGCCACCTGCGTGTCACGTACCAAGACAAGCTTCGCTGGTAATCCACATTCACCTGGAATGTCTCGTGATTTTTCTTTTCGATTATTCCTCACAAAATTGGGAGCTATCAATCTACATTTAATCTACTATAACACTTACATGTTCCAGCGTGACCAATTCGACACTTAATGTTGCTGCGGACATACATTCTTACGCAGTAATATTACCACTCCAGACACATCGGATAATCTCAAAAAAAAAAAAAAAAACTGCGCGCAAATTAACGGGGACAAGAACACACGAAGAAAGCAGAGAACCCCGTTAATTTTCGCGCAGTTTTTTTTTAGATGCATTATTACGAACTCGCCCAAATCTCAACCCTTTTACATCGGATAACTTGGAAACCCGCTCAAAACATTTTATAAGTGCAGCTTTTCTGTGTGGACTCAACACGCAAACCCTTCTGTCCGTCTGGGGTGCAGGATGTGCCAGACTTTCCTGCATGCGAAAATTGTAAGAATAAAAGGCCCTGAACCTTGGTGTTTTAATACAAGAGCACTTATTTCGGCCTTCCCAGGGAAATCAAGAAAACGGCCGCAACAGCACTCAATTGTCGTCGTCATAATTCCACAGCTCAGACGACAAGGACAGAAAGAAAAACGCAAGACAGGCGCTATGTACGACCGGCGCATGCGATTCGCATGCGACTGATCCGCCAAAACCCGTCCTAACAATCAGTCGTAACGATCAGTCGCATGCGAATCGCATGCGCCGGTCGTTCATGTGTCTAGCGCTTTAAACAAGTCCTCGCCAAAAACGAGCATCTGCAGTATCTGCGAGCTTCCAAAAAAAAGTGAAAGGTATGACATCATGAAAAGTATGTCATATATGTGGGCTTTTGTTTCCGTCCCATGGATGTATTATATATACATGGTGGTTTCCTCAATAAACTTTCAGCGCCTGTTTGGTGTCCTTTCTTTTATCTTTTTACTGGCCTAAAATAACTTAAAATGACGAGCAACAACAGTTGTAATAAACACGTTCGATTTGCGTGCTTGCAACTCCCATGTTACCAACGGGCGCGAATTTCGCTGCCTCAAACGCTCGCTCGAATACGTTTTCGTACCGAAACGACCTGTACCGAACCGCCCTGTACCGAAATGTCCTGTACCGAAACGTCCGTGTACCGAAAAGACCGTACCGAAACGCCCTGTACCGAAAAGACCAGTACCCCCGAAATGTCCGTGCACCGAAATGTCCGTGTACCGAAAAGACCGTACCGAAACGCCCTGTACCGAAAAGACCTAGACCCCCAAAATGTCCATGCACCGAAATGTCCGTCTACCGAAATGTCTGCGCCGAAATGTCCTACACTGAAATGTCCGGATCCCCATTTGACTAAAATGCCACCTTTGAGCTTACACACAACGTTTTTCAAAACCATTTGATTGAAATGCCGTTTGAGACAAAAGAGCACGACTATTGACCTTAAAAATCTCCAAGGCCTTTGAAACGCGAAAGCTTGTACTCTCGCACCCAGTTTGTTCGTGCCGATTTGCAATTATTTGCGGTAAAACTTTGTTATTAAAGAGCTCGCTCATAATCACTTTTCTTTTGTTTTTGTTTACTATCACTTGGTCGACTACTAGAAAGTAGCTTAGACTCCCAACACCAGTGGTACGAAAAAAGAAAAAAAAAACTGCCTATGTTGTGCAAGTTTTGTGAGCCGCGGGATGACGTGCCTTCGAATATCTCTAAAAGTTCGTATGCACACGTGCTTGTGGGGTCGCAAATGATCGTCATTCAGCGGAATCAATGGGAAATTGGGTAAGCCCATTACCAATTGGTTCCTCTGTAGGACCCACACAACATGCAGTGAAGGTAAACTTTTGGCTGCGACCTGTCTGGTTGGGAGGCTACAAATAAAAAGCTATAATTACACTGCAAACAATGGTACAATAAATGGAGAAGCCGACGTTTCACAACCAGCTTTCTTTCTCAGGGGTGGCTGGGGTCAGCCTGCTGCCGCGTCCGATAGCCTTTCAACGCGTTAGGTATCTCACAAAGCCCCTCTCTGTCTAGCGCAGGCCATGCCTATACACAAAAGTGAGAGTCCAAAGGTAGCGATTAAGGTATTGTGACGTTGTGCCACCAAGTTTTCGTTCTCGACGATGGCCGTCCCGACGAAGTCAATTCTGTGGCCGGGTGCATGGCAGTGCTATAGCTATACATGCACCATGAGCTGACATAATCTCTTTACTGCACAACAAAGAGCCACCGAAGAAGCCCCCAGGACACAATGACCAGTCTCATTCGCCCCAGTGTCGCCCATCTCAAGGAACACGCTTGCTCCCTGCACCCTTCCGCGCCTCGCCGTCATACCTGCCTTAGTCATACCGATGGCGCCCCTTTCCAGGAATCGCTTCTTTTTCGCCCCGTTGGCCTCCACGGCTTCAAGCGGGGTATAATAACACTTCCGACATTGTTGGATGCAGACGTCTCCTCGCCTGCTCCCATTATAATAGGAAGGAACTTTTAATCGGCTGGTGTGGCGAGAGCTGCAACAGTTGTCTATAAGCTTTCGGCGCCCACTTTGCACAGTGGAAAAGCACAAATGGCACCCCCGACATAGGAGGCTGGTTCTCCAGCAACAACCCCCCCCCCCCCCCCTCCCTGGTCAATCCCCTTAGCAACGCCACTGTAAGTGCGATAGCTGATTATTTTTGAGTAGAACCAGAGTCCTTCAATACACCGAATGCAACGACGACGGGGTGATAGAGAATATCAGGAAAGGCGAATGCACACGTGCTTTAATTAAAAGGCGCTTTGGTTTCTTTCCTTTTTATTTTTTTTTCGTGACGGTTGAGGGGCTCATTAAACGCGGAAAGTTTGGTCTCTCTCTTGGTCTGTTTGTCAGCCTGTCTTTCTGTTCTTCGATTCAGCCGCCCGGCCAAAGTTAATGCAGAGGAGAGTTCTAAACAATTAAGTCCGCTGGCAATGTCAATACTTGTGATTATTGTTGAGCCGAAACAAAACATTAAGCATATTTGAAATAAAATACCAATACATAACAGATATTTGCATTGTTCCTTAGAAAAATTGCAAATGAGTAGTCCTTGATAAGTTAATTATCTGTACGTATGCTGCAGAAAACATTATTACAAGCATTTCCAACTTCTGATAAAACAAACACTGCAAACCCGCCGCAGCCCCTGCTAACAACGAAGCCGGGACGGAAGCGTGCGGCGATAAAAAGAGAGAGAGAGAGAGAGAGAGAGAGAGAGAGTAATTTATTGCATGGAAAGAAAACACAGAGAGGTCGGCCTGATCGTATAGTCTCTGACCTGCTACTTTGTGTGGGGGTGGGCAAGGGGGAAAGAGCATAGATGGAGAGGGTGACAGGTATGACGATTATAATAGGTGCCTTCCGTAATGCATTTCTAAAAACGCCTTATTAAGCACTTGCGTTATCAAAAAAAACCAACGCATACAAATGCGGAATGCCGAGAAATTGCCCTACATCATTTAGCGGTCTAAAAAGGCACAGGTTCCTTTTCCCGCGCAGTGGCCCTCATTTCCGCAGCCTTTGTCGTAGGGGATCCGCAAAGTGTGAAAATAAAATAGTTACTCTCACTGATTTTTGAAAAAAAAAGCGATAATAAGTCGTCAAAACACGACCGAGGAAATACGGTGATACTGTCATTGATTTGTTATATAAAATACTTAATAAGTCGCTACAAAAAGAATAATGAACAATTATGTTTTATAAATGCTACAAATATCCCAGCTAATATTCAACAAATAAACAGAAGTTTTTTTTTTTGGCAAGGCCGCATAACCAACTAACTGCTGGCCTAAAATAACGCAGAACTGCGAACAAGAACATCTGTAATAATTAGGTACGAATTGCGTGCTCGCAACCACCACGTAAACAACGCGCGCAGCCTACAGCGCATGCCGGAATTCGCCTTTGTACCGAAACACCCGTGTCCCGAAAGGTCCGCGTCCCGAAACGCCCGTGTCCCGAAAGGTCTGTGCGCCAGAAAGACCGTACCGAAACGCACTGTACCGAAACGTCCTGCACCGAAAAGACCGGAGCCGAGCGGGGCTGCCGGCGGCGGGCCGCCGGCAGCCGACCGCGGAGGCTATGGGGGCTGTAGAGGATGCCGGCCACTACGAGAGAGGGCACCACACGTTCCCACTCTCTAACCTGGCATCAGACTCCAGACAAAAAGTGCCCAGTAACATTTTTCTGTGAACCAATCACGTGGAATTTTATGGCGTCTTGAAGTTAACATACTGTAGTACTCAAATCCGGGAGAGCAATTGGATATCTGATCTTGTAGCGACACAGTGCTCGATTTAAGAGAGCCAAGTGGTCCATTTTTCAGAGACTGCCCATAGACGCCATTGACAAAAAGTTATATGCCCAGGTAACACGCATCGTTCGAGTTACATGATTGAAAATATACAGTAATGGAGAGTGAAAGCTGTTCTGCATACAACCGGGAGAGCAATTAGCTCACTGGTTTGGGTGAGGAGCTATTGATTTTTCATTTTTCGCTCCCTTCAGTTACGGAGCGTCGCGCCGCCACACGCCGACAGAAGGCGCTGCTCTCCGCGGAGGCGCTTGGGCAGGAATCCTGGGTTCGACAACTTTCGTTTTTGAGGGGTTGAAAATTAAGTCGTTTTTGGTGCACCAAAGATGGAATGACACGATATCGGCCTGAAGAGAATTACAGTCGTGAACATTACGCACGTCTCTGAAGATTTTTATATTATCAGCATACAACAAAAAGAAGAATTTTGAATGGCAGAAGCAACATCATTAATGAAAATGGAAAAAAAGAAGGGCGCCCAGAACGGAGCCCTGGGGTACACCACTGGTTCCTTTGTACCTAAATGATGTTTGACCGTTAACACTTACATAGCAAAGGAGCGACACTGGCCTATAGCTCATGTGGTCACTTTTTGGGCCTGACGTGAAAACAGGGAATACACGAGAGATTTTCCATGAGCGAGGGTACGTGCCAGACCGGAGACAGTTATATATTGAGGTGAACACAGGAACGAATATATTTGAATACGATTTTATAATTGCAGCAGGAATACCATCTGGCCCAGAAGAAAACGAGGGCTTTAGCCGCTTGATGCTGGTCCGCACGATGTTCTCATCCAATTAGAAACAAACGGAGTTACCGTCCTGGTGACAAGAGACGCTGCCGTTATCACTACCACCGCTAAGCCCAAACAAAGAAGAAAACTGACGAGCAAAGCAGTCGGCCGCATCTGCAGCCTCATCGCCGTTGGAATCCAGTAGACGAATAGATTCTTTCGTTGTACTAGATCTAGAATGAGTGTACTTATAGAAGGCTCCCGGCTGATGAGTTGCTTTAGTTTCAACTGACGCCAGGTACAAAGCATGATCACGCTTGTGCAATATTTTGCATAGGGCACGTAGGCGCCGGAACTCCTGAGCGAACTGATTCGCACCAGAGCGCTTCATCTTTTTGTGCGCACGTTCTTTGAGTTCCAGGGCACCCCGCCATTCAGAAGAAAACCAGTGTGAGAACTTGAACTTCTTTGGTAAATATTGCGGTATGTATTTCTTCATACCCAAAAGCACAATCTCAGTAAAACGGTCAACTTGTTCATTGACATCACAGTGGTCAATGACTGTTGACCGAGGGGCAGCAGAAAAGTAGCCATACAGCCCAACGTAATCTCCCCGGGCGAAAGCGTAGCGAGGTTGTGCATTGCTTGAAATTACAGAATGGTGGAGCATTGTAGGAAGGCAACAGGAAATATAAAGGGGAGGATGATATTTGTCGGGTATTACTAAGAAATAATCAGAGCGCGACACACTAATGCCATCGAAGTTTGAAAAGCACAGGTCCAGAATGTTTCCACTGCAGTTTTTTATGTGATTACGCTGTGCCATGGAAGTTAAAGATGAAAAATCTAGTAACCTATAACCCTTCTGTTGAAAGTGGTGGTTGTAGTGGAAACAGGTGAGGTAGCTCCATTGAACGCCAGGAGCGTTAAAATCTCCAAGGAGGAGGACCTTGAGGTCGCAATGAGTAGTGAACACCTGTTCAATGGAGGAGACTAACTTATTGAACGCGTCAGGAACTAGATCAGGAGGAACGTAAAAAACACCAACTAGAAGTTTTTTTTAGTTTTATATATATGAATTTCGACCCATAAAGACTCACCTTCGTTTTCAATATCGCTACGTAGCACACACGGGAGAGATTTGTTAACTGCGAGAAGTACCCCGCCCCCCTTTTGTTTGCATCCCGTTAAGGCACGATCATTACGATATACATGGTAATTTTGAGGAAAATAATCACTGGATAGAATATCAGGGCACAACCAAGTTTCAGATATAGGTATTAACGGAAAGCAAGAAGCCAGAACATTACCAAAAAACTCAGTCGCCTTAGTTCGAAGACCTCGCACATTCTGATAAAAAAGATCTAAACTAGTCATGATTCTTTTTCTGATGTGTTGCGCTCAAAGCTGTGAAGCATGCCTTCGCGAAACATGCCTCGAAACTCCTTAAAGAGGCAGTCCTTCGGCCAAACAGCGGGGTCATTGAAGCGCTCGAAAAACTCTTCACTGACGGAAATATAAAAGGATGCGTACGTGTCAAATTTAGTCTTCAGTCGTCGGCAGTTCACGGGCGAGACACCTAAGGTTGACTGATGGGCATTAAGACTAGCAGAGGTCGTGGACGGAGAAAGCTTTGAAACGAACATTGCTTTGGGGCGCTTCGGCTGCGGAACGACGACCAGTCCACATGTGTCCGATGCCCCTACACATGCCCGGCTTCGACGCTTCTTCTCAACAGTAGGAGGGAGACAGTCAAGCACAGGCGCAGAATGCACCGGGGAAAGTTGGGACTAATAATAATAATAATCAATCAATCAATAAATGATTTATTTAACGTTCCCAGGAACAACCGAGAGGTCTTGATGCTGGCGCACAAAAAAAAAGAAAAAAAAACTAAGAATAACACAATACAACAAGATGACTGTTCAGAAGAAAACTATGAGAGACACAATACGCACAGAAATATTAGGACGACACGACAAAAGTAGATTAACACAGTATGAGAAATAGCTAATGATAATGACGAAAAGTCAGATAATAAACGAAAACTGTGACCCATCAAAAACATCGAGGTCAAGAAAATAAAAATTATAAAGATTTTGTATCCTGTTGAGGTTTGAGTGCTCAGAGAGGCGGATAGTTACAAGAAACGGCCTGCTCTCTCTTGTTTTCTTCCGCGGAATCCGGAAATTAATACTATTGAGCAGTATAGGACAGGATATAGTACCGTGAAAGAGCTTGAAAAGACAGAAGAGATCGCCGCGATTTCGCCGGCAGCGAAGTGAAGGCAGTGACAATAGTTCAACGGTGTTAGGACATGAGCCAGAGTCATTTTTAGCGAAGCGATGGTTGTAAACGCTTAGAATTTTTTTCTGGACACGCTCAATTACGTTACTTAAGGAATTAGAGATGCCATTCCAGATCACAGATGCATACTCATGTTGAGGAAGACATATTTTGGGGTACAATTTGCGGAGTGGCATAGGAGAATTGAATTCTCTCAATATTCTACAAACACAGCCTAGAGAACGAAGACCCCGCATAGCAACACGCTTAGTATGAGCTGAAAAATGCAAGGTGCTATCAAAGAGAACGCCGAGATCATTGATCTCACAAACCCTACATAAAGACACAGATTTGACAGAGTATAAAAAAGATGGGCTAGATGATTTGTGTGTGAAACTCATGACTTTTGTCTTTGAAATATTGAGAGAAAGGTTATTGTTTTTACACCATTCTGAAAAAGAACACAAATCAGACTGCAACGAGCGATGGTCGTTAAATGAATGAATTTCCCGAAATATCTTTATATCATCCGCATACAAAAGGAAAGAAGAATTCCGAATGGCAGAAGAAACGTCGTTAACATACATTACAAAGGGGAGTGGGCCTAATACCGAACCCTGAGGTACACCACTGGTCACTTTGTAAAAGGAGGACGTTTGGCCATTCACGGCAACATAACATGATCTGTCATGAAGGTAGCTATACAATAGATTCACAACAGCGGTGTCAACAACAAAATGAGCAAGTTTAACCATAAGCATTGAGTGACTGACTACATCGAACGCTTTGCTGAGGTCACAGTAAATGGTGTCGACCTGTCCTCTCTGGAATACAGATGTAGATATGTGCGTCATAAAACTGGCAAGATTAGTGACGGTTGAGCGGCCAGGGACAAATCCATGTTGATTATTATTCGGTTTTCACATTAAAAGAAGGGCCAGCTCAAAAATCTATGACATGGCACAGAGAAGAGAAATGGGTCGATAATTCGAGACATCAGTTTTAGAGCCAGACCTAAATACTGGAAAAACACGAGCAATTTTCCACATGGTAGGAAGTGTGGAAGTAATTAGACAGTTTTTAAATATGCTAGTCAGTACTGGGACCAATATACTGCTATAAGCTTTTAGTATGGCTGAGGGGATACCATCTGGAGCACATGACAAGGATGGTTTCAAGCGCCTAATGCATTCGCTGATGAGATTTTCATCTAGCGACAGAGCATTGGGTGTGTTGATTTCCAAATGTTGTTCGATAGTAGTGCTAGAGTCAGAGGCTTTATAAACGGAAGAGAACTGCGTGGCGAAACAGTCAGCGACGGCTTGTAGTTCTGCTCCATTGGGGTCCAGTAGTATTAAAGGCTCTTCACTTTTGTTAGACCGTTTGTGTACATACTTCCAGAACTCAGCCGGCCTGTCAGAGGCGCTTTTTTCTAAGTGTGCAATATATGAACTGTGATCCCGTTTATATAGGCGTTTACAGAGAGTTCGAAAGCATCGGAAATCTTCCTTGCGCTCGAGAGATGGAGTGCTTTTAAGCTTTCTGTGTGCGCGATCTTTATGCTTTAGAGCACTTATAAATTCAGACCAGACCCCCGGGGGATATTTATGGAGTTTAGGAGTATATTGTGGAATATATTTGCGCATACTGCTTAAGATAAGTTCCCTTAGCTGATCTACTTGGTCATCAACATTGGTTTTTTCAGTTACGAGAGACCAGTCAATGGAGGATAAGTCACGGTGTAAGCCAACGTAGTCACCTCTTTTGAAAGCAAATCTGGGCGATTTGTTGATATTATTTTGAAAGCTCTGTTTTCCCCCTGACAGAGAGAGTTTTATTTTAAGTGGTGGGTGAAATTTATCGGGACGAACAAGACAAACGTCAGAGAGTGACACTTCAATAGGCTGATTGTTCGAAATACACAGATCTAATATGTTACCGCAAGGATTGGCAATACGATTATGTTAATTAGAATAATAATAATAATCAATCAATCAATCAATCAATCAACCTTTATTTTCGGTGCCCAGGAACAACCCTAGGGTCTTGGTACTGGTACACCATATACAAATCGTACATAAAAACAAACTAAAATCAAGACAACACAACACACAACTGTATGCATGAAAGAAACAATAAAGTAAAGATAGTTACAGTAATCTCAGAAAGCAAAACAGCAAAAAAAAAGAAAAGAAAAGAAACAGGAGACCTAGCGTTGCAAGCCATGACACTCGGACAGCGAAATGTTCAAGGCACGTGAAAAACAGGAAATACTCATTGAACATGACAGCGATAAGTTATACGCATAACACGAAGGTTTTATAACAAAATGTTCGGAAGTTTCAACTTTGAAAGAAGTTCAGCATTACAAGCACTGGCACTCAAACCTACAGAAATTCAAGCAACGCAAAACCAGGAAATGTGAAAAACAAACAAACAAGAACATGATTTGCCTAAAATAAATACAGCACATAAATTTGCAATGACTAAAGGCACTTAAGCTACAACAGTTTTCAAGTCGTTTGAGAAAAAAGAAAAAGAGCTCTGAAATATATCAAGACGATCAGAATATTCATTATATGCACATTGTATTCTGCACATGGACGAGCGTCTTCTACTTAAAGCATCTGTTCTAAAAGTTCGAAATGTTCGGAAAAGTTTGTTCGGCAAGTTGACATTGATAAGTGTAACCAAGTCGTCACACAAAATATCATGAAGAAGTTTATAAAGAAAGATAATATCAGCTCGCATTCGTCGACACCGAAGGTAAGGAAGACTTTTCAGAAAAGGCATACTGCCGTTAGCGTCTTCTAGCACATGACCGAAGCGGTGCTTAAAGATAAAGAGGAACTTATTTTGAACGCTTTCGATACGGTCACTATTGGACTTGCAAGTTCCATTCCAAACAACAGAGCCGTATTCGAGAAGAGGTAGGCAGAGAGCCGAATACAACTTTAAAAAAGGAAGAGGACCTTTAAACTCTCTAGAATACCTGCAAACAGCACCCAGACATCGAAGAGAGCGACGGGTAATTTGTGTAACGTGGGAAGAGAAAGTCAGAGAAGAATCAAATAGTACTCCCAAGTCTCGAATTTCAGTCACCCTCGGCAATGCAGTGCTTGCAATTTTATAAGAGTATTGCAGCTGTTGAGTTTTTCTACTATAGGAGACAACTTTCGTTTTTGAGGGGTTCAAAATTAGGTCGTTTTTGGTGCACCAACGATGGAATGACGCAATATCAGCCTGAAGATAATTACAGTCACGAATATTGCGCACTTCTCTAAAGACTTTCATATCATCAGCATACAACAAAAAAGAAGAATTTTGAATTACAGAAGCAACATCGTTAATGAAAATGGAGAAAAGAAGGGGACCCAGAACAGATCCCTGGGGTACACCCATTGTTGCTTTGTACCTAAATGAAGTTTGACCGTTAACACTTACATAGCAATATCGCTGCTGGAGATAGCAACGTATAAGACCCACCAAAGAAGCGTGGACATCTAACAGAATGAGCTTGGCAAGCAATAACGAGTGGTTGACTACATCAAAGGCCTTGCTCATGTCACAGTAGACCACATCAAGCTGGCTTCTACCAACGATTGCTGGGACAGCCTGCTCCATGAAGCACGCGAGGTTTGTGGAAGTTGAACGACCACGCATAAAGCCATGTTGATTAGGAATGAGGACGTGTTTAAGTGAGAAAGACAACACCATATGAAGAGATAACTCAATAGTTTAGAGGCAGAACAAAGGAGCGAGACTGGCCTATAGTTTATGGCGTCAGTTTTTGGGCCTGACTTGAATACAGGGAATACGCGAGAGATTTTCCATGAGCGAGGGAACGTGCCAGACCGGAGAAAGTTGTTAAACATTGAAGTGAACACTGGAACGAATATGTCTGCATACGTTTTTAGAATGGCGCCAGGAATACCATCTGGTCCACAAGAAAGCGAGAGCTTTAGCCGCTTGATACTGGTCCGCACGATATTCTCATCCAGTTGGAAACAACCAGAGTTACCGCCCTGGTGACAAGGGGCGCTACTGTTATCACTGCCACCGCTAATTCCAAAAAAAGAAGAAAACTGACGAGCAAAGCAGTCGGCCACCTCCGCAACCTCATTGCCGTTGGAGTCTAGTAAACGAATAGATTCTTTAGTTTTACTAGATCTTGAATGAATGTACTTCCAGAAGGCTCCCGGTTGATGGGTTGCTTTAGCTTCTACTGATGCCAGGTACGAAGCATGATCACGCTTGTGCAATATTTTGCATAAGGCACGTAGGCGCCGAAACTCCTGAGTGAACTGGTTCGCACCAGAGCGCTTCATCTTTCTATGCGCACGTTCTTTGAGTTTAAGGGCATCCCGCAATTCAGAAGAAAACCAGTGTGGGAATTTGAACTTCTTTGGTAAATATTGCGGGATGTATTTCTTCATACCCAAAAGTACAATCTCAGTAAAACGGTCAACTTGTTCATTGACATCAGGTTCGTCAATGACTGTCGACCAAGGGACAGCAGAAAAGTAATCTTACAGCCCAACGTAATAATAATAATAATAATAATAATAATAATAATAATAATAATAATAATAATAATAATAATAATAATAATAATAATAATAATAATAATCAATCAATCAATCAATCAATCAATCATGTTTATTTACGTGCCCAGGAACAGCCAGAGGCCTGAGTGCTGGCGCACGGGTAGTTTCATGAAAACAAAATACAAGAAACATATAGCAAGAAACAAACAAGCGACAAGACACACAAATTCAAGTAGTGAAAATGACAAATACAGCACAGGCGGAGCCTGGGTACAGGTAAAAAATAAAAAAAAGAAGATGCCTATGTTGCTCTGCCTGTCGTAAAGGCCACACGACAGGCAGAGCAACAAAGTTTGACAGTAATACAACAAAAACAACGGAGTGTAGAGACAAATGATAATATGAACAAATGACAATAAAGTTTCAAAAATAGGCAACTATCAGTTGGATAGACACAACCGCAGAGAAACCAAATTCCAGAAAAAAAATAGCGACAGACATATCATAGGTGTTTAACATACTGTATTCAACAGCGCTGTACGGTAAATTGTAAAGGATTTCTGAAATATGTCAAGGCGTTCAAAGAAGCGGTTGTAACAATTCTGTATTCTGCGCACAGGAGAATGATTGGAGTTGCGCGCAGCGGTCAAGAACGGGCGATGCGACCTGGTGGGCTTTTGTGGTACACTAAACTCTAAACAGTTAAGCAGGTCTGCGCAAGAAAGGTCACCATGAATAATTTTGTGAAGAAATGTAAGGTCTGCACGCATACGTCTGCAGTTCAAGGAGGGGATGGAAGGGACTATGGGTAAGTCAGAATCAGGATGAAAACTCTGATTGTGATGACGGTGCTTAAATATGGATAAAAACTTCTTCTGCACACGTTCTATTAATTCACTACTAGATTTGGAGATGCCGTTCCAGGCAACAGAAGCATATTCTAACTGTGGTATACATATTGCATTGTATAGCATTAGAAATGGATCTGGAGAAGAGAATTCCTTTGTAATCCGACACACATTTCCAAGGCTTCGGAGTGCTCGCCGGGTGATGAGCCTAATATGAGGAGAAAAAGAGAGGGTACTGTCGAAAAGCACCCCTAGGTCCCTAATCTCATCAACCCTTTGCAGAGGAGCTCCCTCAATACTGTAGGAAAACAGCAGACGGTGGGTTTTCCGGCTGTAAGTGACAACCTTTGTTTTAGTGGGGTTTAAAATTAGGCAGTTTTTCCTGCACCAGACCGATAATTCCGACACATCCCTCTGCAAGGCACAGCAGTCCTGAACACCGCTAATGTGCCTAAATAGTTTGACATCATCAGCATAGAGAAGAAAAGAAGAGTTTGTTAACACTGTTGAAACATCATTGATAAAGACAGAAAACAATAATGGACCCAGCACGGAACCCTGGGGTACACCACTGGTTGCAGGGTAAACACTAGACTTTTTGTAGTTAACATCTACATAAAAGGACCGGTCAAGGAGATAGTTGGACAACAAGGCAACAAGGCTTGCGTCTACACCGGACTTAGCAAGCTTGTTAATTAATAACTGATGGTTCACCACATCAAACGCCTTACTGAGGTCAAAATAAATAACGTCCAACTGGCCGTTTTCACAAACTGCAGCCGAAGCCTGTGTCATAAAGCTTGCAAGATTTGTGACCGTCGATCGACCAGAGAAAAAGCCGTGCTGATTTGGTATCACAACGTTCTTGACGCAGGCAGCAAGAACTTTGTGCAGAGCTGACTCAAAGAGTTTTGAGGCGACACAAAGGAATAATAATAATAATAATAATAATCAATCAATCAATCAATCAATCATTTGTTTGCGTGCCCAGGAACACCCGGGGTCGGCCTTTGTGCTGGCGCACGGAAACAGAACCACACGAAACATAATGTACACATCTTTCAAAAACAAAATAAAATACAAAATACAAAAAAAACGAAAGGATAGCTTATGTTGAAGTTACGGAATGAAAGTCATTTAAGTGCATGAACTCAAGCATAAAAGACAAATGCAGAATAAGAAAAGTTGGCAGTTACGCCAGTACAAACTCACAGACATGTTTGCGAAACAGAGTAGGGCAATCATTAAATATATCAAGGTAATCCGAGTACCGATTGTACGTGCGTTGCAGTCGGCACACAGGGCACAAGACACGCAGACAATTGGGGTTGCAAAAGGTATCATGTTTCCTGGTCCACTTTTGCGGCACATAAAGACGAACATGCTGTAGCAGCTGACCACAAGACACTATGCCGTGCATAATTTTAAAGAGGAAGAGAATATCAGCCTCGTTACGCCTGGAAGTTAAGCATGATAGCGTCAATGAAGAGGGCGATCCTGGGTTATAATTACTACTATCGCCAAAGCGATGGTTGAAGATAGATATGAACTTATTTTGGACCCTTTCTACAAGCTTACGGTTTGTTTTGCTCGTGCTGTTCCAGACAACAGATGCATATTCAAGTTGAGGACGACATATAGTTGTGTAGAGCTTGAGAAGAGAAATCGGCTCCTTGAACTCCTTGGACACGCGACAGACAACGCCAAGCGATCGAAGAGCTCGACGAGTAATTACCTGAATATGTGGAGAGAAGCTCAGTTTACTGTCGAAAGTGACGCCTAGGTCATTAACCTCTACCACACGTGGCAGTAATTCACCGTTGATGTTATAGGGAAACAAGATGTTGTCCGTCTTTCTTGTGTATGTCATTACCTTAGTTTTAGATGTATTAATGAGGAGTTTGTTGCATGAGCACCAATGCGAGAATGACGAGATTGCTCTCTGGAGAGCGGAACAGTTGGCAGAGTTGGAAACAGATTTAAATATTTTTACATCATCGGCATATAAAAGAAAATTACAATCATTAAATATTGTTGCGACATCATTTATAAAGATTGAGAAGAGAAGTGGCCCGAGAACTGAGCCCTGAGGGACACCACTGGTGACCTCATAGGAAAGAGAAGACTGTTCATTTACATGCACGAAACATGACCTATCACATAGATAATTGCATATAAGAGATATCAGGGATGGTTGTATATCAAGCTCAGATAGTTTTTTGGCTAAGAGCTCGTGGCAGACGACATCAAAAGCCTTGCTTAAATCAAAGTAGACTACATCAAGTTGACCTCTCCCTTGCACAGCTTCCGAAGCATGCAGCATGAAGTTGACGAGATTGGCAGTGGTCGATCGGCCCGCGAAAAAACCATGCTGTTCAGGTATTAATGTGGTATTTATACTGAATGTAAGTAGTTTATGCAGTATTGACTCAAACAATTTAGAAGCAGCACATAGAATAGATATCGGTCGGTAGTTCGTGGGGTCCAATTTAGAACCTGTCTTAAATACAGGAACAACCCTTGCATTCTTCCAACGAGCGGGGAACTTGCCAGACTTGAGAGAAGTTTGAAATATACACGTCAATACTGGAACTAGGATATCACCAAACGCTTTCAGTACGACAGAAGGAATGCCGTCAGGGCCGCATGAAAATGACGATTTCAATTGTTTCAGAGCTTTCAAAACGAGACTTTCCGAAACCAGCACTTCTAAGTTTTTACAGTAACCTAGAGATTGTGGAGGGGGGCAAGCTGCACTGTTGTTGCCATAAGTGGAACGGAATTGTCGCGCAAAGGCAATGGCAACGTCCGATATGCTCTCTCCTCGTTCATCGATGAGGTTAATGTTCCCAGGTGAATTTTTCCATGTTTGAGAATGGACGTGGCCCCAGAAAGCTTTTGCATTGCGTGTTGCATCAGCCTCAACCGCGGCAATGTAATTCGACCTATCGCGCCTAACCAGATATTTACAAAGAGATCTGAGTTGACGAAACTCATTCTGCCACCTTTCCTGCCCCGTTTTCTTAGCTTGCTTGTGCGCTCGATTTTTCCTCCCCAAAGCTCGTTTAAGTTCAGTAGAAAACCAACGCGAAAAATTGCCTTTCTTTTCAAATTTTGGGGGAACAAACCTGCTCAAGCCATCGTGAACAACTTCAGTAAAAAAATTGGTCTGTTCATCAACGTCGTTGAGGTTAGCTATTGGGGACCAATCAGTGTTACTAAGAAAGTGAAATAAACCAATGTAGTCACCACGAGCAAAGTCGTAACTACTGCTTCCTGGTGTGCAAAAAGGGGGACTGTAATGGAGGAGAGATACGTTATGCAATGAAATATGTAATGACGGATGAAACTTGTCCGGTTTTACAAGGTTAGTATGACTGCGCGAGACGTCTACAGCTTCCAAGCTAGTCAGACACAAATCTAAGACGTTCCCACATGAATTCCTAATGAGGCTGCACTGCTGCAAGGAAGTAAAGGAAATAAAATCAAATAGAAAGTCACACTTCGGAGGTATTGGGTGAGACGCCTGACTGACCCGCTGAGTCTCCCAAGAAATCCCCGGTGCGTTAAAGTCCCCAGTGACAAGGAAATGGTGATCACTGTGAGATATTACTGTAGTTTGGATTGTGTTGAGGATATTTCTGAACTCACTGGCATGTGTCTCGGGGGAAATGTAGTATGTACACACTAAGAGCAGTTCACCCCGATCACAAAACACCTCTAACCAAATACACTCACTCTCTAATTCAAGGTCAAGGCGGCGTTTACACTTGATGGAGTGATGTAGGGCAATAAGCACACCACCGCCCCGTTGTTTATCGTGCAACGGGTCACGGTCATGCCGGAAAACTTGGTAATGCGGAGGGAACAAGGTATTGGAACTTATGTCCGGGCACAACCAAGTTTCTGTTAGAATAATTATAGGCCAGCAAGAAGAAACGACATTTGAGAAGAATTCAGCTGACTTTGTGCGAAGTCCACGGACGTTCTGATAAAAGCAATCAAAGCTACTATTACCTGCCATCATCATCAAGTCATTGCTGCTCTGCATGAATCATTTTTTCGTGCAATTCACCACGGAAGGGCTTGAAAAGACAGTGCCGAGGCCACAGCGCAGGGTCTTTGAGCCGCTCAAAACACGCGTCATCAACAGCGACGTAGAAAGAGGCGTAAGAGTCATGCCTCGTCTTTAAACGTTTGCACACAATCGGGGCGGCCCCCACACCTGACAGGTGCTCGAAAACGTGAGCTGAAGTTGTAGACGGAACCAGTTTTGTTACAAACACAGCTTTTGGGGTCTTGCGACGGCTGACAGCCACAAGACCAGATCCCTCAGATACACCAACAGCCAGGGGACGCGGTACGGAGTTCTTGGGAGTGCGTTGCTGCAGGGGTAGCTGCAGGGGCGGATGGTCCAGGCGATGGGATTTCGAAGAAACCACCTTCGAGCTGGGATCGGCCGAGAGAGGCGATGCGGCAGGCGATGCGGCAGGCGAAGCGCTCTGCGACAGCGGAGTGGGGGGTATTGTTTCCGCGGACGACGCGGTTGGAAGCGGCGGGAACTCGGCTAGCCGAGAGGGGGAAGGAGGGGCTTCCCTCAACCGAGTCAAATCTGTGCGCAGTGCACGCTCCTCCTGCCGCAGGGTCTTCACGACATCGGCGTGAGCTTCAGCCTTTGTCGCGTTGTCCCGGCGCAGCCGCTCATTGTCCTCTCCCAACCTGGTAACCTGATCGGAGAGGAAGGAAATTCCTTCCAGGGCGTCCACGAGAAGGGCGCGCATGGACAGCAGCTCGGCCGCAAGGTCAACAGGTTGGGTGGCGGGGGCTGTGCGGGGAGGGCTCGACGAAAGTGTCGCCGCCGAAGCAACGCCGCCGTAGTCGTCGTTAGGGCTAGCCAGCACACATGGCGACGAGGCAGACTTGCAGGCATTGCACACAAAACGACGCGCGCCTGACTTAATAGACTGTAGGTCCTCGTCCGGCAACGTTATGCACTTTGCGTGAGCACGCCTGTTGCACTCACCGCAACGAAGAAATTTCTGTTTCCCGTAGAAGACGCACGAGCACAGAACACACGCATCCTTACTGGGCGCCATCTTGGAAAAAAATAATAATAACAACAATAACAATAATAATACTTTATTGCCCGTATTTGTACAAGTACAGAGTAGCGGTCCCGTCAAAGCCTACTTAGGCTTCAGGGACTAGGCCCGGCAAGTCGACAAGCGAAAGACAAAAAAGGCAAACAAGTACATCATGTCACCAAAATATCAACAAAACAGCCACCTAAGAAGATAAGTATGCGTATAATGAGATATGCGAAATTTACAAACAATCAGGAAAGTACCATGTAATCATTCAAAGTTATTTTAAGTTGCCGTTTAGAAGAGGCCGAAAAAATTTCCTCCGGCAACTCATTAAATATTTTTGTTACATAAACACATCTTCGTGCCATACCGCACCGAGTACGCGAACGAGGAACAACAAAACGAGGCTGAGATCGCGCAACTCTAACAGGCTTGTTTTGAACCTTAAAATCAGACTCCCAAAAGTGAGTTGTTACTACAGTTTGTACAACAGGACTATCAAATGAAGGCAAGTACAACGCTTTGAAAATGTCTGTGGAATTGCACATAGGAGAACCATAAGCTATAGATTCTAATATGTTTTTCAGCACTGAATCAACTCTACTTTTCCAACGTGAAGAACAGCTACCAAAAATGGTGATGCCATATCTTAAAACACTATATCCGAGTGCATGCGCGATACTTTTCTTAACATGCATGGGAACAAAAGTTTTCATATTAAATAGTACACAAGCCACCTTACGAAGTTTACCGCAGACACACGATAAATGGTGTTGTCACGTCAATGCACAGTCAAAAAAATTCCTAAATACTTGACATATTCAACATATTCAACCACATTACATTGGCAAGGATGGGGATGATCATGTAAATATACAGGAATATTTATCGGTGTAGTTTTCAATGGATTCCGAACACAAATCATTTTAGTTTTGTTGGAATTTATGGTAATGCGATTATGAGAAAACCAACGTACCACGTTACTTATGTCACTTTGTAAAGTATTGACCGCTCTTTCATAATTGAGATGCTTTGAGAGTAAAACTGTATCATCGGGGTACTGAAAGACTTTACATTTAGCAATTGCCGAAGGAAAATCATTCATGTAAATATTGAAGAGGAGTGGAGATAAGATTGAACCTTGTGGTACACTGGTTAATAAAGGCAGAGGAGTGCTGAATTCTAAACGGTTATCCGTAGCAACAACCTGAAATCGACCGCATAGATATTGATTTAGTAAATCGTAAAACGGCCCCCGGAAACCTAATAAGTACAGTTTTCCTAACAATATTTTATGGCAAACGGAATCAAACGCTTTTATGTCTAAAAATAAAGCACAGGCGAACAGATTACTTTCAAAAGCGGAGTACAGTTCGTCCGGAAATTCTTCCAAGAGTGTGATAGATCCACGTCCGGTAACAAACCCAAACTGCCGAGGCGAAATTACGAAAAAGTTTTCAAGAAAGGAGGACACCGTTATCAAAAGAAATTTTTCTAATATTTGAGACAGGATGGGCAGTATAGAAATGGACCTATATGAATTTACTATATCTTTCGGACCTGCTTTGTGAAGAGGACGTACAATAGCAGTTTTTAATGCCATAGGAATATCTGAACTGTTTATGAAGCCATTTAAAATGAAAAGAACGACATCAGCTAAAGTCTCGAAATTTCTGCGAAGTGTATCAATAGACATACCGTCAAAACCGGCAGGCTTATTCGAATGAAAGCTGAATACGATGGTTTTGAGGTCAGATTTGGATAAACGAGGTAAAAATGCTGACGAGGGAATGGAGCCTTTAAGTGTCGAGGGCCCACCAGAAAGTTCCGAGGGTTCAGGTACGTTTTTAAAAGCCCGATTAAACGCATTTGCTACATCCAGCGGATCATCATGGAACGATGAAAAAATGGGACAGCTATTGCTCACATTACCGTGTAAAGCGTTCACAAGAGACGAGGTCTTCCTCGGATTCTTGGAATGTTGATTAACTTGTTTAAAGAAATGCCGCCGCCTGGCCGCTCGTAAGAGGGCGAAGACCCTATTACGCGTGGTTTTATAATTTATACGCAACTCATGGTATCCAGGTGACCGCTTAACCCGTTTTGACAACCAATCTCTGTACGAGATAGAATGCATAACCTCGGAAGTTATCCAGCAGCAATCCCTACGGCGCTTTTTGCACACAAAAACCGTGCTGGAACGTTCGAAAGTTTTCAGTTGTTCGCATAAGTGTTCATAAACCGCACCAGGGGAACCGTCCAACATTAACGCCGACCAATTCAAATCAGACACCAAACCATCAAACCTATTTTTGTTCACGAACGAACAACGAACGTGCCTGTCTGAATTTCCTTCCACCGTATATGCTCTAGACAAAACCGAGTTAACCGAAAGGCGGCAGGCCACAAAATAATGATCAGCTAACTTTCTAGTGATGACGTAGGAAGCAAAAGAAAAGCTTTCAGCCCTCATAAAGATGTTGTCCAAGCACGATGTAACCAGCTTATCACCTACCACTTCATCACGCGTAGGAAGGTTTACCGTGCCCTCAAGAACGTGCGACGAAAGCATTCCCAAATAGTCAGCAACAACAGGTTGGACAGGACACAATATATTTATATTTAAGTCGCCGACTAAACATAACTGATACGCTGCGCCAAACTTTTTAAGCGTTTCCCCCAATTCAAGTAAAAACCTAGTTGCGCTGTGTGAAGGAGGACGGTAAATTGCACAAAGTACCTTAGATATCGCACCATTTTCCACCCTAATAGCTAAAGATTCTGCATGAGTGAAGGTTACACCAATAGCAGTCACTTCGAAATGATCGCGAACAAAAATAGCAATGCCTCCGCCTCGGCGGCCTGTTCGAGTTACAAAGTGGGAACGGTAGCTTGGCAAGGTGAACAAATTAACACAGGGTTCAGGAATATTTATTTCAGTTATAACAAACACATCTATAAGCTCAGATGGGCATTCAGCGATATGTTTGAATTCGTCCCAGTATTTACGAATGCTGCGAATATTTATGTTAATAATTCTAAACTCAAGTCCTGAATTACTGCTGCGAAGCGCATCCCGTAGGACACTGAAGTTAGCAAGCTCTTTAGAAGCAAGAGCCATGAAGTTTATTGTATTTTAGCGATGTCGGACAGTTTGCTTATTCGGAGGTGTGGCGCGTCTTCATTCTTTGTAACATAGATTTTTCCGGTCTTCACCCAAGCGAAGATATAGCCTTAGTCGTTTGCCGCAGTCCTCGCGTGCCAGAACAGTTCACGATTGAACGTTGTCAGGTTGTCATTGAAAAACAGTTTAGGCAGTGCCCCAGACTGGTGCAAATGCCTGAGTACCGCGTGCAGCAGACCAGGACTCCTTGACCGAAAGTGACGCGAATCGCACGAGAACTACAGGTACAGATGTCACGTTTAGAAGGAAGCCTGTGAATTGCCAACACATCGGAGGGAGAGAAGTTCGGCAACTTCAGTGCGACTGCTAGTTTCGAAAGAAAAAAAACTATGAATAACACAACAGAACAAGATAACTGTTCAGAAGAAAACTATAAGAGACACAATGAGTACAGAAATATTAGGACGACAGGACAAAAGTAGATTAACACAGTATGAGAAATAGCTAATGATAATGACGAAAAGAGAGATAACATACATACATACATACATACATACATACATACATACATACATACATATATGCATACATACAACAATGCGCCAGATAAACAAAACGAGAAGGATAGAACAAATTGCACATCTGATGTTATCTTTTAATGGTAGAAACCTTGGAGGAAAACGATAACTGTGACCCATCCAAAACATCGAGGTCAAGAAAATAAAAATTATAAAGACTTTGTATCCTGTTGAGGGTTGAGTGCTGAGAGAGGCGGGTAGTTACAAGAAACGGCCTGCTCTCTCTTGTTTGCTTCCGCGGAATCCGAAAATTAATACTATTGAGCAGCATAGGACAGGATATAGTACCGTGAACGAGCTTGAAAAGAAAGAACAGATCGGCGCGATTTCGCCGGCAGCGAAGTGAAGGCAGTGACAATAGTTCAACGGTGTTAGAACACGAGCCAGAGTCATTTTTAGCGAAGCGATGGTTGTAAACGCTTAGACATTTTTTCTGGACACGCTCAACTACGTTACTTAAGGAATTAGAGATGCCATTCCAGATCACAGATGCATACTCAAGTTGAGGAAGACATATTGCGGTGTACAATTTGCGGAGTGGCATAGGAGAATTGAATTCTCTCGATATTCTACAAACACAGCCGAGAGAACGAAGACCCCACATAGCAACACGCTTAGTATGAGCTGAAAAATGCAAGGTGCTATCGAAGAGAACGCCGAGATCATTGATCTCAGAAACCCTACATAAAGACACAGATTTGACAGAGTATAAAAAAGATGGGCTAGATGATTTGTGTGTGAAACTCATGACTTTTGTCTTTGAAATATTGAGAGAAAGGTTATTGTTTTTACACCATTCTGAAAAAGAACACAAATCAGACTGCAACGAGCGATGGTCGTTAAATGAATGAATTTCCCGAAATATCTTTATATCATCCGCATACAAATGGAAAGAAGAATTCCGAATGGCAGAAGAAACGTCGTTAACATACATTACAAAGGGGAGTGGGCCTAATACTGAACCCTGAGGTACACCACTGGTCACTTTGTAAAAGGAGGACGTTTGGCCATTGACGGCAACATAACATGATCTGTCGCGAAGGTAGCTATGCAATAGATTCACAACAGCGGTGTCAACATCAAAATGAGCAAGTTTAAACATAAGGATTGAGTGACTGACTACATCGAACGCTTTGCTGAGGTCACAGTAAATGGTGTCGACCTGTCCTCGCTGGAATACAGGTGTAGATATTTGCGTCATGAAACTGGCAAGATTAGTGACGGTTCAGCGGCCAGGGACAAATTCATGTTGATTATTATTCAATGAGTTTTTCACATTAAAAGACAGTATGTGGTGAAGGGCCAGCTCAAAAATCTTTGACATGGCACAGAGAAGAGAAATGGGTCGATAATTCGAGACATCAGTTTTAGAGCCAGACTTAAATACTGGAAAAACACGAGCACTTTTCCACTTGCTAGGAAATGTGGAAGTAATTAGACAGTTATTCAATATGCTAGTCAGTACTGGGACCAATATACTGCTATAAGCTTTTAGTATGGCTGAGGGGATACCATCTGGACCACATGACAAGGATGGTTTCAAGCGCTTAATGCATTCGCCGATTAGATTTTCATCTAGCGAGAGAGCATTGGGTGTGTTGATTTCCAAATATTGTTGGATAGTAGTGCTAGAGTCAGAGGCTTTATAAACGGAAGAGAACTGCGTGGCAAAACAGTCAGCGACGGCTTGTAGTTGTGCTCCATTGGAGTCCAGTAGTATTAAAGGCTGTTCAGTTTTGTTAGACCGTTTGCGTACATACTTCCAGAACTCAGCCGGCCTGTCAGAGGCGCTTTTTTCTAAGTGTGCAATATATGAACTGTGATCCCGTTTATATAGGCGTTTACAGAGAGTTCGAAAGCATGGGAATTCTTCCTTGCGCTCGAGAGATGGAGTGCTTTTAAGCTTTCTGTGTGCGCGATCTTTATGCTTTAGAGCACTTATAAGTTCAGACGAGAACCACGGGGGATATTTATGGAGTTTAGGAGTATATTGTGGAATATATTTGCGCATACTGCTTAAGATAAGTTCCGTAAGCTAATCTACTTGGTCATCAACATTGGTTTTTTCAGTTACCAGAGACCAGTCAATGGAGGATAAGTCACGGTGTAAGCCAACGTAGTCACCTCTTTTGAAAGCAAATCTGGGCGATTTGTTGATGTTATTTTGAAAGCTCTGTTTTTCCCCTGACAGAGAGAGTGTTAGTTTAAGTGGTGGGTGAAATTTATCGGGACGAACAAGAAAAACGTCAGAGAGTGACACTTCAATAGGCTGGCTGTTCGAAATACACAGGTCGAATATGTTACCGCAAGGGTTGGCAATAGAATTATGTTGTTGAAGGGAATTAAAAGCAAGAAAATCTAATAGCAGGCCGCATTTATTCTCTATGCATTGATGGTAATGAGAATATTTAAGTGTTCTCCAGTCGATACCAGGGGTATTAAAATCACCAATAACAACAAGGCTGTGCTTCCTATGTGAAGCTATGACATTGTCAATGGAAGAGATGATGTCATTAAAAGAGATTGGGGTAATGCTAGGCGGCACATAGAAGGACCCAATCAACAATTTTTCGCAGCGATCAAGGCTAATTTCGACCCATATTGATTAAGGAACAGTTTCAATGTCACTTCGGCGTACAGATCTCAGAGAATTATCTACAGCCACAAGTACGCCACCACCTTTTTGTTTGGTGGCACTGAAGTCACGATCACTGCGGAAGGTGTTGTAACTTGATGGAAAATAGTCTGATGAGGGAATCTCATTGCACAGCCAAGTTTCGGTAATCACAATGACAGGCAACGAAGACGAAATAACATTAGCGAAGAATTCAGTTGGCTTAGTTCGTAGACCACGAGCGTTTCGGTAAAAGATGTCCAAATTACACACCTTCACTGTCAATTACAGACTCTGAAGGATGGAGCATATCATCATGTAGAATCCTTGAAAATGGAGCCACGCGGCCACATTGAGGGGTTGTTCAGACGCTTCATGTTTTCCTCGTCAACCATGACGTAGAACGAGGAGTACGACAAATATTTTGTTTTCAGCCGCCGGCAGGAAAGGGGACAAATATTTTGAGATTCAATGTGCTTCTTCAGGTCAGCAGTGGCAGTGTCAGGGCTTAACTTTGAAACAAATAGTGCCCTTTGACGCTGCGGCCGCTCAACCACCGACAATGCAGACGACTCCATGGCTTCAAGGAATGCAGGCCTGTTTCCCCTCTTTGTATTTTTTTCACCCTTTGTGGCAATTGTTGTCAAAGGGGGTCGGGCAGGATCGTCAACGCGTTGCTCCGAAGGGGATTGACGAGCTGGCGGCGTAGGGCAAACAGGACTGGTCTCGGTGTCTCGAGGCGTGTCGGATGGCGAGGGGTTGTCGGAGGTTGAGGGGATCACGGAAGCTTGAAATGGAACAACCGTCGGGGACTTCGCAGGCGCGGGGGTCACACGGCGGTCACGTAAAAAACGAACCTCGGAGCGGAGGGAGGCGACGATTCGAGCCTGCTGTTCGGCTCCGCGGGAATGGTCCTTTCGGAGGCGCTCATTCTCTTCTCGCATTTGCGACACTTCGTCGCTCAAAAAAGAAATTCCCTCCAGCGCGTCGAGGAGAAGACGGCGGAGACCGGCAATCTCACCACAAAGGTGACCCGGAGGGGAGAGAGAGGAACCGGTCGGGGGAGCGCTGGGCTGAGGAGAACACGTTTCCGTCGGTGATGCCTCCATCCCGTCACTAGGCTTAGCGCCCGTCCTGGTAGAATCGCACAAGTTGCAGCGAAATGGGCGCGAACCAGCCCTCAAAAGTAATAATAATAATAATAATAATCAATAAATGAATCAATCAATGTTTATTATAGTGCCCAGAAACAGCGGAGGCGTTCGTGCTGGAGCACTGAGAGAAAAAAATGCAGCACTGTAGTACATCAACAATTTGCTAATAAACACTCAGTGAACAAAAAAAAACCTACAAAAACGGCAAAGAAGATTAGAAATAAAATAGTGCAACCCAACCGACTTTACACAATCAATTCTTGCTGGCGCACAGAAAAGGTATAAGACAGCAATGAAATGCATCAACAGCTGGCAAATGAACAGTGGATGAGCAAAAAATAAGAAGAAACTACAACTTCAAAGAAGAATAAAAATACCATAGTGTAATTTTAGCCAACATTACACAATCAATAGAAACTGTAATGTCTGGTCAATTGCAAGAAGACATCTTACAATAAGCGAAACTATACGGAAGGGTGAGTGAAAAGAAGACAGTTTTTACAAAATTCGGGAAGCGTACATTTTGAGTTTCAAATGGACTCATGAAGTGAATATGGCAACTTTTAATGATAAAAACGGCAGAAAAAGAAAAATTCTACGATAAATACAGTCGCAGTATCAGCACAATACACGAATAACCAGGAACAAGAACAAGCTCGGTGAAGTCAATGCACACGTCAGGACGATAAGTGAAGAAAAAGAGCACTGCCAAGATGAACCTAGTGTGTCAGAGCTGACAACCCGGCCAAAAACTCCCAAAGAAGACGCTGAAAGATATCAAGCTACTCGGAGTGAACATTATGCAGATGCTGCATCCTTTGAAGAGGAGAACGTGTGCTGAGAGCTCCAGCTGCTTTAAAAGGGTGGGCGAGCCTTGTAGCTTTTTGTGGAACACGAAAACGAATTGATTCAAGTAGTTCCGGGCATAAAATAATACCATGAAGCAATTTGTACATGAAAAGAAGGTCTGAGTGGGTCCGCCGGTAACTTAGAATAATAAAATTAATAATAATAATAATAATAATAATAATAATAATAATAATAATAATAATAATCAATCAACCTTTATTTTCGGTGCCCAGGAACAACCCTAGAATCTTGGTGTTGGTACACCATACAAAACAAAAAAAACACGAAAATTAAGACGAGACAACACACAAAAAACAATATGTATGACAGAAACAATAAAGTAAAAAATAGTTACAGAAATCTTAGAAAGCAAAAAAATGAAAAAATGAACGAAAGGTCAAAAAAGAAAAGACAGGCCTAGTGTTGCAAGCTATGACACTCAGCCAGCGAAACGTTCAAGAGACGTGAAAAATAGGAACTATACAAGAAAATATTGAATGAACATGACATAGAGTATACGTATAAAACAAAGGTTTTCTAACAAAATGTTAGGAAGTTCCCAAACAAAAAAAAAGAAAAAATCTTCAGCGTTACCAACACTGACACTAAAACGTACAGATATTCAAGCAACACAAATAAAAGAAAAGTGAAAAAGAAGCCAGAACACAGTTTGCATATAATAAATACGGTACATAAATTTGGAATGACATAAAGGACTTAAGCTACAACAGTTTTCAGCTCATTTGAGAACAAAGTAAAAGGGGGTACGATGGCTCTTCCCGTTTTGTTTTTACGATTTCTCGAAATGCGTTACGATGCCACAAGTTGAGGACCTATTCATCGTCATTATCACGAACATCCTATTTAGGACGACTGCAGAGAGAAGGCCTCTCCTTTTGACCATCACTCACTGTTGTCCCGCTCTTCCCGTGTTCGCTCCAAATACTGTTCTTTTATTCCCTCTATCGACTAAACGGCGGTCCCCTTCTTCTAGACCCGTCTATGCACGTTCGTTCGGTTACCCTGGTGCTCCACCCAGTGTAAGTTCGTCTTATGGTCAAAATTCCGAGGTTCAGAACTGCCTTATATGGTGTCCTAATGATAGTGTTTTTCACTTTCTTTCGTGCGGATAACTTTTTGGTACGGCAGGCTGTGCAATACTCTGCTCATAATCAGTGGAACTTGCGTGGGTGTTATCCTTTCTTTCCGATTTTTCTTGCTTTTTCTTCTTGGACATTTTGCTGGTGGGCAATAGTAGGCAAATATTTCCTGTTATTGGCTATTGAGAGTTGGAAGCTACCCCCTTCTCTAGAACCCCACCGAATATTCTTACGTGGCTGTTGACCGGGCGGATATTCGTACGTATTTTTAGGCTGGTTTTTAACTTGGCCGCGTGGCGCAATCTGTCTTTTACCAAACCGAGCTGAGACATAACCGTGGGAATATTGGAAAGTATTTTGAAAGCCTATGTGATTACACGCTATATATTGGGCTTTGTTTTACCCATGTTCGGCTTGTAATCTATGCTTTCCTTGATTTGTGAGAGGCCGGCGTTAATCCTTTGTCCCCTGTTTTAGTTAGGTCCCCCACTGTTGGTCACGGCATAAGTCCCGGTGGAAAACACAGCGCGGTGGCTCAGTGGGAAAGGCGATGCACTGCTAAGCCCAAGACCGCTTGTTCAAATCCTGGTGGCGGCGGTCGTTTTTTTTATGGAAGCAGAAATAAAGAACGCCAGTGTGTCAAGATTTCGGTGCACGTTAAAGATCCTAACTTGGTCGACATTATCCCGGAGGCTTCCACTGCGAGATGCCTCGTAGCCCAAGAGTAGCCTCGGGGAATAAATTGCCGAAAATGTATATTTTTCATCTTCCGTTGGAAACCCCCTTTGGTATGATCACGTATGTTGCGGGCACGGCTGAAGACCGTGTTTGCCTAACATGCTGCCAGCGACTGGGCCTACAAAAAACTTCACCGCGCAGGTGCGGCAACTGGTGAAAACGCGTGTCCTTTCTTTCGTCGTATCATATGTTGTATCATTCTTCTCCTTTTCATACTTCTGTTGCCGTAGGGCTGCATTACAGGTTCAGCGGAGTCCTCGAATCCTGCTGCCTCAGTCGTAGCTTCCGGGTGGCAGCGGTGACGTATTTCCGTTCACACCTGACGAGCACGGCCGATAGCCGACTGCTGGGAGCCACGGGGGAATCGAAAAATGAGCTAATAACGCTTCGCTTTACAAAAAAGAGCAGAGCTCTCTACCTGCCTACCTCCAGAATGAAGACGCTTGGTTTAGCATGTGTGAAGCATACGGCTGCGTGGGCTGCTCTGGCTCTGAAGTGCCTCAGGACGGTATTTACACGGTATATGTAGCCCTTGGTTACACCCTCGAGACACCACGTGATGCAGCGGAGACCCACCGGAGTGATGGTGCGGAGTGCACTTCTGTTTGCCTTATCCACGTTGATAAATACCTGCAGCATGAAGAGGCAGGGTTTAGCACGTGTGAAGCACACGGCTGCGTTAACTACTCTCCGCCGATTTCGGGGCAGACATCTCTGCCGCGTTGATGTCCTTTCCTTCTATAATGCTTTCCATTTCATATTGCCCGAGAGGGCGAATAACCACGAGCTGGTGGGTCCACGAGGGCGTCGGGGCAGGCTTGGAAGCGCTACGCTAAGTGAGGCTTACCTCACCAGTCGCCGTGCCGCACTCTTTTTGTGGCTCTAAACGGTCTTGCGGTTGTCCAAAAAATCAACTGGTGATGTCCAGTGAGCTGTTGCACCTTCATGGTTCACCAGGCCACTCATTACGGCTTGGTTGCGAAGTTTGTACGTTAAGAGCGTCGAAACACGTAGCCGATGTAAGGTGCATGTGCATAGCTCGGCCCACCAGCGGCCTTTTTATTGTGGTGACTAACGTGTGTCCTGTCGGGAGCAGTTGAAGCGAACCAAGCGAATTCAAACAAACTGGAACAAGCAGTCTGCGTTGATCTGTATTGGCTGAGGGTTCCAGGACTGTAGCTTAGCACACTTTTTATCGAGCACTGTTTTCGTGGTGTTCGTTTTCTGAGAATACTCTATTGGTAGAACAAGGGACGGTTTGCTTGGTGTTCGTTTTCTGAGAATACTCTATTGGTAGAACAAGGGACGGTTTTCTTGGTGTTCGTTTTCTGAGAATAATCTATTGGTAGAACAAGAGACCCTAGCCTTGTCGTCATCTTAATTCCCTAGCAGATGACGCTCGCGTTAGTGAACTTAGCGAAGTGGCCTTTGCTGATAAATGATTGTGTCACCGATGTATGTGTTGTTTTTGGATCGTTATTACAAATATGCCGCTACTCTGTCAAGAACTTGGTAGTTAAATAATACTAGAGTCACGAAAGCACCCTCTGCACCACAGCAGACATTTTCAGCTTAGCAGCTGTTGAATAAAATGGGATGTTGAGTTAGAGTTGACATGAACTCGATGGAAGTTTTATGTATCATGCAAACTCGATGCAAACTCGACATAAACTCGATGTATAAAATTTATGGACCATTAACGCCATGTAACGTCGAAAGTCAACAGACGTTTAATTTCATCTCATTTGCTTTAGTGAGAGTTTTCCAACTTTGTTGCAAAGGTTAAAATGTGGAAGGGTGTTATTGCTATTTTTTACTCGAATTCTGTATAGTTTGTTACTTGGAATGAATTCCAAAAGGGTCATGGTTTGGGCCTGTTGGTGAGGCATAATGGGAACTGAAAGCGCAAATTAAACACGTACAAAGAAAGGAGACAACAGGACGAGCGCTAACTACCAACAAAATGTATTAGGAAAAACCACAATATATACATGCCACGCTTTCCACTTGCATACCACCACACATGGGCAGACACACTTATAATAGCCTGAGATACCAGAGTTCTTTTTTAGAAAGGGATACAGATGGTGTGCTCACGTATTGAGACTGCAACCTATCTATTTTGTCAGCTTCTATAATTTCTCTTGTTAATCTATCTTTATTCTTGCCGATTATCATGCATTTGTCGAACAGCGGTTCACAGTGCGGTTTGTGGTGACACGTGGAACACGTGGAACAGCTAACCATCCGCCACTACCGTTTTTGACATTGCCAGAGTGCTCGCGAAGCCGGTCTATAAACACCGCGACCAGTCTGCTCAATGTAACGTCTCCCGCAAGAAAGAGGTATTTCATATACCACGTTTTCTGTGCATGTTGTGCGCTTACGTTTATGTTTTATACCGCAACGGCTAGAGCGTTGACCCCAGGAATTGCTCATTCTGCATAACTTGCGCAGTTTTTCTGGTGCAGAAAAAACACTAATATTGGCACGTCCGGCAATTTTTTTCAATTTTCCTCCACAATATTTCCCACAACTTGAAGAAAATTGGCGGACGTTCCAATATTAGAGTGTTTTTTTCTGCCCCAGAAAACTGGGCAATTTATGCAGAATGAGCAATCCCTGGGGTCAACGCTCTAGCCGTTGCGGTATAAAAACATAAATGTAAGCGCACAACATGCACAGAAAACGTGGTATATGAAATTCCTCTTTTTGCGGCGAAGGTTACATTGGGCCGACTGGTCGCTGTGGTATTGACCGGCTTCGCGAGCACTCGGGCAATGTCAAAAACGGTAGTGGCGGATGGTTAGCGCATCACTGTTCCACGTGTCACCACAAACCGCACTGCCAACCGCTGTTCGACAAATGCATCATAATCGGCAAGAATAAAGATAGATTAACAAGAGAAATTATAGAAGCTGACAAAATAGATAGGTTGCAGTCTCAATACGTGAGCACACCATCTGTATCCCTTTCTAAAAAAGAACTCTGTTATCTCAGGCTACTATAAGTGTGTCCGCGCATGTGTGGTGGTATGCAAGTGGAAAGCGTGGCATGTATATATTGTGGTTTTTCCAAATACATTTTATTGGTAGTTAGCGCTCGTCCTGTTGTCCCCTTTCTTTGTCCGTCTCTAATTTGCGCTTTCAGTTCCAATTGTTACTGGGATTTGCAGGAAAAAGCTTTCGCCAATATGTCTTGAGAACCCTCTGTCACTGCTAACGTTGAGCCCCTAACCTAGTGAGGTGAGTGCTAAGAAAGGTTTAATGGTTGTCAACGTCCCCTGTGTTGCCAGTGAGCTACTTTTGATAGAATTTCTTTCGGCACAAATCAAATAGTACAATTACATTTCGTAGAGTTAGTATAGCTTGTGTGCAGATAGTCAAAAACGCATGCCCGGGTAAACAGTTGTGCTGAAATCTTGCAATCACGACACCCAGATGGTCCCGTTTGGAGCGTTTGCCAAATGTTATTGTAATTATTACCGTTATTAACTTATCGAGGGTCACGGTACTGTCCGTGACCTTGGGACCCTTGTCTGTTGGGTTTTCACTTACGTATTTTGCCAACAACTTTGTTCAGTTACGTATTTTGCGTGTTTTCACTTGCGTATTTTGCCAATTTACGTCTTTGATTTGATTTGGATTGATTTGAATGATAGAAGTAAAAACTGAAGCATTCTCGTTACAAAAAACACTTTCTATTTCCAGGAACGGTGAGGTCTATGATCACTTCGACTTTTATGATTATACTCATGGCGTCGACCAACTGTTGAAAAGCCGGGTGTCTCACTTCGGTTTACTCGACAGCACCGATAACTTTTTAAAGAGACATTTGGAAATTCTAGAGGTATGGCTCGTGAAAAATATGCTATATTCAAAAAAGGTCAACATATACAGCGAGAGAATACGCCCATTAGCTAAGGACGGTTAGAGCGTTCGGGTACTTAGTGTTTGCGAACAAATTGCACATGAATACTCTATCGAGAAATCAGGGATGATGACCGCAGACGTGAGAGACGTGTGTTAGATATGTAATTTAGGTATATTCACAATTGTGTTGCTCAAATAAACTCGCATGCCTTGCAAAATAATTCTTATTGGCACCTTGCAAATACGCAGCGTTTTTGTGGGCGCTTATCACGGAGTATGCGACTTTACTTCCACGCCTCTCGGAAGGGCTGCAGTTGCGCCTGGTTGGAATGGGAAATTGGAATAATGGACAGTTTTTGTTGAAAATATTGTTTTGTGGCACTCAAATTGTGGTTCTTACAACTGCCATCGCGTGTTTTCGGAAAATGTTTTGCGAGTCATTTAATACGCTTTAATATGGGCACTTGCTACAAAATAGGCACAATCGTTGAATTAGGCGTATATCATTTACTGAAGTAAACACCGCAATGATGATACTTCTGGAAACCCGAATCGTTTGGAGAGTTTTAGCAGGTTCGGGCAGGGGAAACTCAAACAACTCCTGCTCAACCACATGGCGCTGTTTTGAATCAGCCATCCCGACGCTGTCACCACTGTTGCTACCGGCCATGACCGAATGCAGTCACCGTTGTAGCGGCGATGCCATCGTACGCCCGCTATCGACGCGGCGCAGACAGACAGATGACAAAAAGCTGAAGCAACATTCATATTTAGTATGTACAAGGGTAACAAAGACGTTACATGGCTTGCACAAAGGCGACAGCACCTTTCTACCTGGTGCCTCCTAAAAGTGCCCTTGATAAGTGGCCACTCGCTGTGCCTCCGGGCGGGGTTTATACCCCTGGGAGTCCGTTGCAGCCGCGAGTGGTTTTGGATCGCTCCCATCAGCACTCTCGCTGGCCGAAGCTTGAAATCCGACGAATGGAGGCGAAGCGGTTTCGACAGCGGAGCCGCCACGATGTGGAAAAAGAGGGTGACAGAGCGGCACCCTCTCTAGGCATGTTGCTGCGCGGCTTCCGCCAGCCGCTTGCCCGATTTGGCCAAGCCGTCACGACAGGAAAAGGAAAGGCAACTCTGCGACGATGCAAGTTTGGGCCTGTTGGCCGCGGGTGGTTTGGTCGAGGCGCGAATCGGCCCCCCTGTCGGCGCGTCGGTCCGTGCAGCGAATTAGCGCTGGGCGCTCTGGCACAACAGCGCACACTATGCCGCAAAGGTGCACGAACCTTTTAGCGGCACTGCCATGATAGCCCTATTTGGAATGAGCCACGTTATAACGCGAAAGAAACAGTACTTGGGACATACCTTTGGAGCACAAGGTTTTGAGCGTAATTATATGTGGATAGGGTGAACTGCCACGATTACGGTAGGCAGCCGTAAGTCTACCACATTGGTGTTCTGCTAAAATATAACAGCCAGCTAACAAAAAAAAAAACACGTAGACGAAAATTAACTCCCTGCACGTACAGAAGGCTGGTCTAGTCCCTTGCACTTCCAAATAATGGCCTTCGTGTTCGAAACTTTTGTTCCACGCGCCATCTTTGGTGAAACGCTTTGTAGTAGGGTCGTAGCTTACTTCACACATGAGGTTTCGCTACCCTCCGGCATTTGTAAGATAATAAATCCTTTTTTAAAGAAATATTTTTCGTTGCGTAGTCCACGTGTTGCAGGCTTCAACACCTCTAACGTTATACTTCGCTGAATTGACGAAAATGCTACAGTCATAGACCTCCGTGTTCAGAGCCCGAAGCTCAAGTTACCGTTGGCGGGAACGCAGCTAGGTATAGGCGGTACTAACGTGCCCGTTGGCTGCTGCACTTCCTGAGGCTGCAGCGGGTAGCGTGACGCACCGATGGGCATAGGTCAGCCCTACGTTCGCCCTCCCGTTTTGCTTTGAGTTGTAACATCGTGCGTGTACAGGTACGCGGAGTATCACGTACAATTGAATTGACATTGCGTGCACGTCCTTACGCTCAACATTAATGTCACCCGAGATTAGTTCTGAATAAACTAATGACAGCATGCCCACTCAGTAGGACTTCTTTCCGCGAAAACAACAGATGTCAGAAGAGCGTGGTTCTAGGTGCGCGTAAAATGTTTCATGGGCCTCCATTTCTTACAGGCCAAAAATACAGGCGAGACGGAGGAGTACACGGAATCAGCGCTGAGCTAACAACTGAATGATTTATTGAGACGGAAAGAACACGCGAACGATGCAGCAGCAAGTAGCAGTTTCGCATCGGCGAGATGCTCCAACGCGTGGGGACGGGCCCGTGCATGTGAAAATGAAATGTATGCATAGCATAGCAGGCGGGCACTTCACAGGCGTGCAATTGGAGTTGCGTAGCGGAAGCGCCTAACAGTTTCTCCCCCGTGGCATGGCGACTCCGATGGATAAGGATCGTCAACTTTGATCCGTAGGGATACATGTATAAAACTCTCTGAAGACTCTACATCAGCCCTCGGTGTACAGGCACATTGCTCATTTTTCAAGCATCCCTTCTTATGAGGCCGTGCTATGACCCGCTCATGTCGATTCTAGGACAGGCTGCTGCCGCGAAAAAGTGCGCAAGCTGCGCAAAAAGTACAGGATTGGAGAACGTAGTGCCGCCGTTGCTGACGGCTTGCCCAATAATGATAGATGCGGTGCCTCTGGCTTTTATACCCATCATAAATGACGTTACTCTCCCGCTGCTGTCTGTGCAGCCTTGACCTGTAGAGGTGGTGTAGTACCAAGGGCCAGTCGAATAAATGCAAGGTTGTTCATGTACGCACCGGTACTATCTCATGCGCTAAAGACGAGTCACGATTAACACTGTCGCAGTCAGCCAAGCACCAGTACTGTTGGTCTTGGAGAAGAGGCGGCCGCGAAGCCTTCACTGATGGGTCGGAGACATTCTGGGAGGTTGGTGCAGGGACAGCGTAGAAGCTGTATTAAAAGTAGAGGATATGTGAACCTTCTGCCGGCGTTGTTGCCCCCTGGCCCATTTCCTGGCGCATTTAAAACTAAAACTGCTGCTATGTGAAGCAGAAGCTCCCAAGGCGTGTGTTATTTAAATACATCGTAAGAAACAACCCGAGAGGGTAGTTCAAAGTATTTGTGACAACTGTTGGCCCGGATTTCGAGTTCAAGATTTAGGACCCCTGACACGAGATGCGCGCACTTGTTCTTGGAGGGGCTGTTTGCCTCTCCGCTTGTCGTCCGAATAATGGTATATGTTTCGGCTTCACTACTCTGCCACTTCCTGACGTACTTTACCCATTGTAATGAAGGACTGAATGAATCTAAATCGTCCAATCCCTGTGTAGGTATGCACCGGAAGCATGCACCTTTCATCATCTTCGCGTGCCCTGTGAGAAAAGAGACCCCCTGTACGGTTCATCTGGGACCCGCTGCGCTGATGCCTGCCTCTCGTCACTACAACTGAAGGCCTGAGTAAGGCGCACAAGAGCGGGGGTGGCGTTATCGGACATAGCTTAGGCGCTATCAGGAACAGCGAGATGTGAAAAAAAGCCGATTCGCTCCTGAAAGAATGAAATTTTGAAGTAGTGGGAGAACATGTCATGCGGCGGCCCGACGAAATACTCGAACCATGGTAGATAAAGCGAAGATTTGATGAGCGACCGTGATAGCCCGAGCGAAACTTCAGCAACCATGCTACATTGAAAACGTCCTCATCTTCAGTCGGGATCTTATGGCGCAATGGGCGACTCCTAAGTTTTTCTTGTCTTGTAGCATACTAAAACAACCCTCGTACCCATGTTTGAATTTCCGCCTTGGCTGGACAGTGACGTCAGACATCAGTGGACAACTGATAGGCAAGGAAGAAGGCGAGAGGCACTACGGGTGAAGACAAGAGGAAGACGTTGGTCCAGGTTTGCGTGTAGGAGCAGCGCATCATTTCTGGGCACAAGTTCTCCTTGTAAATAAACCTTTACCAGTCCTCATTCGTACCCTTCATTTCTACGGGGAATCCCTTGAAGATTCCAAGGACTGGCTGGAACAGTTTGAGCGTATCGCCAACTTCAACAGATGGAATGAACAGTGCAAACTGCACAGCATTTATATCTCCCTGGAGGAATGGGCTCTAACGTGGTTCGAAAACCTCGAAGCCGCAATGACATCATCAACAGCCTATTTGTGTCCACTTCAGAATGAAGGCCTCCCCCATTGACCCTCACCCCTTTCTGTCCTGTGCTGCCCGTGTCCGTTTCTTGCCTCCGAATATTCTTACTTCATCTCTCCATCGAGTTCTTGGCCTTCCCCTTCTTCTAGTCCCGCCTCTCGGTGTCCATTCTATTGTCCTTGTGGTCCACCTGCTGTCCGTTCGTCGTACCACATGACCAGCCCAAGTACATTTCTTTTTCTTAACCTGAACCATTCACGATATCATCTAGACGAGTTTTCTCCCTAATACAGGTAGCTCGTTTTCTCTCCCTAAGCGTTACTCCTAACATTAATCGCTCCATGGCACGTTGAGCGGACCTACGCTTGCTTTCTAATTGTTTGGTAAGTCACCAAGCTTCCGCTCTGTATGTCATCACCGGCAGGACGCATTGGTTATACAAATTTCTTTTTAGGGATAGAGGTATCTTAATTTTTATTTTTTGCGAGTGCTTGCCGAGTGCACATCATCCCAGTCCTATTCTGCGCCTGATTTCTTTCTCGTGCTTTGCGTCCGCACTGACCATCTGGCCAAGGTAATTATATTCTTGCACTTGTTCCACTGTTTCGTTTCGTCTCCTAGTCTAAAAAAAGCGTGTTCAGTATGTTTATTTATGAGCACTTTAGTTTTATTCGTGTTAAAATCACAGCGAAGCTCTGTGATTTTAGTTCCTGAATCATGGTTTGGAGTTGCTGTGCAGATTCATTGAGGAATGCTGTGTCATCTGCAAACCTTAAATTGCTCAAGTATTCGCCGTTTACCCGTAAGCCTAAGTTTTCCCAATCAAGTCCCCTGAATACACTTTTCAGACATTGTGTGAACAATTTTGGTGACATGGTTTCTGCTTGTCGTACTCCCCTTCGCATCGGAAATTTATCACTTTGCTTGTGAAGTGTAATCCTGCCGGTGCATTCCTCATATATGTCGTCTAGGAGTCGTAGGTAGGAATTCTCTATTCCTTGGGCCTTTAAGGCGTCCATCATGGCGGTGGTGCTTACTGAATCGAACGCTTTTTCATAGTCTATAAATATCATTTAAAGTGGTTTAATATACACTGCGCATTTGTCTGTTACTTGGTTGATGACATTGATCTGATCTATTGTAGAGTATCCTTTTCTGAATACAGCCTGTTCCCTGGGTTGTTGGTAGTCTCGGCTGTCGGTCACGCGGCTATTATCTTTGTAAATAGCTTGTATTGAACCGACAGAAGACTGATTGGTCTGCAGTTCTGAAGATCTTTATTGTCTCCCTTCTTGTCAAATAATCTATGTTGGTTTTTTTCGATGCTTTGGGTACTTTTAATGTCCTTAAACATACTGAGAATAGTCCAGCAAGCTTTTCTATAATATCTCCACTCTTTTTTAGAATGACTATGGTTATGCCATCGTCGCCTGCAGCTTCCCCTTTTTTCATAAGCTTAAGCGCCTTTTTTACTTCCTCTTTCGTTGCTGGTGGAACATCGCAAGCAACGCTTGTAGGCTCGGTACTTTGTCTCGCTCCAGCGTCGTTGGCGTATAGCCTGGTGTAGAGCCGCTCTGCGATTTTTATTATCTCCTCCATATTATACATAGCGTTCACCTGTTCATCTGTAAGTGCGTACATTCTATCTCCGCCAATAGCCAGCTCCCTCCTTGTTGCCTTCAAGCTTTCTCCTCCATCTAAAGTTTTCTCGATGGCCGCCATGTTGTACGCACAAATGTCATTTGCTTTACTTTTGTTTATTAATTCTGACAGCTCCGCTAGTTCAGTTTGATCCACCGTACTCGACAATATCACCTTCCGGCGCTGCGAAATATGTTCCTTTGTTTGCCGAGTTAGTTTTCCGGTTTGCTTCCCACATGCTGCACCTCCAGTAGCCGCTGCTGACTCCGTGATTGCGCTTGTTAGGTTATCATTTAGAGTGTCCACACTGCCCTCGTTCTGACCGTCTAGAAGTGTGACCATCTACAACTGTTCTGAAGGGTTATCTTAAACTCATGCGTCCTGTCTCTTACTGACCTGACGCTGGGCTTCTTACTTTTTACGAGCTTCCTTCTTTCTTTTTTGGGACTGAGCGTTACTTTGAACCTAACCATTCTATGACCACTGCACCGAATCTTGCTTAGTACCTGCACGTCTTAGTCCATTTTCTACTCTTGCGTTTCCTTTGAACTTGTTCAGTAGTTTGAGGTTATTTCTCTCTGCAAATCCAACCAGTGTGTCACCTCCACAGCTGCGAGTGCCTATACCAAAATTCCCCACTGATTTGTCTACAAATTTCTTTGCACCTACTTTTGCGTTAGTGCCCCATTACACTTGTGCACTACGTGGTTCCCTTATTCATTGCTGGCTCGACCTCTTCGCAGAAACTAACTACGACCTCGTCCTCGTAGATAGCTGCTGGCGCATACGCTTGCATTATCCTTAACCTGTACCACTTATAAAGCTTGATCACAACGACTCCGACCCTTTCGTTAACACTGAAGAATTCTTCCACGTTTCCTGCTACTTCCCTGTTGATAAAAAATCCTATCCCGCGCTCTTTCTTTTTATGAGGCCTCCGATAGTACAGAATATGCCCGCTAGTCAGTTCTATGCAGCCTTCTCCTGTACTTCCAACGTCACTTAGCCCGATAATATCCCACTTAACGTCTTTGAGTTCCTCTAGTAGTACATGTAAGCTACCCTCGCTAGAGAGGGTTCGTGCGTTGAACGTTGCCAAGTTCAAGTAACATAGGCGGCCTGTCAATGACAATCTGGCAGGGGCTTCGTCAGCAGCTACTTCCGACCTGCGTTAACGTCGATCGCAAAGGGAAAGCTGAAGCTGCACTACACGCGAGAATCCAACATCCCAGTCCGTTGTTATTTAGACTGAAATATGGCACGCTTGTTTCGACGCGCAAGTTCATCCATGACGGACGACAAGAAGGTGTGGCGCATAATGCGTGGTGTGAAGCAGGAGATATTAGACCGGGCACTTGAGGGGCCCTACACGCACGGCATCGAAGTTTATTGCCGAGGCCACGGAAATAGAACGGACACTTAGCAAAGGTCATGGCAGTAGGGCCGAGCTGATACCATCTCCAGGGCAACCTGCATGACAGGGCTGGGGAGAAACTTCGACGACCTTCACGAACTCGTAAGGAAAATCGTGCGAGGAGAGCTCCAGGCACCCTCTGCAAACCAAGCTTCATCTCCGACAGTGTCCATCGCCGCGATCATAAGAGAAGCGAATCAAGCTGTGCGGATTTCTGAGCCAACGGAAGAACCGCGATGTTCGTACGCAGCCGCCGTACGGCAACCCTATTACTGCGTAGTACCGACCGTAGCCAGCATTGCGTCCAAGCCGCGATTCAACCCCAGGCCTCATAGCAACCTGCCGTACTCGCGGGAAATACCCCTCGCAAAAGTGAGTTAAGGCGCACTTCTCACAACAGGCCACTTTGTTTTCACGGCGGCGAAGAAGAGCGTGTTTTCCGCGCATGTCCCTACCGCCATGCTGGGTTGCGAAGATTCGCACCGAATGCGCCACGTCCAAGAAATGGTGAGCGCCCGCCAGGGAAACAAAACTACCTCGCCACACGCCATGAGGCCTTCACGCCACGACGCTCTGAGTCTGCTCGCCATCCATTACGCAAGGCCGATCCCTGAGCTCATGCTTTGTCCCGAATTCCACCGACCGTTCATCGCGCAGCCATGGAACCCAGGGAAACTGAGGTCAGCGACCCTGGAGGTGAGGATGCTGGCGTCAGCGTGTATCTACATCTTCCATTGCAATGACGGCAACGACAACTCCGAGATTCGGCTGGTCAGACGGATACTGGGAGCTGCACCGCTGAACATGTGACTTGCGACGTATTTGTAGAAATTGACGGCTGCGAGATGACTGTGTTGGCCGACACTGGTGCGAACCATTCCTTTATGAGCCAAACCTTGGCCACAGAGCTGAAGAAGGTGCTCACGCCCTAAACTGGCTTGCAGATTCGTATAGCCGGAGGCCATTTGATCACTGCTGTGGGTAGGTGCACGGCGCAAACTACGATTCATGAATTCACATACATCGGCACCTTAATTGCGCTTCCCGATTACTCTAAAGTTGATTTCTTGGCATGGGCTTCTTACAAGAAACCGATGCGGGTATTGACCTGTAGAAATTTACGATCACCTTCTACACGAAACAAGCCTGTGATTAAGTGCCGGTAGGAGACGAGGAAGAGGAGACGGGGGGCGCAGCTGCAACAAGTGCGCGCAGAAGAATCAAATCGGAAAGCGTTCAGCGGACGCCTTTAACGCGCTGGGTGAGTAAGCGCGGCCCTGTGATCACTTGGAGCTAGAAGCCAGGGTCTCAGCCGCTGCTGTCGCCGAAGAGCCGCCGGCCGCTGAGCCCGGTAACCGACGTTTGCCTGCTGGCCCTTGCCTGGATCTGGTGACGCGCTGGGCCGGAGAGCACGGTTCGGGGAAACACGGGCTCACAACGGCTGCTGGGCCATCGAGCCGTCAACCACTGTGCACGGTCCTTGACGTCCGGCCGCTATTCCGTTTCCGGACCCGAATTAGCGTGAGACTCCTCATCGAGACAGCCCCGCCATGGTACCTTCGGCCGATCCCACACGCTTCGTGAGGAGAACTCGTGGGACCACTGTGCTTACTGAACTATGTAGGACGTTTCCTCTTGCTCTCTATAGCGAATAGTTTTCTTTAACCTGTTACCGAATTTAACGCTCTTTGTTTTAGTCTCGTTTCCGCTCTGTGTTTCCGCTACTCTATCTTAACTTCTGCTCTAATTTTCTATGCATAAAGCTATCCCTACTTGCGCACGCATTTGTTGCCGACTCGTGACGTTCTAGCTGATCATAGGCCTATTCATGACAAAAACTGAAGTGGAAGAGCATCTGAAGCATCTTCACCTTCTCTTTGAGCGTCTCGCTGCTCACGGCATCGTCAACGATGTCTCCAAACGTGATTTTGGTGCCACTGCTCTGATTTCCTTGGTCATCGTTTGAACGCTACTGGCATATGCCCACTCTCCGCCAAGGTTCAGGCATTCATCCATTTTCCAAAGCCAGTGTCGGTAACAAAGCTTCGCCAGTTCCTAGGACTGGTAAATTTCGACCGCTGCTTTATTAGGAACTGTGCCACGCTGCTCGAATCTCTCGACAGGCTGCTTTCCACCAAACGCTCATCCACTTCACTTGATTGGGACGCTGCAGCTGACAGTGCATTTCGAGCCATCAAATGCGCTCTCGCCGAAGCTGCACTGCTGGCTCATCCGAATCCGAGTTTTCCTTCGGTGCTAATGACCGACGCGTCAAGTTGTGCCATCGGAGCTGTCCTTCAGCAGCGAGTTAAAGGCGCATGGGAACCGCTAGCGTTTTTCTCCAAGCGCATGACTCAGGCTCAGACAAGATATAGCGTTTTCGGCCGCCGACTGCTAGCCATGTACCTCGTTGTTCGTCACTTCAAGCATCACCTCGAAGGACACAAGTTCACCATCTTTACCGATCACTCGCCGCGCTCACTCGTCCAATGCGTCGAAGGCGTCCGCTGAACGCTTCCGGATTCGATTCTTCTCCACGCACTCGTTGCAGCTGCGCCATCCGTCTCCTCTCCCTTGTGTTCCACCGGCACTTCATAACAAAGCCATCGGAGGTAGCTTCGAAGACCGACGCGACAAGGCTTTACGTATGGCTGATGACGGTGTCACGCTTCCTAGTCGCACAACCGTGCTTGTCAAGGTAAAGAACGACGAATTCCAAGACTCTGAAGGAATAGCCGAAGGGAACATCAGGTTACTACTGGCTAAGGGTATCTGCATAGCCAGCGGGCTTGTCCAACTGGAAATGGCTGCACGTCGGTTTCGCTCACTAATTTCGGCAATGAGCGTTGACATCTCGCGAAAGCCACCACTATCGCGTTCATCGAAGAGGCCACCGACGTCACGCAGCTGGCTACACTGAGAACGTCGCCACCGGATTCAGTGACAGCGGACGCCATCCTACCGGTCAAAATTAATGTAAACTCTCAGCCAGTCACAAATTTGCTTTGATAAGTCTGGTGCGTGACTATTCTGCTTGCTTCGTCATGACGCCTAACGTTCGCCAGACTCGCATAGTGAAGTACCGCATCATAACGGACGAATCCACCCGGCCTGTTTGTCAGCATTCATAGAGGGTGTCCCCAACGGAGCGCGAATCAAATCAAAAACAACTGAAGGAGATGCTGAATGATGACGTTATTCCGCCGTCTAAAAGTGCATGCCTCACCCGTCGTACTCGTCCGGAAAAAAAGACAACACGCTCTGCCTCTGTGTCGATCACCGCAGATTGAACAGCGTGTTTAAACGCCACGTTTATCCACTACCTAGAATTGATGACACATCGACCGCCTGCGCGACGCCACATTTTTCTCTTCCTGTGACTTGAAATATATGGATATTGGCAAATTAAAGTTGATGACCGGGACCGTGAGAAGCCGCCGGCATTCGTGACAGCGGACGGCCTAATGAATTCGAGGTGCTTCCTTCCGGCCCATGCTCTGCGTCGGCTACGTACCAGAGCAAGACGGATACCGCTCTCGCTCGGTCGAAATGGCAGACGTGTTTGGTGTACCTCGACGACGTGGTTGTCTTCTCCTGCTCGTTTCAGGAACACCTGTCATGGCTGAGAAGTGTTCTAGGGGCCATCTGCTCTGCACATTTAACCCAACCTGAGAAGTGCCACCTGGGCTTCGAGGAGCTAACGTTGTCGGCCATGCTGTCAGTGCGGCCGGCATTCGGCCAGACCCCGAGAAAGTACGGCCATCACTTCTTTTCCTCCACCTACCGATAAGAAGGCCGTGTGACGCTTCTGGGGACTTTCGGACTACAGCCGATGTGCGGAAGGCTTTTCACGAATTGTGGAACCCCTCACGCGACTTACGAAAGATGGCGTTCCGTTTTTCTGGAGCAAAGACCAGCAAGAGGCATTTGACACGCTTCGTAGCCGCCTTCAAACTCCGCGAGGTTTAGCCCATTTTGATGACGCTGCCGATACAGAAATTCGTACAGATGCCAGCAACGTGGGAATCGGTGCTATCCTTGGGCACTGGCAAGATGGCGTGAAAAAGTTATAGTTTATGCTAGTCGCGCCCTTTCCAATTTGAAAAAAAAAATATTCAGCGACTGAGAACGAAAGCCTTGCCGTCATCTGGGCCAATAACAAATTTGGTCCATACTTGTACGGAGTGCCATTCAAAGCAGTCAGCGGCCACCATGCCATTTGGTGGCTCGCGAACCTGAAAGACCCATCGGGGTGACTTGATCGTTGTAGTTTAAAGCTACAAGACTAGGACGTCACGGTCGTGTGCAAGTCCGGAAGCAAGCACAGCGATGCTGACTGTCATGGGCACCAGCTTCGGCAGGTCCGTCCGGGGGGATGAGGACTTTCCTTTCATCGGGATCATCCACAAAGCGGATATGGCCGACTGCTAGCTGGCCGGCGCTGAGCTGCGACCGCTTATCGAATACCTGCGAGATGACAACGCTGTGACATCCCGTGCCTTCCGTGGGGGAATAGCTTCGTACTGTCTACGCGAGAACGTGCTCTATAAGCGGAATCACGACGACAGTAACGAGAAATTCCTGCTGGTTGTATCATCAGCACTACTTAGGGAAATTTTGCAAGCATGCCATGACGAACCTACGACTGGGCACTTAGTCGTCACCCGCACGTTTGGCTGAATTCACAAGTACTACTGGCCAAAACTGCCGGAATCGGTCAAACAGTCCGAAAGAACATACCGTGATTGCCAGTGCCGTTGCCACCGGTAAACTACCAGGCCTACTCCGTCCGCTATACACCTCCCTCTCCACCCCCACCTCCCGTTTTGAAAAATCGGAATGCCTATGCGCTCGAGTTCAAAGAACTACGAGACTAGTAAAGTACGTTGTTGGGCTAGTTGGTCGATCATTATTAACTAGTTGGTCGATCATTATTAGCGCTTCGTCCTCGTGCATTCTTTGTCCTTCGTCTTTTTTTGCGCTATGCATCTGTTAATAACTACGAGACAGTTTTGAAAAGGATGCGCGGAAGGATATCAGGAAAATTAAGCAAAACATAAAGTTCTTCAATGAAACTTTTGAAGAAATGAAGGGATCAGTGAGCACAGTAAAAAAGGAAAATGTTTACTTAAAACAGACTGTGGCCACCTTGGAAAGTGAATGCAAATTCTTGCGCGCAGACTGAAAGGCCAGGAAATCAGGCTCATCCAAAGTAAACAGTACACGCGACGCTACAATGTAGAGGTAGAAAACATGCCAAAATAGCGTAAGGAAAGTGTCTTAGACATAACAAAAGACCTTGCAAACGCCCTGGGTGAACCTATCGAAGATGCGGATGTACATCCGCATCTTCGATAGGTATGTCACCGTGTTGAGACTGCTGCCAACGCTAGTGCGCGAACTTTTCCTGCGAGCAGGAAAAATCCGAAACTTTTGCTCCACAATGCCAAAAAGAAAAAGCTCATGTAGCAAGTCCTTGGGTACGCATCCGACCTCCCAATCTTTGTAAACGAACACCTTTGTCCCGCTATGCTGCAAACGCCAAGCGAAAGGGAGCTAATTGGAAACACAGCTGCGTCAAAAACTGAAAAATTCTCGTGGGCACATTACTCACTCGACAACATTACTTTAAACATTTGGCATACCCTTTACCGCGATACTGTTAACAGAGACGTGGCATACTTCAGCATCAGCAGTGTATTGTCCGGAAGGCTATCAATATTTCTTTCGCATCAGGGACGGTAAACGCGTCTTCCTTATTGTTTAGGATTTCGTCGCCGGTGACATAGTCCAAGAATACAGCTTAGTTACACCTCGTTATGAATTAGTTACCGCGCGTTCTAACAACAGCCTCATCTCAGTTATTTACACACCGCGTTCAGGGTATTTGAAAGAAGTCTTCTCATTTATTAATAATTTCTTTGGTTATGCATTGGAGCAAGATGTTTACCTTAATTTATGCGGCGGCGCATATATTGACATGCTTGCCAATACAACGCACAAAAAGACTTTCAGTCTACTCTAAATGAGCATGGTCTACGTAATGTAATAAAAACATTACACGAGTTACAGCAGGTAGCGCTTTGCTTATGTGTTTATTACGAGTATTCTGAGCGACTTACTTGTGGCCGATGTTGTGTATACTGATATTAGTGATCACATTGGGACCACTAATTGAATGCTTAGACCACTAATTGAAATAAATTGGGATTGAATTCTTACTAAAAAATATTGGACCTGAAAAAACGCCATGCCAACAAATTATGTACCGCATATTACCCAGCAAATCTAGAAATGTTACATTGTTTAGTTGCTCAACAAAATGGAATGCGGCTGACAAATCAATCAGCAGTGACACAGCATACTCCGCCTTTGCTGCAATTTTCCAACAGGTACACATGAGTGTTTCCCCGTGAAAAAGAAATGGTAAACCACCCAAGGCGCGGAAACCTTGGCTCACGTACCCACTACTCACCGTCAATAAACATAATAATGAATATTAAGCGACGCTTGTAAAGTCAAGAGATTCAAATGTGCTTAAACAATTTAGGTTGAATCGTAATAAGCTCACCTAAAGCCACAGGGCTGATAAGAATTCGTACTTTATAAACGTTCTCTGGAATGTTCATGAACGGTTGTCTGATATAATGTGAAGAAAAGTAAACACCCTATTACATCCAAGTAATCGAGCCAGCGGCCATGGCATCGTTGAACACAACGGTGAGAAAGTGAGCGGTGTGGCTTTAGCTAATGCATTCAACAGTTTCTTTATTGCGCAATCTGACATTGGTAATGTCCCAATGGTTTCCAGTTTCCAAAAACACTAACCTGCAATCAATACCCCTCATTCCCTCTTTTTGCCCCCACTACTGGTGTAGAAGCCCTTTCCGGTATCAACAGTTTCCGGTATCAACACCCACTCCATAGACATTAATGGATTTCAGATCAGACCTATAAAGTTGTTTTAGATTTATTATGCCCGAGAATTCCGCATCACAGCAAGCCGGCCTAGCTGGAAACGATTCATGATTGGACTTGCGCAAAACAAACGGGGACGAGGAAGGGGGACGAGCGGACGGGGACGTGCGCTCGTCCTTGTCGTTCCTTCCTCGTCCCCGTTTGTTTTGCGCAAGTCCAATCATGAATCGTTTCCAACTAGAGTGCGCTCGTCCTTGTCGTTCCTTCCTCGTCCCCGTTTGTTTTGCGCAAGTCCAATCATGAATCGTTTCCAACTAGAGTGCGCTCGTCCTTGTCGTTCCTTCCTCGTCCCCGTTTGTTTTGAGCAAGTCCAATCATTAATCGTTTCCAACTAGGTGTGGGCTCGTCCTTGTCGTTCCTTCCTCGTCCCCGTTTGTTTTGCGCAAGTCAAATCATTAATCGAGAATTCCGCACATATATAACTTGATATTACTGACTATCGAGTTCCCTAAGGCGATGCAAGCAGCACGTGCCGCACCGGTGTTCAATGGTGGTGAAAGAAACGGAATTATAACTATCGCCCTATTGCAATATTACCAGTCCTTTCAATTGGCATACAGAGAATATTACATATTAGAGTTACATCTTATTTTAGTACGTATGAGTGCCTCTGTGTTTTTCAACATGGATTTAGAAAACACCGTTCCACTGAAACAGCACTTCTAAAGCAAAAACAAACCATTAGTGATGGTTTTTATTGTAAACAAGTAGCAATAGGCATTAACATACACTTCTCAAAATAATTCGACCTTATAAATCCCTCAATCGTTCTGTTCAAATTATATGAGAATGGGGTGCGGTGAGTAGCCTACAATTTGTTTAAACCCTATCTTGCGCAGATAATACAATATGTAGAGGTAAACGGGTTTAAATCTTGCATACAAGCTATTAAAGCTGGTGTACTACAAGAGAGTATTTCAGGGCCAGTTTTCTTCTCTATTTAAATGGTCACGGTTCTCTATTTATATTGCCACGGTTAGAGGGTTTTCATTTTTCCGCCGTTGTGCACCTTCACTTCCAGAAGTTGCTGCCTTGGTTTCCCCCGCGTGGGCTGGGGGACCTTCCACGTGAGAACTCAGCAATGCTGCGGTGGTTGGGCGACTGGTATGAGTAGGGCGACGGCGGACGGTTAAAACGGGCTTGTCGACGGCTGGCCCGAGTGGGGCTTGCTTGTTGGCTTGACGAGGGCACAGGGCTCATTTACCCCACACCTTCACCAGATGTAACGAAGCCAAAGACGAAGCAGTTTTCTTCAAGGAAAACACGTTTATTAGAGTTGACTTGTGCTCCCCTAACAACTCAAAGTATACAGGCGGCGAAGCAGCATTCAACAAAGCGACGTGCGAAGGTGAGCGCGACGATTCCAATTAAAGCCGCGGCATCTGCTCTGCAGGCTTTTATCTTTCGGCGCGAGTGTTTCTTGCACCGTCGATTTACATCCAAAACAAAGAAGATTATTCTAGGTTGTTCACGTTAGTTCGGAATGCCCCCCCCCCCCCTATTAGAAGAGATAATAGAGGCGGCATAGAAAGTAAGAATGGAACACGTGCTTCCCTTGGCACACAGATAACACAGACCGGCGCAGCCGGGCGGTGAAAACAAAACATAAATAAACAAATTAAATACACGGCTCGCGGCAATGTTAACGATATTGTAAATTGAACTAATAATGCCAATTTTGCTTCTTACGCCGAAAGCACTACAGTTTTTGCTCCAGGCACATCAGAAAAACAATTAGAGGTAGAAAGTAATAAAACATGCTTCACTTCGAGATTTTGGGAGGTGCGAACCGCCTCCCCATAAAGAGGAAAAAAAACTAAGGTTGTCGTGTATTCGCCAGAGGAAAACACGTAGCTCCAATAGGGGTAAACTTGGGCAATACGCTGATAGAGGTGGTCGATTCCAAACATTCTTGGAGTGATTTTTTCAAGCCATTTAACGTGGAACGAGCACATTAGGTATATGCAATCAAAAGCGTCTTCTGCTGTTGGTATGATTGCTCGAATGAGGCATATTTGTCCTGTAAAAGTGAAGATACTATCCTATAACTGGTTAATATTCTCATCGTCTTCTCACGGTAGCGTTGTGGGGTGCAAGACGAGCGTGTTTAATTTCTCAGAGCAACATCTATTACAAAAAAGAGCTGTTTGCTACATAGCTGGCGTTCACTTCCTTCATCCCACTAAAAACCTTTTTTAGATGCGAAGCTTCTCTTGCTCGGGGGATGTCACTTGTCCGTGCCCCGTCCTCAGCGCCTCTGATGATGATTGTGGCAGGATGCCCAGGGATGGATTGGCCAACCAAAGAATCTATCACGAGATAGCTTCGCGTTCAACCGCCGTCGTCATCTTCCCGTAGGGCAACCGCAGAAAAAGGAGAAGGAGAAGAAGACAAAGCTGCGAAGAGGAGGGCGTGTACGTTGCTCTCAGCCGGTGCACCCGTCCGCAGCGCCTCTGATGATGATTGTGGCAGGATGCCCCTAGGGATTGGCCAACCAAAGAATCCATCACGACATAGCTTCGCGTTCAACCACTGTCATCTCCCCGTTAGGGAACCGCTGAAGAAGAAGATTGAGAAGAAGACAAAGCTGCGAAGAGGAGGGCGTGTACGTTGCTCTCAGCCGGTGCACAAATGTCCACAACCTTTATCTCACCAACGCTGACGGAGACTACCGATTCTACCACAGAGACGACAACATCGACAAGAACATAATGGACGAGTTTCGGCGCCTCGAGCACCACCACCTACTCACCGTAACACAACAGTACTTGCGTTCCTTTGGCACCGGTGTGGACCCGGACGTGGAATTCCCTCTGGCGCTACTAAACACCACATCACTCAACATAACGGCAACACAATGGAACCACACTGAACCCCCATGATGCTTCGCATCCTCATCAGGGTTCCCCACGGGAAGACGGTGCAATGTTTTTGAAGTATGACATTCTTTCAGTGTACTCTTTGTGTAATTATAGGCTGTTGGTAACCTACAAACGATTTTTACAGTGTAATAAATACGTCCTAACCTCACTAGCTAAGCTGCGACAAAACACCCATGTTCGACAAACACGTCACATGGAGAGATAGATACTTACGACCCCACACGCTTACTACGTTGAACAATCTTTGCGCTACACATTGCCTGTTTTTTAGTAAGCTAGTTAAAGAAAACTTTAACCCCATAGGTAAGGCAAAACTTGACATTAGAGGCTTTTGTGAGCACAAGTTGTGTTTTTGTACTTTTTCTGTGGTAATGTTGTTGATGATGATGGTGCGGTTGTTGTTGTTATTGCTGTTTTTTTAAGTAAAAAAAACCTCACTTTCTGTGTTATTGCATTAAGTGGTGGTGTGCAATATTCTTTCGAAAGTGTCTGTGTCATTCTAAGCTGTCTCCGATAAGCTGTGAATGAAAAGTTGGTGGGGCCCCGTCAAGCTGTTAAAACAGCTCTTTGTTTCGCCTCCTGCTGTAAAAAGGAAATAAAGCTGGAATGAATGAATTAATAAAAATACTTGGCCATTTCAAACGTAACCCTTGGGGAGCAAGTGTATAATCGTGGCCACAATTTTTTTAACACGCTACGCCGACACGAAGGCCCTTCCACGTGGAGCCGCTGCAGAGGGCGCTAATTTTTTTCTGCGCAACATCGTCCTCCGACATGGTGCGCCCGCCATGGTATTGACCGACAGAGGTACCTCTTTCACAGCCGACTTCATGCAAAACGTCTTACGCGCAACGCACCCTACTCGCCGCAAGACGACCGCCTATCACCCCCAAACAAATGGTCTTACCTAACCTTAGCTGACATGTTGCCCATGTATACGGACCTGAATCACAACGCATGGGATGAAATTCCCCCATGTGCAAGATTGGCGTATAATACAGCTGTGCAGGAAACGACGCAATTTACGCCGTTTGAGCTTGTTTTTGGCCGCTTAGTTACGACAACTCTAGACGCAATGCTCCCTGTCGAAAACGGCCGATAACCGGCACCGACATTGACGACATCAAGCAGAGAGCGGTAGAGGCCCGTCAGCTCGCTAGATTGCGCATTCGCAAGCAACAGGAAACGGACGCTCGACAACACAACTTGTTACGACGACTTGCGGAATACCGACCCGGCGATCTCGTCTGTGTATGGGTGCCTATTCGCAGCCGCGGGCTTTCAGTGAAGCTACTTCGACGCTACTTCGGGCCATGTAAAGTTATCGTGTGTCAGCTACGAAGTGGTACCAGAGAGCGAGACACTCATTTCCCCTGGACGGCGGCCACATGTTGAAGTCACTCACGTGGTGCGCCTTAAACACTACCATGTCCAGACATTTTGCACTCCCAGTTGACCGGGTGTATATGCACTTATTTTTCCTTGTTCCCGTCCCCGTCTTGCGAACCTACGTTTCCTCCTCCGTGCGTTTGTTCAGTGAACTTCTTAATATCTTCCCTCGTGTCCTTCGGGCTAATGGCATCGGATCGATGCCTACCGGAGGGAGGGGAGGGATGGAGTAATGCAACAGCCCTCGTATCCACGTTTGAACTTGCGCATGGGCTGGACACTGACATCAGGCATCAGCGAACAACTTATAGGCAAGGAACAAGACGAGACGAGCTACGGAGGAAAATCAAGCATCAGCGTACAACTGGCATCAGCGAACAACTGAAAGGCACCAGCGAACAACTGATCGGCGAACAACTGATAGGCATCAGGCATCAGCGAACAGGCATCAGCGAACAACTGATAGGCAAGGAAGAAGACGAGACGAGCTACGGGGGCAAATAGGCAACAAGAAGACGACATGCGTTGCCGGTGAAAAAAGGAAGAAGACGGCGGTCCAGCTCTGAGTCTACGAGCAGCGCATCGTCTCTGGGCACTAGTTCGCCTTGTAAATAAACCTTTACCCGTCCTCAGTCGTAGGCATCGTTCCAATATCCGCCCCCCCCCCCAATAGAAGACGGTGGAGCCGGTTGCAGTCGCAACTTCTGGAGGCGTGCAATAAGGATTAAGGACACAGGAAAAGTCGTCGCCACTGCGGGAGGAGCTGAAAAGCTGGGTGAGCACTGACCTCGGAACAACGTTGCCCGCCACGGCCAAGAAGAACCGCTGAAGCGCTTGGAGCCACGCCGGATTAAAGAGCGGGGGCTTACAGAAAAGTTTTATCGGCTCGTCTTGTGTTGCATCGACCGGCCTTGTGTCGTGTCATCAGGTCGGGGGACATCGTCGTGATGGTGCTGCTTGCGGCAGGGACGGGACGGCCCATCGCGACGCAGTAGCCGCCACGGGCGCTTCAAGACCGAGACCGTGCGCATCTGAAGACCAGGAAGAGGATAAAGGTGCCGAATCCTCTAGCAAGCATGCTACGTGGATGCAGGATGCAATGCACAAACCGTGGTAGGTAGAGCGATGACCTAATAAACAGCAGGGTTTATGGACGGACGGAAAGACGGATGGGTGAGGATTAATGGATAGATGGACGGAAGGAGAGACTTGTGGATAGGTGGATGCACGGACGACCAGAAAGACGGACAGGGGGATGAGCGAACGGACGGACAGATCGATGGAAGGACGGATTGATGGACGGACGAAGGCTTGGTGGATAGTTCCTATGTCACAACGTTTCTAGTTTACAGTTTATTCCAAATAACGTGATAATCCAACTAGTATGAAAACGCAATGCCGCTGCTCCACCAAGGAACATAGTTCTTGTAAGTGTAATGTAACCATAAGTGTAATGTAAGTAATGGGATGTAATCATCAGTGCAATGTAAGTGTAAGTGTAATAAAGTGTTATTTACTGGCCTAAAAACATTGTGGAGTCACACGCCTTACTTTGTTGTGTAGTTTGGGAGCAGGAGAGCGCAGGCAAGGGTTTTGTTTTAGCTGCATGCCTTGGATACGCCCTGCGGTGTCGAACTAGCCGTATATTACAATCCTCAATCAGAAGAACTGTTTCTAAGACATTAGAATTCTAATTAAGGACTAATCGTCGCTTTGTATAATGCATGAATGTAATTCTAGAAAGACTGCATAAATAGTGTGTTCACAGCTCCTAATAAATCATCTTCCTCCAATGTTAGAAACTCCATGACCATCTTGAGGAAGCAGATCAATATAGCATCCATCATACCGTCATAACCGTGGAGTTTAAAGACACCCAGGAGCTTATACAAATTACGAAGTAAGTACTTATTTTGAAATTATAGATTCCTAACGACCACGCTTGCCGCAGCATGGGGTAAAAAACGCTAGTAGGTTGACACTAGCACGACTTTGTAGAACCGAGTATGTACTACTTGCGGGAATTCGTTTCACTACGACACGGCTGGATAGCCTCAAGGTTCCATTCTTACTATTTGGGCTGGGTTTGTCCACATAAAGAACTTACTTGCTCGCTACTCCGTTTGTGAATTCATAGTCCTCGTTAAAACCAATTTTAGTAAAGGTGTATTGTCCGAAGTAGGCGCACAATAATCTCAGAAAACGCGGACGAGTAACTAAAGAGATTTAAATTCACTCCCAAGAGCGAATGATCGCATTGGTAAGTATGCCCCCAGCGGAGTTAAAGTGTGTGAAGTTACAACATGCTTCAAGATGGCCAGCAGATGCTGCAGCGTCACTCCTCGAAGCAATAACACCTGAACGTAATGTTCATTTCCTTGCGTTTTGTTGTATAAGCTTACAGGTCCCCGAAGGAGCATTACGTAATGGGTGAGGTTACAAAGTACACATATGCAAAAAAGTCATGACTTAGCTTGAAAGATGGCTTGTGACGTCCTGCATAAAAGTTGATGAAAAATATTCTGAGGGACGCCAGTACAGTCCTTTGAGGCACGAAAAAAAAAGATGAGGTAACAAAAGTAACGGCGCGTGGACGTTGACGGGCAACTTGAAAGACGCGGTCAGCGCGACAGGATCTGCGAAACAGGGTGGAGATGAACGGGTCTAAGTTGGCAGCAAAAAAAAAGTAGTGTTTTCTTTGATCCCAGAGCCAAAAGAAAATAACGTCAAACACCTTTTGCTGATGGCCTTTCTACAATGTACCAACTAGACTAGAATTTTGCAATTGGGGTAAAGGTAGTTCTTTTTTGGTGGGGTAGAGTGGGATGTATTCGTGGTGCCTGGATATATCACTTCCAAAACATGTAGAGCCTAATGGTAAGTCACAGTATCGGGTTGACGTTACTTGTTTGCACATCTTACCATTGTCTCCCTGCGCCGAAGCACGTACCTTTGAAACCCGGGTGTTTCCAGGTCGGTCTTCACGCCATCGCTGCTCATCGCTGCTACGCACGCCACGGGCAACCGCTACAACACTTTCGAACCACCACCCTGCCGAATACTTCCGCCAACAAGTCTGGCCTACCCTGCAGAAATTCCTCGGTCACACATCGGTAACGAACTTCCAATCGTGAGTGACTTTTATATTGTAGTAAAGTGGCTATTTGGGCAAGTTGATACGGGTTAATAGTGTAGCACAGCGCAAATGACGAGACTTGAATGGAAGAAACACAGGACGAGCGCTGTCTTGTGTTCCTTTCTTTCTCGTCTTGTGATTTGCGCTGTGCACACCATGGACTTTTATATTTTCCCACCCTGAATTTAAGTCTATGTGCATGTAATATGTGGAAAGTTCCGAGTCTCACGAACAGGAAACGGGGGCAGCGAGTGCGAGGACGAAGCAAGCCCCCCGCAAAAGAAGACGAGAGCAGCCTTCACCCCTACCCGGGGGGTGCGAACTATGCTATAGGCGCCCGAACCAGGTACAGGCTGCTCTGAGAGCAGAACATTTCCAAATGAAGCTGTTAGTAGCGCATGCTATGTAGGGCATCTATAAAGGAGCGGTGATTTCTCGGCCAGTTATCACCCATTGCCTGCAGCGTGACATGCCGATGATCTATGGGGCTGAGATTGAGAGACGGCGTAAAGAAAGAATGCCGTGATGAGTGTAGCGGTTCCTTACTGCATTTTTATTATTTTCGCTCTGATTTACGGTATCAACGATTAACACCTTTTCGTCCACGCCATTTAAAATGTTCGGCAATTTCACCCTTTCTTACCATGACGTTACCCCACATGTCTTCTTTGTGTGGACGACCGTACTTCACTCGTGATAATAACCAGTGTTGTACACGTTCCTCTAAAACAGGAACGAAAGCTCGTTCCTCGTTCCTTCCCAATTTTGAAACGAGTTCCCGTTACAAGTTTCTTTACTGCGAAAGGAACGCGTTGCAGTTCCACTTTGAACAATGGAACGTGTCGTTAAATTAACGTTACATTTCATTTTGTAATTAACATATGGTTTCGGATATTCCGGATATGAAGTAAAGTGAGAAATTTAAAACTCACATCGAACTACGTATATTATACGAATATGAACACCACCGGAAGAAGTTTATCTGTTGATAAAATTTATCCAAAGAAACTCTCCCAGGCGAATTTTTTCAGAGAGCACCAGAAAAACTCCACACACGTCTAACTGCGATTTTGGTGCTCGTCTATAAAGGAGTACTAAAATCGCAGTTAGACATGCGCAACACATGTGGAACTTTCCACTTCAGAAACTGTGTTGAAAAGAACAATACATAGGCCTTTAATGAATGCTGATTCAATGTTACAATTTATTTAAAATACTTTACAGGCCCCTTTGCAGGGAATTTATTAATGGGGTTACAAAAGTGAAGCTTTGCGGATCATACAGCACAAATTTGCGAGTAACAAAACACGGCAAGAACAAGTAATGACTACGAGGTTCGCAATCCAAAGTTGAAGTCGGAAGACGATAACAAAAAAATAAAATAAAAGTGAACAGCGTAGTCACACACGAAATTTACGCACAAGAATTACAAAGTATACCGAACGCAATCAGGGTAGTAGATAAAGGAAAGAATAAAAGGTAGCCAAATATATGTGGACGCAACGCATAAATCAGTTGCTGTGGTTAGAAATACGCTAAAGGGAAAAGCACCAGAAATAACGCGGAGCCTAATCACGTGCGTAAAAAACATTTACACTTAAAAAATGTAGTCGGACACAAACTGCAACACTAAAAAGTAAACGAAACAACAACAAAAAATAAAAAGTAATAGGAAAACAAAAAAAAAACACGTGCTGTGGTACTAAAACGACAGATTGTTTGGTTCTTCAAGCATAAAAAAGTAAGTACATTAGACTGTTACAGAATATGGCAAAAGAAAAAAGTAGAATGCATGAAAAATGCGTCAGTGGGAAAAAATGTCCGAATACATAGTCGCAACTAAATTGAGTCCCTTGTTTGAACTCAGCAATAGTTTCATCTCGATGTTGTAATAAGACAGACGAAGCCGGTTTTTTCGTCAAACCTTCGTTGGCAATGTTGAAGAGCCGTTCCATGGACACGCTCGAGGATACTGAAGTGTTGTACTTGAGCAACAGTTGGTTCAGTCCCTGAAACTTCTTCATCTGCGACAGCGGGTAAACTGGTACCAGCAGGTACCGCGACAGCTCATCCTGTGCGTCGGCTGAAAGGGTTTTCTGCCCGAAGGAAAAGAAATTTTCGGGCGTGGAAGAGGTGGCAAAATCTGCGCTGGGCGGCTTGGTCCCCGCAGCGAGCTCTGTCTTTATGTCGTTGGTCGCTTTGCCTCGCACAGAACTGTCTGGGATCCATGTAGCTCAAACCGTAGGATTAAGCAACTGACGACAACGAGCTCGCGCTTTCCTTTGAGGGGTCCAAACCTGCAATCCCGAACAATTACCGGTGACCCTTCGAACGACCTTACTGCGAGTGGAACTCCCCCGACAACAACGCAACCGCGCCTCGCGCGCACTAATGCGGTAATTACCCCTGACAATATACGGTGGTTTCACAAATTACCTGCAGCGGCGCTCGGATTTCGGCTGCCTATCGCCGGCAGTGCACAGTTCTATCGGCCAGACGCGCATCCCAACCTCCCCAGACAAACGAAGAAAGGTGAAAATAATTCTCGCGGCTGCGCTATTCCGCCGTCGAATGCCGCGTCAGCTTAGCCGGAAAGAAAAGAAAGCAAGCACAAGCTACGGACCGCTGCGTGGTTATTCTTATGCCTTTGACCTTCGAGGAAGCACGTTCTGCGGAAGGGCGGGCAAATTAGTCAGCATATAGGAACAGAAACACGCGACTTGTGGGTTTCTGTACTTCTGTATTTCTGTACATCAAATACAGCCAAATCTTAGCAATGCAACGTTGGCATAAGGAACGCCGTTCCTACTGTTCCTTCTTTTTTTCTTTATTAACCGTTCCTTCAAAAAAATCACGCCATATCCACGGAATGAATGATGATAAGTGGGGCGAAGCTCGAGAGGGGGAGATCATCGGTAACCGTTACTCTCCCGTGAAAGTTCGCCCATTACATCATTAAGAAAGACGTAAGACTGTGTGCGTACATTGTACAAATCAACTTTTATTTTGTTCCTTTATTTTTTTCTTGTTCGTTTGCTGTTTCGTTTCTTCGTTTGTTCTTTTCATTTTGTCGTTGTCATGACTGGATTGCGAGGTCCCTTCATTACGACGGCTTTATGATCTGTGAAATGAAGCAAGAGAGGTTCTTGTACTGGCTGCAATGGGAAGTTTGCAAACACTAAGTCTATAGTACACGTTCCTCGGATCGTGGTAGGGTTCATATGGATACATCTGAGTGCGTATTTGAAGAAAGGACTTTTATTTAGGGCGAATTTGTGCCCGAAAAAGACGAGAGGAAACGAGCAAAGGTCCTTGCGTCTCGTTCGATCTCCGAGAACGACTGCCTGCGTTCGTCGCGTGATCTGTTGCGTGATCTCCCCCTCGCAGTGCACGTGCGCTCGCGCCTCCGTTGGCGAACACAGACAAGCTCGCGCTCCCGGTGCCGAGTTTGCGCTGCCAGTTGCACCCGGTTCTTGCGCGTGCAACGCGGATCACTTTGCGACATCTCCGAAAGCATGCGGCGGTCACGTACCACGAGACACAAGGGATGGACAGACCCATGGATTTAGGAGCTTCGCCCCTAAAACCTAACGAGTTACCGTTACAGTTCCACCGACGCTTAATGGAACGGTGGGGTTCCTCCGTTCCTCCAAAAAGGAACTAGTTCTAGGAACGCCGTTCCTTGGAACGCCGTTCCGTACAACACTGATAATAACGGCTGTTGGTGTCTTGAACAGGCGCCTACACATACGTAAATGGCGTGCTGGATATAGAATCCGTAATTATCCTGGCATCATTAACAGTAGAAATGACGCTCCAAACCACCAGTATTTAGAGAGAGAGAGAGAGACAGAGAGAGAGAGAGAGAGAGAGAAACTTTAATCACAGTTGAAGTGAGCATATTTGTGGTCGGGGTCTTCAGTCCAAGACTTCGTTGGTACGACCGGCTGTCTTCGCCCTTTCCGCTAGCAAAAGCTGCGTTTCAGTAGAAGAGCTGGTCAGCGTATTCTCCCACTGCTCGCGTGAGGGGTTGGGAATGGGGGGAAGATCTGGGTTCAGTTGACATCCCCAGACAATATGGTACAGCGTGCCTGGTGCTTGGCAGTGAGTACATAAGGGATCGTAAAGAGTAGGGTGGATGGCGTGTAGCCGTGTTGGGTGAAGGTAGGTATTAGTCTGTAGTTGTCTCAGGATGACTTCCTGTTCTTTCGTGGCCTGATCGGTGACTGGGGGATAGAGTTGTGTCGCTAGTCGATAACGTTGGGTGATGTCGGCGTATGTGAGGAGCGGTTGCCAGGTTCGCTCCGACTCTTCTTGCGGTGCCCGGTGGGCGAGTTCTCGGGCCAGGAGGTGTGCCATCTGGTTGCCGCGAAGAGCAGAGTGGGCCGGGGTCCAAATGATTGTGACCTGCTTCTGCGGTGGCCGTTGAAGGAGAACCCGAAGCGCTTGTCTTAAAACCCTACCTGCTTGGTATGCTCGGCAGGCGGCTTGGCTGTCCGTAATAATTACGCTGGCCTTTGTCTGGGACAGGGCAAGGGCGATAGCCGTCTCTTCAGCCTGCTGGGTGTTCGATGACCTAAGCGTCAGACTGGAAAGGAGGTCGGTTATGGAGGTAACGGCCGCCGATCTTACGCCGTACCTCGCGATTCCGCCGCGTTTGTATATACGACGTAGTCTTGTCCTCCGTACTGTTTTTCTAGCGCAGTTGCTCTTGCTAGGCGTCTTCCCTCATGATGTTGAGGGGACATGTTCCGGGGTATTGGACGGACAAGAATTCTGGTCCTTAGTTCAGGCGGGATGTCCACTGCGTTTTCCGTGATGTGCGGCGCCGTGTAACCAAGCTTAGTTAGCGTTTCCCTACCCGTTGGGCTTGCTCCGAGTTTTACTTTCTGCGCCGTTAGGTGGGCCTCCAGAAGCTCTTCGATGGTGTTGTGCAGTACCAAAGCCGTGAGTCGTACCGTAAAGGTGCTTGGAGGAAGTGCCAGGGCTTGTTTATATGCCTTTCTAACAAGGACGTCTAGCTTTTCGCGCTCCGATTTCCCCAAAACCGCATAAGGAGCCACGTAAACGATTCTGGAGGCGACGAAGGCCTGCACAAGACGGACCATGTCGTTTTCTTTTAGTCCATGGCTCCTGTTCGCCACCCTACGCAGCATCCTAACAATTTGAGCCGTGGTTTCTTGGAACCTGTTGAGAAGCAGGGTGTTTTTGCAGTTTTCCTGGTACGTCATCCCTAATATCTTGATTGAGGGTTTCGGTTCAGACATCAAAATTTGGCTCGATGGCGTACTCATCAAACCGAAACCAGTATTTAGAAAACTGCGCTGCTGCTTGCGAGGCAATTATCGGCCAATGTGGCTTTATTACGCTCTCACTGAGCGGACTAGAGGCACGTTATTTTTTTTTTAATTCCGTCTTACCCTGTACCCTTTAGATTTCGGAGCCTCCTGTCTAACTATATCGACTGGATTACTGAATATATCATTTCCCTTGCACCGAAGGGCACACGCAGACAGCGCAGTCAGCGCGCCATCGATGGCGTGACTGAGGGAACAAGCGCAGACACATAGCGAATTTCTGTCCATTATGCTGTCATATGGCTATGACAGACTTTTCAACTGTGCAATACGAATTACTGCTGTACTAAAATTTCCAGGCTTTTCAACTGTGCAACAAGAATTACTCATGTACTAAAATTTCCAGTAATGGGTGCATTACTAATGTTGTAAAAAACACAAGGGCTTCTGTTGTGTTATTAGTAACAATGACTAAGTTGCCGAGCAAACGCAGGAGGATTTTTAACGTATCCGGTCAACGCTACCACACGTTGAAAGAAAAAACAAGTGACTAACATATTTAACTTGTAAAATGTATCGAGCCTTGCGACTCTCTTCTTTCGGTACCCACACAGGAAAAACTCTCCGGCATTAAGTGGCGGCTTAGCATAGGGAAAGCATAGGGACATACCTTCTGCCAACGTTGAAAGAAGGTATTTTGTCTTTTACCACCCTTTTTTACTGTTTACACACATAACATGCGAATTGGTGCTTGCATAAATGCTTACACCTTACTACACACGCTTCATAGGCCATTAGCCTCTTGGCTACGGGCAGAGTACCTAAACGCTTGAGGAATATTCTGCAATCCACAATGATAAAAGTTCACAATACAATAAAACACGTACACAAGGTTCGGGAAGGGAGAGACGCAGCTGATCACTATCCACTCGAACTGGCGTACAGTGCTCCCTGTTGACCACGACTATCGCACCCCTCTCCAAAAATATGGAAAAAGTCTCCACATCTTACGCGCAGGAACACGATCCGTCCCCTGCCACACGGAGATCTCATCGCTTAAGAATCGCCAACTCTGCTCAGGATAAAAAACAACACATTATGTTGTTTTTTATCCACAAATGCAGATGGGCGATGATACCAAATCTGGGAAATGTTTGTAGGAAATGTTCCACATTGACCTAAAACTGTGCTAAATACGCGCATACACCCATTCGGTTCTGCTAAACCTGCTCATATCCAAGAATATTCTCAGCGGGGAACAACTCAAACATTGCATATCCAGCTTGTATCGGCACATGACAGGCTGTCCGACTAGCTTGTTACCTCAAGATCAGCGTGAGCTGATTCTGGGGTTTTGTAATTCTGCCTCATCTCACAGGGTCTCCATCTCTTTATGCAGGTTTCCTAAACATTCAATATCTGTCTGTCTGTCTGTCTGTCTGTCTGTCTGTCTGTCTGTCTGTCTGTCTGTCTGTCTGTCTGTCTGTCTGTCTGTCTGTCTGTCTGTCTGTCTGTCTGTCTGATAAATGTCCTAAACGTTCACTGAAGCCTTCACGATAAAGCTTTTAAGAGTTTTACGCATCAGTGCTCTGCGTCGTCCACTCTTCCTTTTTGTCGCTGTGTTCCTTGCGCTGTTTTTCCAGCAAGATTTTTAAGCTTTAACACTGCTGCTTTCTCTCTCGTGCTGACCAACAACTCTCAGCCGCAATTTTTCACCCCCATAACTCAAGGCACGCAAGCTTAGATTTCCTCTGGGTTTTCAGTTCCCCGGTGATTAAAACCATTTCGGCTAGTCTAGATTTCGCCTCCAGGAGAGTCATCATAACTGAATCTAAAGCAGCCTGCCGCAGTTCCCTTTCAGCGAGGGTGGTACCAACGGCCGTACCGCTACTTCAAGACTACAGTCCGCCTCACCGAGTGGCAATCGTTTGGGTACCCGCCTATGCCTCTGTAACGGGCAACAACGTCGTTCACCAACAGACTGGCGAACTGGACAACCGCGCCTCCGACATCAGCGCAGCTTTGACACCACTTCTTAACTACTAGGACATTACACAATTTTACAGAATGACCAGACAAATTACCGTGCCCTCACCCATCCCCCAGAAAAACTCACGAAATACCACTCCGACAATTACAAGCAGGGATGTACGTACCCCCAGTTCGAAGGAATTTATTGTCTCCCGACTGCTCTATGCAAATTTTGTCTCGGCTAGGTATCCTCCAACCTATACTTCTAGAAGGCGCTCACAACCCAGCCCTACCACCACCCCTCTCCACCAATTCCTTTACTGAGGTATGAGGCACTGCTGACCAGCTATCAACTTAACCCTTTCATGCATACGGGCCTCATATGAGGACACATTTTTATCTTACTATAGACATCATCCAGTTACTTGCATTGAGCTATTAGCCGCATAGTGTCCTCAATTGAGGACGCGTCAGAGTTCCTAACTTGTTTCACAGATGGCGCTAGCTGTCTGTGTTTCTTAAATCGCCAGGTTCTGAGGGGCAGTAGGCTTGCTTGAGGTCGTTCAATGTTCCCAAAAAACAAAAAACATTTGCTCGACAGGTTATGGTGTTTTTCAACTATAAAAAATATGGTCGCAAAGAACAATTCCTGAATATTATGAGCTTCTTTTGTTAAAGTTTTCTTCTTGGCGGTGGGCCGTAGAGAAAGAAAAGAACAGATGTCCTCAAGTGGGGACAATATGCAAGAAACGTATAGCCTTACCTGCAGCGCCACCAAAAAAAATAATACTCGTAAAATGCCAAGCCAGTGCTGAAAGTGCTTGTTTTTTCCCGCGCTTTACGTGCATCGTTGAGTTTGCTTTTGCGCGGTTTATTGAATGTGAAAAAGTCTCCCGCTTCCATAAACCTTGGGCAAAACCACACATTTCGAAGATGTGTTCCAAGCGGGCACTTTCCAGGGAAGAAATTGATGCTCTTTTAGAGCTCTCCTCTGATTCTGGTGACGATTCCGAAGCGGATGATTGGGAGCCGCTCCTCACCGATATTGGCACTTCGAGCAGCTCGGGAGACGAAAGTGAAGACAGCGAGCCTGTGCGTGATAACGGCGCTTCGACAAGCTCTGGTGCAGCTAAAGCCCCCTCCAGAACATCTATGGTGAGCAAGAACAGCACACCGTGGATCGCCGACAAAGACAACGACTGGGCAGGAAAGGCTCCCGATTTCTTTGGTAAGCATAAAGTCAATGTGCACGGTGCGCTCCCCATTGACTACTTCCTGGCTCTTTCTCCTGAATCGTTACTGGAGCACACCGTTTTTCAGACAAACTTGTATGCCGTGCAAAAAGGGAAAGAGAACCTCAGGTTGACACTGCCAGAGCTAAAAGTCTTCGTTGGCATATGCCTGGTAATGACTTACATCAGATATCCTAGAATCAGAAATTACTGGTCAACGGAATCCGGACTTCGAATGGACCTTGTCGCCGATTCAATGCCTGTCAACCGTTTTGAGGAGATTCGAAGATTTCTGCATTTCAAAGACAACAGCGACACTGTGAGCTTCCAGAATGACCGCGTAGCTGGAATGAGGCCAGTCATTGATGCACTCAACGAAGCATTTTGCTCGGCAGTTGATCCCGAGGAATACCAATCCGTCGACGAGATGGTGATACCATTCAAGGGGCGCTCCTCCATAAAGCAATATCTTCCAAGTAAGCCGAAGCGCTGGGGTTTCAAGGTATGGGTGAGAGCAGGAGTGTCTGGCTACATTTACCGTTTTGAGGTATACCAAGGCGCAACAGGGGGGCGATCCAATGTTTCAAGCGAAATTGGTATGGCCGGAGAAGTTGTCATCAGGTTGTCCAAGGGACTTGAAAGGAAAAATTATAAAGTTTATGCTGATAACTTATTCACATCTATGGCCCTGGTCAGGAAATTGAGAGAGGATGGAATATTGTTTGTCGGTACATGCCGTGCAAACCGTCTGCAAGGAGCGGATAAAAAGCTCAAGCCCTTGAAGGAGCTCAAAGCGGATGGAAGGGGAAGCACATCAATTTGCACCTCAGCCGACAACATCACAGTGACAAGGTGGCTGGACAACTCGCTTGTTCACGTTGTTTCCAGCTACGCCGGACGGCAGCCTGAAGGCACTACCAAAAGGTACAACAGAAAAGAGAGAAAAGTAATGGATGTCACCCGGCCGTACTCCGTGGAACTTTACAACAAACACATGGGAGGTGTTGACCTCGTGGATTCCTTGATTGCAAGGTACAGAAACGACGTCCGGAATAAGAGGGGCTACTTGAGGATTTTCTTCCATCTACTAAACGCCGCAGTTGTGAACGCCTGGATTGTGTGGAGGTGGGACAAAGGTGTGGAGCATCCAATGGACCAACTTGAGTTCCGAAGTCGCGTTGCCAAGGCGCTCATATTTCGTGGTGAAGCAGCACAGAGCTCGAAGCGACGAGGACGGCCATCCAACGATTCGCCGACAGCCCCCATAAAGAAGAGAGTGTTCAACCATGTGCCCCTGGAAAAGAGGTTCGATGGCGGGCGCCATTTCCCAAAGAAGAGCGAACAAAAGTACGCCAGCCGCTGTCGAAGCCTTGCCTGCCGCAGCAAGACAAGGTACCTCTGCGGTCGGTGCAACGTGCCTCTGTGTCCCGAGTGCTTCCAGTCCTTCCACAGCACCTAAGCTGAATGTGCAAGACTGATCTTCAGCATTCCATTTTGAATTGCAATTGTTTCTACCAGTGTTTTAGCATGAATGCTCAATAGAATGATTAGAGTATTATATATCTCGTGTGTGCTGAAACCAAAGAAAAATATCAACTTAAAGCATGATGTCCTCAAATGGGGACACGTTGATACTTTCATACAGAGGCTCTTGATCACTTGAAATAAATTTTTTTCATAGTCTTTGTGGCCCCTGCGAATACTTTTTGGTGCAAAATAATTTTTGTATTCTCTGGATTTAATTCATGCATGAGAGGGTTAAAGACCAGACTCTTTTGGTGACACAGGCCCAGACGGCTAGGGCAATGCATTGATTTTTGGACTAGGGTTCCACTCTCAATTTTGAGCATCTTTAAATGTTCTTTTTCTCTCTTTCTCTCGTCACTCCACTTCAGTACTTTGAAAACGTAAATGGTAAATGTAGCATTTCTGTTCAAAAACTCTCCCTCGACGCGGAAGTAACGCTTGCGCGCCATACATCTTAATACCTAAACGTAGATGTCATCTGCCACTTTTTATTACTGATTTGCCTGCTTGCCCCTGCTATCCTCCTGCATCCTATTTAAAGACGAAACCGCAAGTTTTGCAGAGGCCGAAAACCTACTCAAGGTACGAAAACGTCCAAACATTGATTTAAATATATTTCGGTCTTGCGCCCAAAGTACACGCACAATAAGGCAATTCATTCCAGGGGAATTCGATTTAGTGCTACTCCAAACGCTGCTGCAGTTCTTCGAATTTTCTTCGACCTGAATTTGGACTGGGACCTGCATGCTAAGTCGCTCTCCACAAATGTGTTCTGCATTCCATGTTTTCTTGTGGTTCCCTTTTAATTTGCCAGTGCGCTTAGTCCATTTACATCACTTAGTCCCGGTTCACACGTAGGTTACATACTGGATTGCAAGGCTAAAAAGCATTCACTAAACGAATTTAGCTGTGATTACCCCTGGAAAACCCAGCGATTTGTTTCTTCATATTACGCACATACATGGTGCTTTTCAATTCTATTTAAACAGATTTAGGTCTTACACTTAGGCGCGTGTTTCAACTATATGTACTGCTTCTGCCTTACCTCATTCGCTTTTTTGTATTTGATCTTCACCGCTTTTCTGAGGCACTGTTTCCAGATTGAGAAATTATCAAATTTTCTGAACTTCACGATATACTACATCCTTAGGATGTAGTATATCGATATACTCCATCCGTAGTATATATTGATATACTAGTGCAGTTATATACTACATCTTTTAGGATGTAGTATTTTATCGCACACTCCAATTATCCGGCAGTCAGAAAACAATGGTTAAAAAGAAATTATTTCGCTCTGTATACTCAATACATGGTGCATTCGAAACATCTTTTTCTCAGTGTCCCTAAAACGTAGCTTAACGCGTCGCCTGTCGATGTGCAAATAAAATAATCGCATGTGGCCTAAAGATCACGCCAATATTACCTAGTACCATTCACCTGCCGCGGTGGCTCAGTTGCAGAAGCGTTGTACTGCTCTGCCCAAGGACGCGAGTTGGATTCCCAGAAGAAGCGCTCGCTTTTCTGATGGCGGCGAAAAGCAAAAACTCCATGTGTTCGATATTTCGGCGCGCGTTAAAGAACCGTACAATCGAACAAGCGATCGATCGATCAATCGATCGATTGATCAATCGATTGATTGATCAATCAATCAATCAATCAATCAATCAATCAATCAATCAATCAATCAATCAATCAATCAATCAATCAATCAATCAATCAATCAATCAATCAAACAATCAATCAATCAATCAATCAATCAATCAACCAACCAGTCAATCAATCAACCAACCAGTCAATCAATCAATCAATCAATCAATCAATCAATCAATCAATCAATCAATCAATCAATCAATCACTATTACCGTCTAATGCCTATTCGGGATTGTTTTCGCTATTAATATATGATTGCGGAGACGCAAGTGTATTTAAATAAGCAATTTTCTCTAATCTTGGGCGCATGAAGATCCGAGTTTACAAATCGTGGAAAAGTTTGTGTACACTGTGACGCAAGAATCTATCCGGTAGTTTATTCCTTTGGACCTTTTTCTGTGTGAAGGAATTGATCGGTTGGAATTTTATTTTGACAATGCACTTTCAAATGTTTTATATTCGGGTAGGCCACGTAGCCTACTACCATAGCTGAGCGGTTCCCTTTCAATCTCGTTGCAAAGCTGGAAGCCATGGAGCACTTCGCGTTGGCGCGGGATGCCGACTTCCACGTACCGACAGCCATATCCTTCACAATGCGGGCTCTCGTCTACAAGCCCACGGACGTTTGGGACACTGACGCCGCCGCCTACGGGTTCTTCGAGCCGTGCCAGGAATTCGGGCCAGCAATTTCAAGCCTACCTCCGGCGCTGGTGAGTGGGACGTCCGCAAGTGTCAAGGCCTCTAAACCCTCCGTCACCAACATGAGATGACTCGTGTGCCTACCAATGTCTATAAAAAACACGCAGAAATATTAGTTTAAAATAAATCATACGTCTTAAGTGCAGCGGTTCGATTCACGCGGTGTGGTCACGGCAATAAACGCGGCTGCGTCGTTTGTCTTTCTATCGTATCGCCGAAATGTATGGGAATCCGTGAATCCCGTCATTTTTATTGTCACATGCTAGGGTAGCAGGAAGAAATACGGGACGAAATTCAGACACATGGTGGGAGGCGTACGTGGGATTCCTTGTGAGAGACTTGCGACAACAACAGACAGGCGTGAAGAACAAAACTGGGAGTAATCAGAGTAATGAACACAGGTCTCGGTAGATTCTCGCACCATACCTTATCGTACATTGACAGCACATGTTTGAACGCGCAAGAATGGACGAACAAAAGCTCGCGTATACAAAAACAGAAAACCAGAAACCAGCATCCGACGCGGAAAGTTGTAAAAAATGGATGCGGCTTAGCTCAGCTATCCAGGACATGCAAAGCGAAAGCTTGGCTTAGACTGGGTAGGCATTGGTTTCGCTTGGTTTACCTTTTATCTAGCTGTAATTTTTATACTATTAGTTTAAGCTTCCCGGGCTTTGCATTGCGGACCCTATCCAATAAAACAACTCGCCGGGCGATATCCAACGGGTGATCGGAAGCTGCTTACCGAGGATGCCTTAAAGCCATCCCAAAGACTCCGGCCTCAATGCAACACTCCGAGAAAAGGGTATGGCACCGCCTCGCTCTCATTCAAGGTCAAACCCGCATGCACGCAGAGTCACGTGGTCAGTTGGTGACAGCTGCGGAGAGCGCATGCCTGCAAGGCACCTGTCGCAGCGGCGAAGACGCCGACCAGCGAACACTGTTGTCGAGGGAGCTCAGCACGGCGCGTCATGTCATGCGCCGCCAAGATTCCTGCGCAGCTGAGGTCAAATGAAGGTCAAATCCTCTGCAATGGCGAAACCGCTCGACGAAGTTTGTACAGTTTTGCTTTAAAAGGAAAAGCCTCAGTCAGACGTCTCCTCGGAGTCTCATCACACCCGTCAGTCCAGTCGTTGACATTGCTCATGCCGGTGACGGGGCGATACGCCCCAAGACGATTTGTTGCGGAGGTACTGCCCCTCGGGCTTACACCTTGATTAGCACGCGGTGTCGGGTGCCGCGACGTGCTCGTCCCGGGCGCCTGGGCGCGCCCTCCCAGTCGGCCAGGCTGCGCTCAGCGGCGCAAAATTGCTGCTCTGCGGCGCACAAGAGCGGAGAGGCAGAGAGGCATGGGATCCCGAAGCATTTGCCTGGAAATTACCGGTTGAGCGTAGGAAGAACGAACAGAAGGCTAACCGTCCTGCGGAGACACCAGAGCAAAGGGAAGAACGTCTAGCAAAGCAGCGTCGCCAGGAGACAGAGCGGCGCTAATACTAGACAACCCGGAAGACTAAGAATAACCCGCTAAACCTAAGCTCATGCTACGTATATCCTGGCATAGCGGAGCTAAGCCACTGCTATTTTTTCTTTGTCGTCGTCATCCACCCCTTTTGTGCACTCTCCCGCGCTTTGTGTCTTTTAGCTGGCTGATGCGGCTGTAGGGTCTACGGTCGTTGTGTCTTTAGTCGTTAGCCATCCGCTGGTCGCGACGTGCCACCAGTGTTTCCATAGCAACTTACCACAATCAGCACGCACGACAGTGCTCACGTTCACAATGCAGATCGACTAGGCGTCTGAAAAAGGGCGCACATAGACAGCACAACTTTGCCATCGAATCGTGGTAAGAGGGTCGAAAATCAGTAAAACGCACTGTTGGGCAAGTTGGCGCATGCTGAGCAAACATTAGAGCACGAAGAACGCAACGCACGCTTCTCCTGTCGCTGTAATTCGTTGTCGTTGTCGTTGGAGCTGCAATTTTTTACACGGGAGGGGATTTTCCAAGTTTTCCAGCAGAGGTAGACTTGATGACCGCAATATTTATGGTGTGTTTAGAATTCCAGAGATGTGGTGTATTCTTCTACTTTCAGTTGCGCTGCAGCTCATGGGGCCATTGTGGACGGTAGATTAACGTTTTTTGGGAGCTTGGATGTGCCGTCTTCATGACTATATCCATGCGTCATCGCCTCGATAAATGTATCCAGTGGCCATAGTTGGAGGGTAGGTGGAGCGACCTAGCTTTTTTACAGACTGTACGGTGCGGTAGTAGCCGACTGGAGCGTAACGGGCGAAAGGCGCCCTTCGGCTCGGCGAAACGCTAACACAGCTGGCTGGAGAAAATTCACAACGCCATAAGATCGGCCACTTGCGAGGCCGTAATTTAGGGAGAATAAAGGCACGCAAAAGTGTTCTCGATTCCAGACGGGGAACAGTAAACCAACTAACGGGCTTCATAGGTTCACCTTGCGATCCGCTACGCAAAGCACCAATGGCAACTCAGCGGAACTTTCCCAAATATCGATCGAGTTCAAATTGGTGGTACAGCATGGTGCGACTCGCCGCGACAGGGGGCTCTATAATTCTGTGCAGTCTATGCTTTCTTCATAACTATTCCCGAAACGTGCGGCATTATAAAAATTCTTGAACAATGAAGACAAAAACAGCTGATAACCCTAACTACCGTAACATCATGCGACCAATTTTTTTTATTTAAACGTCGACACAAGAAATCACTAGAAGTTCACGTGGAGGCCCACGCGTCATGCTCTTTCCTTTACGCGTTACGCAGGCCTGCACAAGCGCTTACACTTCTGGTCTGGAATACCGCGACGCAGAGGCCGCCGTTTTCACCTTCAACTCTACCACGCAGCGCGTGGTTACGTTCGAAATTACCTCGGTCCTAAAAAGGAAGGCAAGTGCATTTACGCAGCTGATTTGGCTTGCCAAACGGCCGCAAACTGGGTTTTTATCGTACCCAAATGGCCAGTGCTAACACTCCAATGATACATAGCATCTCGATCATCTGTCCCGGAAAGACGCCTGCCGCGAGAGATCGTCACTACCGTTGCTGGATACAACAATTGTGCATGATGTCACAGGGTTGAATTCATTTTCACGGCCTTCAACTGCAACCGAGTGGCGGCTGGCCCAAGCAAGCGAGGAAGGCAAGTAGAATAAAAAGAACGCCGGGAACACCGCAGCTACATTAAGCCCTGCCGTTAGAAATAACCACTAGCAGGAGTGGTTCAGCCTACGCTGCATAAGCCGTGTTTCTCGAGTAAGCAAGTGTTTAGAAGGACTTCTTAACAAGCATAATTGCGGTAAATTAAGCCACAGCCTGAGCAAAATGATGAATAAACTTTAATTGAGACCAGGTGCAGATGTTAGGGCACCCGCCCGGTGGGAGGTATCCTTAGTCCGGGATGTCTCGGGTTATGCTGGCCATGCGTGCCCTCTCCACCAATTGTCGCTGGTGTGGAAGGTCGGAGCTGGTCAGCAGCTCCACCCACTGCTCATAGGTAGGGTTGGGGTTAGGGGTGAGGGAAGGGGATCGCTGGCACTCCCATACAATGTGGTACAAAGTGCCTGGTTGGGGGCAGGATTTGCATGTGGCATGGTATAGGGTGGAATACATGGCGTGTAGAAGGGTGTTATGTGGGTAGGAATTAGTCTGTAGTCGCCGGAAGGTAGTAGCTTCATCACGAGAGAGGATCGGGTAGGGTAATGGGGATTTCCGACGCTCGTTCCTGTAGTGGCCGAGCATTTCGGCGTAGGTTTGCAGCGGGGTGGGCTTAACTGTTGCTTCCGATGGGCGTCTGTGGCCCTCGTGGGAAACGGCCCGGTGTGAATGAGCGCGGGCAGCGGCGTGTTCCGCATCGTAACCACCGAGAGATTCGTGACCTGGAGTCCACATTATCTGCAGTTCTGGGCGGGGTTTCGCTTCTGGTAGAATTTTCAAGGCGGGTTGTACTATGCGTCCTTTTAGGTAGTTCCTGCAAGCGGTTTGGCAGTCAGGAAGAATGGTTAAGAAGTCTTGGCCTGTTGTGGTGGCAAGGGCCATGGCGACCTCTTCAGCTGTTTCGGCTGAAAAGACAAAGGCCGACCCAGTGGCAGAAATGAGCGGTCGTTCATGTTGCTAGAGGACTCCTGAGTAGCCATGAAGGGGCCCCCCTGTATGCCGAGCCCGAAAGAGGGAGGCGCGCCTGCCTAGCTGGCAGAAACGCTCGTGGCACACTGCTGCCCTGTCTCGGGTCGCTGCAGCAGGTGTGGCGAAGGTGTGTACGTCGGTCACTGCAGTCATGGAACAACCACCACGACGACTTTTTCCACAGGGGCACGCAGTGTGAAAATTGGGTTACACCATATAAATATTTGTTTTATATAAAAAAAGATTTTAGCACTGTGTTTTCAATTTTACTCACAGCCCCTTGTCGTATCCGTAATTTATAAAAACTTGCGAGGGGTTATCGTCGTTTCACTTCCCATAATAATCTACAACGGAGCACTGCTCATAAAGTTGCATATAATCAATATAAAACAAATCGCTCCGCCTATTTACTTATGGGAAAAGGCTTTTGTCAACTGCCTTTACAACCACGGTACCATGCCGAAGCGTTCAATACAAAGAATCACCAAGTGTTGGCATCCCGATCTCGCGCATATCTCGAATTCGGCATGCAGTAAAACGAGAATTTTTAATCCTTCTTTTTAAGCAACTCACGTAGAAAGACGCACGTACGAAATCAGAACCAATATTTGCAATTTTGTATGGTGCTATAAAAGGTATGTACTGATCAAGCCGAGAATTTTTACTAAATGAAGCGCAGGTTTTTCCGAGCTACCATTTATGCAAACAAGCCTGCTCTTTTGTAATGGAGATTTGTTTAGGCATAGTGTATAACATACGAAATAAGGTAGTAAATGGGAAGTCCAAAAGTGCGGGGACATTCAGGTTTCGGGGGTCAGGGGGGAGACGGTGGGACGCAGAGGCGTGGACTGTGGGACGTCAGGCCACTGGTGTTGTCAGAAATGGACTTGAGCAAAATCCGGTTTTGGCTAGACGAGTGAGTGAAAGAGTGAGTGAGTGAGTGAGTGAGTGAGTGAGTGAGTGAGTGAGTGAGTGAGTGAGTGAGTGAGTGAGTGAGTGAGTGAGTGAGTGAGTGAGTGAGTGAGTGAGTGAGTGGGTGAGTGAGTGAGTGAGTGAGTGAGTGAGTGAGTGAGTTAATGAGTGAGTAAGTGAGTGAGTGAGTTAATGAGTGAGTGAGTGAGTGAGTGAGTGAGTGAGTGAGTGAGTGAGTGAGTGAGTGAGTGAGTGAGTGAGTGAGTGAGTGCAACGGCGGTTTAATCTGTGGTGGCCGTAGTCACGTGGGCGAAGTGATATGGGAGGCATGGAGTGAACCATGTGAGTCGATGACGGGGTGTGTATGTGGAAGACGGTTGGGATAGGCTGTGGCGTCCGTGTAACTAGTGTATGCATTGCTGGAGAACCTTTTAAGTAGAGAACACTTCAGGCGCTGGCCTCGTCGTCGTAGCTCGCTCGCTGGACCAAAGTAGAGCCCTACGGCGTTGCGTCGTAGCGGCTGTCGTCGCGGCGTCCCATGGAGGCTTCGAAGACCAAGCGGTTTACCTATACCTACACAATGAAGTGCCGGACTGACTGACTGAGTGACTGACTGACTGACTGACTGACTGACTGACTGACTGACTGACTGACTGACTGGCTGACTGACTGACTGACTGACTGACTGACTCATCAAGGCCCAACGAAAACTGCTACATCTAGAGACTTGAAATTTCGGGAGTACAATTGCGACATGGCGTAGAGGCTCACTAAAGGGGGACATTTGGAAATTGCACTTTCAACCGAGGGAAACGGGGAAATTGTGTTTTATTAAATTCGTGATTACCTCCTTCACCCGTTCACATTTTGGAGCGCTTTTTGGTGATATATGTAATATATCTAAAAAGTAGTTTTTGGATTTCACCCTTACCTACACTATCAAGGTGATTTTGCATTCTGGAAAAAAATTGGTGTTCCTAATGATTCTCAAAATAAATCTTTCACAGATTCAGTTATCCAAATGATTTTTGCTAGCATATGTTAGACATACAAATGCAGCGGACCACTTTTAAGGATTTCGCTCTGCGACGTCACTAATAGGCCCTACTTGTTTTTTCACAAATGACACGGCTGACCAGCCAAAAAAGGCCTAACAGATGATGTCCACGGCTAGCCAAACTGCTTTTTCCATCGGCTACAGACTTATTGGGCACATTGAGATTACAGTGTTGGAGGTTAATATTGCTGAAAATTTTAAACATTCCATCATGGTGAAAGTGAAAAGCGGTAAATAATTTTTCTGGTATTAATTTTTTTTATCGCCCGACATTTGAGATATTGAACGGGCTTTTGTTGAGATAGGTAATTTACCCAGGTACCCAAACACTGTTCCAAAAAGATATCTCCATAACACCCACCCAATAGAGGCAATCAGTATTTCGGGAAAATATTGTTTTTACACATTCGTCAATCACCACACAGCCCCTTAATATACCCCATTCGTTCTTGCTTGCAAATGCTGCCCATTCGATTGCCGAAAAATCAATTTCAGGATTTTGTCCTAACATGCGGATAATAAAGCAAGCGAGGTTTGTAACTTTACACCACTCTGGCCGTGGAATCTAGTTGAATTTTCCCGCGTTCGCATAGCGCTCGCCATCTGTTGGCACTTTCTGCAACGACGAGCCTCCCGTCGTGGCCTCGCTACCGGCGGTGCGGCGCAGCAAATCGCGGAGGCCACGCTCCCCTAGGAGCCTTCTCATTTATCATAAATCTAAAAGAGATGACGGGCCGGTAAAAAGCGCGAAGGTTAGCGCTCGCCATCTGTTGGGACTTCCTGCAACCCAGCTCCTCGCGTAGGGAGCCCATGTTACTTATGATAAACTGTAGCCATGAGCCTCGTTCATATCTGCTGAGATAGCACTTCCCATGAGGAAGAATACCCCTCACCCAGTCGGCCTCCATCGTGTGTTCCCAGCGCAATCTCCGGCCGACTTCAAGTTGTGTTTACAACCTGGCACTCTTACTCATATCATATAAGGAGTGGAAGCAAAACAACCTCCCCGTTCTTCCATCCACTCTTCCCACTCTTGAGCGGTGGGAGAACCTGGTGGCGAACTGCGATCTCGATGTCCAGACAATTGTTCCGCAGGCTGCCCGCTCATCATATGGCTTTCTGAAATTGGAAACCTCTCCCACTTCACCGGCTCGATAAAATGTTTTTCACTCATGGACTCACTCGATCGACCACACCATCTTGGTGCAATTTGTTTAGCGAGCGTTACAGTAAAACATGAATGCCAGTCTTTTAACATTACCCAGACGCGCCTGCGGTGGGAGGCCATGTTTTGACAGCAGTCAGGAGCTCCCGAGTGTGTACCACTTCACGATAAGCTAACCAAATATGACAACTACTAAATAAACCAATGCAATTTACACCCATTAGTGTCATTAATATGATGGCCCACCCGGACACCGCCGTGTACTACCGCTAGTAGAGGCATAAGTGCTGGAAAGTCGTGAACCGCTGGCGCTTGTCATACACCTCCCCGTTGTTTAGCGCAAAGAAAACTGCAGGTACATTTCAGGCAAAATATACGTAATTAACCGCCAGCGGCCGCGTTTATTTAGTTGGGAAGAGAGAGAGATAAGCATCTGTAATGCGCAAGTGAGGTCAGCCAGGCCAGGCGCCCGACTTGCTACACCAAACGGGAGTGAAGGTGTAATGAAAATACATGAAACCAACTCTCACTTACACATGAATACTCAAATGAACAGACCCACACGAAACGCTCTGCTCTGCTCTGGTGGGCTCTGTATGCTTCGGTGGGCTCTGATACACTGGTGGTAATGAGGAACGTACCTCGGCTTCCGAGTCACAAGCCAGCGGATGGTCGACAGACCTCGTCAGAAACCGCAAGCAGGCACGAAGGAGGTCTTGCCGGCAGAGAACCGTTGAAAAGAGGCGCCTACTCTCGCTGGTAGTCCCAAGGGTTATGGTATTTTTAGTCACGCCGAGGCACACACGAAGCACTTTAATTTGTAGGAATTCTAGAAGCCGTGAGTTGGTGTTTTAAGAGGCTTGAGAGCAGGCAAAGCAATCCCTCGCAGAGTCCATTGTAGAGCCAGATGACAGACTCCACCGAGCAACCTCCCACGGTGCTGGAGATCATACCGAAGATCACGCTCGTTGAGTTGGTTTTTCCAATAGCGAAAAAAGTGGCAGTGCAACGACGGCACGTGCGGGAGGAAAAGCAAGCACAGAAACAACAGAACTCCCGCTGGCACAGTTGTAAGCAGGGTGCGCGCGAGCACTGCCAATCGTGAAATTTAAAATGCGTTGGACACCTGAGTTCAATTCATCACGACAGGAATGATATAGGGTGGCGAAGAGCGTGATGGGTGGCAAGAGTGAGCGGATTATTTATTTATTTTTTAACATACCTACATTCGCCAAAAGGCATTGTTGTAGGGGGGTCTGATACAGGAAAATGAACACAAAGAATCACACGCACGGCATAATGGTAACAAGGAAAAAAAATTTAAGGAAAAACCAGCGCAAACAACAGACGACAGTGACACACTAAAAAAAACAAAACAAAAAAAAACACGTTTTAGATTATGTGACCATGCTAAAGTGCTGCCAGGGCCTCGCATACAGTGATCATACCGGACACAACGGATAAATGCAGATAGCAGCAGGGCACTAAAAAAGAGCAAAAAAAACCATTCAAGTCATGTTGTGCTCGTGCGCAAGTGCTGCCAGAGTGCTGCGGAAAACACTTCAGTGGGGGCGGCAACAACAGTGTCGGGTAGGGCGTTCCACTCTTTAATCGACCGGGAGAGAAATGACGCTTGGAATGTAGATGTACGGCAATATTATTCAGCAATTTCTTACTGTTGTCTCTTCGCCTAGACACATGCGTGGGCGGATGAAGGTACAAATGTCGATCTATTGCCACCTCCTCACACAATCTGTTTCAAAAATAAACACCTAGAAAAGGTTCGTCTCAGTTGTACAGTGTCCCATGACATAGACCGTTTGAAGTCTGTAACGCTAATTCTGAAACTGTAATTGTAAATGCTAATTCTGAAACGGCGCTACAGTCCATTATTGCGAATCAGTGCTCTGCACTTCGGACAGCTTTCACATTGAGTGGAAGGGCTTTATTTTTTTGAACGAGGCGTACTCGTGCTTGTGATGTGTCTGCATCCTGCGTGGGGAGCATGTGGGTGGTCGGGAGACATACGTACAACCGAAGATTCGGTGGGTGTGTCATGGAATGTCGATGGATGTAGTGACACGGTGGTCTAGTGGAATGAATTTAGGATTGATTTGTCCACGTCGGGAAAATTCTGATTGATTTGTCTATATCGGGGAAATTAAATTCGCCAAACAAGAGTGTGTCGGAATTAAGAACCTTGACTGTAATTTCTTACGCTTATAATTTGAGCATGAAACGGAGGTATCAGAACCCCCTGGAGATTGAGTGAGAACAGCTGAGGTGTATTTTGAAGATGTGGATATATTGCAAACATATTAGCTCCATGGAAGTCACCAAAGTAAGGAAAGGCGTAGCTCGGTCTTATACCGTGATAGGGACCCCCCGCCTACACCTTCGTCCTCTCATATCACAGCCCTACGGCCGTTTTTGTTTGGCAAATCGAGATTATGTCAATATTTCATTAATCTAGAAGCGTCGCAATCAGTATTTCGAAGACATCAAAATAGTTTTTGAATAATGAAAATACTGTCCAGGTTAGGGGCTGGGAAAAAATACGAATTCAGTGGGTTTGATGTTTAGAAGCTGTAAAGGGTATTTTTATGATTAGTGTTGTACTAACGTGTTCCTGCAAAAGGCGAATTCATTGACCAGAGGTCGGCATTTCTTGGCGTTGCATCAAGTAAAGCTGTGAGTGGGTTCAATTTGTGGTGATTGAAGTGTAATTTCGAGTAATTGTCAACTGAACGCTATTGTTTTGGTTGTATGTTTAGTTCATCTGTGAAATAATTCATCATGTATACTACAATTGAGTACATTAGCCTTGCCATGCCATTTCTACGTCGTCCTAACGTGCCAGGCTCTTACGTCTTTTTCGGCCTCTCGGATATGATTTTGGAGCCAGTCCAGTGCAGCAGCTGCTTGGGTGCTCCTCATCCAGTTTATGGCTCTCAATGAAGTGGGTGCTGTGGGCAATCGTATTTTTTCAGTATCAACTGACGCCTGCAGCTGGGACCTCCGGCACTGTTTAAATGCGCGAGGTTCCTTTAGAATGTCATCTTAGCCATACTCAATTCTTCAACCTTTTGCCAAGAGCAGTAGCTTCGCTTGAGTGAGCGCCAGGCTTTAGCCCACTGCACCAGGAAATAACTTTAAAAAACAACGCACTGGCAGGATTTGAGACCGTGAGTTTGATTCAGTGAGCGTCAGGTAAACATCTTGGAACAGTCATTTAAAAGACCCCTCATGGAGACAGTCAGACCCAGATCTCAAAAGTTTAAAATGACCCTTCAAAACAAATTCGAACGTCTGAACGAGGAGAACGACCTTATTTAGAGAAGCTAAATTCTAACCTAACATCCGCACTCAGTGAATCAGCAGCAGCTGTGGGAGAAGCAATACGTAGGAAAGTATTCGGAACGTAGGAAAGTATTCGGAAAACTAAGGAGACGAAGGAACTAATTTCCAAAGGTAAGAGCATGCGAGTGTAAAACCCAGCGCATCGAATTGAATTAGCAGAGCTTTCTAAACTGATCAACAGAAGTAACACCATATAACGTAGGACTGACCTAGGAAACGCTTCTAAGAGCAGCTAAGAGCAGCCTAGTCATCGGCAAAGATAGGATGAACGCACTCAGAGACGAGCAGGGTAACATTACACACAACTTGAACAACATAATAAAAGTGGAAGAACGATTCTACACCAGGCTGTATGCCAAGGACGTTAGAAAAGGGGGAAAATTCTGAATACAAGCTCAACTTGCGATGTTAAACTCGGAACATAAGAGGAAGTTGCTAAGGCTCTAAAAGGCATACTAGAAGCTGCAGGAGACAACGGCATAGCCGCGGATCTTTCAAAGAAGCGAGGAGATAATATTGCCGCGAACCACGCATTCTGTTTATTTGTGTTTTGCTTTTACCACCCGGCTGCGCCGGTCGTCTGTGTTATCTCTGTGCCAAGGGAAGCGCGTGTTCCATTCTTTCTTTCTGTGCCGCATGTGTTATTTATTCTGATAGGGAGAGCATTCCGATCTAACGTGAACAGCCCAGAATAATCTTCTTGGATCTACAATGTTCTAGATGTGAATCGACGGTTCGAATACCACGCGCGCCGAAAGATAAAAAGCCTGCATAGCAGACGCCGGGGCATTCCATCGCCGACGCTCGCTTGCGTATACGTCACTTTGCTGACTGATGCTTCGCCGCCTGTGTATTCTTTGAGTTGTTAGGGGAGCACAAGTTCACTCCAATAAACTTGTTTTCCTTCAAGACCAGTGCGTCGTCTTTGGCATCGTGACAATATTGCGTGGCGCAAGGGCGAAACGCCGAACCATGGTGAATGGAGCGATGATTTAATGAGCGACCATGATAGCAGGAGCGAATCAAAACTATGCTACACTCTGCACATCGTCGTCTTCACTCAGGCTTCCATGGCGCCATGCGTCACTGCCTACTTCGTCATTGTCTTGTAACAACATTGAACGGGTAGACCTTGCTGTGCCATTTTCGGAATGCTTGAAGACTCAAGAACTGCCCATTGCTTGGAAAAACACCACCATTATTCTCATTCATAAGAAGAAAGATCCCAAGAACTTCAAGAATTAATCTTGGTGACGGTACTGGCGATACCGCGGACCCCGAGCCCCCAAACATAAGCTGGATCCAACCGTGGCGATGTGTTTATAGGTGGAGGGTTAGAAACCACGAACGGTGGCCGTCGGAGCCCAGGTCAAGCTCCGGCGGATGGGCTCCCTGTCTGTCTACCAGGCAGGGAGCTCCGGGACCTCTTTGGCTACCAGGGTAAGGTCAAAGAAGAAAGTACCCAGTCTCCCTGCTTTTATACTATGCTATATGGCATTTTCAAACCCCCCCCCCCCCCCAAACGTGATCGGCCCCCGAAAAGGGGCCGCACCGAAGTTTCTTTTCCACCACTTCCTAACTTGAGTCCTCCGAAACCGACCAACTATCCTCGCTTCATCGTGATGGAATCTGTAGACCAATCAAAACCTCTTGCTTCACAGTCTGTATTTCTCATTTCAAAGTTTCTTGACGGTATTGTTGGAGGCTCGTATAAGGCCAAAAAACAACGAACCGGTGAAATTCTTGTCGAGGTCAGTAGCCAGGATCAGGCCAATAAACTTCTTGCTCAAACCAGCATCGCCGATCTGCCAATCCGAGTCACGCCCCACCGCAGCTTAAACAGCTCCCAGGGCGTGATTTCCGAGTATGACCTGCTAAATGAATCTGAAGCTGACCTGCTGGAGGGCCTTCGTAGTCAGGGCATAACAGCGGTCAGGCGGATAACCATCCGCAGAGACGATAAACAAATACCGACAAAGCACCTCATCCTAACCTTTGACAAGTCCATCCTTCCAGAATTCATCAACGCAGGTTACATCCGATGTTCAGTCCGGCCGTACATCCCGAACCCGCGGCGCTGTTTCAAGTGCCAACGGTTCGGGCACGGCACAAACTCCTGTCGCGGCCGACTTACCTGCGCAAAATGCGCCCAGCACGACCACCCGTCTGACAACTGTAACGTTCAACAACTTCTTTGCGTAAACTGCCAGGGCCCACATGCGGCCTACTCCAGAAAATGTGAAAAGTTCCAATTAGAAAAGAAAATCATTAACATCAAGGTCACTGAAAACATCACCTTCCCAGAGGCGCGGAAGAGGTTCGCCTCTTTCCCTCTGGGGAGGTACGCCGACGCAGCTCGCCGGGGGGCGGAGCGGCGTGTGGTTTCTGCGGGGATCCAGTACCGCGAGTCGGACTTGGTCCCGCCCCGCCCCCCCCCCCCCCTGGGTTGCCTCGGGCAGCCCAAACCGCCTCCGCACCGCTCGCTGAGCCAGCAGCGGCTGTGGGGGCAACCACGTCTGGTGGAAGCGATGCTGCATCCTCCACTTCCACTCCAGCGTCCCAAGCCACAGGCGAGGCCGCAGAGGAGATGGACTTGGGGGAGCCAGCGGCAGCTCCCACCCCCACCGCACCGCCTGTGCCATCCGAGGCGTTCCTGAACCCCTCGGTGGTTGCGGGCAAGGAAAAGCGCGCCCCGAAGGGTTCGCGGTCCAAGGAGCCTGATCCCTCAGGCGCTCCGAGGACATCCGAGGATGAAATGGACGTCGGTCCGTTCTTGTCTGCGGTGCACCGCAAGGAACGCGTCCCGACGCCAAAGCCTCCCGACAAGCCAAAAAAGACGAGAGTCACAGCCCCGAAAGACGACACATAAACAACACAGTCCAGTAGCTCCGAACACTTCATAATGGGAAGAGAGAACATAGTACAATGGAACTGCAGAGGCCTTCTGAATAATCTTGACGACGTGTATGAGATTCTGCATACCAATCAGCCAAGTGTAATGTGTGTTCAGGAAACACATTTGAATTCTAAACACACAAATTTCTTGAATAGTTACCTGGTATACAGGAAAGACAGGGATGGCTGCACACACTCTTCTGGCGGTGTGGCCATAATCGTCCGGAAATCCTTAGCATGCCACCCTGTCACCTTGAACACTATCCTTGAGGCTGTAGCAATACGCTTAATAATATTTAATAGGTTGATAACGGTATGCTCCATATACATTCCTCCTGATGTTTCACTTACGAGCTCCGACTTCGAGGCGCTGGTTGACCAGCTGCCCGAACCATACATACTTACAGGCGACCTTAATGCTCACAACTCTCTTCCAGAACGGATGCCCGAGGTCGCCTGATAGAAAAATTCCTTACATCTTCTGGAGCATGCCTTTTCAACAATAAACAGCCTACATACCATAACATAGGTCACAACACATACTCATGTCTTGACTTGGCTATTGGCTCCGCAGTTCTCTTTCCTCTTGTCGAGTGGGGAGTGGGAACTGACCCATATGGCAGTGACCACTTCCCCACCTCACTCACATACATAGGCAAAGGCCCAAGCAGTCCATCTTCCCATAATAGGTTCAATGAAGCACGAGCTAACTGGAATACATTTACAGAGACATCCAAACTACACCACACATCCATAGGACACCTACACGTTGAAGAAGCTACCCAACTCCTCACGGCGCACATCCTCGACGCCGCCGAAAAGTCCATTCCCCACGCCTCTGGAGCCACGCGCAACCAGCGGAGGCCGTGGTGGAATGAGGACTGTAGGCGGGCGCGAGAGGCCCAGAACAAGGCGTGGGGTATCCTTCGTCGGTACCCCACGTCGGGTAACCTCATTTTGTTCAAACGGGCCAAGGCGTTCGGCAAACGTGCGCGCCGTGAGGCAAAACGAGAGAGTTGGCGCACCTTCCTTACATCCATTAACTCATACACAGATGCACACAAGGTATGGACAAGAATACGCAAACTTAAAGGACAACATACACATAGCCTGCCCCTGGTTAGTACAACAGGGGACACACTGGAAGACCAGGCTAACACTCTTGCACAACACTTTCAACACGTTTCCAGCTCTGCACACTACACAAACACTTTCCTGAAACATAAAAATACTTGTGAAAAGAAGTCCCTACATGACAATAACAGGTCAAAATCTGGTTACAATTCTGAATTTACACTCTATGAGTTGAGGGCTGCACTGAGCACGTGTAAACCTTCAGCTCCCGGCGCAGATAAGATTACATACACCATGATACAACACCTACACCCGGACACTCTTGAAACACTCCTACACCTATACAACAACATATGGCTTTCGGGGTACATCCCAAAATCTTGGAGGGAGGCTATTGTAGTGGCGTTCCTGAAGGAGGGTAAGGACCCTTCTTCTCCCGCCAGTTATCGACCCATCGCCCTCACAAGCTGCCTGGGCAAGCTTCTCGAGAAGATGATCAACAGGAGACTTGTGTACTTCTTAGAGTTCAATGGTCTTCTCGAGAGCTGCCAGGCCGGCTTCAGGGTGGGGCGATCCACAAACGACCAACTCGTCGCCCTTGAGTCGTATATCAAGGATGCGTTTGTCCATAAGCAGTTTTGTGCTACGGTTTTTTTTGATCTCGAGAAAGCCTACGATACCGCTTGGCGATACGGGATACTTTGCGACCTAAAAGCCTTCGGTGTCTCGGGAAATATGTTTAATACACTTCGTAGCTACCTGGCGGAGCGAACCTTTCGTGTGAGAGTTGGCACTGCCCTTTCAAATGTTTTCCAGCAGGAAAACGGCGTGCCTCAAGGCGGCGTTTTGAGCTGCACATTGTTCATTGTCAAGATGAACTCACTTCGAAAGGCGTTGCCACGAACCATTTCCTGTACAATATATGTAGATGATGTGCAAATATCTTTTAAATCATGCAATATGTCAATCTGCGAACGCCAAGTCCAGCTTGGTGTCAACAAACTAGCAGGCTGGGCAGATCAGAACGGTTTTAAGCTGAACCCAGTCAAGAGCACTTGTGTTGTGTTTTCCAAAAGGCGTGGGATCAGGCCAGATCCAGACATCAAACTGAATGGTGTCTCGATTCCCGTCAAAAAAGAACACAAGTTCCTTGGTATAATTCTTGATGAAAAACTTTCCTTTATTTGTCATATGAAACAACTAAAACAAAAATGTCTTAAAACAATGAATATCCTGAAGGTTCTCTCCCATCATTCGTATGGTTCTGACAAAGAACTCCTACTACGGCTCTATACTGCTTTGGTTGGGTCTCGTTTGGACTATGGCAGTGTGGTATATGGGTCGGCGAGTAAAAGAGCATTGCGAATGCTTGACCCAGTACTACACTTGGGGCTACGGCTTGCGTCGGGTGCTTTTCGCACTAGCCCTGTCGAGAGTCTATATGTTGAATGTAATAAGTGGAGCCTTGAGAACCAGCGAACGTACATGGACTTGCTTTATGCTTTTAAAATTTCATCTCAGAATAACCACCCTTTTTATCCTGTCCTTAACGATACATCCACATCTGTGCTGTTTGTAAATCGGCCGTCCATTACTCCGCCTTTTTCACTTCGAGCGAGAGAGGGAGCCTCGGATCTGAGTGCTTCGTTTTTAGACGTGTACAGGTCATCCTCTTTAAACATTTTACCGCCTTGGCAAGTTCGCCCTGTGTCCTGTGACCTTTCTTTTATAAAGCTTGACAAAAATCGGGTACCGCGAGCTGCAATACTTCAGCACTTTCTTTCTTTGCAGTTCAAATACCCACGTGCTGAATTCTACAGTGACGCTTCTAAAACCTCCACTATGGTGTCGTGCGCTGCTCATGGTCCAAATTTCAATGCAGCCAGAACCATGAGCGTGCACACAACAATTTTTTCAGCAGAGGCGTACGGAATTTTACTGATTGTACGACATATCCTTGAAAATCAAATTCCCAATTCTATCATCTACACAGATTCTTTGAGTGTTGTTCGCGCATTATCATCGCATAAACCCCCCAAAAACCCCATAGTTAATCTTGTATTCAACACTATCATGTCGGTGTATGCGGAGAAGCATCGGCTGCTCCTCTGCTGGGTCCCAGGACACGCTGGGATCGCTGGGAACGAGTTGGCGGACGCGAGGGCCGGTGCTGCTGCACTCAGGAACACTGTCGACATAACAAGCGTGCCATATACAGACCTCAAGCCTCACATAAAACAGCACCTGCGCAGAACATGGCAAACACACTGGGACGAACAGACAGACAACAAACTACACGTAATAAAGCCACACTTGGGACGGTACACAACTGACTCACACAACAGACACACAGAAGTAGCCTTGGCAAGGCTACGGATAGGGCACACCCATGCGACGCACTCGTATCTGCTGACGGGATCTCCTAGACCCCAGTGCGGCAGGTGCGGAGAGGCCCTATCCGTAGTGCACATACTAATAACATGCAAGGCACTTCACACAACACGACACAAACACTTCAGATAACTCTACAGACAACATATTCCCCTACATCCATCTCAGTTTCTGGGTGACGATGCCATGTTTTCCGTTAAACGTGTGTGTGAGTACTTGTCAGATGTGAATTTTTTAAACCTCATTTCTTTTCACGCATTATCAAATCTGTCCCTATACACCACCCATCGCCATTGCCGTTAATTGATTTTATTGTTGTTTGTGCTTTAGTAGCCACTATTTTATTTTAGATACTTTTGTTCGGCGCTCTTTGCCCTAGCTGGCCTTGCGCCAAAAAACTCTAACCATCATCAACTTCAAGAATTACAGACCCACCAGGCTACTCTGTTTTTAAAAGATATCTACCAAAGTTTCGGTTAGCCACATACGTGACAGCCTGGACTCCCAAAGACCAAGAGAACAGGCTGGGTTTAGTAAGGGGTACTCAACCATGTATCACGTCCATGTCGTCAGTCAAGTGAGAGAAAAATCCGCAAGAATACAGTAAACCCCTTTACATGACATTTATAGATTAGAAGAAAGCGTTTGATTCCGTACTCACCCCAGCCGTGTTACAAGCCCTAACACCAGGGAATAGAGGAAACCAATGTAAGACTTCTAGAAGATATATAAAAATTGCACTGGGAGGGTAACCCTACACAGGCAAAGCGATAAGTTTTTGATCCGAAAGGGAGTAAGACAGGGACATACCGTCTGGCGAAAACCATTCCCAGCATAACTGGAGGGGGTATTTAGAAAGCTTGACGGGGGAAACATAGGATTAAGAATAAATGGGGAAGACTTGAGACATTTGGGTTTTGCGGACGACATTGTCTTGCTGTGTGACACTGCACAAGAGAAGCAAACAGTACTTGAGGAACTACAATCAAAAAGCACGGCCGTGAGGCTAAAAATAAATATTACAAAATAAAGTAACGTAAAGTAGTGTAAAAATAAATATTGAAAATAAAGTAACGAGAAATAAGTATGCCACAACTTCTTCTTCAGCTTCGGAAACGAAACCCTACAAGAAGTAACAAAATATTACTGCCTCATCCCAAGCTCATCAGCTTTTCATTTACTGTATAATTTGGGAGACCGAGGGCCGCTTTGTTAGCCGTGCGGTGTATGACGTTGGGTTGATGTCTCCTGTCTGTTAAGGCTGTGGATAGGCAACTTATATACCATGCGGATGACTACCAAGGCCTGCTTAATGCGCAGAGTTTCTTTCTCCTTGAGACCAGCTCTGTTTTTAGTTATTCTTATCGCTATTCTTGCAATTGGCGCAGTTGACTTCTTTATCTTTTCTATGGTGAAATAAACATCTCGAAGACTCCTATTTTATCTTTTTCAGGTATTGTGTGATGTCCAAGCTTAATGTTTGTTTGCCCTGGGCTTACAGAGCGGGGGCCGTGAATTCGGATAACTTCGAATTTTTCTGGGGCGCATTGTAATCCATTGTGTCCAGCCAGTTTTTCCAACAGGTTTTTAGCATCTGGAAGTGTTTGTTCTTTTTCAGCCAGTGATCTTTTGGTGGCCCAGATTGTTATATCGCCGGCGTTTTGTTATCCAGTATCGTCTAAGCAACTAGCCCGACATTCCGTCCTTGATTTCTTTGTAATCGCTATGACCGCTACGTTTAGCCTTACCCTATCCTATCCTCTCTTGAACTTACCACACTACGCACGCGTTGACTAAATGATGGTATGAAATTTTTTCACTGTTTTATTCAATCAGTGCATCGCATGTCTGACGATACATAGATCTGATTTGCCCAGCCGTCCATTATTAGAAAAAATCATTATCCTTATATCAAGTCTTACCATTGTAGAAGCAACGCATTCAAATTTAGTTTTTTTCTCCTTGAACTGCCGAACACTGGAATGACACTCATTCCCTTCCGCTGTAAAAATTTGTACTTGACCTTTCTGATTTGTCTGGATTGCTTTTTTTTTGTATTACTCTGTTGCTCTGTTTAATTGTTATCGTTTGCTCGGTTGAATGCTCACTCCTACCATAACTCGAAGTGGGCGTTGCAGTATGTTTAAAAATTAACAAAAAACTTGTTTTTTTTTTCATAGCCTCTTTTACAAGCCCACACAACGAATGTCTCAGACACTACACTAAGATGGCTGTTCCATGACTGAACACTATGTCCACTATAGATAAAGTTAGACTCAATCGTTAGGAGGGCTTATGCTCCGGTCGTTTAGCGATGACATGTGCCAGAAATGGTTCTGGCGCTACGGCCCTGATATCAGGGCGGGCGGAGATTGATATACGAAAGAATAAGTTGGCGCAGAAGACGAGGACGACGCGACGAGAGGACAGGACAATGCGCTCGTCCTGTCCTCTCGTCTCTTCGTCCTCGTCTTTTGCGGAAACTTATTCTTTCGTACATCATGGACCAACTGGCCAGCAATCAAGTCCTACAAAGGAGATTGATAGCCGTGGCTGGCAGCTGTCGTCTGCTGAGGCGGGCAAAGTTAGCGGCTGCGTGAGAGAGATAGAGAAACAGAGAAAAAGAGAGGGAGAGAGAGAAACGAGGACAGGGCTATGTTTCGGCATCTTATGTCCAGGACAGCGCTGGGGAAAGCTCCTATCCTCAGCCTGCTTATCAGCTCGGGCTCATCCTGCAAGAAAGAGCAGGTCAAGGCTGCCTCCCATTTCGCTCTTGAGCCGTTATGTGTGTCCTGTGCCTTCCATGTTTTTGCAGAATTCCAGATTGCGTGGAATCGATTTGCCTTCTCATATGGGTGTTTGTCTAAGCTCCCAGGGATGTTTTCTGTGAACATAGGTGTTGGGATGCGTTAGTGAACTATTCGGGTGAAATAGTTAGGGGTGGCCAGCTTACGGGGGGGAGGGGGGGGGATGGATCCGGGGACAGGAGGATGTCAGAAATACTGGGTACATTTTACTAGCGCAAAAGACGGACCATACGAGTAAGAAAATCGGAGGACGAACGCTGTGATTTTCTTACTCATGTGGTCCGTCTTTTGCGCTAGTAAAATGTACCCAGTATCGCCCAACCAACTAGCCCAACTTTCCCTCCTTGATGTCACAGAGGCACCACAATGAAGGACACCTACAACATTATACCTAGTGAAGCCTTTATTCTAACAGCAGTGAAGAGCACCAAAAGCAGTGCCTACCACTCTGTGCATCTCTTTAGCGTGGTTCATATTTCCAGAAAAATATCTACTGGTGCCACCCAATAAGTCGTCTCGTGCGTAAAATAAAATTTTCTATGATGTTTATTTCTACTCCTGCTGTAATGGTGGACAAGAGCAGATATACGCCACACCGTGGGGATCTTCTGTTGTCGGTGACACCTGCGAGGGTAGCCCGGAAAACGCGGCATCGAACAGCACCTGGGAGGAGCAGCACCTTGGAGCGAGCACCTGGGAGTTTTTGTTGGTGGCCTGGCTATCCACAAACTGTTTTTCACGTGTTTTACAAGCTTATTTACAAACATAAAAGACCGTGAGTAGTTTGGTAGTGCCGAAACGCCGAGTGATGGCATATCAACTACCCAGCAAGACCCAGCGCATACATAGACGCCATACGAAATTCGGTAACAGGTGCCACGGCACGCGGTGCATTTACCGGGATGCGTTCGCAAGGAATCGGTGCCTGTGCACGCGCCCTGGTGCACGCGCCTGTTGCAAACAAGCGGTGGCAGCCTCGGATTGTGTCAGAAGAACCTTGAATAGCTAAGCTTCTATGAATTTTTTACACGCTCAGACCAAAACTCTCCACTGCTCCAGAGGTGTTTCAAGCGCGAGGTGTTGGAAAACGAGTGCCCTGAGGTTTTTGCTGTTATCACGCCGTCCCCAACAAACTCACACGCGGTTTAAACATGACTTCGACCTCTATCTTACACGCGCTCACTTTAATATACATTTTGAGTACATTGTTATCAGCAGGAGCAATATTCGAGATGACTAGAGTAAAGATGAGAGTGGGCGTGTGCTGAAACAAAACTTTCCCGTTTATTTCACCCAAACCATGTGCCTGTCTATGAGGTTCGCTGCAAAACTTGGTTTATCCTGTACTTTTGCGCAAGAAAATCGCTGATTATTTCCTTTGTGTTTTTTTTTTCGAACAGATATGCGAGGCCATGATAGCTGATTGGAATCGTGCATTTGGCATCGCTGTTTACGACGTCGAGTACGATGCTGAAGACCTCCCCTGCGAGAGGTTCAACCACACCGGCGGATCCTTCAGCCGCCTCGAGGCCATCAAGGGCATGCTGCACTATGCGAAGAAAACCCGCGACGATGGTCTACTCCGTCGCTACAGCAGTGCCGACAAATTCTGTGCCCAGGCTGCCCTGGGATCCTATTACGTCCCAGAAAGCACAAACGGTCGTGCCGGGGATGGTGGCGAAAGATTTTGAGGCTGGGACTTGACGCCGCCATTTTTAAGGCACAGTGGCGGTGCTCCCCGCCCCCATCACCGATAATAATAACCATTCAACTTCGCGTAACCCTGGGATGATACTAAACTCGTTTACCCTTTATGTGCATTCGCATCACCGCAAGCCGAAAGACATCAACGCTTTCATAACACCTGTCATTCACTTGATGCCTGAATTGCGAGCAAGCTTTGGTACCATGAATTTATGCTCCTAGTCTCCACGGGTTTCTGCAATTCGCTCTGTTTCTCCTACCCGGAATTCTCTTTATGGCAAAGTGTAGTAATATGCTGTCGTAGTGATTTCTGTGAAGACGCAATCATATTTACGATCCTACAGCCGGACAAGTTTTTTCTTAATCAGAAAGTATAGATGAATTGCAGCGATAGTTGAGCAGATACTATGGTACGATATTTTCGTGCGCAAAGGGAACGATGTATTCGTCCGCCTAGTGATGTTGGCTACATTGTGGGGGTTCCATATCACCGAGGAATAGTGAACTGTAGGTCCAACTGGCTATAAAAGGTGACGACTTTATGTCATCACCTGAAGTGCTCTTCTAAAAAGGGCTATCTTCCAAATAGCATTTCTTCAATATGTTTATAAATACCTGTTTGTTTATACTTTGTTTCTTATTCTTGAGATTGGATGTTGTCGTAATACCTAAATTCCAAACTTGTTTCTGTCGGTACCGCGTGAATATTTATGCAATCGTTGTTTGACGAAGGATGCTTTGCGTATGATTGCCAGGCTACTGTTCTTTTTAAATTTAGAAACATCTGCCATGTAATGCTCGTCTTTTTTTATTTTGCCTAGTGCTTAATTTAAAGGACCTGATCCCTATTATGGCGGAATTCACGCTAAATAATGCCGTCGTTTGCTAAGAGCCTTATATTTGCAGGCATATCGCAAACAATATCGGGTAAAAAAACTTCGAAAACAAGTAATTTTTCGAAGCGCAGTGAACACAAAAAACATTCCTTTTGAATAGTGGTATCAATTTTCGGTACTGCGTGCCACGTCATTTTTTCAGCTACTGGTAATGTGACCGATTCAAAGTACATTGCTGCACACAGAGCGCCGATGTAATTTGTAGTATATGGGTCATGTGGAAGGCAGCGTGGTCATTTCTTGCAAGTAATGGTATGGTGCCTACAATGACACGGGTCTAGATGTGCGCGCATGCCCCCTTGTTATTGTCAGCATTATCATCATAACTTTTCTTTACGAAGGTTTTCTATTCTTTCCATTAATATGACTGAGAGACTTCGGCGTTCGCAGTGGTTATTCTACTCACACGCTGAAAGAGTATTCGTGCTTGCTGTTACCCTGCGCTATCTTAGTCAATATTCTCTCTAGTAGTTACTACACGTCTATGACACTCGTTTCGTAGTAGGAGGCCACAACCCATTCCCGAAGCTTGCCTTTGGTGAGCTAGAACTATCGAACTGTGGAGGTCCAGGGATTTTACCTCCAGCCACAGCTATGAAACCTCGTGTGATCATGCGCTCCTTAGAAAGGTGGATAGAGCGATAGGCCGCCCGGCGAAACAGGGTACAAGCTACTCAAGATTTTTATCAGATTATTCTGCTTCAATCTTCAACCGGCAGATTTGTTATGAGTACCCTTTATCTCCGTGGAAACCTGAAGGGCCGACCGCATTGAGTCGCAGATTTTTTAATTCTGCTCGCCTGAACTGCTATTCTCTTCGGTAATGTAAAATATTGCCACGAGCTGTACCCTCTGGTTTGATTATGGGTGTTATGTTGCCAGCGGCTGGGCGTGCCCAAATTTCTTATCTTTGCTACCTTAGTTAAAATTGAGGCGCACGTTTTCGTCTTTCTTTATATGATGCGCAGGATATATTCTTTGATAAGTAGAGTGCATCGTCTGTTGTCAGAAGATAGAATGTTTGTTTGTTTGTTTGTTTGTATGTATATTTTGGGCATGATACACGTACATCACATGGTCCATTTCAATTTTCATCTTCTGTCGAAGTGAACGGGCAGTTTGCGTTCGAGACGCCTGTCGAGGCCGTTATCTGAAGATTGCACAACGGCAGCAGCGACAGCTTAACAAAGCACATTTAACAACGGAATACGGCAAATTATGACGTAATAATGACCCATGGCGAGGTAGGCGAGCACGTATAAACATAATCACAGGTCGATTTTACACCATAAAGCACGAGATAACATAGTGTGAAAACGCAATTCAAGAATTGAGCAAACTCAATTGCTCAAACTCAAAGTTTGAGCAATTTTTAACAAACTCAAAATTATGAACCAAACAAACAATACCCAGACTCAAAGGTGCTGTTGAGACCGGGGATGGTATTTAGAGTAGGCATGTGGCTTATACCCAATGAAAATAGAATACCCGATGACATCGTATTCAAAACAAATGGGACGGCAAAAAAAATTAAAAAGAAAATATGGCATAAGGTGGTCAGGTTCGACAATTATTTTTTTTGCAAAAAAAATTGTTTCACTTTTTGCTTCAGTAAGCCGATTGATCAAGAACTTTGAAAAACTTTGGTAATTCGAGGGTAGTTGTGTAAAAAGTGGCGAATTTGAAAACCTAGCGTTTGTTTACCAAAAGATGTACGATCCCGTTTTGTTACGTATGGTTCATGGCTGAGGCCGTAACGACATTTTTCTCTTTTAAATTTATTGAGATACACCACAGGATCGGGTTTTCCTTCATGGAATATCTTCAAAGCTAAGCGTTGGAGATAAATATTTTTTATTTTTAAGGGGTTATTTTTGTAAAAATATGTAAGGGTATGGTCGTCCCACTTAAAATTTTCTATGAAGCGAACAAACTTTTTTTGTAACTTAGAAATACGGTCTAAGTTGCCTTTGGTAATGGTTCACCAGACAAGAATGTAGTAACAAAGACGAGAATACATTAAAGCATAGTATAACGGGCACTTAAACGACTTAGGAAGAACATTTATATACCTGTTTAACATGCCAATTGTCTTAGATAAGCTTACACGTAAATTAATAATGTGTTGTGTCCAGCTTAAATGGTTCATTAAAAGTGACACCCAAGAATCAAGAATTTAACTGATGTCACCCTTTCCGTCTTCTTGCCAGCTATTGACAATACAACATTAGAAATCAATGGCTTGTTCCAGGATCTAAATAAAATATATTTTGTTTTATCCGTGTTTAGGGCGATGTCATTTGTCAAGAGCCACAAATGAAGTTCATTTAACCCCCTATTAGCTTTCCGAACCACAATCTCGAGATTACTTCCATGGAAAAACACATTCGTATTGTCAGCGTATGAGACAATATTTGGAGTTTCAGGTACAAGGACAATATCATTAATGTAAGCAAGGAACACTAAGGGGCCTAAAATTTAATCCTGTGGCGCACCATACCTTATGATTTCCGAAGTAGATTTGAAGTTATTGATCGTCACAAATTGACGAAGGTTTTGCAAATAACTTTTTACGAAATCGAGCGCAATTCCACGAATGCCGTACAACTCAAGTTTGTTAAAAAGAATATCATGCTTAATAGAGTCAAGTGCGTTTTTGAAGTCTAGAAAAATAACTAATGTATACGAATGGTTTTCAATATTTGTGATTAATTTTTCTTTATATCTAAGAGTGCATTTTCCACAGATTTTCCTTCCTGGAACCCGTACTGCTCATTTGTTATTACATTATTACCCGTAAAAAAACTACTAAACCTGTTATTATTAACCTGTTCTATATTCTTAGAGAACAATGCTTGTAGAGAAATCGGGCGATATTTACCGAGTACATCCCGAGCTCCCCCTTTATGAACGGCACATACACGGCGAATTTTCATCTTTCAGGAAAAATACCCGAAGTTAAGATAGTGTTGCAGATGTGGGTAAGAGGGATACTTATAATATCAGCTGTTTCCTTTACCGGGCGAATACTGATATCATCGAAGGCGCTCGCACACGTATTTTTAATCTTTTTAATAATTGATTCAACTTCGTAAGGTGAAGTTGGTGGAAAAGAAATGTCAGTAGGAACTTTATCTCTTGTATAAACCCCAAAGGACCTACGTGGGAGGACCGATTCACCAGACGTTAGGAAGTAGCTATTAAATTTATCTGCCAAGGCTCTACCCGAGTACGAACAACCATCAACAATGATTTCGTCTGGGACGGTAACTTTGTTAAGAGATACGAGGGACCTTAGTGGCGTCTAAATTTGTTGTGGTTTATCGTAAGCGGCCGAAAACCTATTCATTTATCACATAGATCGCGCTTTCTTCAGTTCCGTTGTTAGAATATTTCTTATGTATTGTATTCTAACAACTTGCCGAAATCCTTAGTTTTTATGAACTCGTGAAACAAATGGTCTCTGAATTTCAATTTATTTAGTACTTCCCTTATAACCCACGGTTTCCTCACTTTCCGGAATTTTTTTTGTTCTGTTAGAGGAAAAACGAAATTGTAGGCTTCGCTAAATATCTCTAAAAACAAGTCGTAACCCTCAATAGAATTTGAAGTATTTAAAACGTTTGCCCAGGTTAGTGTTGAAAGCATTTGTCGAAACATACCACAACTTCCTTCGTTAATGAACCTGAGAAAACCGTTTTCTACTCCACCCTGGCGCGCATTCGCTCCATATAAAAACAAAAAAAACTGGCATGTGGTCACTAATTCCTGCAGATAACACACCAGCATACATGCACCCGTCTAGAGAACGCGTAAGGCAAAGGTCGATTAAGGAATGACTTATATTGGTGACACGTGTAGCTAAATCGATAATCTTTGTAAGACCAACTGAAGAGATCAATTCCAAAAGTTCAGTGCTGGCGGCATCACTTACAAGCACGTTAATGTTAAAATCCCATAATATTGCTACTTGAAGGTTGAAGGACCGTAAGTATTTACTCAGTCGCTCAAGGGGTTCCAACCTCCCCTCGCGGGAACCCCTGTGTAGATGCGACGCATAGGGGGTTCCTTTGTTGTTTCCGTTAGGTTGATTCTCCCATCGCGTGAAACGTGCCGTGTACCCTCTGCCGCGGGTATGACGCAACGTGGCGCGGCTATGACGCAACACAATCCAACTTTAATCCCACTTTAATCCCAATCCAATCCAAATCCAATCCAATCCAATCTAATCCAATCCAATGCCCCTCGCGAGAGAGAGTTCGCTATCGGAGAGGAGGGGGGGGCTAGCGGCGGAGAGCGCAGCTCGCGCGGCGAGGAGAATGGGGGAGGGGTGTGGACGGACAACAACAACGCCGTATGCAGGGACAAGGCGAGTGAATGAGATGCAGTCGCATCTAAAATAGATAAGGGATGGGAAGGCGGTCGGTAGATAACTGCAAAAACGAAAGCTTTGCGGGTGACTGCCAGACACTTGCATGTCATCAGTGATCACAGTGTATTAGGTAATGACACGACACGAGATAGCTTCAGCGATGTAAGGCGTTAGGCCCCCGCCTCTTTTTACTGCACCCAAATATAGCCTCAGAGCAATAAGGATCGAACTGAACGACATCATTTTTATTGCTAAACCAGGTTTCCGTAAAAGCTAATACATCAAAATTATGCTTCAGCTCTTCCATGTACAAAGAAACTTGCACATATTTGCTTCGCAAGCTTTGCGCGTTCAGACAAAAAATAGACTCTGAATTTTGTTGAGACCTTATTTGAGCAAGAATACGACGAAAAGAAACAGCATCATGATAACTGTGTGACATTTCAGCCATGAGGGAGGTGTGCCCGGTTTCCCATTACGGGATTCAAACGATTTTGTTTAGTTCATCTTCCCATTTGATGTGGATGGTACAATCGCCCTGCTTCTTTTTGACGAGCACCTTGCCATTTTTTTTGCCACGCTAACTGGTAGGATCGTTCGAGCGATCTTGTTTTAGCCATCCATAGAAGATTCTTGTTGTACGGTGTCAAGTTGTCGAAAAAACGGAGGCCAGGTTTCTTGATTTTCAGTAGCGGTCTCTGCTCTGCCCGTTTTTCGTTCGTGTACCTGGATTCGTAACGAACAAGAACAAATGGGGACTTTGTCTGGCTTCGATGGTAGTCTATGTATGGCTTCAAGCTTTCGACAAGGTACCACATAATAAATTAATAGTAAAACTAATAACTTTCACATTCCGGATATTTTTGTTTCTTGGATTGTGGCCTATCTATCCAAGCGCCAACAGCTTGTAAAAATTAACGAAGAACAAACTCGGTGTCTTCCTGTCACCTCTGGGGTTCCACATAGCAGTGTTTTGGGACCATTCTTTTTCTGTTGTATATTAACGATTTATAACTGTTGTTGACCCTACTGTTCAAATTCGATTGTTCGCTGACGACTGTGTTTCGCTTGTACTAATGATCAGAACGAACTCGACCAAAACATTGAAAACGTGCGTAAGTGGTGTGTAGGATGAGGAAGGGAATCAAATTTGGAAAAAAGTGTATATCTTTGTGTGACAAGAAAGAAAAGCCTCAGGGGAAACGTGTATAAATTAGGATCGTCTTCACTGATTGATTGTTGGATTTAACGCGCCGAAGCAACGCAGGCGATGAGGTGCGCCGTAGTTGAGGGCTCCGGATTAATCTTGACCACCCGGGGATCTTTAACCTGCGCCGAAATCTCGTACACACGGACGTTTTTTGCTTTTCGTCTCCATCAGAAAAGCGGCCGCCGCGGCCGGGAATCGAACCCGCGACCTCGTGCTTAGCAACGCAACGTCTCAGCCACTGAGCCACCGCGGCGGGTGGATTGTCTTCCCTCACTCAGGTTGACAGCTATAAGTACCTCGGCGTTACATTAACAAACAACTTATCATGGAACTTGCAGATACATAATATTTGCTCTTCTGCCTTCCGGAAATTATGCTTCTTAAGATATTAGCTCCGAAATTCCCCTCCTAACGTTAGGCGTCTTAGTTATTTTTCTTTCGTTAGGCCGAAGCTGGAGTATGCTAGTTTCGTGTTGGACCCCCATACTAAACAAGACATCATAAAACTTGAAAGAATTCAGCGGAAGGCCATTCGGTTTGTTTATTCTAGGTTTTTGCGAACGGACTCCCCCTCAGACGTAATGCTAGCTAATAATATTCCTTCCCTTGAAGATAGTAGAAAGAAGTCCCGCCTTGAATTTCTGTCTCTTTTATATAATCGCAAACATGCTTGATCCAACGCCTTTTCTTTCTCCCTTAAACACAAGACCGACAAGACATCACCAACCAAATGCACTAACTCCGTACTTCGCGAGAACGGAAACGTTCAAATTTTCGTTTTTCCCACGCACCATTTCAGACTGGAACCAAGTAGCCGAATGAAGTACTTCCGATACTGGGTAACTGTGCGTTATTTTTTGTGTACGTTTTATTGTATTGCTCCTTGCATTGTACCATGCCCTCCTTCTTGGACCGAAGTGTGGTCCGCAGTATGTATGAAATAAATAAAAATAAAACTTCTCGGGCGGTAACTTCAGCAACGTTTAGCTTACGGTCAATGCTGGTCAATTTGGAGAGCAAGTTCTCGTCTTGGGTATGTTCCAGATCATGAATCTCTAGGTTACGATTGCGACTGTATTGTTCAAGGTCGTTTAGTTCCTTTTTCAGTTCTTTCAGTTCTCGCGTTGGAGTGCTACATTCTATCTTTTCTACTCTGGCCTTCAGGTGAGCAATCTCTTTTGTCTGTGAGTCAACCGTTAATAACAAAGTATCGTAGTTAGCAGACAAATTCTCAACCGCAGTTTCAATGTTTCTATCAGTTCCTTTGATTGTCATCAGTTCGTTCATCTGGCTCACGAGTGGGAGAAGCGCAGCGATCCTTTGGTTTATTACTGCCAGCTTATCAGATATGTCCACTGCTTTTTCCTGATTTGACTTTCATGATTTCTGGCCACTCCTTAGTTTAGCGCCTCTGCAGGTAGCGTACAGCCATGTCGTTCCAATATAAGGTTTAGACTGAACTGTCGCGTCTGCCACCGCTGAGCAGTTACCAGCATGATAAGAGAATGCGCATTCAGTACACGTGATTGCAGCGGCATCAGACGTAATGGTTTCCTGGCACACCAAGCAAATATCAGTTGACTCATCATCCGTCTTTTCGACAGCGGACACGTGACACAATCACATCAACAGTAACATCAGCACGGGCGGCAGCGGTGGCTAGAAATGTAGACTACTAACATAAAATGTACGTAACACCAACCTGCAAAAGGTAGCGGGGAATGGTTACAGACGAACTTAACGCCAGCCGCTGCCGCCTTTGATCGCCAATGTACTCAATAAGATTCCATAGTTCTCGGAGGATTTAATGCCGAAGGGTAAATGCTCGCAAAGCAAACCCCATGTAATCGGATTCGCTGACGCCAGTCAGCGCACGTAACTTCGTTGACCGCTTCTACGTCGCTTGTAATTTGACCTTCAGCGGAGCACAAGTCTGCTGCAGTAAACTTTGTTCCCTGGAGAAACTTGCGTCCCCTTTGGCTACGTGACAGTATGGATGTGGCTATAATGGTAGATGGATGTGAAAACAATGGGTGCATAACCCTCGCTACAACCTTCAATGCAGAGAAAGCGTGAAGCTACGTTGGGATGCGATGAGATTTTAAAAGTTGGCTTCCGCGAGATAAGCTAAAAGTTGATTGTTACTGATGATTGGTTCGGCCGACAGAAATAAACGATGAAGACCCATTCGGCACGTGTATACGTCAGAGAAGTGTACCGGTCGTGCATCGCCCCACTGTGGATAAAAAAAAATACGGAGTACTGAAAGCCGTTCTCCACACCTGCTGAAAACCGGGGCTAAAGTGGGAGTTTGGAGGCATGGATGTGTGCCGTGGGTGTAGCCGATTCGAAACCTGCATTCTTCTGTAGATTCAGTTTGTTTGTACGTAAAGTATTGCCATTGTGCGATATTATTATCTCTAGTTTGTTGTGCGTCTGTTCGAGCTGTTGATGTGAAGAATTTGTGGTGCCTTCTCTGTATCGCTGGTCTCATAGGCTTGTATCGCACCGGTGAGACTCAACATTGCGGTACAGCGAGGGCACCACATCGCGTCCCCATTTCCACGTATGCCCTAGTGACCAGTAACCCAGTACACTTTTATCTTCAGCCCTACAGCTTGTTCTGCGCTTATTCACCGAACGGCTGGGTTCAGAACATCTTTCTCAGTAGGTTTTCTTGAGCGTGGCCATGCGAATGGTTGTCGAAAGTCTGCAAAAATAATTTCATGGCGTGTTTTTGGTTATTCAACCTGCTGTACTATTATAATTCTACGCGCTCCTGCTGTAAGGATACTAGTATTTACGTTCGTTGTTTTCCCGCTACATAATACACGATACATGCGCGGCACATGATTCGGAGAGCGGACAGGGAGGCATATGTATAAACAGCAGTTAGCGGGTACTTGTATGTATGCGTTTATACGTATTGTAGCACGGCTATGGTGTTTATCCTCCGAACGTTTGGGAGCACTGAAATCGCGACGCGAATGCAGTCATCTCACGTGGTGTTTTTTTTTTGTATTTTGTGAACATTATCTTTTAACTGAAAAACCCAAATAGTACCGGATAGGAAGAAGACAGAAACCGTTTAATCGGACGTTTTGCAAAACCCGCTGCAACTTTCTAATCGGAACTTTTTGCCCATGTTCGTTGGTATAGAAGTTGGGTAATTAATCTCGTTCAATTATGTAATTAATCAAAATACGAAAATACTGTGACACACTAAGTATAAAAGTAAGCAACATGCACCTGGTCGCGTCTTCATAGAGTGCATCGGCATATTTTTAAACTCTGGCTGAAACACCGTGTACATATTGATATATACACAGTTGAAACGCGATTTTACGAATCCCGATTTTTAAAATTTCTGATTTAACGAACAATTTCGACTTACCCCAGAAGTTGGCCATAGAATTAATGTTTTCGCGAACTCGAAATAACGAAACCACCTTCGCCTCCAAACCCGATTAAACGAAACATTCGGGGAACTCCATGCTTATAAAACAAGGTTTGTCTGAATTGATGGCGTCTAGAATGTCTGGCAGCGTAATGCTAGCGTTTTAGCGGTACAATCGACGCAGCGGAGGCGTTCTCGTTTTGGTTTTTAGGAAACTAAAAACGGAAACTGCACGGAACGCCAGACTGCAAACTTCTTTCCACGCTTTGAGCCAGTTCCCCCAGATGGCGAAAACGGCGGCAGGCGCTTGATCTCACCTGCGAGAGATGGCAGCATTGGCGCTATCCTCCGCTGCTGGCGCCATTACCGGTTCATACGCGCTCCACACTTTGCTCCGGAGTCAAGTGATGGACGCATGGATGCCGTCGGCCTCGCTAGGCGGTTTGCTAGGGCACACGAGGGTGTCGAGGGTGCTTTGACCTCAACGGCCAGGTACGAGAAGTGTGCTCCCGCGGCTACGAAGCGCCCACAGGCGAAATTCGCAAGGTTTTTCAGCACGCAATATATTTGCCTTTTCTCTTGATTTCACGATTTTCCTGATTTAACAAAATATTTTGCCGGTAATAGTGAAAAATGTTGACACGTTTTTCGTTCTTTTTGCGAACAGTTTCGGAGTTAGAAACCGCGAAGAATGAGTTTGCAATGCCGAAACTGTGGGCAAGAAAAACGGGAAACGTCTAAGAGGACTCCTTTCACTTATATTTATATATATTGTAATGCAGAAGATTGGCAACGTTCACTGGGAGGATCAGGACCATCACCAATCCCCTGCGGGAGATGTGCGCCACTTTATCGTCGTCGGTAGCAGAAGCCGAATATGGAAGCCGCACCGCCATCGCCTGGAGCGACTGGGTTCTCTCTCGCACTCTCGCACTGCCTTCTCGAATGCTCGGACTGTGCTCGGCCTCTGCCCTCCTTATCATTCGCCTGCACAGCAACCTTTGCCAATAAACCCCATTTCAATATATATATATATATATACAGGGTGTCCCAGCTATCATGCACCAAGGTTTAAAAAAAGAGCAATTGCCTTATTTGAAGAAAACCTAGTGCATAATTTTTCTAGTGCAGTGTACTAGTGGGCATTAATTTTTTCGTTAATGAGATTTAGATAATTAATTTTATTAATTATCTAACTTGACAAATACTGTCCTAATCATCAAGGTGTCAATGAGGCACTTGTGGGTACGGACGAGAGGAATCTAACTGCGGCATTTTCAGCGATGAACTAATTGTGTACTCATTTATTCTGACTGATAAAGAAACCCCGCGAAATATGAAAAATACCACGTGACGGCGCTCCCACCTGCATCGTAAAGTAGCGCCCTCCAACTAGCTAATTGAAAGCAACTGCTTTGCCTGCCACATACCCTAAAGGACAGCGCATCCCCTTGATAGTGGCATGGAAGGTGTAGCAAGACCAGGTTTTGGCGGCTTAGGAGCGGTTTATTCATATCAATTATGCACCGCTCTTCTCTTTCTTACGGCCGAGATACATGCTTCAGCCCAAAGCCAAATTAGAATGAGGGCCTTATTTTTCGGGTATGGCAAAAAAACTGTGTTGAATAAATTTAATGCATACCACTTAAAAACGTACCGATTTGGCCATAGAGAAGCCTGCACAAAAGAAAGCAATACATCAGATTTTAGTGTTTCTTAATAACTGGTGCATTCGTTTGCACTGGTTGTCGTTCGCTACTTCCGAGAGGGCGTGTTCGAACAGGTCTCCTTCTGCAGCTACGCAGTACTGAGCCCGCTTAAGCACATCTTCATTGGCTTTCTTGATGATGGATGGAGGAATTGTGCTGCAGACATTCGTTATCTTGGCCTTGAGCTCATCAGATGTCTTAGTCTCGGTCGTGTAAACACGATCTTTCACATAGCCCCAAAGAAAGAAATCCAGTGGAGAAAGATCGGGTGACCTAGCCCGCAAATTTACAGGCCCGTGCCGTCCAATCCATTGTGCTTGGAAAGTCGCATCAAACCAGTTTCGTGCTGGTCTGCTGCTGTGTGCTGGCGCCCCGTCTTGCTGATACCACATCAGTGGAAGACTTGACAGCGAGACTTCGCTGAGGCAGCGATCAACCGTTCCTTCCAGGATTTCGTTCACGTGCCGCTGTCCAGTCAACGTCTGGTCGAAGAAGGTTGGGCCTATTATAGTACCGGCGTAAATTCCGCACCACACATTAAATGCCCACTGGTACTGGTGCCTAGTGCGCTTTACCCAGTGTGGATTGAAGTCGGTCCAATAGTGTGAATTTTGCAGATTTACCTGACCGTTTCTGCAAAAATTGGCTTCATCTGTCCACATTACGTTGCTAAGAAAGTCTGGTGATTCTTCAGATTTTGTGAGGATCCAATTTGAAAAATCCAGAAGATTCTGAAAGTCCCTGTCTTCCCGAGCATTGGTGCAGGCTAACGTGGTACGGGTGAAAGTCCGAGTACTTCAGAATCCTCCAGACTGTCGACTTGGAAATTGGTGCCTGGGCGGCCACGTCTCGCACGCTAGCTTGAGGGTTTGCAGCCATAAATGCAAGAACATCCGTGCGTAGGCTTGTACTCACTGCCGCTGTTGTTAAAAAGAGCCGGTTTGTCTCAAGATTTCATAATTTCTGATGATGATCGATGCGTTGGGTTTACCGCCAAACTTCCACGGCTGATAAATCTTTGAGGCCTTTCACTTTTTACCATTTGCCGCTCCCAAGGCAAGGATCATGTTGGCGTTCTGTTCATTAGAAAAACGCATTGCGACTGGGGCAATGCAAAACGCCCCTTTAAATTTTCGAGCTGATTTTGTCAATTATTTTTTGTTGGGACAGGTTCTGAGGCAAAAAAAAAACCATCCGTGCACTCGACCTACGCTAAGATAACCGCTATCACACCTCATTTTGAAATAGCATTATACGCGACGCGTTGCTTCCGCTGGGGCAGATGAGGCAGATAAAGCAAACTCTCGTTCGCGATTTTTTCTTTCTTTCATTTATTTAATTCTGGCTAACTAAGAGAAACGTTGCTTGAGGGCGCTACTTTACGATACAGGTGAGAGCGCTGTCACGTGGTATTTTTCATATTTCGCGGGGTTTCTTTATCAGTCAGAATAAATGAGTACGCAATTAGTTCTTGGCTAAAAATACCGCAGTTAGATTCCTCTCGTCCGTACCCACAAGTGCCTCATTGACACCTTGATGATTAGGACAGTATTTGTCGAGTTAGATAATTAATTAAAATTAATTATCTAAATCTCATTAACGAAAAATTACTGCCCACTAGTACACTGCACCAGAAACATTATCCACTAGGTTTTGTTCGAGTAAGGCAATTGCTCTTTTTTTAAATCTTGGTGCATGATAGCTGGGACACCCTGTATATATATATATATATATATATATATATATATATATATATATATATATATATATATATATATATATATATATATATATATATATATATATATATATATATATATATATATAGCGAAGAAAAACTTCGAACAAGATAAAAGCACGATTGTGGCCTACGTTTCAGCAAAGAGAACTTGCTTTCCTCAGCAAGTTCTCTTTGCTGAAACGTAGGCCACAATCGTGCTTTTACCTTGCTCGAAGTTTTTCTTCTCTTGTGTTCTCTACCATCTTCAAAGTTCTACTACTCCCTATATATAGGGGAGGATGTGGTAGGTCATTGAAACAGAAAAAAAATCTGGAAAGAAAGTGGAGAAAAAATGCCCGCCAGGTGGGATCCGAAACCACGACCCCCAGAAAACTGGTCTGGTGCGATAACCGCTACGCTACCGGCGGGGCGATTTTCCCCTCCACTTTCTGGGGTATTTATGTTAAGGTATTTTTGTTTCCTGTGTTTGGGGGTGGTAGCCAGTGCCACTCGGAGTGCTCGGGGTGAAGGGGACCTTCTTTTTAACACCCGGGTCGTGACTCGAGTTTCTACGACATGTCGAGAGTGGTTGAACCTTTGAAGAGTGGTTGAAGAGTGGTTGAAGCGTTGAACCCTCTTAAGCCATAGGAATTCTTGCCGTAGGAATTCTGAGCCATAGGAATTCTTGCCGAAAATTCTTGCCGGGGCCGAACGACCTGTGAAAATGCGCGGCGCACCATCATCCACGCGACAACTGCCCACCGGACACCCTCACTTGTGTGAACTGCAGGGGGCCGCATGCGGCATACTCCCGCAAGTGCGAGAAATTCCAACTAATAAAAAATATCATAAACATCAAGGTCACTGAGAACATCACCTTCACAGAGGCGAGAAAGAGGTTCGCCTCTCTCCCTTTGGGGAGGTACGCCGGGGGCGAAGCGGCGTCTGGTTTCCAGAGGGACCCAGTTAAGCGAGTATGACCTGGTCTCTCCGCTCCCCCCCCCCCCCCCCCCCCTCTTTTGCCTCAGGCTGCCCAACCCGCCACCACAACACTTGCTGAGGCATCAGAGAGTGTGGTGCCAAGCGCTTCCGTCAGCACCGGTGCCACTCCCGCCACTGCCTCCCCGTCTTCCAGTACATTGGAGGGGGCCGAGAGGATGGACACGGGGGGCCCCGCATTGGCTCCCACCGCCACCGCACCGCCCGTGCCACCTCTGGCGCCCCCGACGCCCTCGGCGGTGGCGGTTCAAACGAAGGGTCCCCGAAGGGGGTTCGAGTCCCGGGGGCCCGATGGCATCTGACGAAGAGATGGATGTCGGACGTTTCCTGCCTGCAGGAGCGGCCTTCGGACGTCTAAGCCTACAGAAAGGCCCGAAAAGCCATATCTCAGAGTAACAGCCCCGAAAGACGACACACACACACACGCACACGCACACGCACACACACGCACACGCACACGCACACGCGCACACGCACACGCACACGCGCACACGCACACGCGCACACGCACATGCACACACACACACACACACGCACACACACGCACGCACGCACCAGTCATTCTTAACTGCAGAGGCCTCCTTAAAAATCCTGAGAATGTGTACGCGATGCTGCATGCCAGTCAGCCAATAATAATAATATTAATAATAATAATAATAATAATAATAATAATAATAATAATAATAATAATAATAATAATAATAATAATAACAACAACAATAATAATAATAATAATATTGTTTATTTCAAAGCACTGAATACATATTTGGCACAGCCCAAGCCAAAACAAAAAGGCTTATGGGGCCGTGCCCGGCAGTTGCTGCCTATTACGGACACCGCAATACAAATACTGTCGTCTTAAAAAAAGGAAAATGAAATATGGAAGAAAAAAAGTAAACCGCAGGTACAACAAGAAAAAAAAGAGTCTGGGAATAAAACAAGCACCAGAAAATACATTCAACTGCTTCCACCATTCAACATTCAATCACGTATAACAAAAACGGCGTCTCTAACTTGAGCACGAAAGGTAAAGGAAAACAGTTCGGAGGGAAGGGAGTTGAGGATAGAAGGGACATAGAAAGTACGCAGCCACTCACCATATTTAGTGCGAACCCTCGGTACAACAAAGCGTAGGTCACGTAAGCGGAGGTCACGTTTCGGCGTGTAAAATATGCAGTGTTCGTGAGACCAAATATATTTTAGCGCCACAGTTTGTTTAAACAACACAAAAAATCGGGCATCCTTGACAATTCAAAAACGTCTGCATGCGAATCAAGCGATGCACCGTACATTACAGACCTAAGAGCGGATTTCAATTTCCAGAAGGCGGTACAGAAGTAAAAATTGCAAATGCCGTAACGCAAGACGCTGTAAGCTATTGCATGAGATATTTGCTTGCGTATGTTCACCGGAAATAATGATGGAGTCGAAAACAGGAGACAAGCAACCTTTCTGAGTTTGGCACATACATACGCTGCATGGCTATTCCAGGAAATATCAGAATCAAACAATAAACCTACGTACTTAACTGCAGATTGTTGGGCAACAGGTGTACATGCACAATAGACACAATTACTAGTATGCAAATAAATTAGAACGTGGTGAGGAATAAGCTCAGCTGGATTATGGAAACAGACTAGTTGTGACTTATTCTTGTTTATTGTAATTAAATTATCGCTGTACCACCGCATTACTTGCATACAGTCATGCTGCAGGTATTCTGTTGCTAGTTCATAGTTATTATGTCTGGATACAAGTACCGTGTCGTCCGCATATTGGAAAACTCTGCAATAAGTGCAAGAACCACTGAGGTCGTTAACGTATATATTAAATAAAATAGGAGCACAAATAGACCCCTGAGGGACGCCTGGGGTTAAAAGTTGTGGATGGCTCTTGATCGAACGCAGCACAACAATTGGAGAACGATTGGATAGGTACTGGTTAATTAAGGATAGAAACGGGCCTCTGAAAACATACTGGAACAGTTTATCAGATAAAACGTAGTGAATAATAGAATAGAACGCATTGGAGGCATCGAATAACATGGCACAGGCAAATTCATTATGTTCTAAAGCATTGTTTAGAACATCAGAAATATCTTCTAGAGCTTTCTGTGTTCCACGCCCTCTGACAAAACCGAATTGGTTGGGTGAGACCACATCATGTGCACCAAGGAAACTCAGAATCACTGTTGCAATGGGTTTTTCTAAAATAACGGCAATGGTAGGAAGAATAAAAATTCCCCGATAGTTTGCAACGGAATTTTGTTTTGCCGGTTTTGTACAATGGGGTGACAACGGCCTTTTTTAAGGCCAAAGGTACAATTTGTGTATCAATGATATTGCTGATTATAGAAAGTAATACATGTTTAAGACGCTCAAAATGCCTACAGAGAACTGCCACAGAAATGCCGTCAATTCCTGCAGCTTTATTTCTTTTGAAGCTGAATAGGATGCAACGCAGATCATCTTCGGTACAGGGCGATAAAAAAGCTGATTCAGATATCGACTGCAGCCTGTTAGCGGGGTGGCATTGCGCATGCGCTGCTGCGCCAGCGGAGGAAAAAAAATCGCGCCAATCCACCCCGTGAATGTGGTTGGAAAGCAAAGCTGTAAACGGCACCCATAACGATTACCCATGCGACGTCACTTTAATTCACTCACATCGCACCACAAATAGTAAAACCAGAGAGAAGTGAAATCCACTTAACCACACCATTTATTACTTCAAAGAGATATTCTTGGCAAGGTTCAATGAATGCATGATGCATGAACGGTGTTTGGTTGAATTGTATTGGTGTAGCACAAGAGTGGAAACTTTTTTTATAAAATTTAAGTAAGCTCCAACCCGGTGTTAGACGATCTGACTTCACCATCTCTGCGCCGCGGGCGGAGGCGACGAGATTTGCGGCACAGAAGGAGGAGAAGGAGGAAGAAATACTTCTGTTCAAATTTCTGAACGACCCAGAGTGCAGCCCTGGGGAGTGATTCCTTCTTCTGTGGGGCCCATATGCACTCCGCGCGGCTTGTGTTCCGTCCACCCGCTGAAGATGGGTAGGTAGAGAAGGGCTGGACAGCAGCATCTCCCATTGCTCTTGTTGGGTAGTTGACAGAAAGAGAGGAGGGTGCTCAGGGTTAAAGTCGCACACCCCGATTACGGGGCGGAGTGTTCCTACTTCTGAGCAAACTTTACATTCAGCGTCGTAGCGATTCGGATGCATTAAGTGAAGACTCGTAGGCTGTGGGAAGGAGCCCCGATTGTATGAGTCGTAAGGTAGATTTTTGTTCTCTGGAAAGGTCACGGTAATTCCCGGCCGCGGCGGCCGCTTTTCTGATGGAGGCGAAAAGCAAAAATGCCCGTGTGTACGAGATTTCGGCGCACGTTAGAGATCCCCAGGTGGTCAAAATTATTTCGGAGCCCTCCACTACGGCGCGCCTCATCGCCTGCGTTGCGGCGGTGCGTTAAACCCAACAATCAATCAATCAAGGTCACGGTAAGGCGAAGGTACGGTCTGTCTCAGAAGGCGATAATGCTGGGTGATCTCCCTGAACGTGTCAAGCGGGTGACTCTCCTCGTGCAGCTCCATAGCACGGGAGGTAAAAGCGCAGGCTTGTTGGGTGGCCGTATTTGTCGCCCTCCATTGAAGCGTGAGGGGGTGTCCAGATGAGCTGAATGGAACCATTTGGGGAGTGGTTTTTTAGCACGCGCAGTGCAGGTCAGGACACCCAAACCGACTGGTAATTCCAGTAGGCTTGCTGGGAATCGGTGACTACCCTCCGAACCCCTGGTTGAGTGAGAGCAAAGGTCACGACTGCCTCTTCTGCTGCCGTCATTTCTAGGGTCATAAGCGAGGTACTCGCAAGGCGGTGTGTTCTGGAGGTAGCCACGATGATGGCGTATTGCTGCTCTCGATGTTTGGAGGCGTCTGTGTAGATAACTGCATGATCCCCACCGAGGGCGGTGTTTAGCGCTTGAGCCCGTGCTTTTCGGTGACCCTCGTCATGTGAGGGGTTCATATTTCTAAGCAAAGCGAGCATCTTTAGTTTTAGTAGCCAAGAGTCTGGGATTACGTCAAGCGGAATGACATTCTGGGCTGCCCAGCCAATCTGGTGAAGCATGCGGTTACCCACCGCAGTTCTGAGTCGGACCTTCTGGTTTTAAAGATGGCCTTCTATCAGCTCTTCCACCGTGTTGTGGAGTCCCGTACTAAGCAGCCTCTGTGTGGACGCACTCATGAGAAGACCAATGGCCTGCTCGACCGCCTTTCTAATCATTATATAAAGCATCTCTATGTCTTCCTTGTCGAGAAGAAGACATGGGGTTGACGTAAGTGACTCTCGAGAGGACAAAATTTTCGATTAATCGAAAGGTACCGGATTCCTTTAGGCCTCGCTTCTTGGTGGCAACTCGCCTGATCATGTGTATGATTTGATTAATGCTGTTTTTGAGGCGATGCAAGGAGACATCACTCTTGGTGTTAGCCTCGAGATGTAGGCCCAGGATCTTGATGCTGGGGCTTGTTGTGAAGGTCTGGCCATCAAGGAGTATTTGAATGTATTCCTTGATTTGTCGTGAGGGCGGACGACAAGGAGCTGTGAGTTTTTACGTGAACACTGGAGGCCACGGGCTTTAGCACATTGGCGTACTAGAAATGAGATGCCATGCATTGGTGTGAGCTTCCTTTAATTCTTGTAACTCTTAGCACATGAGCAAGGTGCGCACAGGGCCGCTAGAAGGGCGTGAGTGGTCGCGTGAAGCTTTCACGCGGCATTCAGCGAGAACGAAGAAGTTAAACCCGTAGATGTACCACCTGTCTTCCCTGTCTTCGCGTGGGCTCGTAGCTAAATCGTTAAGACAACGGGCTCTCGCTTTGTTAGTCTATTGGTTCCAGGTTCGATTCCGGGTGGTGCCAGTAAATTCTTTTATTTGTTCGCTGGAGTTTTCTGGTGACACCAACGGTCGCGAAAGAACCCTTGTGGGGTAGAGGTAAAAAGCTTTGCTTTAAAAAAAATTGGCCGTGTATCTGCTCCTTTCGTTGCGAAGGCCGTCATAAGACGATAGTCTTTATCGGCTTTTCCGGAGTAAATGCCTCCCAAAGTTATCTCGCTCACCTCTGATGTTGTTCCTCTTGCGTCGCGCTCCTCCCAAGGTAAAGACGCCAAAGGTTTGCTTAAATCATTTTAAATTTCCCGCGTTTCACCGGGTGTCTCGATGCGAATGCTGCCGTACGGCGAAGACGCGCGTTAATGGAGGCGCCCTACTTCAACGTTTATAGAACCGCGTTTCCCTACACCACGTGCGTTGCAAGCAGAACGTGGAACCTATCTAGTGGAACCCTGCGTAGCTGTTGCCGGTTGATTTCTTAAAATGGCGCCAGAAGCTATAGTGGCGCGGGCGACAGCAGGCGACGGCGGAGTGAATTTTTTTTCTGCAGTTGATGAAGTATTTAATTTCGCAAAAGTCAAGCATGTTTGATTTTTTTATAAAGGAACACTGCAAATACCACTTCTGTATTGATTTGTTGTCTCATATTTGCGTAATGTCTTGTTCTTCTTCAACAATGTTGACAAGTATGAACATTACACTGGACACAGACAGGTAGATTTAGCTGTGACTATATAAGACTATTGCGCAGGCATTGTTTTGCTTTGGCCAGGTGGCTGAATCGAGTCACAGACAGACAGGCGGACAGACAGACATACAGACAGACCAAAATTTCTGGGTTTAAGTAGCCCAAGAAAGACTATCGTCTTTAAAAAATTATTGGATTGGTCAGCGAGAGTGATAGACGCAGCACCGAAGTTTCGGACGACGGTAGGGCATGCGTCTCTGGATTTTCGGCCACGCAGTTCATTATGGTGGCCCACGTTTTAATCGTATTTGTCCTAGAAAGCCTGAACTTTGTGTTAAAATGCTTGCGCTTTTCTGCAAGTATCAAGGCGTTTGCTCTATTGCGGGAAGTCCTGTAAAGCCATCTTAAATAAGCACTTTTTGGAGCATGCCTACATCGCGGCCAAACCAATTCCCGCTCGGCAATGGCAGATAGCACAGCTGCAGTAATCCAAGGGCATCCAACTTGTCTTTGCTCAGAATGAATGGATTTTTTCGACGAATTCTGAATAGACTGAAGTGCCTCTACAACCCGGTTGTACAGTTCATCAACTGGGTATGTAGTCAGGAGGGAAGTTCACTCGTGATGCTCCACTGCCAAGTCCAATTGCTTTCTGTCAATTATTTCCACTCGATCGGAGTGCAAGGAGCCTTTAACATAGCCTCTGAAGGAGAGAATACACGACAGCCAGTAAAAAATTGATCCGACATCTTTTGTTCAATAATAAATGCTGTGTAGTCACTCTGATCCAGCCGAACGTTAACATGATGAAGACAAGAAGAAACAAGTTTGTCACGCATAAGTTCAATGCGAGTAGGAACATTAACCACAGCTTCGACACCGACGTCCGCCAGAGTGTATAGGTAATCTACCATGATATGTTTTTTTATCTATAAATGGTCGATGTTTAGGTCCCCAGTCATGCAAATACGACCAGCAGGCCAATGGAATTGCTTAAATCTTCGATGAATTGGCAAGTTTTTTATTAGGCGGACGATAGAATGCGAGAGGCGCAATATCAAAGAGTGGGTTCTGCAGTGCAACAGCTAACGATTCCACACTGCGAAAGGAAGTCGTTACCGCAGAAGATAGCCATGTCTGCTTTACAAAAATGGCAATGCCCCCGCCCAAGCCATTAGCATGAGTAAAATAATACCTGTCGTAGCCGGCGATTGAAAATTGTTAGGTTAAGCATTCAAAAATATTTATTTCAGTCAATACAATGGCGTCTAAGGATTCTTTTTGTTTATCGGTAATACGATATAGCTCGTCCCAATGTTTCCCAATGCTGCGAATGTTTACATTAATGAAGGTGAAAGAGCCATCCGTGGTAGCAAAACGCGAGTCTTGAAGGGCATCAAAATCTCTGAATACAAGTGTGTCAGGTGCCATGAAAACTGCCAAGCGATGAAGGAAACTGATCCACTAATTCAGCCGTTCGAGATCTGAGAGCTGATGAACTCGAATGGCCGGTTCACCTTCCTTCTTCCGGAGGTAGATACGGCCGTTCTTTACCCACACAAATTGGATGTTGTGTTCTTTAGCTACTGCACGCGAAGCAAAGAAAAGCGGCCTGTTTTATCTGGTAAGGTTCTCCGAGAAATAGAGAGGCGTTTGATCGTTGCTGTTGGTCAAATCACGCAGCTTAGAGCGAGCAGCCAACCAGCGGTCACGAACTTCTTTTGATGTGAACCTGACCAGCACAGTCGCCGGTCCGCTCTTCCGCTTGGGAAGCCTATGAATAGCGGATCCCTGATTTTGTGAAAATGAAGGAATCTTGTGTTTTTGGCTCAGGTCTGACAGGAATACGCCGAGGTTTTTGTCAGGTGAGGTGGGAAGGCCGTGTATTTCCAGATTTGCCGACCTGCTGTACTGCTCTGTGTCATTGAGGTCCTATTGCAGTCTTAGAATGATTGAGGCCTGTGATGAAACGCAACCTTCAAGGGAAGCAACACGCTCTGTCAGTGCATCCACGGCGGTGTCACGCGCCTTCGCGTCGGACACTAAAGAGTCGTATTTTTTGGACAATGCACTAAGAGACAACTGAAACCCACCGACGACCTCTTTCAGTTTTTCTACTTCGGGCTTCAACGAGCCAAGCTCGTCCAGCTTCAGTTGGAGGGATGAGATGGATTGAACTTAAGTTTTAATGGTTTCAAGCACAGACAGCTTCTCAGCAATGTCAGACAGAAGGGTTGCAGCGTTCTCTGAATCAGGTTGGGACGAATGAGGACTGCCACAAAGCTTACAGCGCCACTTGCCTCGTCCAAGTCCTATAGAAGCAAAAGTGGATTCTGCCACTCTTGAGCATCCCTGGCGTAAATGGAACTTGCAAGAACAATCGGAACATCTTAGAAACCGAGTGTCACAATCAATTCGCTCAGAACAAACATTGCACACATCATCCATGGTGATACAGAGCAAAGGGTAATATGCAGTTGGCGGCAATATGAATGCATCTTACAACTTAAGGCGAGGAAGCTCACCTGCAGTGACAGAAAGAACGAGTTCAGCGCAGGTCCGAAATGTGCCGCCAACTGCAACTGGGGTGCTGGCTCGCAGTCCTTTGAAGCCTATGACGGCACAACGAAGCACTACCTCGCGGCAGGTCAGGTGCCGACATCCCGCCGAAGTATCACAGGGGTGAATCCACCGCTGGGCTCCGACAGCGTTTGCCTGAACACCTGCAGGTGTGGTGTGCTCCACTATCAGCGGGGCACGATAAATGCGAACTTGCGGGGCGTCGATGATCCAAAGGAAATCTGCAGTGACAGAAAGGACGTGTTCAGCGCAGGTCCGAAATGCGCCGCCAACTGCCATGTGTCATGGGTATCATGTGTCTCCAAGAACCTCACCTCAATTCCAAGCAGGCAACTTTTTTAATTGGATACATGGTATCCAGAAAGGACAGGATTGGTTGCACCCACTCTTCGGGCGGTGTGGCCATTGTCGCCCAGAAATCATTAGCATGCCACCATCTCTCTTTAAACACTCTCCTTGAGGCTGTCGCAATCCGTACGATAATATTTAATAGGTTGATAACGGTATGCTTCATTTGCATCTCGCGTGATTTTGGACTTGTGAGCTCCGATTTCGAGGCACTGGTTGACCAGCTACCCGAGCCATACATCCTCACAAGCGACCTTAATGTGCACAACTCTCTTTGGGGCTCCTACAGAACGAATTCCCGAGGTCGCCTGATAGAGAAGTTTCTTACATCCTCTTTAGCATGCCGTTTCAACAAAAAAAACAGCCTACATACCATAACTTAGGACACAATACATACATCTTGACTTGGCTATTGGTTCTGCAGTTCTGTTTCTATCCATATCTTGAGTGGGGTGTGGGTACGAACCCATATGGTAGTGACCATTTCCCCATTTCATTAACATATATTGGTACAGGCCCAAGCAGTTAATCTTCCCATAAATGGTTTTTTGAATCTAAATCAAACTGGAGCACATTCACACAAACATCTAAACTACACTACACATCCATAAAACACCTACACGTGGAGGAAGCAGCTCAATTCATCACGGCGCACATACTCGACGCTTGCAGGAAGTCCATTCTCCAGGCCTCCACTGCGTCCTGCAACACAACGAGGCCCTGGTGGAACGAGGACTGTAGGCGGGCGCGATAGGCCCAGAACAAGGGGTGGGGTGTCCTTCGCCGGTACCCCACTTCGGATAACCTCATCTCGTTTAAAGGGGCAAAGGCCTTTGGAAAGCGTGTGTGTCGTGAGGCGAAAGAGTAGAGTTGGCACACGTTCCTTACATTCATTAACTCATACACAGACACTCACAAGGTACGGTCACGAATACGTAAACCTATAGGACAAAATACACATAGCCTGCCCCTGGTCAGTACAACAGGCGACACACTCGAAGACCAGGCTAACACACTTGCGCAACACTTCCAACACGTTTCCAGCTCTGCACACTACACAAACACTTCCCTGAGACATAAAACCGCTTGTGAAAAGAAGTCCCTACATGACAATAACAGGTCAAAATCTGGTTACAATTCTGAATTTACACTCTGAGTTGATGGCTACCCTGAGCACATGTAAACCTTCAGCTCCAGGCGCAGATAAGATTACATGCACCATGATACAACACCTACACCCAGACACTCTTGAAACACTCCTACGCCTGTACAATAAAATATGGCTTTCGGGGTAATTCCAAATTCTTGGAAGGAGGCCATTGTAGTTGCTTTCCTGAAGGATGGAAAGGACCCTTCCTGTCCTGTCAGTTATTGTTCCATTGCCCTGTGCAAGCTCCTCGAGAAGATGATAAACAGGAGGCTCGTGTACTTCACTGAATACAATGGTCTTCTTGGGAGCTTCCAGGCAGGCTTCAGGGCGGGGCGATCTACAAATGACCAACTAGTAGCGCTACCATCCTACATTATAAATGCCCCCCTACATAAGCAGTACTGTATGACAGTATTCTTGCTACTGCTTCGCAGTATGGTATCCTCTGCGATTTGAAGTCCCTTGGCATGTCGGGTAACATGATGAACACGCTTGGCAGTTACTTGTCTGAAAGAACGTTTCTCGTGCGAGTTGGAACTGCACTCTCTAGGGTTCATGTGCAGGAAAATGGCGTGCCGCAAGGTGGAGTTTTGAGCTGCACCCTTTTTATTGTGAAAATGAATTCTCTTAGGAAGGCGCTGCCACCATCGATTTCCTGTTCAATCTATGTAAACGACGTTCAGGTCTCCCTTAAATCCTGTAACTTGTATGTATGTGAGCGCCAAGTCGAGCTTGATGTTAACAAGCTAGCCGGCTGGGCAGATAACTATGGTTTTAAATTTCATCCAGGAAAGTGCACTTGTATTTTATTTTCCAAGAGGCGTGGCATTCGGCCAGATCCAGACATTCAACTCCACGGTGTCTCGATTTCTGTTAAAAAGGAACGCAAGTTTTTAGGTATTAGCTGTGACGAAAAGCTCGCATTCATCCCACACATAAAACAACTAAATGCTAAAAACAATGACTATCCAGAAGGTTCTCTCGCACATTTCTTTTGGCGCTGGCAAACAAATTCTTTTACGTGTTTTTACAAGCCTAATAGGTTCACGATTGGACTATGGTAGCGTTTTGTATGCGTCAGCCAATAAAACATCCCTCAGAATGCTGGACCCTGTGCTTCATCTAGGGCTCCGCTTGTCGTGTGGTGCCTTCTGGACTACTACAGTTGAAAGCCTGTATGTAGAGTGTAATAAGTGCTATCGACAATGTCAGCGAGCATACACAGATCTCCTTTGAGCTTTTCAAATTTCATCCATGCCTCGGCATCCTTTTAAATCAGTTTTTTTCTGATACATCCATGACTGAACTCCTCCTAAATCGACCATCGTTGTCTGCGCTCTTCTCTTACAGAGTTAGAGAGGAAGCGTCAGAGCTTGCTGTCTCCTTTCCAGACACCACCCAAACAACTTCTGTAACAGATTTTGTAGCACCATGGCATCTCCGCCCTGTATCATGCAACACATCTTTCACACATGCGGTAAAAACCGAGCTCCCACATGTGTAATTCTGCAGCACTTCTTTGTATTTGCAGCAGAAGTATCAGTGTTCTGAATTTTATACCGACACCTCTAAAACGTCCACCTCTGTGTCCTGCGTGGCGCATGGGCCCGGCCTTGATGTCACTAGAACTCTCAATAGCAATACTAGTATCTTTACGGCAGATGCTTATCGTGATGCTTATATTTGGGTTCTTTCACTCTTCCAGAACTATTGAAGCAGAAGGGTTAGAGGGACAGACAACTGATTTTTTGGGGAGTGCATGTGGTCTCGCTTATATGAAATCCAACGTTTTATATGCTGGGGTAACGGCAAGGAATTTCTAAAAAAACAGCCGAAAAAATTTCACTTCTGCAGTTAAACTTCAAAAGCCTAAATGGTAGCGACATGCACGGTCTAAACGTGACACCACGTTATGTGTCCAAATAGCGACAGAGTTTTTAATACGTGATTCGAAAACCGCACCAAGTAATAGAACAGGTTCACATTATTCTTTTTTTGCCGGGGAGATGTTTTTAACACCTCTTTTAAGCTTACGCACAGATAAAAGTGTGTTGCTGCACAATTCACTTTCATGGTTGCCAGCATTCCTTTTGGCGGGACGCGTACGGCAGGCAGATTCAAAACTCAGAATCCGAAATTTCTAGGGCGCATCAGGCAAACCGTACCGGGTTACGGTGCTTTAAGTGATGCCTTTCCATCTGGGATGAATAAAATATACTGGACAATAATAGGTTGTCTTCCCCTTTAAAAATTGAGGATTGCTATTTAGGCCAAGATTCAAAAAGAACTAGTACAGAAGGAGCTTGAAAGCTGTAATGGCCGGTGCTTCAGAGCAAATGGTAACCAACACAAGGAAGGGTTTTCACGCAAAATCTGAACGCTCTTGTATCGAAGCTATGTTTGCCCATCCAAGAACAATGCCCATCCACTTTCGAAAGTCGGCATGCGATTGCCCGCTTGTTGTATACTTCCAACCTACGTAAGCGCAGTCTCACGAGGTTATCCTCTCGGCTACACTGTTTACATTTGTGACAATGAACTCTGCATTCCACGCTTTATTTTCTCCTCAGCCGAGATCAAAGACTGCCAGCTTTGTAAAATGATTTTCCTTTTGAACAATTACTTCGCCGCTTTCAAAGTGTGTCGGTTATGTACTATTCCGCCTAAACGTGCACATGGGTGCATGTATTTCCCACGAAATATAGCTCTCTCATGGGCTGGCTAATAACTTGATAACTTGATAACTTTAGTGTACATCACCAGTTTATAACTTCAGTGTCAGGCAGCATATCTATGGTACATAGTACCTGAGAAAATTCTGGCCTAGCCAAATTTAACGCTTCAGACCTTAGCATAACGTCGTAATTTCGAGCTTTATTACTGTATGAAACATATGGGCTGCTATAAATCAACCTTTTGAATTATCCCTTCTTCCTGTACATGTTGCTGAGACTAACTTTCGTTTACTTGTTTTCCTTCATTCATCCGATCGCACGATGACTCAAATGCCAAGGGCGAAATGTCGCTTTCATTAAGATACGTACCATCAAAGTTTCAGATCATCACATCGCAGCTTATAAATTCTGAAGTTCACCCTTATTTCATGCAAAAAAGGTACCGGTAAGAAATTTATAGGGGCCTACGCAAGATTACGAAAAAAGCCGCATTCTTGCTGTTGACCAATCTGCCTATATCTCTGATTTCGAATTAACCCCCGAAATTTTGCATTGACATATATGTGTCTTCCATTATCCCACCATTGGGGGTTTCAGAACTTCATTTATAGGGGCCGCCTCTGCCATTTTTTTTCTCACTTTCCTGTTGTATAGGGTTTGCCTCGTTTGTTTATATAAAGTCGATCCCCGAACCAATAAAAACGTATGTATCTTAGTTTGCGCAAATGTATATGTTTCTCTTCATTCGCGTGTCCCGTTTTTTGTGCTGATTTTTTAATTGTCCCGATAATGTAACAACCTGCCAATATTTGAATCTTGTGCATGTATGATATGGGTCTTGCGTTTTGCGCAGTCCATGCAACAAAGTAGCGGCCTGATTGCCCCTTCGCGGCGCTAGAGGTGGCAGGACAAAGTCAGTCTTTCATATCCCTTGCAGACTCCGTAGTGTATGACATTTCTTTTGTCCAGTATTATATCCTGATCGCCCCCCTATAAGAAACATACCAATGGAATACTGGAGTGCAATACTTCCATATTTGTGACAACGCAGAGATGGTTTATAGCTTTTTGAGATTTTCTGAAATGGAAAGTGCGCGAGGGGTTGCGGCGTTTATGGTGCGTGAAAAACGGTAGCCTCCAAAGACATAACCGCGCATTACCAACAACGAATGGTCGGACCGTTTTATTGTGAACCGGTAACCGTTATTTCTTTTTCCTGTTCAGTTCCGGTTCGGGTTCACCGGGCTCAAAACTACCGGTTCATGTTCGGGCCCAGTTTCGGCCAAAATACCGATTCAGTTCTGCTTTTCGGTTCGGTTCGACACCCTTAATAAGCTTCTGCTGCTTAAGCTTGGAGCTTGTATTTGCTATGTGCAGGTAGTGCCATGTAAAGGCAATTTCCCAATACCTTTAGGATTGTGTTGGTTGCAGTTAATGAGTCCACGGAGAGCGAAATTAATAAGTATACGGTGCAAATTACCTTTATTGTCAGGCTTCGCCCAGCTGTGACAAAAACAAAACATCTCGCAAATCGCCCCGAGAAAAGGGAAACAATATTTTGGTAGCTTCGTGCCAGCTTCCGTGGCTTTCAACAAGACCCATAAACGGCTTAGGATGGTATGTCTTGATGAATGGCTGCCTTCCCGCAGCGAATGTGCCCTCTTCACGGTGGTAAGGCTTTTCCCCACCAGAAAAGCTTGATCACCACTCTTTTCCTCTCGACGCTCGTTTCTCAAACCCCCTCCTAGTTTTGCCGAAGTCGAGGTGCTGTGTTCCGAGACCCCTTTTACGGCTTACTGATGCTTGAGCTTCCCTTTTCACTGTTATCCCCAGCAAGCCCCAACGGAATTGGAGTTGGCGTTGATGGCGCCCCTCCCTTCGCGGTGGTGGCGTTGCAGTACAGGCCCCCTCTAGGCCCCCGCACTCGCAGATTGATTGCGCGCGAGAATAGCCTATTTATAGTTGTCACCGTACGTATTCGCGGATACTCCCGAATGTTCTGCTAGCAGCGGTGAAGGCCCCATTGAAGCAGGGAACAACCTCGTTCCGCAATGCAAATGGCGAGTGCGCATTTACCGGGGAAATGAAATCGTATGCATCCAAACTGCTACCACCTGCAAAAGATGAGGTAAAACTTCAAGATAACCAGGCTTTTCGCCCCTCCAAATAGTGGCTGTGGGCCGGGAAAAACCTGAACTGAGAAAAATTTTCCATTTTGTTCTATACTCTCAACCATCGCTAGCCCGTTATCGACAACTACAACAGATAATACATTCCCGATGCTTTTCGACGAAAACCATTTGAGGACCTGGAATGTATTGTAATGGCGAAAAAGACCCGAATAAAGTTAATATTTATAAGTGCACCAAAGTATCAGTTGTATTACCGATATTTCGTCCGCGTTGCGGTGCTTTTTTTTTTATTTTTTTTGGTACACTGCAACTATTATGGCGTCTATGTTGTTGCGTACACAAGAATTATTGTTTTTTAGCAGAAACATTCACTACACCTGGCTTGATAAGGCATATTTGAAAACATTGATCGCATGCCAAGCCTTAGAATAATTACAGCAAACCATATTTTTCGAACATCCACCGGGCTACGGTCTCATTCTCTTTCCAAACTTCCCTCCAATTCTTTCTATTCAAAATTTTAGCTTCTTTCAAATAGTCAGCGAACCAACCCGTCGGACAAACATATTAGATTTAATTTTTACGTCGGCAACCGCGACAATTTGCTCATAATCCATTCAATTGGTTTTACTGGCCGAAGGAAAACTTTACATGCACGTGCATCCGTACAAAGAAAAGCTACAGAGCTTTCCCGGAATCCTCACAGTTGAGAAAAAATTAGTCCTGGACCTGACCATAACCTACTCCAAGTTACTCTATCATCCTTTCAGTGTTGCGGAATAGGCGTCCTAGTTTCATTCTAATTCCATTCCGGGGAATTACAACTTGCCAGAATTTCATTCCTTACAAATACCCTTGTATAACAATACAGCCCATTCCCGCTGTTTGAATGGACGGGCAAGTCAATGCCATTCCATTTCTATAGTTTCTCAGCCTGAAAAATTCTGTGATGCTTTACCGAGCTATGCTCGTAATGCTGTATAGAGCGAGCGAGGAGTGGAACATGAAGCTGACGTTATCATAATCGCTGAGAACTGCAAAAATATGCCAAAAATGAAACCTCTCACCGAGTTTGAGGGGTGGGAGTAACTTGGGATATATCTCGTGCACAAAGGACACTTCTTATAGTATTGGCATGTTCAGCATGGCGTTTTGTTGGGCGGAGTTAAGGGAAGCAGCTATTACGTTGCTATTTGCTTGTTCTGTTTCATTGCACAGCTTGTCGCGTGCAATTTGCTTCAGCTTCGCGTACCATTGCACCAGTGAAACCATTCTGCTCTAGCTAACTCACAGGTGTGTTGAGTGTATTCTTTAATTCCCTTTTTTTCATTATTTTGAAAATTGAATATTTTGTACATATATTCAAAATAGCTGAAATGTTTTAGTGCATTTAGTACACTGCGCAGTGATGCTATTGAACCAACTCGAGAAACAGAAGGGCAACGTTATGAAGCAGCCTTAACAATATTGCCTTGACCGTACGAGCATGGCCTCCGAGATTGTGCCGGGCGCGTTCTGCTCCGGCCGTCCGAATCCCCGCGCGCACTAGCAAAATTTTGTAAGCGTGCTAGTTCCCCCGCGCTCTGCCAGGCGGCACTGCGCGCGCACCTATGCATCGAATGCATCGTTCAGCCAATTCGGCCGCTCTTTAGGCGGCATTTCGCGGCATGCCAACGCTGCAGTTTTTGTGGTCTTGGCACGCGCGTATTTGCGAGTTATTTGGCCGCATTTTTGCTCAGATCCTGCCCGAGAGTCTGACACAGAACACGTGTAATGGATGTATCCTTTATCGGAACAGGCGAAAAGTCGATACCTTCGAGGCACAGGCCTCCACCTCTGCAGGTCGAGCCCCCCGGTCTTCATTGATTCATAAAAAGACCCCACCACTTCTCCCACGCGCTCTTACAAGGAGCGAAAGCCAACATATAACAGCAACATACGTTTGATGCCATGAGGCATACTATCGCATTTAGAAAAAGAGCAGCCTATCGTTGTTGGCTGATTATAGAGCGTCGAGTACCGCATGTACGGCACCAAATGTGCAGCCCTGCATTTCCACAGAAATGCAAATTAGCAGAGTTAATATAATTCATTGCTACAAAGCTTATATAAAGATAAATGGTCCAACGTAATTTATAAAAACAAAAATACAGAACGTAGAAACATAGGAAATACAGAAGTGATATTAACAAATTCAAAATATAAATCTTATACAGGTCCTCCACAAAACAGACAAAAATAAAGCAGGAGCGAAAATAATGACAAAAGCGTGAATGGAAAAATCGCGTGAGCAGAAGAACCTTGTAACCCACTGCATCTGCACAGAAATGCATAATAGCGTACTAGACATCATTGATCGAACGGAATCTTAAAAATAGAAAATTCAAAACCTAGAAAGACATTATAAGAATGAACTTACGAATTCAAAAATATGAGTTCTATACATCTCCAGCGCAAAGTGAAGAAAGTAATCAGAAGCTCTGACAAATTTTAACGACGGAAACAATAACAAAAAATCTTGAAAATTGACCAAACTGTAACGTCCTACATTTGCGTCAAAATGTATAATTGGCGGAGTTGTGAATTGACCGTTATAACAGTGTGAACGGAACGATTGGTCGCACGGAATCTTAAAAGAAACAAAAAGCAGAAAAAACAAAGTACAAAAGTTAGCTTAAAAAATAAAAAATGCGCATTCATACACCTCCTCCAAAGAAGGAAGGCAAAATTAAAAAAGCACTGAAAAGAACTACGCAAGTGCGTACAAACATATCGTGAGAACGACCTGCCATGTAATCGCCTGCCTGGCACAGAAAAGCATAATTGTCCCGATGAGATGTTTATTATGTTTAAAGTAGCGTAAATGGCGCTAGTTAGTTGAATGGAGCCTGAAAACGGAAAAAAGAACAATATAAAAGTAACAAATGTTAAAAGTGGTCTTACAAAATAAAAACTAGCGGAGTTAGCACATTTAATTGTTGAATTTCTATGGAACCACCAATCTAGCTGATCCATCTGTGCGAACAAGCAAAAACCATTCTCAATTGCAAACACAGACTAATAATAAGTCGCACATCCGGCGATAATTATGCAGCTCTATATGCTACGATATATCGTGTAGTTTTCACAGACCATGATTAGCTTTTCTTAACTGCCGCTTAAATCCGCTATGTTAGTTCACAACGCGCGAACTAAAACCAAGCAAATACTCACTGGCACTGCATTGCAACGGGTTGTGGTGTCTGAATGTATCACGGTAGTTTTGTGTTGGAATTTCATGCTTACAATGCTCTAAAGGCTGCATTAAAATGCCTCGGCAACAAATCTATCGTGATATGCATACCAATCAGGAACATACTTAATATTGCTTTTATGCAACAGTTGCTTATGCAAGTCGCCATTCTTGTAAATAAAGTTGGGGGAGGACGTGAGGCGTTTTTCAAGGCCACTGCGTGTAAATAAACATGAACAAATCTACAGAAATAAAAATAGCGACGCGAATCCGCAGCAGAGAGTTCCAGAACCGACTGCGTTTCGCTCGTATAATTGCTACTTAAACTTTGTACTTGCACGCCTAATATTACTTGGTTACCTGTTGCATATTCTGCGCCGACGTCACCATTGCGTGGCGCGCACGGTTACGTGCGCATCTTTCGCTATGTCGCGGCGGCAGCTATCGCCGCTCCTCAACCTCGTACCCCTTCGTACCTTACGTTCGAACTAGATATAAGCGAGCCTGGCTTTGACAATAAATCGACGTTCTGTTCTCCTGCTGACCGGCGTAAGCTCTGTTCTTCGGCGCGCCTTTGCGCGGCCCTTGGGATGCTACATTTACCCTAATAAATTTGTTGGTTATTGTCTTGTACCTGTCATTTTAATGCAGGCTGCTCTACTCAATTTCACTGCAAGCTGCGAAAACGCCTGTGTCCTCGCTTGCGCCAAGCTGCAGCGGAATAGTTTATGCATAGGTGGCGAGCGCCGTGCTGCGGCTGTCACAATTACGTATTAATATATTGTTGTTTGTAATTGTTTTTAATTTCAACCTTTAGGGGAACCTGTAGACATATACTTCGAACCCCTAATTATATATCAGTATTGCAAGCGTTTTGCTTAAGTAACACTTCTTTGACCTGTTTTAAGCATAAGTTCACTGGCGTCGAAGTTTAATTTTTCTCTCAATTTATTTAATATTTCAGTTGACTTGTACGGAAAAGAATGCTCACCATAGTTCGTTCTTACTTTTGGAGTGTGACGTATTGTATGCCTGAGATGGTAGCCAGAAGATGTATTGTTAACTTGATTGTGGGTATTTTGCTTATAAATATTCTGGAGAACCTTCATGTAATAGATTTGGTCAGCTCGAAGCATCATTAAAACGGCGGGAACCGTGTATTCTCCCTTCTCGCTCATTCAACCGAAGTACGATTTTGGCAGCTCGTTCCCATTTCGTTACCACCTCCACGAATGTGTTTTTTCATAGGTCCGCGTGGTAGAAAAGCAGGTGGGAGAAGAAGCTGGTTGTCAACAAGCTTGACTGCCAATCTACCTGTCATATGTCTGAAATAAAGCTTAGAGTCTTATGAATATTGTAAACGATGTACATATATCTATTGATGTAAACCCTCTCCGTCCTGCCTGTGGCGTGTCCATCCTGCTGCTAGCGGGCGCTGTGGAGCGCCATTTGAGTCTTCGTAAGAAAACTCCGGCTGTTGGCGCCTTGATTTTGCCGCTACCACGAGCCTACGTACGGTAACTTAGCTATAATGCCAACGTTTCTTTTCCCTAATCCATACTAAAAGCTATAACGGCCACCGTAGCTGGCCTGGACAAGCCTGACACATGCAAAATAGACATGCCCCTTCCGTTCATCACGCCATTAGAGTTCGCGTGCCGCGAGCATTAGATGATTTCCATTACTGCGCACGTGGCTTACGTTCCATACTTGCCCGAGAAATTAGTGGTGCCTTGAGCATAGACTAAAAAGTTACAATGCAGCATGCATTCAGCAGGAGGCCCCTTCTTTATGTTCCCGGAGAATTAATCGAACGGGTGTTCGTCGGGCGCTGTTTGACTAAAAGTGATCACTTCATATTACCCATTCGTAGGACTTCGTTGCTAGCTAGTCGGTTCACGACGCATGAAGGAACAAGTTTGCACAAAAGGCGAGGACGAAGATAGAGAGGACAAAACGAGCGCTCGTCTTCGAGACGAGCTCGTCTTGTCCTCTCTATCTTTGTCCTCCTCTTTTGCGCGAATTTATTACTTTGTACGTCATAAAACCCCAATTCCCCAAGGTCTTCCGACGGCTTCACCGCATGCTTATATTTCTAAATTTCTGGTAACATGTCATAAAACGAAAACCTATATAATGTATGTTTTTAAAAATGCTCAAAATTCCCATGGCAAGTAAACATTGCAAGCTGGAGAGTAGCAGGAATAAAAAACCTACATGTTATGGCGCGGAGTGTGGTAAGAGCATGGCCCGGAAAAAGCCGAGACGTCGACAACGTCGACGTCATGAATGGGTGTGGCTTCGGTCGCTCTGCCGCGCCGATGAATGGGCTGGGTTTGTTTGAAAAACATGATTGCTCGGAGGGAACTCCGGAATGGTTTTTCCCGACCGAGTTGAACTCGTGGAGGCTGCTGCTTCGGTGGGGTTTATTGTTTAATCATGGCCGCCGTAACAGGCATATTTCCACCCGGACCGATACTTGCAACGGATGAGGAATTTGAGCTTGTTTTTATCTCTACAAAAATACTGTGAATTCGCTGTGCAGTCATATGGCGACCGGCCCCCCGGTTGCGCCGACTTCGCGGCGGCTTTCGCTCGATGATCGTCGATGGTAGAAAGGGTTTTGTGTGCTGAGGTTTTGCACGACTGGCAGCTTCCACGCAATCGTCAAGGTAACTGGTAGCGAAGCTTCCATAGAAGCCCGTATCTTCAGAAAATGGCGGCTCTTTAGCTGCTCCTGGCCTTTAGCGCCATCTGTGTGAGGAGGGAGGACTTCCGGAGGAACAAAAAATAAAACGGATGTGACGCAAGATATCGTCAGAAAGTGACGTCATTTTGGTGGCATTAACACAAAAATGTGACTTCAAAATAGCTTTATCGGGTCTCTGATCGCTGAGGGCTCGTGTAATTTCATTCTGACTCAAGTTGGCGAGCCATTGCCGTGTGTGCTTCAGGTCAAAGCCAGCTTAACTATTACAGTCTTGTGACTAGAGAAACGTGCTTCAGCATACTGTCGTATGATTCGCCTCGGTGTGGTTAAAAACATCTTGCATTTTCCCTTAAACTTTATTCTGTATTCATGCCTTCCACTGCCGTATAAAAGCAATCAGTTGTTTACCTTGATAGCAGTGGGTGCAAACTGGGAGCTTGGCACGTACCCCCCTTCCCTCTACCCGGATTTTTTTTTCTGCCATGTGATACAGAGCACAAAAAGACATTCGACCACGCTGCCCCGCCCCCCTTCATACAAAAAAACGGGGGCCCTCGTCAACGCTATACAAATTTCTACCAACGCCACCGCTGGGATAATTACGTTGCACATACGCAGGTTTCGTGCGTGCCTTAAAGGTTAACTGCACTCAAATTTTTCTTTGTCCCAATTTGATCCAAATAAGTAGTATATGCTCTTAAAATCACCATGCCGAAAATCTGAGCGTCGCAAGCACAGAGAAAACTAGGTACCGTCGTTCAAAGTAGCTCCGTGCAGGCGATGTTTCCACCTGGCGGAGAGTCGCAGAAACAAGTTCCAAGCGGGCTGTGACAGAGGTAGGGGAACCTGTCCCTGGAGGTCGCGATTCTCCGGCGACTTGCACGGCGGTCCGCCGTAGGCACGGTTGCATTCGCCCGGGGGTTTCTCTTCTACACCACCGCGCTGTGCCGCCGTCGCCATCATATGTTTGAAACTAACTGCCTAGGTAGCAATCGCCGCCATTTTGTTCTTCTTGCAGTGAAATAGAAGAGATTTGCAGTCTGCAAACTATTCCCGTGCTTGCGAAGGCTCTCGAGTGAACGAAACTTTTTAAAATTGAAAATATTTATTGTACTCAAAAACGCGACACGCGCACTTGCCTTACCGTTGTTATCGCCATTGCATCTATTACCCAAAAGGGCTGTTTATAAATACTTGAGCACTTGCACTTCCGCGTTTAATATTTGCCATATTTGGGCTGGGCCAATCCGGCCCCTCCATCCCTTAGACCTTTCGAAAAGTTTTGCCACCTAACTAGAGTTGCTGTACACACAGGTGTAAATATTTCTGTGTTTTTTTTCCTCATTCGCTAGTGAACCAAAATCAGCCTTGCTCGTGGTAACAAATATATGCGCACAAATATCGGCTGGCGTCTTCGCGAAAGGCGAAAGCCAAAGAAACTGCTCCTCTTCTAAACAATGAACTAGATTTTTCTCAATTCCCAAGTGAAGTATTTAATTTTGTAGAGTGCTGAATTTGGTTTACTTGAGAGTAAACTTTTTTCAGCAGCACATGTCTCTGGTGAAGGCTGAAAACAGCGTTATATAAGTAACGTTTGTCATCTTTTATCTGTGGAAGCTAGCTTATAGTTTCAGACCACTTTTATAATTCTGTTCTCGGTGTGAAGATATGCGAAAAATACTTGGGTGATATTCACGAAGTGGATGGCACGTAATGTAGAGTAATATAGTGATTGATCTCCGCCCGCGTGCGGTTTATTCGCTTCAAAGAGAGCGCTGTGATGGCCAAGGCGCCGGCTATCTTTGATATCGTCTTCGATATCTTCGAAAGCTGGCCTTCGATATCGTACGAGACGCTAGCTTTGTTAATCACGGTCCACGTTTTTACTGGCAATGCCAAGGATTGTTAAAACGGCAGTTATTTTGACGGTAAAATCACGGTCCTACTGTCTACTTCATCTCGACTGATAGCAACGCGATGGCGGAATTTGCGGCTAACTCCATTACTCTGGCCAAGCATTAGCGGGAGGTCTTCTGTGGAAATAACAGTGCGAAACGCGACGCTACCACGTGCATTTGAAGGCGGCTCTAAGCGGGCGCCGGTTCTCGCGCTGTCGCTTTCGTTCCATCCCGTATGTCACTTCTGGGGCCGTATTCTCGTAAATGTCCCTTTTGAAAACGTCCCTTTTGAGTCCCTTTCATCGTGACGTGCTTGCGGTTACGCAGTGGGCGTTGGCAGTAGGTGTGTTGCGCTAGTGTTACGTCACTTCCGGTTGTCTGCTTTTAGCCAATCAGGGCTCACCAAAAGGGGCACTTTTGAAAGGGACGCAAAAGGCAGAAAACTCGAGAATACCGCCCCTGGTCGCCGGTAATGGCCTCCTTTTCTTTTCAGTTTCGGTTCCGAAAACGCCGAAGCCGCGACCCGTTTGCGCCGTGCTCTTTCATGTTTGAGACATGAAATTTCGCATTTCGCACTATTTTTATGTGTAATATTGGGTGACACTATTTCTGAGTTGTTGAAAATTTGAGTGCAATTGGCCTTGAAGTATAGATCATGGTTATATAGTGCTTGCTCGGTTTGTGTGCTTCAGTTTTAGGAGAAGAAATAACGCATAGTCATGCTGTAACCAAGGCACTTGAATTTTATTCCAGGATAAACATAAAAAACTTTACCACACTGTACGAAATCAGCACGTATACAAATACGTGCAAAATGTTCGTGGGCACTACATGCATGATGATTTTCTTTACGCGCCGAAAAATTTACCTTACCCGTAACACATAGCATACGAGCAATGAAAGCCTCAACAGGAGAACTACTTCGAAACAAGAAAAAACAACTAGGCACTGCTCCTTTACTCAGAAAACCGGCCCTGAGGAATGCCGATTCACGAAAGTGCAGTGAGCACACCACTCTGAAACGGAGCTGTCCCAGCCTCTTATCAAGTAGACATGGGTTTCTAGAGAACATCAGGCAGGATTCACGCGTGCAATGTCCTGGTTGCATTGTTTAGGCAAGTGTCGCAACAGATAAGTAAAAACCGAAAAAAAAATGAATCAATGCAAAATAAAGCGACGGAAGTAAGTAAAAACACATAGCAGGAACGATCTGGCAGCAACGCATCACGGAGCAGCTCAAGCTACGATGGACATATTGCTTGCGCGTACTAGCGCGGGAAGCAACGATCACTACAAGCGTTGTAATGCAATAGAGCAGGCACAGAGAGACAATTAAAGCGAATCGTTTGAATCCGAGCGGCGCACAATATTTGCGCTGTTTGAATACGCTGAGAAGTCCTAGAGTAATGGACACCACTTGCTCCGAGCCAACCTGAGGTGAAATCAAGAGAAAACTGGGACATAACAAAACTTTAAAATCATTTTTTTCCGAAGCACCACAGCGTCCCCTTACACAACCCCCCGTGCACGTATAACCAGTACTATGGTTTCGCGTTACCTGTGGAAATTAGAGGAAAATGGTGCAGTGAAACACCAGGCGCACGGGAGTTGGTGGGGCAACCTTGTACAGCACATCGTTTTTGTAGGTACAGAGGAAAGCGCTCCGCTCCAACGTTTCCAGCATCGTCCCGTAGGACACCGTGCCCGCCGGGCATGTTACTAAACGTGTTCACCCACGATACAATGCACGCGCTACAAAAAAGGGTTTTGAGAATGAACATATTCATGATCTCTTTGCACACACTGCCTATATAAATGTGATTCAGAAATAAATATCGTTAGTATATAAATATTATTTTATTGTTGAATAAAACTAGTTTTTTTTTATTATTAGTGTTTCTTCCCTCCTCACCTATTCGCGCTTCAATCGCCACTACCACAAGCCTTCATGCTGATGTCGCTGGCAATAGGTTCTGAACCGCTTTTCGCCCGAAGCTTCGCTACCATTTATATTTACCTTGAAAGCGTTCGTAGCGACCGCAGCATCGCCCGCCACTAGTCGACAATCAGCCGGTGTGTGCGCAATGTAATCGCTGGAAACGTGTTTCCCAGACCTCGCCTTTCTTTTAGGTGGTCCGCCGAACATGGCTTCCCCCGAATGGCTCGCCTTTCACATGGGTCGCCTTTCACAGGTGGTCCGCCGACCTCGGCATTGCAGAGGCGTTGCGTGTCGCAGATTTTTTGTGAAAAGGTAACTGGAAGGATAACTTATACGTATATACATATACAATGAACGGCGCCTGTCTATTATGAGAGGCGGTCTCTACACATTTCAACGGGTTTTGTTCAGCGTCAACCTGGTATGGCTGGAAGCAGAGCAGAGCCGAGCAGAGCAGAACGAGTGAAGGGGAGAGTTGAGAATTAAAGTAACCGCGTGACGCCCGAGGCAGGGTGAGCAATGAATGAGGGGTTTGGACTGAATAAAAAAATGTCACGGTATAGAGTTTCGTCGAACAACGGCGCTGAAGATCAAAGGAAAGTAACCTAAAGAAATCTGAAAAGTTGTTGGCGTGTTACCATTTCTTCCTCCGTAGCACATGCCGACTTGGGGAATTGGACCGCAATTGGGAGCTTTGAATAGCTAATGTGCCCGCTTCGAAAAATTCATCACAGTGTGAATTTGAAAAGTCAAAGCTTTAGAATAGTGCGCGCCGCGTGACGCCTTAAAGTGATGGCACGGGAGTAGGACAGGTGCACACCAGCCTCGTAGAACCCCGATTCTAGGGAGGCTGTGGCTTTTGCAACTTTGCTTGCTGACGCAGTTCATTAACAAATGAAAGAGAAGAAACTGACGCAAACAAGGTGTATCAGAAAAGACGCCTGTCATTTTTTTGTATCACATAACACTTAATTTCTAAGCAGAGCCCGGCAGTGCTGCCCTGCCGTCGACGTGTGTACCAGGTGCAGGGTCCTCGTCAAGCCAGCGCCTGTGCTGGCTTCTTCACCACACTCTTTGTAACATGGGATTTAAATACATAAATCAATAAATTTGAATTTGAATTTCATTTATTCATGCCATAAAACAAAGAAACGCAACCGAGGAAAAATACGCAAGTACAATGTATCTGTAAAGAATTTGTTAATAAATATCACCAAGCTTTCGCCTTCAGTGCGCGTTAGCAGACTGAAGTGCCTAAGGAATGTTTGTATCGAAAAGCAGACAAAGGGTTTCGATAACGTAACACCGAACAGCAATTAGTTTGAATGCGGCGCGTTTGCATCACCCGTTTCCTTTTTTCCGCCCGTCAGCCATTGTCACACGATTGCATTGTGCGCCATTGGCGGGCGAAATGGGCAAAAACTGCTTCTTAGGACGAGAAATTTCAAAAAAAAAGATATATTGTAAGCGCTGGTTAGTACCCTGTCACGTAGGACAAGGCTCGCCTAATAAAGACGCTCCCCAAGACTACTGGTGCGCGCCTTACAAGACGAAAGACTCGCCTACTCCACCATCCCACAAGGCAGCCGTCAGCCATCCTACCAATACTACTCCCAACGGTTCCACGACGACAGACGTTTTCCCTCGCCTAACGACCACCCGGATCAGCAACGCAGCCCCCGGGTCCCGAGAAGAAGTTCGCCGTCCGCCTCCCGCCGCCGCTCGGTCTCGCCGCTTCGTCCGGCCTCCCAGGGCGCCAACTACCACACGGAAAACTAGAAACTGCAGTTTCTGGGGGCGAAACTTCGTTGCGATGGATTTCTAGAAGTCTCCCTGATCGGCCATCAAACACATTATCTGTTGTTGTTGAAGGAATTGATGTGGAAGCTCTTGTCGACACTGGTGCTAGTATTTCTATAATTCGGGAAGACATGTGTTCCAAATTGCGTAAAGTACGAACCCCCTACCCTGGTCCCTCTCTACGTGGTGCTAACAACGCCATGATCCAACCTTCCGGAGTCTGTACAGCCCGTGTTACCATTGCCGGCATTCGACATCACATTCAGCTCGCAGTACTACCTTCATGTGTTCATCAGATGATATTGGGTTGGGACTTTCTTAAATCGGCGTCTGCTGTGATCTCGTGCAAAGAACCCTTGCTTCGTATGACCGACACTGACCTGGCCAGTGTTTCTGATTCCCCAGAACTACGACTGGTGGCCGCCTCCTGCGATTTTGCTCTGCCTCCTGGACAAGAAGCTATGCTCTCCGTTCACTGTGCCGAAATTCTCAATGGCGATGTGTTTATTACTCCTACCGGAAAGTTCTCTCTTCGCGGTCTTCTTGTACCCCCCTGCCTAATACGGTTTTCTCGTGGAACTGCTCTTCTGGTCGCACAGAATACTTCGACCGAGACTATTTTATTACCTCAAGGCGCGACCATTGCTTCTGTTCCGCGCGACGAAGCAGTGAGCGTCATTTGCTTCGAGTCTATTTCATCTGCAGAATGCTCGGCCGGTCATAAATCACCATCGCTCGCCATTGATGATGCTATCAGTTCTGATCTCACACCGGAGAAAAAGAAAACACTATTGGATCTTCTGGCCAAGCACAAAACCCTATTCGACTCCGCCTCCTCCTCCGTTTTGCGGCAAACATCCGCAGCCACCCACCGAATAGAAACAGATGGTTCTTGCATTATTCGCCGCCGCCCATATCGCGTCTCACCAAAGGAGCGAAAAATCATTCAGGAACAAGTCGACGATATGCTCAAAAACAAGATAGTCCGTCCTTCAACGAGTTCATGGTCGTCACCTGTTGTTTTAGTCCAGAAGAAGGATGGTTCCGTGCGGTTTTGTGTCGATTACCGGGCGCTAAATAACATCACCCGCAAAGATGTATACCCGATGCCTCGCATCGATGATGCTCTAGACACTTTGCAAGGTGCAGAATACTTTTCAAGTCTAGACCTGAGATCGGGGTATTGGCAAATACCTATGCACGAACAAGACAAAGAAAAAACAGCATTTGCCACGCCTGACGGTCTTTACGAGTTTAACGTAATGCCGTTCGGGTTGTGCAATGCCCCGGCGACATTCGAAAGAATGATCGACACGGTCCTGCGTGGTTTGAAATGGAAGACGTGCTTATGTTATCTTGATGACATAGTTATATTTTCTACCACTTTCGAAGAACACCTTCAGCGCCTCAATGACGTTTTAACTTGCCTTCCCAATGCCGGACTGACCCTCAATACGAAGAAATGCCGCTTCGCAAGTACATCTATTAAAGTATTGGGCCATCTAGTTAGCAAGGAAGGAATCCGGCCCGACCCCGATAAAGTGAATGCTGTGCTGAATTTCTCGCGCCCAGACCGCCAAAAAGAACTCCGAAGCTTCTTAGGATTGGCATCCTACTTTCGTCGTTTCATCCGAAACTTCGCTTCAATTGCTACGCCCCTACACAAACTCCTGGCATCTGGTACCCCATTTACGTGGTCCGAGGACTGTGAAACAGCATTTAAAAAATTGAAGCACGCACTTACTTCCGACCCTGTTCTCGGACACTTCGATGAGGAAGCACCGACCATCCTTCACACCGACGCCAGCGGACACGGAATTGGGGCTGTGTTATTACAGCGAAGACCTTCCAACGTAGAGCAAGTAATTGCCTACGCAAGTCGCGCTTTGACACCTGCGGAAAGGAACTACACGATAACAGAACAGGAGTGTCTTGCAGTAGTTTGGGCCGTCCAGAAATTCCGGCCATACTTGTACGGGCGGGATTTCACTGTGGTCACTGACCATCACGCTTTTTGTTAGTTGGCTTCCCTCAAGAACTTAACTGGGAGGCTTTGACGCTGGGTGCTTCGTTTGCAAGAATACAACTACCACGTTGTGTACAAGTCCGGCAAGAAGCACACAGATGCAGACGCCCTCTCACGTTGCCCGTTATCCTCGACCCAAGATGGTATTCAGGCGTCTTCTGAAACAACGCAATCCTTAAATATTGCGCCAGTCGACTCTCGCGTGGAACCACCCAGTGATTTCAGTGCTTTCCAAAAAAACGACGGCTACTGCCGGAAGCTCATTGACCAATTGAGCGGTGCGAGTCGACCCAGCAACAGCCGCTCACGAGGACAGCTCAACAAATTTCGAATTATTAACGGCACTCTTCACCGCTACAACTACCATCCAACAGGCGACAGATGGGTGCCCGTCATTCCCCGTCTTCTTCAACCCAAAATTTTGGAGGCATTTCACGACGATGCTGTCGCAGGTCATTTAGCCTTCCACAAGACATTCGACCGCATAAGAAGCCGATACTTCTGGCCCGGCCTATCCGCTAGCGTGGCGAAATATGTCGCGTCGTGTGCCGCGTGTCAGTATCGCAAGCGACCCACTTCCGGCCCCGCAGGAACACTCCAACCCCTGCCTTGTCCCTCATCTCCATTTGAAGTTGTAGGGATTGATCTCTATGGCCCTCTCCCCGTTACCTCGGCAGGACATCGGTGGATTGTTACCGCCGTAGACCACCTCACTCGCTACGCTGAAACGGCTTCTGTTCCCACAGGCTGCGCTACCGAGGTGGCTGAATTCTTTTTAAACAATATTTTCTTACGCCATGGACCTCCCCGAGTTCTTCTTAGCGACCGAGGTCGTGTATTTCTTTCTGCCGTGCTTGGAGAGGTTCTCCGCGCAGCCGAGACTGTTCACCGCACTACGTCCAGCTACCATCCTCAAACGAACGGCCTGACCGAACGGTTCCACCGCACCCTTTCCGACATGATTTCTTCTTACATTCAACCGGACCACAAAAACTGGGACATTATTCTTCCGTTCGTCACGTACGCATATAATACCGCCGTTCAAAGTACTACAGGATTTTCGCCATTGTTCCTTGTTTATGGCCGCCAACCAGCTTCTGTTCTTGATACGTCTTTCTTGTCCGCACCAGTACTTCCCAGAACCAACATACCCGATGAGTTCATTTCTCGACTGGATCATACCCGTCATCTAGCTCGTCTGAGGACAACAGCTACACAAGAAGAGCGCAAGGCCAATTATGACGCCACGCATCGCGTTGTCTCCTTCAAAGCTGGTGATGAAGTTCTGCTTTCTACTCCCCTTCGTGCCCCAGGACTTTGTGAGAAGTTCTTGCCCCGCTACATCGCACCTTACACCATTGTAGAGCAGACTTCCCCTGTGAATTACCGAGTGACCCCCAACGCTAGTGTCACCGACCGTCGCTGTCGTGGACCCGAGATCGTGCACGTTTCCCGGCTCAAGCCATTTTTCTCTCGGTCTACACACTCTTAGCGCCCGAGTCGGCCGCTCCACAAAGGGGGGGGGGATATTGTAAGCGCTGGTTAGTGCCCCGACAGCAGAGGAATGTGCGTCCGGACAATCCCCCGGTAGTTGTACACAAACGGTATGTGCGAAGTACTAGCAGAAGGGTATGCGCCAGTGGACTCGTACACCGGAGGCCTGTCTTCCACATGCAATCATGCTTCATCATCGTCATCAGTTGTCTATCATCATCAACGCCCGTCTTGGTTGTTCTCTGGGGCTCGCTCCCTGTCACGTAGGGCAAGGCTCGCCTAATAAAGACGTTCCCCAAGACTACTGGTGCGCGCCTTACAATATATGAACGCCTTAAATAAAGCTCAAATGAGTTTTGTAGTGAAATACGGATTAGTAAAATAAAAGCACGATAAATGAAAGTAGTCGGATTTGCTAGCCCCCTGTAGCCACCAGTGCAACAGTGGAGCAAAAGAGCACACGGAAAAATGTGCCCCGTCCTAGCCGCGCCCTATTGCAGAGCGCTGCCCCAGATTGGTTACGCCACCTCAATAATCAGCAAGTAGCATGAACCGCATTTTTAAAGCGCTTGAACTCCGCCTCGAAATGTTATGATCATGACACGTGAGCGTCTTAGAGCTGGTGTCTCCCGATTTGCTCTCGACATCGGACCTTCTGGAACAGCAACCCTTGCCCCAGCTTTGTATCGTCTCGGCTTGGGCTGGATTGTCATAGCGCGTGCACTGCGCCTGGCAGTCCAACCCCGGCTTACCCAGCGGCCGACGACGTCTCCCGTCCTGTGTCCCCAACCGGTGATCACCCGATCAAGAAGATACCATGAAAATCTCGTCGAGGGGAGGCAAACCGAAAGTACGTGACCCCCGACGTCTCGTCCGACGGGGTTCCCAGTACCGTCAGACGATTCATCTCTGACTACGAGACATCGTTGCTGCGAGGCCATGCATTGCCAAGGTCATCCGCGAATGGTGTGGTGCCATGCTTCACGGTTTGTGGTCGTCACCTCATACATCCTCATTGCCATCGTCACTCTGTGGTGGCGTCGCCCGGGATGGTCGCTTTCAACAGGGGGCCTATGCCCCGTGTGGATGAAGTTGGAAACCCCCTTGCCCGCCAATCAACCAGAAAGCTAGATGATGTAAGGTGACTCATAGCCAAGCTCGCGCAAAGATGGTGGCCGCCCATTAAAATCCACCTTGCTATCGCCTACCACCATTTGTGCCAACTTCTCCTAGCGCCTCATAAAATCTATATTAGTAGCCTTTTCCAGTGAAAGTGCCGCCACATTTAGAGCCTAGCCTGAATATGAAGGCATATTTTTGCCAGTCCTTATCAGACTAAGCATGCGATGGGAAACGTTTTTGCCGTTGCCTGGCCCCAATTTTCCCGAATTAGGTGCGCATGCTACAAAGCGCGAAATTATCCCTGTTTGTATAGAAAAGCACTGAATATTGGCACATTCCTCCGTTATAAAATAAAAACATATATTGTTGTTGAATAGTCTAGGCTGTTAGGGTGATTCTTGTGCGGAATTGCACTGGACGTAGTATAGTCTGACAGTGACGCATTATGTAAGCTGTGGTTAAGTATGCCCGAACCAAAACCTTAGTGGGAAGCTACAGCTTCCAAAAGACACGATCATGAAATGCTTATAAGTCAAAACCTACCGCCGAAAAAGGTGAGCAGTGGAGGCACTTTCTTCGAAAGGCGACCAATTCGCTCTATGAGCTCTTCTTGTGGAAAGGCTTAACTGACTACAGCAACATTTATTAAACCTAAGCTGCGAGCGTCACAGCATAATCAATAGCGCCTCTTATCGCCATGCACCTCCCAGTTATTTCAAGTTCATATGTCTCCTTTTTGAGAGTAGTGCTCTATTTTCTATAAAGTTCTTTTTCACACCTGTGACCGGCACGCAGTCTTTTCCGCTGTTATGGTATCTGCAATCGTGTTACTGGACATTGCACGTACAATATTATTAGTATATTGAACATATCTAACGTGTCATACATGCTCGGAATGGGTCTTTACGTCTTCAGTCATGCTTTTGTGCCTCTTGACCTAACAACTGCCTAATTAACACTGAACGCTGAGAACAAGAATTCATAACAAAGTTCGCGCCACCTTAAAGAACTTCGAATTAGGCTTTAGACGGTCACAGATTATTTTTTTTTCGAAACACTAAAGGTTGGGACATTGTGTTAAATCCATAGGAGTAGGCCCGATGAATGGAGAAGTGAAGAGGCGGCACGTTATCTTGGCAAGAGGGATGCCTAAATTGCCGCACTGGCAAAAAGAAGAAGTCGGCGAATGGACTAAACCCTTTTGTGGAGTTCCTATCGCGAACACGAGCGACTCACTGAAAGGCGTAACGACGCGGTACAGAAAGAGCTAACGACATCCACATCCGTTCAGCAGTCGCGCCTTCTATCTCAAAGGCATGAGAAAACGGAGCCGCGCGTCCGAGTTGATGACATAGACAAAGGGCAGTTCCCCCGAACCCCGCTGACACCCACCGTGCAGGCAATCAAGCAATGGGTCTGGTCGGCTGAGACCGTAGGCTTTTCGGGTTTCATGGAGGGAAATGATGCGCAATCGTTCGCAACCAAGTCTCGCCACCAGTTCTCCTTAAAGCCGCGGCCTTTCCGCCACTTGGGAAAGATTGATGTCAGGAAACCGGAGACCAAGTGCAGACAATGTCTAAGTGAGGGAATTTGGGTATGTCCGGTGGCTTTTATTCCTAAATTGTCTCCGCGATTCATCAGACATGTGGGTGGTTGAGCGCTGTCACTGTTATGTGCATTGCAAGATGGCGAGCTAGGGAGTTTCGCGGAGGTCTCGAGAAGGAGCATTGTTTGATCGGGCTGCTGCTTTGTCTGTGCGTTGCATATATACCCACTAGGGGATTGACGCCGCAAGAAGGTCAGGCTGTGTCTCGGCTCAGCACATACCCGTCGGTTTGGGCTCATCTCGGGCTTACCTTATAACGGCCATATCTCTGTGAGACTATATGTATGTATGAATATATATATATATATAGATTTCGATGAGTTTTGCAACGGGCCAGAAGAAACGGTCAGGTAAAAGATAAGAACAACTTTGCGGTTAACTTGTTTATTATAAATTAGTCCGACAGTTTCGGAAGTGGAACTTCCTTCCTCAGGGACAATCCCATCCCTGAGGAAGGAAGTTCCACTTCCGAAACTGTCGGACTATTTTATAATAAACAAGTTAACCGCAAAGTTGTTCTTATCTTTTACCTGACTATATATATATATATATATATATATATATATATATATATTATAGTGGGGTCTATTGGCAGGAACGTATAGCAAGGTCTGACTATCGCACTATCGCGGAGTCCAAACGCGTCCAAGCGAGCTCTCGGGTCGGGGCACCAGTCTCGCGCACAGCGCTCTCGATGGGGCTGTCTAGCCCAGATTCAAGCACATACCCACTTGTGGTGGATTGTCCCATATCCAAGCACATATGTCGTCTAACGGGAGACGTGCCCGATACACACCCATTTAAGGAAGTGGCCGTGATATCTTCATTACAATCCCCCCGGCTAATAGAGGAGCCATCCTGGCGACTCAGGGCGATGCGACGACGAGGGGGTCATAGTAGGGCTTCATACGCTGGACGTGCACTGTTTCGCGCCCTCGGCGTCGTGCCAGCGATCGGCTCAACTACGTAATTGATGGGGGTCGTTTTCTCAAGAACTCTGTAGGGTCCATGGTAGTTAGCTTGGAGTTTCGGCGAAAGACCGGGCGTCTTGGACGGGATCCACAGCCACACGAGAGACCCGGTGGCATAGGTAGGCGAGGTGGCTGGAGCGTCATGACGAGATTTTTGGCGCCCTTGATACGCAGCGGTGAAGGATCGAGCCAGTTGGCGGCATTCTTTGGCATGCTTAGCTATCTCGGAAATGGGCCTGAACTCGGAGGCGTCGGGTCGGTAGGGCAGTATGGTGTCTAGGGTGCCGGAAGGCTCACGCCCATAAAGTAGAAAGAAGGGCGAGAAGCCCGTCGTCATCTGTGCCGCCGTATTATACGCATACGTGACAAATGGCAGAACTAAGTCCCCGTTTGAATGATCCGAAGAAACATACATTGAAAGCATGTCGCCAAGCGTGCGGTTAAATCTTTCGGTCAACCCATTGGTTTGCGGGTGATACGCTGTAGTTTTTCTGTGAACGACTTGGCACTGGGTCCGCAGGGCTTGTATTACGTCCGACAAAAAGACGCGTCCTCTGTCACTCAAAAGCTCCCTGGGCGCACCTTGGCGTAAAACAAACCTTTGAAGAAGGAATTTTGACACGTCATGGGCTGTAACGGTGGGGAGTGCGGCTGTTTCCGCATACCTGGTCAGGTGATCCACTGCAACGATAATCCAACGGTTGCCTGCAGTTGTGGTGGGAGGGACCCGATTCCAACGCGATCAAAAGGGCGCGCGGGGCTTGGTAGTGGCTGCAGAGGTCCTGTAGGATGTTGCGGCGGAGACGTGCGGCACTGGCATTCGGGACACGAGCGGATGTACTTCGTAACAAACGTGTACATCCCGCGCCAATAGTAACGGATGCGCAGCCGCTGATATGTTTTTAGGACGCGAGCATGGGCGCATTGCGCATCAGCGTGGTAGGACGAACAGATGGCAAAACGCAAATGACGGGGAATAAATAGCAGCCATTTGCGGCCCTCGGCGATATAGTTGCGCCGATACAGGAGGTCGTTACGAACAACACAGTGTGAGGCCTGGCGACGCAGTGCACGGGACGCCGAAACGGTGGACGGACTCGACAGGTAGTGCAGTATGGACGCGATCCAGGGGTCTTTTCGCTGCTCTGCGGCCATGTCGTGTATGTCAAGTGACGCCAGGGCATAGTCCGTCGAGGAAATGCAGTCATTTTCCGACTCGACGGGACATCGAGAAAGGGCATCAGCGTCCGTGTGTCTGCGGCAGGACCAATACACAACGTGGATGTCGTACTCTTGGATGCGAAGAGCTCACCGACCAAGTCTTCCGGACGGGTCTTTCAGTGACGAAAGCCAACACAGCGCGTGATGGTCCGTGACAACGTTAAACGGGCGTCCATAAAGGTAGGGGCGGAATTTGTGAATCGCCCAAATGATCGCCAAACATTCTTTTTCCGTCACTGAGTAATTTCTCTCCGCCTTTGTGAGAGTACGCTGGCATAAGCAATTACGTACTCCTGGGCGCCTTCTCTGCGTTGTGCGAGCACATCGCCGATACAGACGCCACTGGCATCAGTGTGTACCTGAGTTGGCAAGAGGGGGTCGAAATGTCGCAGTATATGGGGGCGACGTAAGCAAACGCCGTAAAGATACGAAAGCTTCTGCACAGGCAGGCGACCAGTGGACAGGTTCTTTACTGGATCCACGGAGGAGTTTCGTCAAAGGTTTGATGATGGTGGCAAAGTTCCGTACGACACGCCGGAAATAGGAACATAATCGGACGAAACTTCGGAGGTCTTTAATCGAGGTTGGTTTCGGAAATTGGGCGACTGCGCGAAGCTTCTCCGAGTCGGGAAGGATGCCATCTTTTGATACGACATGACCCAAAATGGTCAGTTTGCGAGCAGCAAAGCGGCACTTTTTCAAGTTGAGCTGTAACCCAGCGGACGTGAGGCATGTCAAGACCTGTTCTAGGCGCTCCACGTGAGTGGTGAAATCGAGCGAAAACACGACAATGTCGTCTAAGTAACAAAGGCATGTTTTCCACTTGGGGCCTCGTAGAACACCGTCCATCATTCTCTCAAATGTTGCGGGCACGTTTCAAAGTACGAAAGGCATGACGTTAAATTCGTAAAGTTGATCAGGTGTCACGAGAATATATATATATTCTCACAATATGTCATAATATATATATATATATATATATATATATATATATATATATATATATATATATATATATATATATATATATATATATATTTATATATACATATATACAGAGTAAGGGTTGGCAGTCAAGAAAACCTCGGAAAGCAAAGGGGGGAATGCGTTAGGTCTTAGAAAAATATGAAGAATTTTTTGAGTCAGAAAGAAAGTGGTGAAAAAATTCCCGCCGGGTCGGATCCAAACCCACGACCTCCAGAATACCGGCCTGGTGCGATAACCACTACGCTACCGGCGGGGCTGTTTCCCCACCTCTTTCTGTGGTATGTATGTTAAGGTATTTTTTTGTTTCCTGCACTTGGGGGTGGTAGCCAACACCACTCGGACTACTCGGGGTGAAGGGGGCCTTCTTTTTAATCCCCGAGCCGTGACCCGAGTGTCTACGACATGTCGAGAGTGGTCGGCCAGCCTTTAACCGTCTTAAGCTACCTTTGGCACAAAGGCTGCCAAAACAGAGGCCCTCGCTATGCATGTAGCGAGGGCCTTCATTATACGGCGCTTGATACGCCGGCATGGGGCGCGTCGTGAGCTCCTAAGCGACAGAGGACATGTGTTTCTGTCAGTCGTTATTCGTGCCCTCCTTTCTGAGTGCCGTGTTGTTCATCGCACAAGTACAGCGTAACATCCGTCGACAAACAGGCCTCACTGAGCGCTTCAACCTCACCCTCGGCGACATGCTGTCGATGTACATCTCAGCGTATGTGCTGCTCTACATGACTTATACGTACAATGCAGCCATGCCATTCATGTCCCAACAGGTTTCTCGCCCTTTTTCCTCCTTTATGGTCGCGAGCCGTCATGCACCCTTGATACTCTTCTCTCCGACAGACCGGATCGCTCCGAGTGCTCCCCAGCTTCTGAAGCGGCCAAGTACGCGGAATAATGCCGCCAGCTTGCGGTGTCCTTTAAGAGTTAAGGTCAGGGGTAGTAAAAATCTCGGCACGACGACGCAGCTACCCCTCCGACATATTCCCCAGGATCTATGGTGTGGCTGTGGATTACCTCCACCACACCAGGATTGTGTAGCAAGCTTCGTTCTCGGTTTCACGAACCTTACCCTGTCCTCGAGCGGACGTCGCCGCTCAAATACACCATAGAGACCGTGACACCTTCCTCAGAACTCCATTGCCGCAGGACGGAGAGTGTTGCTAGTATCTATCTACCGAAGGAAACTGACAGTAACAGTTCCCGTGGCGAGAACTGCAACGCCGTCTAAATGCCGAAGGACTCGTTCCTCACCTGCCAATTCTATTGACCTGACTGTGGAAGATGTAGCCGCGTTATCGTTTATCGATACTAGTGCTCTGTGTCCGTCTTAAAGGTGCCCTGCACCACTTACCATTGACTACTAGGAATGTATCTTGGGGTAAAGTCTATTGTCCCAGCAATCTCCTCCCGCAAGAATATGAAAATCCGTTCACTATCAACGAAACTACGCGTGATGAGAAATCGCGCATAATCGTTCCCTCTCAACTCGACCGCGGACAACGCGACGAAAGCTGCGCGCTCTCTCCCGGAGAGGGGGGCAGCTCGCGCCGTTTTCTTCTGCTGCCTCCGATATATCACAGACCGGTGAGTGTTCTCATTTTCTCCGCAACGTGGAAGGGTTTAATTCCGGTCTGGTGCCACAAAAAAGCAGGCATGGGTGCCTGCCACAAGGGTGCGCTGAGGCCGGGAGGTCGTTTTTGAAGCAATAAACATTCGTTGCCGAGTGGTCTGGTTGAAAGGGAAGTATTGAGCTCATTACTGAAACTCCGCGCGCACTCAAAACCCAAAAGAAATAGCGGAACTCTGCCTACAGGTTCAGGCATAGAAGAGGTTCGTACACAGCGCCGACGACGGCGGATCGTCACAGGAAATGCGAGAAAGTAGCCGCGAAGTCGACGAGTGACGCCAGTGACAGCCAATCGGACAGCCATGGCCTCAATGGCGTCGTTTAGGCCATGCCCGGGCTACATAATGAGGACAACTGAAGAGAGCGCGGTTGGTTTTTCCGCGCCATTCCCAACGATTTGCGAGCTCACCGCTTCATGTGCACGTGCAATATTTGACTGGGATATTTCGGCTAATGAAAGTTAAGCGTCGCGCAACTTTACATGCACTGCTCAAAGTGTTTTGCAGGGTCCCTTTAAGAAATTGCCCCTGCCGCTTATTTCGAAAAGTGACAACGGCACTCTCCGATTTTACTCTCCGAACCGCAATCGCGCAAGCGGTTAAAGCGTTAGCCATGTGCACCGCTCGTGTAGCCATGCAGTACATCTCATACCTCAACGAGTTCATTGTGCTTCCTTCATGTTCTCCCGACATGATTCTCGTACGGGACTTAAAACGTCATCACGCCATCATTGACTGTGCTCGTGCTCAGGTCGAACTATTTCCGTCATGCGAACCACCAATACAGGACTTTTTTCACTATTTTTCGTCATGATTAACCTGACAGACACCCAGTCAGGTTAATAGTGACGGACGCCAAATTCTTCCGTGCTTGTGCCTCTTTCTTGTGACGTCACCAATTATTCACCTGTTGTTTTCACGCCATCGAGTGTAGTTTCGTCTAGGAAACGCCTGCCTTTGCCCGATGCTCTCTTCGACGTCCAATCTGGGTCTAGTGTGATGCTTTTCAGGAATCCATAATCTTGCCCTTCAACATTATATCATGGGCAATGTCTCGGATACGTGGAAGCTCTCAACCCCATTCTGGTGATGACTATCCCGGAGGAATCATCCTGGTTTTTGGTGAATGTCCTCAGCCCTCATCGCGAGGCAGACCCCGATGTTTTTCAACGATCCATCGATGGAAACATCACCCCAGCACAACGCGACAAACTCCTTGCCGTTCTCGACCGCTGCCGTCAATCATTCGACTGTCATCACATCGCCTTGAGCCGCACGTCGACTGTTGCCTACGAAATCAATGCCGGATCCCATACCCCCCTGCGGCCGCGACCTTATCGTGTGTCACCTGAGGAACGAGGCATGATTGACGAATCATTCGCTGACAAGCTCACGCGTAAAGTAATTCGACCCTCATCAAGCCCCTGGGCTTTGCCCGTTGTGCTTGTCACGAATAAAGATGGGTCCCATCCGGTTCTGCGTCGATTATAGGCGTCTGAACAAAATCACCCGCAAAGATGTCTACCCACTACCTAGTATCGACGACGCTCTTGATAGTTTACAAGGAGCTGAATTCTTCTTCTCTTTTCTCGATTTACGTTCACGTTATTGGCAAGTTGTCATGGCCGCATCTCATCGCTCAAAAACTTCCTTCGTGACATGAACTTTACGAATTTAACGCCACGCCTGTCGGAATTTTCAATGCGCCCACAACATTTGAGAGAATGATGGACAGTATTTTACGAGGCATCAAGTGGAAAGATTTCTTTGTTACTTAGACAACATTGTCCTCTTTTCGCTCTGATTTCACCACTCACCTTGAGCACCTGGAACAGGTCTTGACGTGCCTTACGTCTGCTGGATTACAGGTGAACTTGAAAAAGTGACGCTTTGCTGCTCACATACTAACCATTTTGGGCCATGTCGTATCAAGATATGGCATTTTCCGAAACCAACCACGCTTAAAAACCTCCGAAGTTTCCTCGGCTTATGTTCCTATTTTCGTCGCTTCGTCCGGAACTTTGGCGCCGTCATTGAAATTTTGAAGAACCTCCTGAATGGATCCAGTAATGATCCTGCCGACTGGTCGCCTGCCTGCGAAGAAGCTTTTGTGTCTTTACGGCACTTGATTACATCGCCCCCAATACTGCGCCACTTCGACCCCCTCCTCACAACTGAGGTACACACTGACACCAGGGGTGTCGGTCTTGGCGCTGTACTCGCTCAACGCAAAGAAGGCGTCCAGGAGTACGCAGCTGCTTATGGCAGCCGTACTCTCAATAAGGCGGAGAGAAATTACTCAGTGACAGAAAAACAATGTTCGGCGATTCCGAACTTACCTTTATGAACGCCTGTTTAACGCCATCACGGACCATCATGAGTTGTGTTGACTGTCGTCACTAAAAGATCCATCCGGTCGACTTGGCCCTTGGGCTCTTCGCATCCAAGTGTACGACATTCGCGTTGTGTATCAGTCCGGACGCAAACATGCGGACAGTGATGCAAAGTTCCAGGTGTCCAGTGGAGACAAAAAATGACGGCGTTTTCTCGATCGACTGCGCCCTGGCGTCGCATGAATCCACGACATGGCTGCAGAACCGCGGAAAGACCCTTGGATCACGTAATTACTGCAGTACCTGTCGAGTCCATCCACAGTTCCGGCGTCCCGTGCACTGCGTCGCAAGACTTCCCACTGCGCCGTTCTTGACGAACTCCTGCAAAAGCGCAACTATTTCGCAGACGGCCACAAATGGTAGCTAGTAATTCTGGGTCATTTGCGTTCTGCTATCTGTTCATCTTACCATGCTGACGCGCAATGCGTCCACGCTGGCGTCATCAAAATATTTCAGCGTCTGAGCACACGTGATGTACTGGGGCAGGATGTGCACGTTTGTTACGAAGTACATCCGCTCGTGTCCCAAATTCCAGCGCCTCAAGTCTCCGCCGCAACATCCTACCGGACCTCTGCAGCCACTACCATACCCCGCGCGCCATTTCGATCACGTTAGAATTGACATCTACGGGCGCCTCCCCAGCCCAACCGCAAGAAACCGTCCTCGTACAGGGTTTATTGTGCGCCACGACGCGCCCAGGTTGCTCTTGAGGTACAGAGGACGCGTCTTTTTGTCGGATGTAGTAAAGCCCTACCAAAGCAGTGCCAAGTCGTGCATAGAAAAACTACAGCGTATCACACGGAAAGCAATGGGTTGACCGAAAGATTTAACCGCACGCTTGGTGACGTGATTTCGATGTATGTGTCTTCGGGCCATTCGAACTGGGTCTTAGTTCTGTCATTTGTCACGTATGCGTAAAATACGGCGACGCAGACTACAACGGGCTGCTCCCATTCTTTCTGCGTTATGTGCGTGAGCGTTCCGGCACCTTAGACACCATCCTTGCCTACCGGCTCGACGTTTCCTAGTGCACCCCCTTTTCCGAGATAGCTAAGCATGCCTAACAGGGCCGTCCACTGGCTCGCTCCTTCACCGCTACGGATCAAGGACGCCGAAAATCTCGTCATGACTCTTCAGCCACATCACCTATTTATGCCGACGGACCCCTTCGTGTGGCTGGGGATTCCGTCCAAGACACGCGGTCTTTCGCCGAAACTCCAAGCTAAATACCATAAACCCTACCGAGTTTTCTAGGAAACGTTCCCCGTGCATTGAAATACGTCGTTGCGCCTATTGCTGCCATGACCGGTCTTCGTCGCCCTAGGCGCAAAACAGCTGACGTACAATGCATGAAGCCCTACTATGACCCCCTCCTTGTCGTATCGCCCTGAGTCCCCAGGATTGCTCCTCTCTTTGCCGGGTGCTTGTAATTAAGATACTACGGGCAGAAATTGCTGATTGACTGAATGTAGGGTTTAACGCGCCGACGCAACGCAGGCGATAAGGCGCGCCGTAGTGGAGGGCTCCGAAATAAATTTGACCAGTAAGGGATCTTTAATGTGCGGCGAAATCGCGTACACACAGGCGTTTTTGCTTTTCGCCACCATCTGAAAAGCGCCCGCCGCGGACGGCAATCGAAACGGTGTCCTTGGGCTCAGCAGCACAACGCCTTAGCCACTGAGCCATCGTGGCGGGTGAGATGCGTGTCGCTCTCTCTCTCTCTCGCGCGCGCGCGCGTGCGCACGCGCGTGTGTGTGTGTGTGTGTGCGTGTGTGTCTGTCTGTGCGTGCGTGTGCGTGTGTACGTGCGTGCGCGTGCGTGTGTGCATGCGTGCGTGTGTGTGTGTGTGTGCGTTTGTGAGTGCGTGCGCATGTGCGTGCGTGTCGTGTGTGTGCGTGTGTGCGTGTGTGTGTGTGTGCGTGCGTGCGTGCGTGTGTGGGCGTCACTCTCAGCGCCATGGATTCTGGGATTGTGGTGTTCTGGACAACCGCAGAGGTAAAGGGAACAGGGCACGGACCCTAGTAGTTTATTTAATGTCGCGCACGCAGGAGCTCGCTGCCTGTTCTCTGAGATGGAGATCTAAATACTTGTACTTAATTTTTTCTTATCCTTCAACTTCGTCATCATGAATGGCCGGCCCGGCACGATACCAATCACGGTCTGCTTGGACCACGCTATTCCGGTTCTGAACAGCGGATGGTACCGCGGCGGGATCGGCTAGTGCCAAAAACCTTGGTTGAGTGGCTGCATGAAGATCACCACTCGTATTTCCAGACCTTGCTAGTGCAGCGCCGTGCGTTCGGGGTTTTGACTGTTTGTCACTGGTTTCTGCTTCGTTGTAGCGAGTAGACGAGGGTAACGATTAGGGGCGCAGCTTTACGATTGACAAGTTCAGAGTACAGGTCCTCCTCGAAAGTTTCAAGGCGTTCGGTCTTTCTGTTGGCCGAAAAAACAGATTCTCAAGCTAATGGAAGGAGAGGAAGTGAGCGTCGGGTAAGCCGATGGGGATCATGAGGCAATTTTAGAGAAACTAGAACGACAGTTAGCCCAGAGACTACGGGAGCAAGAGTGTAAGCTTCGGAAGGAACAAAGGCACCGCCAGCACGAGAAAATGCTTCGCGAGCACTATGCTAGGATGGAGATTGTGTGTGCTAGGAGCGACACAAGCACCGAGCGAGTAACGCGAAAAAGAAAAGAATTCGCTGAGTTGCAACAACTCGACCAACATGGTTCCGAACTCGAATGTGATTTGTCAGTTTTTGATGAAGGAATCTGTCATCGTAAGCAACAGATCCGAGACAAGAAAACGCGTTATGTATACAGCAACTAGGTCCCAAGCATCGAGGAGCAAAGTGTGAATTTGGCGATGAAATGAAACTCTTGCAGGAAATCTTGCAACGCTCGGTTTTTGTCCAACGTTTAAGTAAGCGTACTGGACTTCTGGTAGAAGGAGGTCATTCGTTTTCAGGCGAAGTTGTTCGCGTGGTGCCGATGAGCTCGCAGGCGTATTTGCGCTCCCAGAACACGGAGTTACTCTCCCAGAATGCGGAGCTCCCCCTTTAGAAGTGCCGCCCATGCAACAGGCAGAATGCGCAGTGGCTGAACCCGTTGCCGCTCAGGAAAGTAGTGAGCCAACCGCCTCGGCAGGTCACGAAGCGCGAGCTGAACCGGTAGCCGTGCAGTGTAGAAAAGCGCCGATTAGGTCGTCAGATCGCGATACCCAAGCTGCGCACGTAGCCCCTCAGGATAGAAGTGGGCCGATCATGTCGGCAGATCGCTTACAGTGGGCTGACGCCGTAGGCGCTCAAAGTAGAAGCGAGCCGATTGGGTCGGCGGACCGCGGGAGAAAGAGAGAGAGAGAGAGAAACCTTTTTATTGAGTCTTGTGGTTTTGCGATGCGTGGTGGCCGCCGGTTGAAGTCTGGTGCCGACGGTGGCAGCTCTTGTGACCAGGTGTGTTTGCAAGTCCAGGTCAGAGCTTCCCAGCGCACGCTCCCATTGCTCATGACTATTTACATACGGGAAGGGGTCTTGGGGGGGGCATGCCCACATAGAGTGGAAAAGTGTGGCGGGGCGCCACAAAGGAGGCAATTCGGTAAGGAATACTGATCGACGTACATGCGATGGAGTACTGCCCCGCAAGTGAGGGTATTAGTTTAAAGGAGTCGCCACAGGCGTTCCTGATAGTTGGAGAGCCCTGGATGAGCTGGGGGATAATGGCGGCGGGCGAGGTGGTCATGCATGGCGATGTCGTGGTAGGTAATTAGTCAGTGCCGCGCGGATCGGGGCACTATGGTAGGGGGTGATGCTAGCCCCGGCACGGATAGTAAGCCCTCGTGCTACATTACGGGCTACCTCGTTCCCTCCCAGACCAGTGTGCGCCGAGGTTCAAATGAGTTCGACCGGAGAGGTCGGGGTATTTTAAGAGTAGTTTGGATGCCACGAAGGAAATTTACCCAAGGGCGCACTTTTGAATGGCCATTTTCGAATCTCTGATTATAAATGTTCAAGTAGGCCGGGTGGTTAACGCAACTGCTACTGCAGCCTCATCTATCGCCGCTGGGGAAGTGGTACGCACGGTGAGAGGTAACAGGGGGACTATCCGGGCTGTTGATGGCAGCGAGGGAATAGCCATCGTGATTGCGGTATTCTGTAGCGTCAACATACATGATATCTGGGCGGATGGGCAATTTGTTCGCTAGTGTTCGTGCTCGCTCCTCCCTGCGAGTCCGGTGGTACTCGGGGTACATGTTCCGTGGGAGGGGACGAACGCGGAGACAGGCATGGGTGGTTCTTGGGTTGGGGACATTTGGGTCCGACATCTCTGGTGCGCGGATACCCAAACATTTTAGAATGTGCTCACGCAGTTGAAAGTCGGCGGAGTTAGTTGCTGTGGTTGGCTTCAATAAACTCCTCAGCCGTATTGTGGATCCCTAGGCGTTCAAGTCTGGCAGTGGGAGCATTCTGGGGAATTCGTAGTTCTGCCCTGTATGCCTTCCTAATTAGACTATCAACTTTGGCCAGATACGCATTGCTGACTCAGAGATAGGGGAGGGAATAAGTAATCCGGCTGATGCCACATGTCTGTAAGAGTCGTAGCCTGTCCTGTTCTTTGAGTCCATGATTTCGACCAGAAATTTGTTTAAGGAGTCCAATTGTTTGATTTACATCCGAACCTAATTTGGAGATGTATTGCGTGTTACCTCGGTTGCGCTGTATTACCAGCCCTAGTATTTTAAGGGCAGTCACCTCTTGGATCAGGTGACCATCTATGAAAACTGCGATGCTTGGGGAGCGCGAGCTAGATCCGTAGCCCTGCACTCAAGTAGCGAGCCGATTGCGTCGGCAGGTCGCGAGGCACGAGCTAAACCCTTAGCCGCTTAGCTTAGCAGCGGGCCGCTTGTGTCGGTAAATCGCTATGTGTGAAACTTATGCTGCAAATAACTTAACAGGCACGCGGAGTGTACGGACAGCGACGGAAGCCAAGTTTTGGTACCCTCGTCAAAAACCTCTCGGCAGTTTATCAGCGCTGAGAAGGAGGCGCTTGTCATCAAACAGAGCACGTGTTTGACGCGAGAACGTGGAAGGCTCGGCGGCTTCAGACAAGGGCGAGCCGACGGTGAAGGCGAGTGAAGCCGTAGATTTTGGGGCGCTGAGGAAGCCACCTGGACCACAACCCATCCGTGTCGGCTTAGGACAGGATTTGGAGATAGCAGAAGCTGGCGATGAATCGTTTCACTGAGCGGGGTGATTTCCGAGCACGTTCCTTCTTGCAAAAAAAACGCGCGAAAGGTGTGGACCCTCGCGATACCTACGGCAAAGAATGTTCCGTGCGAGCAGCAGCTCAGAATAGGAAGCTAGTCTATGCTATCTTGGAAGTATTTGTGGGGCCGGGTAGCCATAGAACCAACGGAAGCTACAGGCTACAGATCGTATGCCCCCTGGGATCGGTGCATTGCCGTTCGATTGCACCGCGATACCCAACAGAAGAAAACGAAAAAAAGGCGGCCGAGAAACAGGGAACATGAAAAGCGAAAGAAAGAAGGCGAACCCTCAATGCTGCAAACTGTCAGTTTGCAGCATTTAAGTCTATAGATTTGAATGCTCGATGCTGATCTTTATAGTCTATAGGTCGACCAAAAGCCGCAAAGCAAAACGAAAACTGAGACGTGTGAGGGAAACTAATAGGCCGCTGCCCAGTCATGACAAAGGCCGATGGAGGCACCGCCGCAAAGGGCACAAGGGAGCGGCTCGGTTGCACAGGAATTTCACACAACTGGGTGGGGGAGGACGTGTCGGGGAGAATAACCACTCCCCGGGAAGAATAACCACTCGGGACGTGTCGGCAAGAATAACCACTCAGCGGGCCGCAGCTTGTGCTTACTTTCATGCCGGTTGAGATTACGCGCCGTTTAACGGGTGAATAGCGCAGCCGCGAGAATGTTTTAAATGCAGAGCATTTCAGTAACTCACGATGTCACCCGCGTGACGTCCGTAGTCGTAGTCCGCACCCCTCCCCCTACATTATATAAAAAAATACTATCTGGCGCCTGGTTTCGATCCCTCGGCCCTGCGGGCGGAATGCAATGTACATGGTGCTCTACCCACTGCGCCACAAAGCCGACACAGAATGGGAGGCTACGAACGCGCCTTACATCCTTGACTCATTCAAACTACGTCAAGAAGCTGCTGATACAACGCATTCACTACCACCAGCTCGCCAAACACTAAACGTTAACGCATACACCCAACCCCTATGCGACGCATTTACTCGAGTCGCCCAATTTTTCAACTTTCATCGTCTGTCTCGGGAGGCCATGATGCACGTCTGGAAAGGTTGCCTAAGTTCGAGCGCGCGCTGCAGGTACCTTGTGAAACTGCCCTATCTGTATATTGTCACGGGTAAATACCGCATTAGTGCGTGCGAGACGCGGGTGCGTTGTTTTCGGAAGAGTTGCGCTCGTTGTGAGGTGATTCGAAGGGTCACCGGCTATCAGTAGAGCTGGGTACACTGCTTCTCGGGATAGTGTACTGTTCGAGGTTACAGAGCACGCGCGCAGTTCGTCACGGCGCAGTATGTCGCCGATGTGGCGGGGATCAGTCGACGGGGGTGCCAGGTCCTTTTGTATTGCCCGCGACGTGCTTACAAAGGACCTGAATTTTGTCATGGGTGGGCCTAATTTCGTCGCGCGCCGTATGAACAATACCTGAGAGAGGCCGCCCGAAGGTCGGTGGCCAGCGTTCAGAGTTGCTTATCGAAGAACGTTTCGGAAAATGCTCACCACAAGTTTTTGTAGATTTGTTTTGTTTTTTAGTTTTCGCGCGTGCAGCAATGATTTGCCCGTCGGTATTTATATGTGTTTCTCCGTGAAATAATATTTAGTTCGAAGTCTCCAATGGTCCTAGTGTAGTTCTCTCTTTGTGGTGTCTTCCTCAGCGGAGCTTAAACCCCTTGATAATGTGCACCAACTCGCCCAACAATAAGTCCGTCTCAAGTACGTACTTGCCGGCCGCGGCTTCTGTTGTGAATGTCACCTAAAAAAGAGATACCCTTTTTCTTTAAATGTAATGTGGTTTTGTTTTAAAACAGTAAAAGGTTGGGGATATGCTTGACGCATTTACGTTGTTATCTTGCAATTATGCGAGTTTTTATTCGCCACTGCTATCATTATCGAACGGACTTTTTTCGCCATGTAGACCCGCATGGCCGAAGCGAATGTCACTTGTAGCTAATGTCGTTCGCGTTAAATGACATTAAATACCTATGTATTGTTGCTCTCGACGTGGTTTTTTATGCAAAAAATTTATTATGATACTGTATGCGAGTAACTTTCTATTTGCACACCGAAGAGCAGTCGCCTTACTGCACATTTGTAAGACCAAAGTGGAAAGTGCCATACAGGTTGCACCTACAATAAATGAGCACCAAAATCGCCGTCAGACGTGTCTGACGTTTGTCCGGTGCTCCCAGAAAAATTCGTCTAGGGGCGTATCTTTGGATTCCTTTTGTCTCTGTATAATCTGCGGCCGGCGGTGTTCATATTCGTATAATAAACGTAGTTCGATGTAAGTTTTAAATTTCTCACTTTATTTCGCGTTTATATCCGACACCATATTTTAATTTAAAAACAGATGTAACGTTAATGTAACGACACGTTCCAATGTTGGAAGTGGAACTAGAACGCGTTCTTTTCGCAATAAAGGAACTTGTAACGGGAACGCGTTTCAAAATTGGGAAGGAACAATGAACGAGCTTTTGTTCCTGTTTTAGAGGAATGTGAACAACACTGGTTTTGGTTAGCAGTGTCAGTTGTCGCGATTTAACACCGCGTGAAGTAAGCGTAATTTTTGTGTTCTTTTTTAGAAAAGTGGTTATTGTGCGCGATCTAACACCGCGTAGTTAGACCTCTTGTTTGGCCTTGGAGAGGAGTTATTGTTTGTGATAGAACACAGCATAAGGTGGGCGTAATGTTCATTTCGTCTCATCCCGATGGAGCGCACGAGTTTTCTGTATATACACCCAAAGTGTGTACTGCGTCTTAATGGTCAGTTCCCATCTTGGGGGCATCTACGTGTGCTAGTTTGATTGTCTTGCGTAATAGTAACCAAAGGCACTTTTGTAGTTGAATGTACAGAAGCGATGCTAAACAATAATATTAATGGCTCTAAAGCCAAAGATATCTATGTCAGATATCGGTACGTCACCTGAAAGATGCGCGTTCGTGTATCTCAGGCTTCGACTGTTATCCCAAGTTTCATTTTGTAAGTGCACGTATGAAATGTTTGTTCATCAAGGAATTGTACTAAAAGTCATACTCTGTTTTGTTGTACCGTCATATCGGTCCCGTAGGTTGTAATTTTGTGCTGTAGTCAGTGTTGTACCCATTCCTCTAAAACCGGAACGAAAGCTCGTTCCTCGTTCTTTCCTAATTTGCAATCGAGTTCCCGTTACAAGTTCCTTTATTGCAAAAGAAAGGCGTTGCAGTTCCACTTCCAACATTTGAACGGGTCGTTACAATAACGTTGCATCTCATTTTTAATTAAAATATAGCGTCGGAGGATTCCTGAGGCAAAATAAAGTGAGAAATTTAAAACCCACATGGAGCTACGTATCTTATAGGGGTATGAACACCACCGGCAGCAGTTTATCTGGAGATAAAAATAACCCAAAGAAACGCTCCTACATGATTTTTAAAGACGATAGTCTTTCTTGGGCTACTTAAACCCAGAAATTTTGGTCTGTCTGTATGTCTGTCCGCCTGTCTCTCTGTGACCCGATTCAGCGACCCGGCCAAAGCAAAACAATGCCTGCGCAATAGTCTTATATAGTCACAGCTAAAACTACCCGTCTATGTCCGGTGGAATGTTCATACTTGTCAACATTGTTGAAGAAGAACAAGACATTACGCAAATATGAGACAACTAATGAATACAGAAGTGATATTTGCAGTGTTCCTTTATAAAAAAATCAAACATGCTTGAATTTGCGAAATTAAATACTTCATCAACTGCAGAAAAAGAATTCACTCCGCCGTCACCTGCTGTCGCCCGCGCCACTATAGCTTCTGGGGCCATTTTAAGAAATCAACCGGCAACAGTTACGCAAGGTTCCACTAGGTAGGTTCCACGTTCTGCTTGCAACGCACGTGGAGTAGGGAAACGTGGTTCTATAAACGCTGAAGTAGGGCGCCTCGGTTAACGCGCGTCTTCGCCGTACGGCAGCGTTCGCATCGAGTCACCCGGTTTGGAGCAGTGGAACGCGGGAAATTTAAAATGATTTAAGGAAACCTTTGGCGTCTTTACCTTGGCAGGCGCGCGACGCAAGAGGAACAACATGAGAGGTGAGCGGGAAAGCGAAGGGAGGCATTTACTTCGCAAAAGCCGATAAAGACTATCGTCTTTTGACGGCATTTGCAACGAAAGGAGCAGATACGCGGCCAATTTTTTTTTTCAGGGACCACCGGAGAAACTTCCAACATGTCTAAATGCGACTTTGGTGCTCGACAATCATAGGTGCACCACATATCGCACTTCCCGCTTTGGTATTACGAATGCGCACTAAGGTTACTGCGCTTCAGATATGCGAATAGAAAGTTACTCACATGCAGGAACGTAGTTAAATGTCTTGCATTAGAAATCGTGTGGAAAGGAGCGATACACAGGATTTAATGAATACTGATTTAATATTACAGTTTATTTATAATACCGTGCAGGGCCCTTTGCAGGAGATTAAGTAAGGGGGTTGTGACAAGTGTGTGGCGCCCCCCGACCCTAATCTTTGTTAGCCGCCAAGTTCAGTGGCCCCACCAGGTTTGGTGGGCAACATTGTGTAGGGCTGACCAATAAACACCGACGAGCGCGGCTGCTCCATGCCGCTCTCGTCCGTCACCGTCACCACCAGCACGCTGCGTCTCGTCACTCGGCTGGAGGGTACCCCGACCCTCCCACGTTCATGAATGCAGGCCGAATAGTGACACTGGCGACGAGGGACGAAGCCCGCGGAGCGACCGAATCCACCTAAAACGCTGAGACACCGCCCCCACACGCCGTCCGCAATTACGCCATGCCGCTGTACGGGAGGTTCGAGCCGTTCGACGGTGAAGGGTCCGCCTGGCCGGTGTACGAGGAACAAGTCGGCGTGTTTTTCCGGGCTAAAGACACACCCGAGGCAAAACAGCGCGACCTTTTCCTGGCCAGCTGCGGGACACGGGTCTTCGCTCTCCTGCTCGACCTTCTCAAGCCAGCCACGCCGCATTACAAGTCGCTGAGTGAGCTGCTCGCGACGCTGCGCTCGCACTTAGGCCCGGCCCCGTCGACATTCGCTTCAACAACCGGAGCCGCCGAGACGGAGAGACTCTCGGGCAGTCCGTCGCAGCGCTGCGAGGGTTAGTGAGCGGCTGCGCCTTCGGGGACCAGCTCGACTCGCTGCTCCGGGACCGTT